>NC_086444.1:1111865346-1112522221 GCF_028390025.1 Pseudophryne corroboree
TTAGCGACCCTAGTGGCCGACACAAACACCGGGCACATCTAGGAGTGGCACTGCAGTGTCACGCAGGATGTCCCTTCCAAAAAACCCTCCCCAAACAGCACATGACGCAAAGAAAAAAAGAGGCGCAATGAGGTAGCTGTGTGAGTAAGATTAGCGACCCTAGTGGCCGACACAAACACCGGGCCCATCTAGGAGTGGCACTGCAGTGTCACGCAGGATGTCCCTTCCAAAAAACCCTCCCCAATCAGCACATGATGCAAAGAAAAAGAAAAGAAAAAAGAGGTGCAAGATGGAATTATCCTTGGGCCCTCCCACCCACCCTTATGTTGTATAAACAAAACAGGACATGCACACTTTAACCAACCCATCATTTCAGTGACAGGGTCTGCCACACGACTGTGACTGATATGACGGGTTGGTTTGGACCCCCCCCAAAAAAGAAGCAATTAATCTCTCCTTGCACAAACTGGCTCTACAGAGGCAAGATGTCCACCTCATCTTCACCCTCCGATATATCACCGTGTACATCCCCCTCCTCACAGATTATCAATTCGTCCCCACTGGAATCCACCATCTCAGCTCCCTGTGTACTTTGTGGAGGCAATTGCTGCTGGTCAATGTCTCCGCGGAGGAATTGATTATAATTCATTTTAATGAACATCATCTTCTCCACATTTTCTGGATGTAACCTCGTACGCCGATTGCTGACAAGGTGAGCGGCGGCACTAAACACTCTTTCGGAGTACACACTTGTGGGAGGGCAACTTAGGTAGAATAAAGCCAGTTTGTGCAAGGGCCTCCAAATTGCCTCTTTTTCCTGCCAGTATAAGTACGGACTGTGTGACGTGCCTACTTGGATGCGGTCACTCATATAATCCTCCACCATTCTATCAATGTTGAGAGAATCATATGCAGTGACAGTAGACGACATGTCCGTAATCGTTGTCAGGTCCTTCAGTCCGGACCAGATGTCAGCATCAGCAGTCGCTCCAGACTGCCCTGCATCACCGCCAGCGAGTGGGCTCGGAATTCTGAGCCTTTTCCTCGCACCCCCAGTTGCGGGAGAATGTGAAGGAGGAGATGTTGACAGGTCGCGTTCCGCTTGACTTGACAATTTTGTCACCAGCAGGTCTTTCAACCCCAGCAGACCTGTGTCTGCCGGAAAGAGAGATCCAAGGTAGGCTTTAAATCTAGGATCGAGCACGGTGGCCAAAATGTAGTGCTCTGATTTCAACAGATTGACCACCCGTGAATCCTTGTTAAGCGAATTAAGGGCTGCATCCACAAGTCCCACATGCCTAGCGGAATCGCTCCGTGTTAGCTCCTTCTTCAATGCCTCCAGCTTCTTCTGCAAAAGCCTGATGAGGGGAATGACCTGACTCAGGCTGGCAGTGTCTGAACTGACTTCACGTGTGGCAAGTTCAAAGGGCATCAGAACCTTGCACAACGTTGAAATCATTCTCCACTGCACTTGAGACAGGTGCATTCCATCTCCTATATCGTGCTCAATTGTATAGGCTTGAATGGCCTTTTGCTGCTCCTCCAACCTCTGAAGCATATAGAGGGTTGAATTCCACCTCGTTACCACTTCTTGCTTCAGATGATGGCAGGGCAGGTTCAGTAGTTTTTGGTGGTGCTCCAGTCTTCTGTACGTGGTGCCTGTACGCCGAAAGTGTCCCGCAATTTTTCTGGCCACCGACAGCATCTCTTGCACGCCCCTGTCGTTTTTTAAAAAATTCTGCACCACCAAATTCAAGGTATGTGCAAAACATGGGACGTGCTGGAATTTGCCCATATTTAATGCACACACAATATTGCTGGCGTTGTCCGATGCCACAAATCCACAGGAGAGTCCAATTGGGGTAAGCCATTCCGCGATGATCTTCCTCAGTTGCCGTAAGAGGTTTTCAGCTGTGTGCGTATTCTGGAAAGCGGTGATACAAAGCGTAGCCTGCCTAGGAAAGAGTTGGCGTTTGCGAGATGCTGCTACTGGTGCCGCCGCTGCTGTTCTTGCGGCGGGAGTCCATACATCTACCCAGTGGGCTGTCACAGTCATATAGTCCTGACCCTGCCCTGCTCCACTTGTCCACATGTCCGTGGTTAAGTGGACATTGGGTACAACTGCATTTTTTAGGACACTGGTGAGTCTTTTTCTGACGTCCGTGTACATTCTCGGTATCGCCTGCCTAGAGAAGTGGAACCTAGATGGTATTTGGTAACGGGGGCACACTGCCTCAATAAATTGTCTAGTTCCCTGTGAACTAACGGCGGATACCGGACGCACGTCTAACACCAACATAGTTGTCAAGGACTCAGTTATCCGCTTTGCAGTAGGATGACTGCTGTGATATTTCATCTTCCTCGCAAAGGACTGTTGAACAGTCAATTGCTTACTGGAAGTAGTACAAGTGGGCTTACGACTTCCCCTCTGGGATGACCATCGACTCCCAGCGGCAACAACAGCAGCGCCAGCAGCAGTAGGCGTTACACGCAAGGATGCATCGGAGGAATCCCAGGCAGGAAAGGACTCGTCAGACTTGCCAGTGACATGGCCTGCAGGACTATTGGCATTCCTGGGGAAGGAGGAAATTGACACTGAGGGAGTTGGTGGGGTGGTTTGCGTGAGCTTGGTTACAAGAGGAAGGGATTTACTGGTCAGTGGACTGCTTCCGCTGTCACCCAAAGTTTTTGAACTTGTCACTGACTTATTATGAATGCGCTGCAGGTGACGTATAAGGGAGGATGTTCCGAGGTGGTTAACGTCCTTACCCCTACTTATTACAGCTTGACAAAGGGAACACACGGCTTGACACCTGTTGTCCGCATTTCTGGTGAAATACCTCCACACCGAAGAGCTGATTTTTTTGGTATTTTCACCTGGCATGTCAACGGCCATATTCCTCCCACGGACAACAGGTGTCTCCCCGGGTGCCTGACTTAAACAAACCACCTCACCATCAGAATCCTCCTGGTCAATTTCCTCCCCAGCGCCAGCAACACCCATATCCTCCTCATCCTGGTGTACTTCAACACTGACATCTTCAATCTGACTATCAGGAACTGGACTGCGGGTGCTCCTTCCAGCACTTGCAGGGGGCGTGCAAATGGTGGAAGGCGCATGCTCTTCACGTCCAGTGTTGGGAAGGTCAGGCATCGCAACCGACACAATTGGACTCTCCTTGTGGATTTGGGATTTCAAAGAACGCACAGTTCTTTGCGGTGCTTTTGCCAGCTTGAGTCTTTTCAGTTTTCTAGCGAGAGGCTGAGTGCTTCCATCCTCATGTGAAGCTGAACCACTAGCCATGAACATAGGCCAGGGCCTCAGCCGTTCCTTGCCACTCCGTGTGGTAAATGGCATATTGGCAAGTTTACGCTTCTCCTCCGACAATTTTATTTTAGGTTTTGGAGTCCTTTTTTTTCTGATATTTGGTGTTTTGGATTTGACATGCTCTGTACTATGACATTGGGCATCGGCCTTGGCAGACGACGTTGCTGGCATTTCATCGTCTCGGCCATGACTAGTGGCAGCAGCTTCAGCACGAGGTGGAAGTGGATCTTGATCTTTCCCTAATTTTGGAACCTCAACTTTTTTGTTCTCCATATTTTATAGGCAGAACTAAAAGGCACCTCAGGTAAACAATGGAGATGGATGGATTGGATACTAGTATACAATTATGGACGGACTGCCACGGTTAGGTGGTATAAAAAAACCACGGTTAGGTGGTATATATTATAATAATAATACAATTATGGATGGACGGACTGCCTGCCGACTGCCGACACAGAGGTAGCCACAGCCGTGAACTACCGCACTGTACACTGGTTGATAAAGAGATAGTAGTATACTCGTAACAACTAGTATGACACTATGACGACGGTATAAAGAATGAAAAAAAAACCACGGTTAGGTGGTATATATTATAATAATAATACAATTATGGATGGACGGACTGCCTGCCGACTGCCGACACAGAGGTAGCCACAGCCGTGAACTACCGCACTGTACACTGGTTGATAAAGAGATAGTAGTATACTCGTAACAACTAGTATGACACTATGACGACGGTATAAAGAATGAAAAAAAAACCACGGTTAGGTGGTATATATTATAATAATAATACAATTATGGATGGACGGACTGCCTGCCGACTGCCGACACAGAGGTAGCCACAGCCGTGAACTACCGCACTGTACACTGGTTGATAAAGAGATAGTAGTATACTCGTAACAACTAGTATGACACTATGACGACGGTATAAAGAATGAAAAAAAAACCACGGTTAGGTGGTATATATTATAATAATAATACAATTATGGATGGACGGACTGCCTGCCGACTGCCGACACAGAGGTAGCCACAGCCGTGAACTACCGCACTGTACACTGGTTGATAAAGAGATAGTAGTATACTCGTAACAACTAGTATGACACTATGACGACGGTATAAAGAATGAAAAAAAAACCACGGTTAGGTGGTATATATTATAATAATAATACAATTATGGATGGACGGACTGCCTGCCGACTGCCGACACAGAGGTAGCCACAGCCGTGAACTACCGCACTGTACACTGGTTGATAAAGAGATAGTAGTATACTCGTAACAACTAGTATGACACTATGACGACGGTATAAAGAATGAAAAAAAAACCACGGTTAGGTGGTATATATTATAATAATAATACAATTATGGATGGACGGACTGCCTGCCGACTGCCGACACAGAGGTAGCCACAGCCGTGAACTACCGCACTGTACACTGGTTGATAAAGAGATAGTAGTATACTCGTAACAACTAGTATGACACTATGACGACGGTATAAAGAATGAAAAAAATACCACGGTTAGGTGGTATATATTATAATAATAATACAATTATGGATGGACGGACTGCCTGCCGACTGCCGACACAGAGGTAGCCACAGCCGTGAACTACCGCACTGTACACTGGTTGATAAAGAGATAGTAGTATACTCGTAACAACTAGTATGACACTATGACGACGGTATAAAGAATGAAAAAAAAACCACGGTTAGGTGGTATATATTATAATAATAATACAATTATGGATGGGCGGACTGCCTGCCGACTGCCGACACAGAGGTAGCCACAGCCGTGAACTACCGCACTGTACACTGGTTGATAAAAAGATAGTAGTATACTCGTAACAACTAGTATGACACTATGACGACGGTATAAAGAATGAAAAAAAAACCACGGTTAGGTGGTATATATTATAATAATAATACAATTATGGATGGACGGACTGCCTGCCGACTGCCGACACAGAGGTAGCCACAGCCGTGAACTACCGCACTGTACACTGGTTGATAAAGAGATAGTAGTATACTCGTAACAACTAGTATGACACTATGACGACGGTATAAAGAATGAAAAAAAAACCACGGTTAGGTGGTATATATTATAATAATAATACAATTATGGATGGACGGACTGCCTGCCGACTGCCGACACAGAGGTAGCCACAGCCGTGAACTACCGCACTGTACACTGGTTGATAAAGAGATAGTAGTATACTCGTAACAACTAGTATGACACTATGACGACGGTATAAAGAA
Source organism: Pseudophryne corroboree (assembly GCF_028390025.1). NCBI lineage: Eukaryota > Metazoa > Chordata > Amphibia > Anura > Myobatrachidae > Pseudophryne > Pseudophryne corroboree. The sequence continues at coordinate 1,111,870,926 of NC_086444.1, forward strand.
TGAAAAAAAAACCACGGTTAGGTGGTATATATTATAATAATAATACAATTATGGATGGACGGACTGCCTGCCGACTGCCGACACAGAGGTAGCCACAGCCGTGAACTACCGCACTGTACACTGGTTGATAAAGAGATAGTAGTATACTCGTAACAACTAGTATGACACTATGACGACGGTATAAAGAATGAAAAAAAAACCACGGTTAGGTGGTATATATTATAATAATAATACAATTATGGATGGACGGACTGCCTGCCGACTGCCGACACAGAGGTAGCCACAGCCGTGAACTACCGCACTGTACACTGGTTGATAAAGAGATAGTAGTATACTCGTAACAACTAGTATGACACTATGACGACGGTATAAAGAAAGAAAAAAAAATACCACGGTTAGGTGGTATATATTGTAATACAATTATGGATGGACGGACTGCCTGCCGAGTTCCGACTGCCGACACAGAGGTAGCCACAGCCGTGAACTACCGCACTGTACTGTGTCTGCTGCTAATATAGACTGGTTGATAAAGAGATAGTATACAATACATACAACAATATGCTACTATACTGGTGGTCAGGCACTGGTCACCACTAGTCACACTGGCAGTGGCACTCCTGCAGCAAAAGTGTGCACTGTTTAATTTTAAATTAATATAATATTATGTACTCCTGGGGGCTCCTGCTATAACAACCTGCAGTGCTCCCCAGTCTCCCCCACAATTATTATAAGCTTTGCCTTTTATACATTGATGTGCAGCACACTGGGCTGAGCTGAGTGCACACAGACTGAGTCACACTGTGTGACTGGCTGCTGCTGTGTATCGTTTTTTTTCAGGCAGAGAACGGATATAGCAGAGAACGGATATATATTAAAATAAATAAAAGTTAACTAACAACAACTGCACTGGTCACTGTGGTAAACTCTGTCTGACTCTGCACAATCTCTCTCTCTCTTCTAATCTAATTTCTAATGGAGAGGACGCCAGCCACGTCCTCTCCCTATCAATCTCAATGCACGTGTGAAAATGGCGGCGACGCGCGGCTCCTTATATAGAATCCGAGTCTCGCGAGAATCCGACAGCGTCATGATGACGTTCGGGCGCGCTCGGGTTAACCGAGCAAGGCGGGAGGATCCGAGTCTGCTCGGACCCGTGAAAAAAACATGAAGTTCGTGCGGGTTCGGTTTCAGAGAAACCGAACCCACTCATCTCTATTTAAAAGTCATTCTAACTTCTTGGGAGACTTTCATGGGTTGTGCTGTCCCTCAACACTTATCAGCTATCATACTGTATTTCTTTATTCATCCCTTGAAACATGTCCCTCATCACTCATCCCTTGAAACTTTGTTCCTTATAAGACATCATTCATTGCTCGAAACTTCATCACTAATTGCTCATTACTAATCACATATAGCTTATTCATCAACATTCTCCCTACTCACTTACGTGTCTCTCTTATCACTCATTCTGCAGTACTAGTCAAACATTACATAACTCAAAGAAATATAGGAAGCAATTCAATACAGTAACTTCACTCATTTTCCTGTGGTCCCTATAGGGTGTGAGGGAAAATGAGTGTTGTCACTGGCCGCAATGTACTGTACTTCATCTGACAGTCCTGGAGGTATTTAGCAGCCACTACATGCTGCAGATTTGAATTCCCCATAGACTTTGATTTGCAGAAAAGGACCAGAAGTCCAATAAATCTTATTCTATTTAGTGTGTGTGTGTGTGTGTGTGTGTGTGTGTGTGTGTGTGTTTTCTTATCATATTTATGTACCTTTGAATTTAGCTACCAATGGAGATCACACATTCATTTTTATGCAGACTTTTTGTTTCTAACAAATCAGGATATCCATTCTAATTCTGATGTTTTACTTTGGAGAATGATAATATGACCTCAAGTGGACTATGGATGACCTAATTGCTGTTAAGTATACCTAAAGGCAGGGCTATAACTAGGGGTAAGAGAGGCCATCCCACAGAACACAGTCACTGCCTCATGGTCCATGTATCAGGCCAGCAGTGTGCCTGGAACAGCACCCTGCATCAGTGTCACTGCAGCAGCTCTGCCGGAGTGTCCTTTAGACACTGCAGACGAGCCTGCACAGCACCCCGGAGCATTTGGAGGATACTCCCGCAGTACTGCTGTTCTTCCCGGGGTTGATGGCCTCATCCTCAGAGTGAGAACAAGCTGTTGGGGGCCGAGGTCTACACAGACTGCCGGATAGAGCTATTATGGCACTGTATAAAAGGGTTATATAAATATAACATTTGTTTTTGCATCATAGGGAAAATAAAATAAAACAACTGTTGTTAAGGGTTGTGACATTTTACCGGTGGTTGAGAGGCCGGCAGTCACATGACCGACACCAGCTTCCCGATAAATATGCAGACAGGGGATAGGGTAATTATTTTGCCCCTCCCCTGTCCCCTACCCTAACCCTAACACACCTGGGGTGGCAGCTAGGGCTAAGGTTTGGATCAGTGGCGGCTAAGACTCGGGGATGGCAGTTAGGGTTGACCCGCCCCTTAAGTGCCTAACCCTAATACATTCACATACCCCGCCCTACTTACCTTCGGGTTTTCGGCTGTCGGGGTTCCGGTGCTGGAATTCCAAGTGATGTCAGGATTTTGGTGTCGGTCAGATGGTCGCCCGCATCCCGTTATTGTCCAACTGTAATTTCATGTTATGTTGGAATTCAGTGCAATGTACTTACTACTGTACTGTGTTTATTAATACTTATACACCAACTAAATGCTGGAATGACATTAAGCTGCCTTTGCAGATAGTAGCAAGAGTCAAAATAAAAGATGGATAGGAGTAGGAAACCATAACACAAAATGCACCGATTATTTCCTAGGTGTTCCTTTATCATGATAATACAGTATTACAGATTTTAAATGATTTTTATTTCCTTACTGCTGTACCAACAATGCCGTTCTGTTTACCGGATTTTCTATGCTGTCAGATCATAATGTCTATCATTATACACTGGCTAAACAAAAAGGCTTCATTTTCCGCAGAGCAAAAGCAAATGAGGGTTGTTGTTTTTTAATGTTGCCAATAGTTCCCATCATTTCTAAGTGACAGAGTGTAGAATAATTGTAAAAGAATAAAAAGTCTCCTTTTAACAAATCTCATTTAATGTTACATATTTAATTATATTCAGTTCAAGAGCGACATCCAGTGGCTGACAAAATATTACACTGCTACAGAACCATTCAAATAGCCTTCAAAATGCATTTTAATCATTTCTGAAAATCAGGGACACAATAACAGATGTAAAATAATGTGATGCTTTCTATTGGAAATATGATACCTGTAACTATATTGTAAATTACCTGTGATATCATTTATTTATGATGTTAAAAATCTGAAAACATTTATCGGTATGTTTTGCTCAATTTTCAAGTAATACACAGATACACTAATGTGTTATACCTCTCTCAGATTGCCTGAGGCAGGTCACACATGGGAGCCTGACATAAGAGCTCACAGCATGCGACCCGCCTCAGGCTACCCGCCGCCGCTGACTGCAACTTGGCATATTGCCGAGTTGGTGATGTCAGCGATGACGTGGCGGGGGCAGCGGTTGGAGAGAGTGAACGGGAAATGGGTCGCATCGACCTGGCTCCTGTCCATACCGGACAGTCCAACCAGTTCACGACCAGGGTTGAAATACCGGGTCACTCGGCCCGGTATTTCAACCCTAGCACCTTTCAGACAGCTACTGAATGCAGGTTATGCACGTTTATGTGCCAATAACCCGTGTTCATAGGTTAGCGATCTGAAAGGGGTATAAGTCAGTGTAGCCTTGTGAAGCAGATTTGTCACATCGCATTTCAATTAAGATGCACATTCGAGCAAAAAAGATGCTTAAAAAATGATCTTTTCCTACATACAGATGGGTCCTACGTTATCTTGGCTGGCTGGGGTGTTAGTTGCGATCGGTCATACGCAGCGTGTCTGGGCGCAAGGAGACGCGCCTAGTTGTAGGGAGGTCACAGAGCATTTGGCGTTTCCTTTAAGTGTAATACTTGCGATCATCCACCAGATGTCGCTTTTTAAAATCAACACTGCGCATGCGTGTGGTCTCCATTAAAATACAATACCGAAATACTACTTTACTGGTGCGTCTCATTACGCTACAATATGCTACAGTATGTCATACAGTATATTACAGTATACAGACGTAAATACAGTAGTACAGTATATACAGATGAAAACGAATGAGATAAAGCCACAGTATAGTCCTTTGACGTTAGGAATATATGAGAGTCCAAGTCCCGCAAACAAATCAACAAATAAAACCATTAGTGAACATATGTGTTACAGGTACATTGTGGTCAATTGATGGTAGGGATATTGTATGTTAGCATCCTAATCCCGTAGCCATTACCGCACAATCAAAACCAATGGGTTTGTTCATCTGTCGGCGGCGACGTTACCGAGTGAAGTGTTCCACTTCCCATGCTTCGAGTCCCGGGTTCAATTCCCAAAGTACGAATGCATGCTAGTTTTTTCCAGACACTTTATTATTATTATTTTTTGTATCTATCGTACTGTACTATACTTTCCCATTCAATAGAAGTGTGCACACAAGTTTTACATAAAGCAGGGCAAAGCTGCAGGAGCATTTCTACTGTAAAATACACAGTGGCTACAAGGATAAGGTTCTATGCACCGTACGGTACACATACAATTCTGTAGCAGGGCAGACTCGATTGAAATGGCTACCACCTGCGACTCCTTGCTTCATGGCAGCCTTCAGCTATGGAGCGAGCGATGGCATAGGTTTTGCAAGTTACAGGGCAATGCTGAAGACGTGTCACAATCCCCTAGCTAAAATACACAGGGGTGATAGGGCATAGCTCTATGCACATTATGATACACCGGACTCGATTGCCTAGCAAGTTGACAAAATGGCCGCTGCCCAACTCTCCCCGCCTCGTGGAGCCCTCAGCTATGGAGTGAGCAATAGGTTTTGCAGGCTATGGGGCAATGCTGAAGGAGCGTCACAATCCTCTAGGTAAAATACACAGGGGCGATAGGGCTATGGCGAGCTCTAAGCACATTACGGATACACTGGACTCAATCGCGTAGCAAGTTGACAAAATGACCACTGCCTGACTACCCCTGCCGTGTTTCAGCCCTCAGCTATGGAGCGAGCAATGGCATAGGTTTATTGGTATGTCTATTCCTTCCCATTGCTGTTCGTTTATGGCGTTAGGGGACTCGGACGCTCATTTTCAAAACAGAGTATTTTCCACTGCCTCGTCCTACCCCCATCCAACTTCCCCCTTCCCCCCTGGGAGCCTGCACAGTTCATGCAGTAGACAGGGTGGGAGGTCAGGTTACAATAAATGTACAACTCAATACTACAGTATACTGTATTTGAAAATAACATAGAGAACTGCAGTCAATTTGATAGATACAGTAGGTGGGTAAATGGTACAGTAGCAGTGATCCCTTCTCATAAAGTACAACACAGATTCTCTATCGCTGATGATCTACAGTACTGTGTTGCGCAAACAGTTGATTGCATTAGGATACACTCATTTATATTTATTGGTATATCTATGGGTGCTCATTACCGCTGTGTATTTTAGATAGCGGAATCAGATGCTCCAGCAGATGTACCCTGATTTATGTGAAACCTGTATGCACCCTTCCATTGAATGTATTACAATGGATTACAAAGAAAGAAAAAATAATAATAAAGTGAATGTCAGGGGAAAAAAATAATAGATTGGCTCTTTTGGAATTGAACCTGGGACTCTCAGCATGGAGGCAGAAGCCTTCACCACATGCCAACATTGCTGCATGGAAGATACACAAGTTCATGTGTAAAAGTAATGCAAGCAGCGATTCTTTCCCATTGGTGTTCGTTTATGCCGTTATGGGACTCGGATGCTCATATTGCAAAACACGGTATTTAGTGCACTCTACATACTTTAAAGTCAATGAGCTACTTTCCTTTCACACATTAGTTGCATCTGCATACACAAGTGTTTTAACATGTTCATTTGTGTCTATATCAACTATTTTATTTTATTTTTTATTCTCTCCGTCTGACCATTGGTCACCATCTGTCTGTACAATATGCAGTACAGGACAGTATATTAACATTACAGTTGTCACTAACCATTTGCCAGAGCTTGTACTGTAGATCAATCTGCCGCTATTCAAACTAAATACTGGATTAGTGGAGCATTAGCCACCCAGTGGTGGAGATGTGTATTGCATGCTGAGTATGTAATCATGCCTCAATGCGCCTGTCCGTGATTAAATTGAGCAACCTAAGCTATCGCCTAGGCGTGACTAAACCTCCATTGCAGAAACAGCCACGATAACGGAGGACCCATCTGTATCATCATACTCTGTCTAGTAAAATGCACAGCCTTCCATATTTATGGGGTTGGGAACTGGTGTCATTCGATTTAATAGTAATGGAATTAATAGTTTTTTTTGTAAAATGCTCAAGTGGAAGGGCTGGGGCATAGCACTATGTAGGAAATATTATGGCTTTAAAATGTGAAAAAACGTGCACTATGATAAATTTTAAAGGATAACAATGTGGGAAAACACATCATACTGTATATAGGGTCTGTTTCATGTTTGTACTGTAAGAAAAGCAAAAAAGGAAGAGACTGGGCAAAACCATGTTGGGGATAGAGAGATTTGGATTTGGGTGGGTTATATTTTATCTGCAAAGGGTAAATAATGGCTGCTTTTGCATGTAACCCACAAATACATAACAGTAACTGCAATTTAGATTCATTTTGAACACACCCCAAACAAATCTAAATCTCTGTGCAGATGTTACATTACACACACACACACACACACACACACACACACACACACACACGCACACACACACGCACACACACACATACCCCCGCAGTACAACATGGCTTTGCCCAGATGCTTGCTTTTTTGCTTTACTTACTGTACAAACATTAATCAGGTCCATAATGGATTTTGCATACATGAATTGGTCAACTCTGCTTTTTAATTAATTTACTGCCTACAGTAGGAGTCCTCTCCATAAATTCAAATGAGAACACACATTGCATTTCCTGTGGCAAAACATATATTTAAATAACTATTTAGTGTTTTAAATGTACATTATGCCTTATGTGGCTCAGGCTGAGTTGGATAGAAATTGCTCCTAATTTGCATGTGAAAAACGAGCCCTAAAAAAAGGTGTACTGTACTTTGTGTAGCTTGCAGAACTGGCTGTATCACAGGATGCAAGCATCTGGTAAGGATAGTAAATGTGATGCTAATTCCATTCTCACAACAGTAATATATAAGTTATATGCATGGTTTACAGCAGGATGTGTGCTTGCACAGTAATATTATTAACTGTTAGAATCACCATACACAATTCATACACCATATAGTACATATCTGGACATTTTAAATAATTAATTTGTACATTTTTTTTATTTATTAACAGTTTCTTATATAGTGCAGCATATTCAATTGCGCTTTACAATTACAACAACATTAATAGAACAAAACTGGGTAAAAGCAGACAGACATACTGTAGAGGTAGGAGGGCCCTGCTCGCAAACTTACAATCTATAGGGAAATAGGCATTGATACACAAGTATAGATGCTATCTATTGCATAAAGGTCTACCAGATTGCTAGGTTCTTAATGGGTTGTAGGTTATGATCACCCAGCAATGTTGGCCAAGGGTCAGGAGGGTGTGAGAGTAAAGAAAGACAATATATGTGATGTTATGTGTACGGTACAGAGAGGATGTAATTAGATAGGGAAGCACTGAAGGTTATGTGGGTGGGTCTGGAATTTGATAGGCTTGTCTGAAGGGGCGAGTTTTCAGGGAACGTTTAAAGGTTTGGAGACTAGAGGTGAGTCTTATTGTGCGTGGGAGGGCATTCCACAAAGTGGGTGAAGCCCGGATAAAGTCCTAAAATTTTGAGTGTGAATAAGTAATGCGTATGGATGATAGATGCAGATCTTAAGCAGAGCAGAGAGGTCGGGTAGGGAGATATTTTGAAATGAGTGAAGAGATGTATGTTGGTGCAGTTTGGTTAATTGCCTTGTATGTAAGTAAAAGTATTTTATATTTAATACGGTAGAATACCGGTAACCAATGGAGGGACTGACAGAGCGGATCTGCAGACAATGAATGTCTAGCGAGGAAGATTAGCCTCGCAGCTGCATTCAAAATGGATTGTAGTGGTGAGAGCATGTTTGGGAAGACCAGTCAGGATTACAATAATCAATGCGGGAGATAATGAGAGCATGGATTTGAGTTTTTGCTGTGTCTTGTGTAAGATATGGTAGTATTTTGGATATGTTTCTTAGATGTATGTAGCATGAGCTTGAGACAGATTGAATGTGGGGAACAAAGAACAGTTCAGAATCAAGAATGACACCTAGGCAGCGAGCTTGTGGGGTAGGGATGATTGCTGAGTTATCAACAGTGATAGAGGTATCAGGTTTGTAAATACTATTGGCCGGTGGAAATATAATTAATTCTGTTTTGGAAATATTAAGTTTGAGGTGGCGAGATGTCATCCAAGATGAAATGGCAGAAAGGCATTCAGTGACACGACCCAATACGGATGGTGACAAATCTGGGGAGGATAGGTAGATTTGAGTATCATCTGCATACAAATGGTACTGAAATCCAAAAGAGTTGATTAGTTTGCCAAGAGATGTGGTATAGATAGAGAAAAGCAGAGGACCTAAGACTGAGCCTTACGGTACTCCAACTGAGAGAGGTAGCGAAGAGGAGGTGGAATCAGAGAAATGGACACTGAAGGAGCAATTAGATAAGTAGGAGGAGAGCCAAGAAAGGGCTGTGTCCTGAAAACCTAGGGATTGTAGTGTTTGTATGAGAAGAGAGTGGTCAACAGTGTCAAAAGCCACAGAGAGATCAAGGAGAATAAGTAGTGAGTAATGGCCTTTAGATTTAGCAGTGACCAAATCATTCTACATTTTACTAACATTGAACCAAACAAGAACAAAATGGCAGGATTACCGGTGTTAATGGCATTTTCTTTCATTTTTGTACCAAACTTATCCTGGTACACCTGACTACAGATGAGTGAGCTGTTGTGAAGTTGATATCACTTTTGCTTACCTTTTCTCAGGCTTACCAGTACCAGATGAATCCCTGACGATGGGCCTTCATTGTTTTGTGAATGAGTACATACCCTTCAACATGACCCATTCCATTAGGTAAAACATGCTCTGTCCCTGTACTTCCTTCCCAGTGGCAGTTACAGAAGCAGAGCTGCAGCACAGTCCAAAATTCAAATAGGGGAGACACACCAATTGCCAGTGAGTCCAGGCCGGTGATGTTTGGCAGTGTTTGGGGTGGCAGTTGGTGTGGCTCCCCTATTTGAGTTTTGGATTGTGCTACAGCTCCGCCTCTGTAACTGCCACAGGAAGAAAATCCAGGAACAGAGCATTTTGTACCTAATGGAATAGATCATGTTGGAGGGTATGTGAGTACTTTACTGTGACATGCACTTAGTAATTGTAGCAGTTCTGCACACATACTGTATTTGCAGGCAGCGCTGATAGTTTAAGCATTGCCCTTATTATTCACTGCTCCATCATCTACTTTTGAATATTTAATGCAGGTATTTCTGAATGAAATCATGCTGTTACTGACAACACACTGCCACTGCTCCTGTGTCACCTCTAGTTGGGCACAGAGGGCCTGTTTCTGAGATGCCCATTGCTGCGACTGCTTTAGCATCTTTTGCAATATTCGTGTCAGAGACTATATGCTAGTCCTAGTATCAGCCCATTTCCTGGTGTACATGCATGCATCTGACTGTCCAAGGACTGGGACACTTTCAGTGTCTACAGAGACTGTAATACTGCCCAGGAATACCCAGCACATTTTCAATACATTTCTGATACCGTGCAACTAATGTTTTGTATACACACAGAGTAATGTGTGCGCCATACGAGTATTAGACTATAGGAATATTTGCACACTCACAAAAGCAAATAATTGCTCAACTCTGTGAACATTGACATTGCATGAGAATGAGGCCCAACAGCCCGTAGTAGATGATCATGCAGGTTTTTTTAAGGATGGTCTGGTTTCATCCATTGGAGAAGATGGTTCTAGAGGCTCATTATATTTTTGTAATGTCTGTAATACTCAAGTATTTAAATTGTCACATTAGCAGGGTGTTGCTGTTCTCCCACTGATAAAGTTCAAGGGCTGTTGGCACAAGTGAATGCATGTTTAGGCTCAGAGAGGGTTTTCTATGTGGCAGGCTCAGTCCCTGATGGGACATTTTATTTTTATACTGGGTGGGCATTTTGGTCAATTTGTGGAGCGAGCCATGGTGAGAGTCACCAAACTGTATCATTCGGTGTATTGGCCAAGAAGGTCCAGGATGGTTTTCAAGCTGGGGCCTCTTTTTTTTGCAAAATGTCAGTGGGGAAGGACTACTATTTTGGTTGCTAGCTTTTCTTACAACTATTTTAAAGATATAGTTGGTTCTGCAGGTTTGCCACCTATCATGATGGGGAATTTAGTGCAACCCCTTGGCTTATATCTTAGCATACCAAAGGTCTTATGTGAACCTGATTTTTTTATTTGTGCTTTCAGCAAATTTGTGGGCTCGCAAGTAGAGGGACTGGAACATAGTTTTCTGGTATCAACTTGAACAAGCCATTAACAATCTCAGGCGTCAAGGTCTTTTAAATGATTGGAGAACATTTGCTTCAAGGAAAAGCATGTTCTGGGTGTAGATAAACAGGTCACCTTGCCCTGGTAAATGGACATCTACAATTTGAGCAAAATATGCATTAAAAACCTTATGATCATTCTAAAAGTTAATTTATAAAATCTATATATATGCAGAGTTCAATAAATATTTTATTATTGTCTTGGTGTCAAAAGTCTGCACATGCATTTTTGATTGCATGTTGAATTTGCAGTCACAGCAGTGCACCACCTTTAATTGTTGCCAATTAACTGGGAAAATTAGTTGCGTTTTTGCCGTGCCATTCCCACGTCACCTACTTCAATTGCTGACTAGCCGTCAATCACTTTGTCAATAAATCCTCTCTTAGACCACCATTGCTGCACATGCACAGTACGATGTATGCGCACGGCTATTGGCAAAAACAATCCTCTACATCAGGCCCAATGTTACATCTAGAGGACATAGGGGGTCATTCTGACCCAATCGCACGCTGCATTTCTTCGCAGCGTAGCGATCGGGTCAGAACCGCGCATGCGCCGGCGCATGGCTGCCTGTCGCTGATTGACAGGCAGAGGCGGTCGATGGGCGGGAGGGGGTGAAACAGCGGCGTGGTCCGGCCAATGCAGGCATGACCGGACCGTGTGGGGAGTGGCCCACATCGGCTGCGTGACGTCACATGCAGCCACTGTGGGCCCGGGAGCGAAGAGTAGCTCCCGGCCAGCATGCTAATGCTGCACTGGCCGGGAGCTACTCTTGAAGTGCAAAGGCATCGCCGCTGTGTGATGCCTTTGCACTTCTGCGAGGGGGGGGGGGGGACTGACATGCGGGGCGGGCTATCCCTGTGCTGGGTGTCTCCCCGCATGTCTGAGTTCAGAATCATAGCTGTGCTAAATTTAGCACAGCTACAATCAACTCGGAATGACACCCATAAAGCAGTTTGAACATACAGCATCGACTCATGGAGTTTCGTAAAATCTAACTTCAAGACTAGCTTTTTCTACTCGCCAGTCAATACAATAAGAAAATGCCATACTTGATAGATGACTTCTCAAGAAGAAATTTAGAAAATAGTATTAAAATCACTTTTTAATCTTTACTTTGGCTGAAGCATTGCAATATATATATATATTCTGACATATGATATATGAGTCATCCATGATGTCTACTATGTCATCTCAGGGAATATTTATATTATTTTATAAGGTGATAGAGGTTTTCTATTACCATACAGTGTACTACATTAGGGAATGTATATTAAAAAATAAATAAGATTTGTATATTCTTCTGAATTATAGTCAACTTAATCTTCATTCAAAGAAAACAGACAATGCATTTAACTAATATTGGGGATTGACTTGCATGATTAGCCTAAAGTGACACTATTGCTATTGTTTGAGATGCCTTTTCAAGCTAGAGTACAATGCATTGCAAAAATGAAGAACAAATTATATATATATATATATATATATATATATACACACACACACACACAGGGGTGTATCTTCCTCTTGGCCAGGATGGCACTTGCCAGGGGCGCCGGCCAAAAGGGGGGCGCCGCCCGGCAGTGCCACCCGCGCCAGGGGGTTGAGTGACATAGTAGTTCTCACTGAGTACATCCCTTAGCAGTGCTCATTCCCTGCCGGACTCTCTAAAGCGTATTGCACTCTGACACTCTCTGTGACTACAGTCACAATGATGGTGAATATAGCCGGGGAGCGGGGCACTTCCAGGTATGGGGAGGGGCGAGGCACCTCCTCTTCCTCATCCACTCCCCTTCTCATTGGTCCCACGCGGTCTGTCACTAAACACCAGCCTATACAATGAGCACCAGTCAGCAGTACAGTATGAGCATACAGTACCTGTACATTTTCTGCGGTACCACAGCTGCACTGCATGGTCTATCCTGGCAGTCTGGATCACAGCTTACAAAGAGCTCTGTATGGAGAGGTATCTAGACCAGTGACTGCCTGTCCAGCTGTGTTGAGACTACAAGTCCCAGCACACCTTTTCAGTTGGATTTGCTGGGACACGTATTGCAATCACACCTAGAGAGGGGTTTTTAACTGTATGTATGTGTGCATATATCCCCTCGGTGCCCCTGTCCACACCCTCCTTGTTATTCCCCCTTAGTGTCACTGCCCGCACCATCCCTGTAACTGCCGCCTCAGTGACCCTGCTCATACACTCCTGCAATTCCCTCTCAGTGTCCCTGCCTGCACCCTTCCCATAATTCCCCCTCAGTATCCCTGCTCACACCCTCCTGGTAATTCCCCCTCAGTCTCCCTGCCTGCACCCTCCTCATAATTCCTCCTCAGTGTCCCTGCTGGCACCCTCCCCGTAATTCCATCTCAGTATCCCTGCTCACACCCTCCCCGTAATTCCCTCTCAGTGTCCCTTCCTGCACCCTAACCGTAATTCCCCCTCAGTATCCCTGCCTGCACACTCCTCGTAATTCCCCCTCAGTCTCCCTGCCTGCACCCTCCCCGTAATTCCCCCTCAGTCTCCCTGCCTGCACCCTCCCTGTAATTCCTCCTCAGTCTCCCTGCCCGCACCCTCCCCGTAATTCCCCCTCAGTGTCCCTGCTGGCACCCTCCCCGTAATTCCTCCTCAGTCTCCCTGCCCGCACCCTCCTCGTAATTGCTCCTCAGTCTCCCTGCCCGCACCATCCCCGTAATTCCCCCTCAGTCTCCCTGCCCACACCCTCCTCGTAATTCCTCCTCAGTGTCCCTGCTGGCACCCTCCCCATAATTCCATCTCAGTGTCCCTGCCGGCACCCTCCTCGTAATTCCTCCTCAGCAGGGATGTAACTAAGTGTGTGCCAGCGGTGCCTGGCACACAGCGCACATGCACTATGGGCGCAGTACCGCTGGTAACACCCGTAGTTCCGCAATGCAATGTGAGCCTGCGGTAGTTAAAGCCCTGCCCCCACCCTCGGAAACATGAGCTTACAGTACAGCCAGACCACTCGCCCCCCCCTCCACCAGAGGTTATAATGAGCCGCGGCAATACTGCCCGATCCCCTCCGCCGCCGCCACCACCGAAGGTTAAAGTGAGCTGCGGGTTGCTGTAGTGCCCGATCCTCCCCTCACCTCGCACCTGCTCCTGCCAGAGTTACAATGCAGTGTATACAACGGCAACCCGGCAGTCTTGTCCTCCCCCCTCCTGCCTGGAGGCTACAGTGACGATCTTCTGCACTCCTGTACACCTGTACTCCCAGGGGACATGCCAGCTGAAAATCTCTAGATCTACAACCACACACAGCGGCAGTGAGTGGCCAGCGAGCTCCAGGACTGCACCTAAGCAGCACCTCTGCCCCAGCCTGTGCTTGTCAGTGAGCGGCCTGGTCTCCGGGCAACGGATTGACAAGGAGATCAGGATCATGCAGCAGCCACACAACTACAACTGGGTGAGCAGAACAGCAGCAAGTGGTGGGGACTCTTCATGCCGGCCCTTAGAAAGGTGAGAGGAGTGTCTGGGTCCTGATGCTGTGGAACCACAAGTCCCATCATGCCCTGACAGACATTACATGATAGAGCATGCTTGGACTTGTGGTTCCACCATAGCTGGAGAGCAGACATTGCCTACCTCTGAGTTCTCATGATTTTTGTTGTACAGGGCCGTAGCTAGGTGTGTGCCGAGTGTTCTCGGCCCACAGTACATAGGCACTGAGGACAGAGAACCGCAAATAATGTGTAAAAGGGAGCTCTGCCTGCTGTAACGTGTAAAAGGGAGCTCTGTCTGCCGTAATGTGCAAAAGGGAGCTCTGCCTGCCGTAACGTGTAAAAGGGAGCTCTGCCTGCCGTAACGTGTAAAAGGGAGCTCTGCCTGCCGTAATGTGTAATAGGGGCTCTACCTGGAGTAATGTGTAAAATGGGGCTCTACCTGGTGTAATGTGTGTAAGTGGCATCATTTGATTAATGGAGGACACTGTGCAGCGTAATATGAATTGGTATTATTTTGTTGCCACGCCCCTTACACATAAAGCCACACCCCTATAGTTTTGGCGCACACCTACAGCGCGCACTGGCGCTATTTTAAATATGGTGGGGGGGGGGCTGATGCTGTTTCTTGCACACAGTGCTAAAATGTCTAGTTACGGCACTGCTCCTCAGTGTCCCTGCCTGCACCTTCCCCATAATTCCATCTCAGTGTCCCTGCCCGCACCCTCCTCGTAATTCCTCCTCAGTGTCCCTTCCCGCACCCTCTCTGTAATTGCCCCTCAGTGTCCCTGACCTCAGCCACCCTGTAGCCCCTCCCTCTCATTTTCCCTACCCAAACCCACCCTGTAATTCCCCCTTAGTGTCCCTGACCTCCGTCTTCCTGTGACTCCCTGCTCAGTGTCCCTGCCCACACACTCCTGTAATTCCACCTCAGTGTCCATGACCTCAGCCTCTCTGTAACTCCCCCCTCTGTGTCCCTGGGTGGGGGAGGTGGGGGGCGCCAGTTCCTTACTTTGCCAGGGGCGCTCAGTCTCCTAGATACCCCCCTGTACACACATACACATAGATCTTTGAACAAAAAATAATAAGTGCAACTTTTAGTGCAATATATAAAAATACCACCACTGTGAGAAAAAACATACATAAAGGAAGTGAATACATTGTCCCAGTAGCGAAAGAAGTACTTTTTCGACTAAGTGACAGTACAGTCTCAGGAGGGAAATGTTACCAGTGGAGTACCCCGGGGATCTGTACTTGGACCAGTGCTTTTTAATATCTTTTTTAGGAACATTGCAAATGGTATTAAAAGGAAAAGTATGTATTTTTGCTGATGACATGAAAGTATGCAACAGGGTGGACACAACTGCAGGGGTGAAACTAATGATTGTGAAACTAGGTAGACTAGAGAAATGGAGTAGAGTGTGGGGAAAAAATGCAAAATCATGCACTTGGGTGTCAAAAATTCAAAGGCTAAATATAGTGTTATCGGCACTACAGTGGAAACTACTGAGGAGGAAAGGAAGGAATGCAACAAAGCATTGAATAAGGCAAATCAGCTGCTTTGTTGCATAGGGAGAGGAATCAGCAGCAGAGAGAAATAAGTAATAATGCCAATATATAAGTCAGTGGTACGGCCTCACCTAGAATACTGTGTCCAGTTCTGGAGGCCATATGCCCAGAAGGATATTAATAAATTAGAGACTGTACAAAGAAGGGTAACTAAAATTGTTCACTGCCTACATCACAGAACTTACACGGAAAGACTAAAAGATCTTAATATGTATAGTTTGGAGCAGAGAAGAGAAAGGGGGACATGATAGAAATTTTCAAATATATCAATGGTTTTAACAAGGTGCAGAAGAGAGACATTCTTCAAAGGAAGAGAAGTAATAGAACACAAGGACATGTGCTGAAACAGGAAGGAAGTAGGTTCAACGGAAACTTGAGGAAAAATAATTTCACAGAAAGGGCATTAGACAAGAGTAAAAGCCTCCCATCAGAGGTGATAGACGCTAATGTATTTCACCGGATGTTGGGATTCTGGCATTAGTCTCCTGAACCCCGGGATCCTGACAGCCAGTACATTAACTGCATTACTCTTTAGAATCCAGTATGACTTCATCAAGAGCATCTATAGATAGATAGATAGAGAGATAGATAGATAGATAGATAGATAGATAGATAGATAGATAGATAGATAGATAGATAGATTGATGACAGATAGATAAAGTATTTCACTGTGTTTTCAACAAACCAGAAATATGGTAATTTGTGTCCTGACTTAAAATGATTTTCCCCTATTGCTACAATATATGGTATAGTGATTATTTATACAGATGTGTTCTTTGTTGTGTTTGTTACAGTCTTACCATTACGCTCTAGAATTAGTTAGTTCTACACCTATGTTTTGTAGAAGTGGCTTGTATATGTAATTATACTGTACAGGCTGCAATAAATTGAATACCCGGGGCCTGATTTTGAGTCAGTGGTATCTTCTGTTATGGACACAAAAAGTGCACTTCTCCCTGCCTACAGTCAATCCTAAGGGATCTCTTACAGACCTTACTTTTCATGAAATGGGCTGAAACTGAATGGCAACATGCCAGAGATATGGAATGTCACGGGGAAAGGGTGGGGGGGGGGGGGTGGAGGGGCACAGGGGAAGCTTGTTTCTGACATGCCTCTTGTACCTAGTTTGGGGCTATTGCAAGTGCTGGCACTAATGATGACACAGCTTTTTGCATGTTAATGCAAAGATTCTCACATTGGGTGAACAGAATATCCCATTTACATAAAATAGAAAATTAGACTACTGTGGCTTTATGCAAAACCAGTCACTTTGCATCTGGATAATAAAGTGATGGTGTAGGGCAGCACAGATGGTGTAATGGCTAGCATTGCTGCTTCACAGCACTAAGGTCGTGGGTTTGATCCCCACCATGACCCTAACTGTGCAGAGTTTGTATATTCTCCCCATGCTTTCCGGTTAAATTAATCCTAATGTAAATGTGTGTATTTATCTGGTAGCGAACATAGATTGTAAGCTCCACTGGAGCCAAATATGGGCACATTTTCTCTGTAAGTGCTCCAGAATACAGTATGTATGCTCTATCTATCTATCTATCTATCTATCTATCTATCTATCTATCTATCTATCTATCTATCTATCTCTATCAATATCTATCTAGCTAAAAAATAAAAGTATATATATATATGTGTGTGAAAGCCCTCATTCACTGACTGACTGACTCATCACTAATACTCTTAACTTCCCAATATGTTAGGAAGCTGAAAATTAACATAGGTATTCTTCATGTGGGAAATAAGAAAACTACATAATTAGACTTTTAATAAACCTCCCCTAAGGGGATGAAAAGAAGGTTGACATAATTATGGCATTACCGATGTGTGGCTTGCATTGCATAAACGATAATGCCCAAATGGACCAGCGGATCAAAATTTGGATTGCACCTCCAGTGTGTAGAATTTAATAAACTACACAAATGGTCATGTCACTTTTTACCGAATCTGCTACAGGTGCTCCTCGGATAACGGCAAGAACCATTAATTAATATTTACTTACATTAAGACATCTCAAATTTACATCTCTATAGATTTATGCCATTTTTAACACTTATATATATTTACAACTGTAAAAAATCAGAAACCCCTGTGCAAAGAATGGGTAGAACAGCTAGAAAAATGATAAAACTACTGTAATTGATAAATTTGCCATTGTACAGTATTACATGTTTATAACCTTGGTGCCATTCTATGGCCATGCATAGTGATTTGTTCTGGACTGGATTCTTTCTATAGCAGCACCACCACCCACTACGTGTAGGGAAACAGAGTGAGAGAAACAGTACTGGAGCATTTTCTATAATGGCCCATGGCACATCACTCTATAAATACACCCTAGCCACTAGCCTAAGGTTCTATTTAAATCAAGCCTAGGCAGCCTTAAGGTAGTGTCACACAGGGTTACACAACATTAGCATTTTGTAGCTTAAGATATGTAATATTTAATGGCTGCATTTCCTTTGCATTGTAATCTGTGTACAGTATATTCCTCTCACATGGACATGTTTGCAGATGATGCTGTAAAGGAATCGGCAGACTTTGAACATAGTGCTAGCATTGTGTAGTACTGCGTGACACTACCCTAAGGTTACCTACAGTAGGATTGGATTAACTCGACCATGATAAATGTGCATGCATTCTCAAAACCATCTTGGTGAAAGTAAGCTATGATCATTTGATTATTACATTACCTATATAATAAGCAACTGCATTCACACTTAAATTTGCAACCCATTTGGAATGCCATGTAATTGAAATAAATATATGCCTTCTTAAATAGAAAATATAATAGTTTAATTTGCAATTTCAGATTTGCTACTGAAGAACCTGCTTTTGTTGAATAGCTTACTTAGTAAAGCTGAGTAAATCGTCGATTTATGTCAAGTTCAGTTCATTTGATCATGAAATTCTGATATGTGAATTGAATTGTTGCAACCCTCTCCAGTGTTTGTTCGTCTATTTTTTTTCACCCCACGTCTATCATTCTCTACTTGTGTTTTAGATAACGTCAATGTGAAAGGAGAGGGGGGGACTGCTTCTATGTATTTTATTTCCAAATGGAGTGTTTACATTTGTGCATTTTCTGTGTTTTTTATTTTATTAATTGGTTTTGTAAGAAAAATAGCTAGTTTGTAAGTTGAATTTTAATTACTAAAATCGAAATAAAATGTTAGTCACACACATATTTGCCGTTTTGTATAATGTGTAGAAATTTAAGTTGTATTGAGCTATTTATTTGAGTGAATAAAAAAGATAAAAAGGGCAATCATTCTTTTTAAATCATTCATACTGCAGTAATTAATTAGCATGAAAAAAGAATCATACCATTATAAAAATTTATGCTGCAATTAAAATAAAGTATTACAAAATATTTGATGATTATCTAAAATGAGAAGATACATTTGTCAGACAATTTAATGTCCCAACCACTATAGGGTATATTTAAAGAATTTGAACCACACCCAGTGTAGTATGTAATTCAACCAAAATAGAATTTTTTTAATAATTTGAACCACCATTTGCAATTTATTTATTATTATTATTATTATTATTATTATTATTATTATTATCATCATATGGATAAAGTTACTGGCATTGTGAATCTTTATTGGATAACATAAACTGTGAAGTCATAATTTGATTGTTCAGTCTTACAAATATTAATTTTCAACTTTATAGTACAATGCCTGTTTTCCTTTTGCAATTACAATTATACATGCAGAAAATATGCTCTGACAGTACAGCGCTGATATTTCAAAGTTTGCTTCCTGATGACAGCGGCATCACAAGGCGGGTGCGGAGGGTGCGGAACGCACCCGGGTGTGACACCTGGAGGGGGGGGTGACACCAAATGTCAGCTCCTCCGCAGTGACAGGAGCCAGGTGCTACAGTGAGAAAGTCTCCTACAGCACCCGGCTCCTGTCACAGAAGAGGAGCCGACAGTGCATGGGGACTGTCTCTGGGGGAAGCCCAGCATCTCTGGAGATACTGGGAACGCCCCTGGAGTGACAATTCTGGGATCCCACGAAGCCACGCCCCCTAAGTCTAAGTCCACACCCCTTTTGCCACGATCGCGGCAGGAGATCAGGGGTACGCACCGGGTGTCACCACACCCGGTGATGCCTCTGCCTGATGAACTTAACTGACTGCTTGTATGCACACTATGGGGCAGATGTATTAACCTGGACAAGGCATAAGGAAGTGATAAACCAGTGATATGTGCAAGGTGATAAACACACCAACTAATCAGCTCTAATATGTAAATTAATAGTTAGGAGTTGATTGGCTGGTGCGTTTATCACCTTGCACATATTACTGGTTTATCACTTCCTTATGCCTCCTCCAGGCTTAATACATCTGCCCCTATGGTCCTAAACCAAGGTTGATTGCAAAAGTAAAATTTTCCTCTGGGCAAAACCATGTGCACTGCAGGCGGGGCAGATATAACATGTGCAGAGAGAGTTCGATTTGGGTGGGGTGTGTTCAAACTGAAATCTAAATTGCAGTGTAAAATTAAAGCAGCCAGTATTTACCCTGCACAGAAACAATATACTGTAACCCACCCAAATCTAACTCTCGCTGCACTGCAGTGCACATGGTCTTTCTTTTGCAATCAACCTTGAATAAGGCCCTATGGGCATTATTCAAAACTGCTTGCATCAGCGAAGCAATAGCATTCTTCTGGCTTCTTGGGCAAGTGCACACGCACAGGACACGCTCTGTGCGTACACATGCCGGGCAATGTGATCGCATTGCATTGATGTGAATGCCTCTGCCTCATTGTCAGGTAGAGGCATTTGTGGGGCTGCAATGCGGTATTGCAGGGGACAAAAATGGGTGCAGGGCCGGGATGTTTTGGGGGCAGCCATGTGACATCACACACCGCCACTGTGAAGGAGAAGATGCTTGTGCTGCGCCTGCCTTCTCAGCCAGGCTTTGTAGGCAGAGGAGCAATGCTGGGACAGCGATGCAATTGAATTGTGATTGCATTACTGAGCATCCATTTGCATTCTAAACAGCCTTGCCCTGTGCTGGGTGGCCCCCAGCATGCGACAGAGACAGGAGCAGAGTCTGCTTTTTAGCAGAATCTGCTACTGAACCTGAGTTAGGTCCTATGTCCTTTGTAATTGTATTGCAGTATTGTCTAGGATGCAGTTTTCCAAGCTGGCAATTTTTTCATTACTACTTTGTGTCTGTTGGCATCTATGTATTGGAGGCATTCATGTCATTTTGTAAGAAGTTATTGATAGAAAACCATTAATTTATGAAGGCAGACAAATCTGAAGAGACTCATTGTGCAAAAGTATAATCACCACATCAAAAATCTGCCTTCACACCACTCTAGAACCACCCAATTCTTTAAATCAAACATTTCAATTGTTTTCTGTAAAAAGCACTGGTTGTGTTTTGTCTTATTGATCATGTATGGTTCAAATTAACCCTGAAACTGGACTCTTGAACTGTCTGTATTGCACATGTCACTTTTGTGAATTTTAAACTCTATCTTACTTTGGGCAAAGTTAACATTTATTGCAACTCTACTAAAATGCATCTGAAAGGTACAAAATGCATCTCATTTAAACAGTAAGGAGAGACCCTTTTGTGTGGTGAACATGAAATTACCAACTATACTATAAGTGTTAAGGACAAGTACACACTATCCTTAGCAGTCACTGTGCTTAACGAACAACAAATCCTACTTAAATGTCCCTCACCATTGATTTCCATTGGCAGGGAGTGAAACATGAGGAAGTGGAATGATGACATCATAGTTTTAGAGTGTGATGATGTCAGTGACTGTGCCAGGAGTAGGACTCAGCACTAATTTACAGAAAAACAAATCTGTATTGAGAGCACTAAAAGTTCTCAGTCTCTCCTATACTTGCATCTATAGAACTTGCACCCTTCAAACAGTACAGACCCTTAGAAATTACTTTCTGGTTATCAAGTGTGAACTCCTGTATCCTGACTTCAATAAACTCATGGGCACCTTAATATAAAAGATGGAAGGCCCCACTTTCCCATGAAGTGTCCTCTTAGTAAGTCATTATTTGGTAACCCCATGTGATTACACAGAATAGTCAGGAGAGGAGGAAAGGGTCCAATTTCCCCCCTGCTGATCCTAGAAATCAAATAGAACCTTCTTTTGAAAGAGGATAGCCACCTCTTTAAAATGACCTGACCCCTTAATAGTTATTGACTGTTGACTACAAACAAATAACACCCTAAACAAGTGGTTCCCAAATTCGGTCCTTCCACCTTCTTAAGAGTATAGTTTTTTTTCAGGAATCTATAGTTGAAAACAGATGGTTTAATCAAAATAAGCAAGGTAATAATTTAATCACTTGTGCTCAAGCATGAATAGCCTTAAAACCTGGACCATTAGGGTGCCTTGAGGACAGAGTTTGGGAACCTACACTATGAATACATTAAAATGTCCAGAGATCCATAAATGGGGGAAATAATGTCCAGAACTCTCCTATCCTAGCTTCAGTAAACTTAAGATCCCCATCCATTGATGTGATAGTGTCCACGCTTTAAAATAATATACCTTATTGGGCTGCTCATATAATTCCTACATACTGTATTTTATGTATTTCATTCAAACCAGGTAAACTTGGAAAACGTACACATTTTATTAGGAAAAGCTTGGTGTACAACCCTGCTTCTTGCTGTTTTGGAAAGGTGGATTAATACCAAAGCAAATGATAAAAATACATATGCTTTAAAAAAAAAAAAATCAGACACTTTTCTAACCATGTTTGATAAAATGTATTTGTTTTGGTCAGGAGTGTGGCTATTGCTTAAACAAACTACTGATATTAATGTTGGAATCTCACCAACCAAAAAGGTTCCAAAATAGACTCTGCACAGGGGACAAGGATATTGTGATGCATCTCAGCCATTGTCTGTAATGATGTTTTCTTTAGTTATACCTGCATCAGTGTGCTTACATATACTTTGTAAACATTGATTATTATTTATTTATTAACAGTTTCTTATATAGCGCAGCAAATTCCGTTGCACTTTACAATTGGAAATATCAATGATATAACAAACTGGGTGATAACAGTCATAGAGGTAGGAAGGCCCAATTGTGGAACATACAGTACATCTTATTAGGCATTGCCTCAAACATGGAGATATCAAAATTGCTCTTTTTGCTGTCACTCTTCCAGTAAGAAATAATATCTAAAAATCTTGCAACTCATGTTTTATTGCAGTAAAGAAGTTTGCAGCACACACAATTCTTTTTTGCAAAGACAATACAGTAATTACATATTACCTTAAATCCATCCCATTGAGGTCATTGTTTGACAAAGAACAATGGTAATTCTCAAATACCCACTTTGCTGGCAGGCTTGTAATAATGTATAATTACTGAATATTTTGTAAGTCGCCTACTGGTTTCTTTCAGCAAATATAGACATTTGCAACACACAATTATCTGTCGCTAGTACAATGCAGTATATTACATTTCCTTCATCTTTTGTGTCAATTGTTTGTTGTAGGGAACAAGGGAAATTCAAAAATGTATCATTTTTACTGTTAATTTGACATTAATCAAATAGTGCAGGGATGCAGAACAGTCAAGAGTCACTTTATAGGCACTGACAAACTTATTTTCTTTCAGAAAAGAAAACCTTAATGGCAAGTTAGTTTCACAGTACAGGCTGTGGATCATGTGATGGTTATAACTTATTATTCTGCAGCCACCATCCTTTATTGTAACCTGTACTGGTCCTTCTACAGGTGGCATTTTATTTTTCATCCGATCTCATCCAAATCAGACTAGAATTGTAAACTGATCAGATGTTTTCCAATTTACAGAATGTGTGCAAATTTTAATTTCTAGACTGTAGAGAGGCCTGGGGCATTCTTCGGACATTCTAGGCCAGGCATTTCCAACCTCGGTCCTCAAGGCACACTTATAGTGCAGGTTTAGTGATATCCAGGCTTCAGCACAGATTGTTAAATCAAAATAACTGAGGTACTAATTAAGTCACCTCTGATCAAGCATGGCTATCACTAAACATTGGACCGAGGATGGGAATGCCTGCTCTAGGCACTCAACTTCTTCCTGGTCCTATCTTCCCTGCCCCCTAAATTTAACATCATGGCACATTTTTGGGAGTCAGAAGTGGCACAGAGTGAATTAAAACCCTGCTACGGTCCTGATGACAGGTGGAGAGGTTTCCCATAGCAACCAATCAGATATAATGTATCAAGTGCATTCTATAAGATGCTATAAGTGAGTGGTTGCATAGGCCATCTTTTCCAAATATGCTCTTGAGAAAGTTTGATATATCTCCCCCGTAGTGTTTTTTTGGTCAAACTACAAGTCATGTGTACAGTATGCATCAGCGGGTGTCTCTACTACTCTGCACTTTATTTCCTCAAACATGTAAGAGAAAGGGAGCAGTGCAGTGCAGCAAAGTACAGCTATCTAACCTTAGCTCTGCCCAGGTTCCCAGAATGCTCCGGTGCTGCCGTCCCCACCTGCTCTGCACAATGGAATAACGTCATGCGTGCAACATCATGACATCAGGCACTCAGGGGGTGGCACAGGGCACAATTGAGCCCTGTTAAGGTGCTGCCACCTCCCTGTCATCACCCAAGAATGCAAAATACATTTCAAAATATTTCTGGACATATGTGCAGTGTGACTTAAATGCATGCATAAAAGGCAAAATGCTCCACTGCTTCTTAGATCACTGCTTCCCAGAATTAAGGGCCTATTTCAGCATGCATCATTATTCAGAGAAATTGAAGTTGTCTGCGAGTAGAAAGAGCCGCCCCGATAGGAAGAATAACGCCCCATGCAAAATTGCGAATGTATCGCAGATCGTTATCCAGTCGCAGATGCATACGCAATTCCCGGAACATCGAAGAATTTTTGCCATCTGAGCAAATGTGAGTAGGTTTGAGGCTGCCAGTAATCTGTAACCGAGATGGCCTGGAAGTGGTCTGCACTGACGTCAGAGACCCTCCCCAAAATCTCCTGGACACACCTGCGTTTTTTCTAACACACCCAAAAAATGGCAGGTTTCCGCCCAGAAATGCCAGATTCCTGTCAGTCAAACAGTGGCTGCATTGCGTTTATGATCTGTACGCAATTTCTGTCACTGTTACCCCTCAAGCGTGCTCTATGCAAACGCTATGCACATGCAGTCATTTGATAAATGTTCAATTTGCAATTCCTTTGAATAATGATCCATGCTGAATTAGGCCCGACACCGCAACGCCACTCCAAAACCATTGCGTTGACGCCCCCTCCCGCCCCGCGAATGCCTCTGCCTGTCAGTCAGGCAGAGGTGCTCGCATATATGAGATGCCATTACATCACACTATGTGTGCATGCACAGTGTGGCTTCTGCATGTGCGCACACTCCAGAAGGGCTTCAGCATGTGAACTCCCATGCTGAATTAGGCCCTAAGTCCAATATCTGGGGTGCAATGTCAACGCACTGATTACACCTATCTGAGAATGTTCAGAATTTAGTGAATAGATGAGTCAATTAATTCTGATGTATTAAGTCAATTATTTTAGTTTTGATGACATTAGTTCTTTCTGCCCTTCATCATCGAGGAACTACAGCAGTTTGTAGGGAACAGAAAAAAAAATGAATTATAAGCATTCTTCTGGCACTGCCAGTAAGTTCTCTAAACAAAACATCAATTATTAATTACCAAATTTTTCTGACCACAGCATTTTATTAAATTATTTCTGGCAGTCTGCCTTGCTTTGTGTAGCCACTGTTGATGCCCCCCTTCCTTAAAGTAATCATTTATGCTACATGGCACCTTTCGGTTCCTACTAAATTAATATTTCATCAAAATGATATTACAAAAATAAAACACCAGCACATTAATATTGCATGCAAGCTCCAGGCTGCACTAGGCTTTCATACATTTCCGAAAGGTCACTGAAAGTAAAAATTTATAGAGCTATAGTATCAAATTACCTTATGTTAAAATGTATTTTAATTTTGAAATATTAATTATCACTGTGCCCTGTTGAAAATGTTTAATTTTACAACAGCAGCTTCTTTAATACAGTACTTACATAAGCCATGTAGTATCATATAATTATAGAATACACACAAGAATACACATAGTATATAACTGGGATAAAATATTACTGTTATAAAATTCTCAATATACAGAAACTTAAAAACTCCATATTTCTTTGCCAATATTTACATCCAACAGATAGATTTTCAGTGTCCCTCCATGGGCAGATTGGGATAGAAAATCAGCATTATGAAATATATATAAGCAGCAGTAATGATGGTATGGTCTGTTGAGGGGGTGGGGTCTGTGAGCTGGGCAGAATTCCTCCACATAATGCATGATTCTGAGTTGCGATATTCCTTGTGTCTTTTGCTGCATTTGCGACTATATGATAATGGCGCTAGAAAGCCATTCTTTGGTGTACAGCCATATTTCCGAATATGCAAAGATTAAGACGCCCACTCTCAGTGTCTACCGATGCTGCAACTATGTTTTGTGCATCTTTAAATGCCACCGTCAGTCGCAGTCGCACCATTGATACTTTCACCGGCCCTATGCTAGGTGCAGATCTCGAATGTGAGAAATTCAGTGTTTCTGTACACAACTATTTTCATCAACACACCCATGATACTCCTGTAACACTCCCAAACTATGTTACATCTGCATCTGGTTCACCAAACAACTGTAACTGTCTAGAAATGGTCAACAAATTTCTAATACACTTCTTGGTGCGTGTGTCTGATTCTGTACTGCAACTCTGTATGAACACCATTGTGAAGCATGCGTGGTGCAACTCAGGTTAATGCACAAATGAAAATCATTGCATAAGAAAACAATAAAATACTTTGGCCCCCACAGGAAAAAAACACACACATTGGCCCTCACATAGAACAATCAAACACATTGACCCTATAGAAAACAATAAAACACATTGTTCCCCCACATGAAAAAAACACATTGGCCCCCACAGTCTAAAAACATATGATCACTCACGTGAAAAAATAAACACATTGGCCTCCACAGGAATAAATTTAAACAAATTGACATCACAGGAAAAAAATAAAACACACAGGTCTTCACAGAAAAAAAATAAAACATACTTAATTGCCCCAATCTCCTACAAAAGACTAACTTGTCTGCAGCACTTGCTGACGTGCTTGACTCCGCCCCCTTAGAGGGATGTTTATATGGCACAAGAGCTGTAGAGATCTGTAGTTTATTGTGATCACTGTGGACCCAATTGCTTTGCGGGCCACATGGGCCAGTGTAATAGAGGCAATTGCAAGTCTCCCAGGTCCATCTCCTAGACAGAGGTATAGTGAAGAGCTGCAGGCACATGCTATGGCACCCCATTCCATACAGAAATGCATCTAGGGACTGGATGTAGCCAGCATATGAGGCAGAGATGCATTATGTATATAGGAAAGGCAGCACCCACTATGTGCGCAAGGGGTAGTGTTTGACCCTGGGACAGGGATTGGGTGACAGCTGGAGAGGGGACATTGTTGAGATAGGTGACCACTGGGATTGGGACAGTGCTGAGCTAGCATGGGTAATCCCTTCAAAGCTATTTATGCCTTGAGAATTATATTATAATGAATTTTAGATGGATTGTCTGTCACTATTGCTTCTATTCTGTCTGGTACAACTATAAAACCTATCCGTGTAGCATCTCACATTTTCATAAATCATTTTGTTTTGTATGTCATGGTATTAATGTATTTTGATTTTGTTATACTTTCCTGTATGAGCGCAGTAACTAAATCACTCAGAGGTATGCTGTTTGACAAATTGTGTGATGAATGTATCACACCTGATTGTGGGGGTCATTCTGACCTGATCGTAGCTGTGCTAATTTTAGCACATCTACGATCACTTACACTGACATGTGAGGGGACACCCAGCACAGAGCTAATCCGCCCCGCATATTAGTCTGCCCCCCCCCATGCACAATTACAAAAGCGGCGATGCTTTTGTACTTGAAGAGTAACTCCTGGCCAGCGCAGCTTCTACGGCTTGCCGGGAGTTACTCATCGCTGCCCGGGTCACAGCGGCTGCTTGTGACATCACGCAGTCACAGCAGCCCACCCCCTGCATGGTCCAGCCACACCTGCGTTGGCTGGACTGCGCCCACAAAACGGCGGCCAAACGCTGCTGTGCCACCCCCTCCCGCCCAGCGACCGCCTCTGCCTGTCAATCAGGAAGAGGCAATCGCTAGGCAACAACAGCTGTCGGCTTTCTCGCTTGCACCGGTGCACTGCGGCGTCAGCGCATGCGCACTTCTGACCTGATCGCTGCGCTGCGATGATGGCAGCGAGCGATCAGGTCAGAATGACCCCCTGTGTGTGTTTCCTTTTGGCAGAGAATGTAGCAAGAGTTCTCTGCCTCCAATTTAACACACGCAGCTGAGGTGTGCAAATTCCGTAATTTCATGCTGATTATACCTGGTATCTAGGTATCTAACCTCTGAGCTTGTGCACAATGGACACCTTGCTTCTTTAAAAAGCCACCTTGGAATGTGAGGAAACGCATTGAAGACACAAGATTGTTAGTACCTTTCTATTACTAAAGATATCCTGCAATTATCAACAGATTGCATTGCCAACAGGAACGGACACTAAGGTATTTTGCTGTGGAAAATCTCTCATAAACTCCATTGCAGCCACACTGGCAATCAGCGGGTCAGAGTTCTGTTCACCGCTGGCAGTGTGGGACATTGACTGCTACCGCCCACCACCATGTGCCGCTTCAGGTTGCTGCCGCTCCATGTGGACCCCAGCGGCGATAGTGAGCAGGATGCAGATTCGGTCACCGCTGCTACTGTAAGAGAATCTCCCTTACCATTCACCATCGTGTGCCACTCCAGCCACATCAGCACTGTGGGCGGTCTCCAGGTATATGGACCAGTGGATCTCAGTCCGGTCAGCCGCTGCTACATACCACCGCTGTGTGAGGGCCCCGGTGGTGCAGAGACGAATTGGCCACAAATTCACATTGCCGTGCTGAGATTCGTGATCAGCTTACCAACATTCAGTATTCACTAGAGATGAGCGGGTTCGGTTTCTCTGAAACCGAACCCGCACGAACTTCATGTTTTTTTCACGGGTCCGAGCAGACTCGGATCCTCCCGCCTTGCTCGGTTAACCCGAGCGCGCCCGAACGTCATCATGACGCTGTCGGATTCTCGCGAGACTCGGATTCTATATAAGGAGCCGCGCGTCGCCGCCATTTTCACACGTGCATTGAGATTGATAGGGAGAGGACGTGGCTGGCGTCCTCTCCATTAGAAATTAGATTAGAAGAGAGAGAGAGATTGTGCAGAGTCAGACAGAGTTTACCACAGTGACCAGTGCAGTTGTTGTTAGTTAACTTTTATTTATTTTAATATATATCCGTTCTCTGCTATATCCGTTCTCTGCCTGAAAAAAAACGATACACAGCAGCAGCCAGTCACACAGTGTGACTCAGTCTGTGTGCACTCAGCTCAGCCCAGTGTGCTGCACATCAATGTATAAAAGGCAAAGCTTATAATAATTGTGGGGGAGACTGGGGAGCACTGCAGGTTGTTATAGCAGGAGCCCCCAGGAGTACATAATATTATATTAATTTAAAATTAAACAGTGCACACTTTTGCTGCAGGAGTGCCACTGCCAGTGTGACTAGTGGTGACCAGTGCCTGACCACCAGTATAGTAGTATATTGTTGTATGTATTGTATACTATCTCTTTATCAACCAGTCTATATTAGCAGCAGACACAGTACAGTGCGGTAGTTCACGGCTGTGGCTACCTCTGTGTCGGCAGTCGGAACTCGGCAGGCAGTCCGTCCATCCATAATTGTATTACAATATATACCACCTAACCGTGGTATTTTTTTTTCTTTCTTTATACCGTCATAGTGTCATACTAGTTGTTACGAGTATACTACTATCTCTTTATCAACCAGTGTACAGTGCGGTAGTTCACGGCTGTGGCTACCTCTGTGTCGGCAGTCGGCAGGCAGTCCGTCCATCCATAATTGTATTATTATTATAATATATACCACCTAACCGTGGTTTTTTTTCCATTCTTTATACCGTCGTCATAGTGTCATACTAGTTGTTACGAGTATACTACTATCTCTTTATCAACCAGTGTACAGTGCGGTAGTTCACGGCTGTGGCTACCTCTGTGTCGGCAGTCGGCAGGCAGTCCGTCCATCCATAATTGTATTATTATTATAATATATACCACCTAACCGTGGTTTTTTTTTCATTCTTTATACCGTCGTCATAGTGTCATACTAGTTGTTACGAGTATACTACTATCTCTTTATCAACCAGTGTACAGTGCGGTAGTTCACGGCTGTGGCTACCTCTGTGTCGGAACTCGGCAGGCAGTCCGTCCATCCATAATTGTATTATTATTATAATATATACCACCTAACCGTGGTTTTTTTATTGCACCTCATTGCGCCTCTTTTTTTCTTTGCGTCATGTGCTGTTTGGGGAGGGTTTTTTGGAAGGGCCATCCTGCGTGACACTGCAGTGCCACTCCTAGATGGGCCCGGTGTTTGTGTCGGCCACTAGGGTCGCTAATCTTACTCACACAGTCAGCTACCTCATTGCGCCTCTTTTTTTCTTTGCGTCATGTGCTGTTTGGGGAGGGTTTTTTGGAAGGGCCATCCTGCGTGACACTGCAGTGCCACTCCTAGATGGGCCCGGTGTTTGTGTCGGCCACTAGGGTCGCTAATCTTACTCACACAGCTACCTCATTGCGCCTCTTTTTTTCTTTGCGTCATGTGCTGTTTGGGGAGGGTTTTTTGGAAGGGACATCCTGCGTGACACTGCAGTGCCACTCCTAGATGGGCCCGGTGTTTGTGTCGGCCACTAGGGTCGCTTATCTTACTCACACAGCGACCTCGGTGCAAATTTTAGGACTAAAAATAATATTGTGAGGTGTGATGTGTTCAGAATAGGCTGAAAATGAGTGTAAATTATGTTTTTTGAGGTTAATAATACTTTGGGATCAAAATTACCCCCAAATTCTATGATTTAAGCTGTTTTTTAGGGTTTTTTGAAAAAAACACCCGAATCCAAAACACACCCGAATCCGACAAAAATAATTCGGTGAGGTTTTGCCAAAACGCGTTCGAACCCAAAACACGGCCGCGGAACCGAACCCAAAACCAAAACACAAAACCCGAAAAATTTCAGGCGCTCATCTCTAGTATTCACTGCCACTGATCTATATGGAGCTTTTGCATACGCAGACCATTCGTAGGCGTTGAGTCTGGCTGTCTAGGACTGAGAGTCTCCGCCGTTCGGATAAACTCTATATGGTAATATACCATCCAATTACATTATATTCTTATTGGAGTTGATTAACATTGCAGGTTTCTTATAGGGTAGCACCACTGATTAATATGTGCTGGAAAATTTTTAGAACAATAACGTTATTTTGCATTTTGCTATTTGTATCAGCTACTTTGCATGCATAAATTGTAATTGCATACCCCCGGGAGGTTCACTTATACTAATTCATGTGAATAAGTTGTGTTTATATATTTTATTTTTTGTTGTGCATATGTATTATTAAGCGCCCATTGGGAATACCCATTCTTGTTTTCTATATCTAAGAGGCCGGCATACCTCTTTTTCCCAATTGGCTGCTGATATACATTTATTAGAGCCACCATCAGTACAGCGCCCTCAAGCTATTTTTTGTTATAGCTGAGCTAGCATGGGAGCTGGGGAGGGGACAGTACTGAGATGGCTTGGGGAGATGTGCATCTTTAGACACCATTGTCTGTTGTACCACCAAAGTGAACGAGTGAGCATCTGTGAAG
This sequence comes from Pseudophryne corroboree, assembly GCF_028390025.1. Classification (NCBI taxonomy): domain Eukaryota; kingdom Metazoa; phylum Chordata; class Amphibia; order Anura; family Myobatrachidae; genus Pseudophryne; species Pseudophryne corroboree. The sequence continues at coordinate 1,111,902,513 of NC_086444.1, forward strand.
AGAAAGGTAGGTTTATTCTAGTCAGTAATATAAATGTTTGCGCTAGCCAGTCAATACTGTAGGAAACAGCTGCTCCTTTAGTAAAAACTGTAGTCTACTAAGTATATAACAACAAAGAAAATAGAGGTTGAAGGAGCAGTTTTTCCACCAGAACAAAATGATATATACAGTACACTATATACCTGGAATAATAAATATGCAAACACTTTAACGACATGCCCGGAACACTCTCATAACACGGTAATATGACGGACTATCTCTGTGCATCTGTTTAGTTGCATAGCACTTTTCCAAGACATCGTTGATATGGGGGGGTCATTCCGAGTTTATCGTAGCTGTGCTAAATTTAGCACAGCTACGATCATTCACACTGACATGCAGGGGGACGCCCAGCACAGGGCTAGTCCGCCCCGCATGTCAGTGCCGCCCCCCCCCTGCAGAAGTGCAAAGGCAACGCACAGCGGTGATGCCTTTGCACTTCAAGAGTAGCTCCCGACCAGCGCAGCTTTAGCGTGCTGGCTGGGGGCTACTTGTCGCTCCCCGGCCCGCAGCAGCTGCGTGTGACATCACGCAGTCGCCGAGGCCCGCCCCCCCCAACGGTCCGGCCATGCCTGCGTTGGCCGGACCGTGCCCCCTAAATGGCTTAACGCCGCCGTCCAGCCCCCTCCCACCCAACGACTGCCTCTGTGCTAGGCAACGACGGCTGGCATGTGCCGACGCACCATGGCACCGGCACATGCGCAGTTCTGACCCGATTGCTGCACTGCGAGAAACTGCAGCGAGCGATCAGGTCGGAATGACCCCCATTGTGCATCTCAATCACAGCAGCACCTTTATGCATACCCTCTGCAATGCATGCACCATAGGAATACTTTTTTGATTTTTATGCATGCGCACATGTCATAATCCTAAGGAAAGTTAGAGCTGATCACACCGTGTGTACATAGCTTGCGATACCGATGCGTGGTCCCATGGGATCAGCATTGCAAGAAAAAAATAGACTGTGCATGCAGCTCAACATTGACTATGTTGGTGGTGCCGGGCTCCGGCCACATCGCATAGTCAATGTCGGGCATTGAGTGTATCGCACCATAGGGGTAATTCCAAGTTGATCGCAGCAGGAATTTTGTTAGCAGTTGGGCAAAACCATGTGCACTGCAGGGGAGGCAGATATAACATGTGCAGAGAGAGTTAGATTTGGGTGTGGTGTGTTTAATCTGCAATCTAATGTGCAGTGTAAAAATAAAGCAGTCAGTATTTACCCTGCACAGAAATAAAATAACCCACCCAATTCTAACTATTTCTGCACATGTTATATCTGCCTCCCCTGCAGTTCACATGGTTTTGCCCAACTGCTAACAAAATTCCTGCTGCAATCAACTTGGAATTACCCCCAAGTGTATGCACCATTATTCACTGCCAGTTGGTGTGGATCCCCTATTTGAGCTTTGGACTGTGCTACAGCCCCAACTCTGGAGCCGCCACTAATTAGGAGAAGACATGAGATTTTTTATACTTGAACTGACACATTTCCTTTTTTTTCTACCAAGAGCGAGCTAATGCTATATCTTATTTAACATTATATAGTCTTCCATTTAAAAGTATAATTCTAAATCGCCACTGAATCTTTTCCCTCTCCTTTGCATATGGAACCTGTTTACAAATATTCAGTGCATTGGGAAAACAAGAAGTGAAATGGAAAAGTGTTGGAAAAGTAAGTATCCAACTCAATGTGAGTTGCAGCAGTGGACACAGTACTTAGGGGGAGATGTAGTAAGCAGTTATATGAGTGGGGAAATGAGCCAGTGGAGAATGTGCCCATTGCAACCAATCAGCTGCTCTGTAAAATTTTATAGTATGCAAATTATAAATAGAGATGAGCGGGTTTCGTTCTCAGAGAACCGAACACTACCGGACTTTGCTTTCCGAGTTCGGTTCCGAGCTAGGCTCAGAAACCCGAATGCGGCAAAACGTCATCATCCCGCTTTTCGGATTCTCGCAGGATTTGAATTCCATATAAGGAGCCGCGCGTCGCGGCCATTTTCAGTCCAGTCTCGGAGAGTGTATTGAGAGGACGTGTGTCCTCAGTGTTCAGTGTCTGTGTGGGGGTGGGAAAGTGGGGTGGCGAGTCTTGTGTTGTGTTGTGCTGCTCAGTCCAGACAAGTGTAGTCAGTGCATTGTGCTGCATCAGTCCAGCCAGTCACAGTGTTGGTGTTCTCTGCTGCCATATATCCAGTGTAGCTGTATAAAGTGGTGCTGTGTTGTGCTGTCCAGTCCAGTGTAGTCAGTGTATTGTGCTGCATCAGTCCAACCAGTCACAGTGTTGGTGTCCTCTGCTGCCATATATCCAGTGTAGCTGTATAAAGTGGTGCTGTGTTGTGTTGTCCAGTCCAGTGTAGTCAGTGTATTGTGCTGCATCAGTCCAGCCAGTCACAGTGTTTGTGTCCTCTGTTGCCATATATCCAGTGTAGCTTTATAAAGTGGTGTTGTGTTGTGCTGCATCAGACCAGTGGTAGTGTCCTGTCCATCAGTCATTCCAGTGACAATATATGCTGCTGTTATATGTCCACTGCTGTCGTATAATAATTATAACAACAACCACAAGTCCCTTACAGTGTTGTTATGTTGTGCAGCATCAGACCAGTGGTAGTGTCCTGTCCGTCAGTCATTCCATGGACGATATACGCTGCTGCTATATCTCCACTGCTGCTGTAGAATAATAACAACAACAACCACAAGTCCCTTACAGTGTTGCTGTGTGGTGCTGCATCAGACCAGTGGTAGTGTCCTGTCCATCAGTCATTCCAGTGACAATATACGCTGCTGCTGTATGTCCACTGCTGCCATATAATAATAACAACAACCACAAGTACCTTACAGTGTTGTTGTGTTGTGCTGCATCAGACCAGTGGTAGTGTCCTGTCCAGCAGTCATTCCAGTGATGATATACGCTGCTGCTATATGTCCACTGCTAACGTATAATAATTATAACAACAACCACAAGTCCCTTACAGTGTTGTTGTGTTCCGACCAGTGGTAGTGTCCTGTCCATCAGTCATTCCAGTCATTCCTGTGCCACCTATTGTCTTATATAACTCCCAAAAAATAATGGAGAACAAAAATGTTGAGGATAAAATAGGGAAAGATCAAGAAGAACCACTTCCTCCTAGTGCTGAAGCTGTTGCCACTAGTCATGACATAGACAATGAAATGCCATCAACGTCGTCTGCCAAGGCCAATGCCCAATGTGATAGTAGAGGGCATGTAAAATCCAAAAAGCCAAAGTTCAGTAAAAAGAACAAAAAAAATAAATTTAAATCCTTTGAGGAGAAACGTAAACTTGCCAATATGCCGTTTACGACACAGAGTGGCATGGATCAGCTGAGGCCCTGGCCTATGTTCATGGCTAGTGGTTCAGCTTCACATGATGATGGAAGCCCTCATCCTCCCGCTAGAAAAATTAAAGAGTTAAGCTGGAAAGAGCACAGAAAAGAACTGTGCGTTCTGAGATGGTATCACAAATCCCCAAGTGTGTTGGCGGTTGCGATGCCTGACCTTCCCAACACTGGATGGGAAGAGGTGGCTTCTTCCACCATTTGCACTCCCCCTGCAAGTGCTGGAAGGAGCACCCACAGTCCAGGTCCTGATATTCAAATTGAAGATGTCACTGTTGAAGTACACCAGGATGAGGATATGGGTGTTGCTGGCGCTGAAGAGGAAGTTGATGATGAGGATTCTGATGGTGATGTGGTTTGTTTAAGTCAGGCACCGGGGGAGACACCTGTTGTCCGTGGGATGAAGAAGCCCATTGTGATGCCTGGGAAACCTACCAAAAAAGCCACCTCTTCGGTGTGGAATTATTTCTCCACAAATCCGGACAAAAGGTGTCAAGCCAACTGTTGCTTCTGTCAATCTGTAATAAATGGGGGTAAGGATGTTAACCACCTAGGAACATCCTCCCTTATACGTCACCTGTTGCGCATTCATCAGAAGTCAGTGTCAAGTTGGGAAACTTTGGGTAAGAGCATAAGCAGTCCACTGACACCTAAATCCCTTCTTCCTCCTGTACCCAAGCTCCTGCAAGCCACACCACCAACTCCCTCAACGTCAACTTCCTCCTCAGTCAGGAACGTCAGTAGTCCTTCAGGCCATGTCACTGGCAAGACTGAGGAGTCCTTTCCTAACTGGGATTCCTGTGTAGGATCCTTGAGTGGTATGCCTGCTGTTGCTGCCGCTGCTGCTGTTGCTGCTGGGAGTTGATCATCCACTTGTACTACTTCCAGTAAGCAATTGACTGTCCAACAGTCCTTTGTGAGGAAGATGAAATATGAAAGCAGTCATCCTTTTACAAAGCGGATAACTGAGGCCTTGACAGCTATGTTGGTGTTAGAGGTGCGTCCGGTATCCACCATTCGTTCAGTTGGACTTAAAGAATTTCTTGAGGTAGTGTGTTCCCGATATCAAATCCCATATAGGTTCCACTTCTCTAGGCAGGCGATACCGAGAATGTACACAGATGTCAGAAAAAGAGTCATCAGTGTCCTACAAAATGCGGTTGTATCCAGTGTCCACTTAACCACGGACATGTGGACAAGTGGAACAGGGCAGACTAAGGTCTATATGACTGTAACAGCCCACTGGGTAGATGTATGGCCTCCTGCAGCAACAACAGCAGCGGCACCAGTAGCAGCATCTCGCAAACGCCAACTTGTTCCTAGGCAGGCTACGCTTTGTATCACCCCTTTCCATAAGAGGCACACAGCTAACAACCTCTTATGGAAACATAGGAACATCATCGCAGAATGGCTTACCCCAATTGGACTTTCCTGGGGATTTGTGATATCAGACAACACCACCAATATTGTGCGTGCATTACATCTGGGCAAATTCCAGCATGTCCCATGTTTTGCACATACAATTAATTTGGTGATGCAGAATATTTTTGAAAAATGACACGGGTGTGCAGAAGATGCTGTCGGTGGCCTGAAAAATTGCAGGGGCCACTTTCGGCATTCTGCCACTGTGTGCCAAAGACTGGAGTGCCAGCAAACACTCCTGAACCTGCCCCGCCATCAACTGAAGCAAAAGGTGGTAATGAGGTGGAATTCAACACTCTATATGCTTCAGAGGATGGAGGAGCAGCAAAAGGCCATTCAAGCCTATACATCCACCTACGATATAGGCAAATGAGGGGTAATGCACCTGACTCAAGCGCAGTGGAGAAAGATTTCCATCTTTTTAAATATCTGAATGCATATACTGTACATTGTGTTCTAGCATTTGACCAAAATAATAGAACTTAAAGCAATATAATTTCTTTACAAGGAGTACAAATTATGCATGTGAATGTTTACTAGGATGTTTTTGGGATGATTAAAAACAACATTGTTTTAAATATAACATAGTTTAATGCTAAAAAGGAACTATAGTATGTGTAACAAGCGTTTAGGGGTAAAGCAAAGCGCAACAAAGTTTGCTGCGCTATTTGAGAGATGAATAATAAGGCCAGATGTGTGGTCTACTGTTTCAAATGCAGTAAACAATGTATGTTTCTCCAGTAAACTTCATACTACTGTAGTAAGCTTGTGCAATCTATTTCATGCTAGTTACCCTTAGATGTGCATAACTCATGACATTTCCCATAGCAAAAGTTGGCAGCAACATTTTACTATTACTAATACTAAATCACTAATTCACATACTAATTTCAGTTAACCCACTGTAATTCACCATCCTAGTATCCCCTATGGATGCTAGAGAAAGTATGCTCCTGTTACTGTCAGTTTTTTTTTAAATGCAATGTAATAATTATAACTGTCTTACTCATCCACATTATATTCCTTATACTATATATATATATATATATATATATGTATATACTGTGTGTATATATATATATATATATAATATATAATATATATATATATCACTTACCCTGTGATTCTATGAATGCAGGTAAAGGATATGATTGCTGAAATCCATAAGAAAGTATAGGCATTGATACACAAGGATAGATGCTAACTAGTGCATAGTTGTCCTCCAGATTGCAAAGGTTCTTAGTGGGCTGCACGATGTGCAGTAATGAACCAGGGTCAGTAGTGCGGGGATATGGGCCCTCATTCTGAGTTGATCGCTCGCTAGCTGCTTTTAGCAGCAGTGCAAACACTAGGCCGCCGCCCTCTGGAAGTGTATCTTAGCATAGCAGAAGTGCGAACTGCGAACGAAAGGTTTGCAGTTCTGCTACTAAAAAATGTCATGCAGTTTCAGAGTGGCTCGAAACTTACTCCTACCTTGCCATGACTGCAGAATGTTTAGTTCTTGGTTTGACGTCACAAACACGCCCTGCGTTCGACCAGCCACTCCCCCATTTCCCCACCTACTCCTGCGTTTTTATCAGGCACGCCTGCGTTTTTCAGCACACTCCCTGAAAACGCTGAGTTGCCGCCCAGAAACACCCACTTCCTGTCAATCACACTACGAACACTCGAGCGACTGAAAAGCGTCGCTCGAGCTTGTGTAAAACTGCATAGTTTTGTGTGAAAGTACTTTGCGCGTGCGCGCTGCGTACCATACGCATGCGCAGAACAGCCGATTTTTATCCTGATCGCTACGCTGCGAAAAACGGCAGCGAGCGATCAACTCGGAATGAGGGCCATGATTGTATAGAAAAGCTATACAGATAATGTGAGAGGTTCTGGGATTTGATAAGTTTGTCTGAATAAGTGAGTTTTCAGGGAATGCTTGTATGTGATAGGGCATGGATGCAGTCCGAGGAAAGTTTGTAATCATGCAAGAGAGCAAGTAATGAGTGTGGATGAGAGATGTAGATCTTGTGAAGAGCGAAGGATTTTTAGACAATATTACTACTCTTACTACCACAGAGTTATACCCCTTTTCCACTAGCGTTTTAAAACACGGGTAAATGTGCGGGGGAGCGCATTTACCCATGTTTTTCCCTAGTGGAAAAGGGTCCCCCGGCAAATTCCTGGATTAAGTGATCCGGGAATCCTACCCGGGCAGCTAGCCAGGTTGAACACGTGTTCAACCCAGCTAGCTGTCTAGTGTGAATGGAGGGCGGCACTGGGAGATCATGTGATCTCCCAGCGCCGCCCCTGCCGCGTCACTAGCCGCGTCACCAACCCGGCAATTGCCGGGTTGGTGAGCGCTGTCTGTAGGGGGCTGTAGCACGGGTCGCAGCCGTGTCCGACCCGTGCTACTGTAGTGGAAAAGGAGTATTATATTGAACCCTTCAATCGAGATGGAGATGATTATGATCGTTGATAATAGACTATGTGGTTATAAGCTAATATCCTACAGAACTTTTAACATTTTTGAAAGTATATGGGAGCGATGTTATTTATAACAGCATTAGGACTTGTTTTCTTTTTCTTTAAAGAGAGAGTGAGCAGAAGTGTGGTGTAGGTATGAGTACTCATCCATTAATGTGGATGGGAACTATTTCAATAAGACCCTTCCTTCCTCTTTTCTAAGCAGGAAATCCAGAGATTTCCCTTTGAAAAACATGGTTGTGAGTATTTTACTCCACTTGGAGAGATGTATAGATTGATGTATGCAAGGGTTAAAGTGGGGGGGAACGAGGTGGAACTGAGTTCCACCACCTGTAATGGTAGGGGGAACTAGTTCCACCTCCTGCATTGCACTGCACAGTAATTCCAACAGAAAAGCCCACCCCATCATCTGCGTCAATCGATGATACAGGCGGCACTAGTGTTGCTGATGAGCTGCAGCCACCTACTCCTTCCTTAGGCCCTGGTGCCTCCATGGTCCTCCTCCAAGAGTTCCACCACCTCACCAGGACCACTTTAAGCCCTGGATGTATGGATAATTTGGGATATTATTCTGAGGAATATCCAGTCCAGCAATACCATTAATTGTTGGAACGCTTTTGGGTACTGCTGCTATATAAATATTATTGTGAATTGTTATTATAATTGTTGGGTATGTATACAAAGACACCAGTAGTGTATAGTAAAAGGACAAAATTCTCTATGTAAGTTACATTTGATGTGATTACCAACACTTTACAGAGTTGTGATAACAGTGAAACAGGTACATGTGTATAGAAAATTACAGCATCTGAAGATAGAACCACTAGTGATAATATTAGCTACACATATATGGGGTGTATTTCATTTAGGGGAAATAAAATAGGTCAATAATACAGGAAAGATTACCTTATGCGGATAGGAAAGATTGATTTAAGGAAATGTGAAAGGTTTGTTACCATATACAAACCTAATGTTTCTAGATGTGCTAGATATAATGAGTTCGGTGTATAAAAAGTAATGGTTACATAGCAAGTTCATTAAAGTTTATGATTTAGTATTTGATTATACTATACTTTACCAGGAGTAGATTCAGAGACTGAAGGAGATATCATACATAACTGGGAATGTTAGTTTCCACTATATCCTTAGGATATGATATACAGTTGGTTACCTATTAATTCTGAAGATATTTGTTATTTATGAAGATTAATTTAGCAATTTTATACAAAAACACATAATAAATTGAGAAGTTTTCTTACAGGATTAACTATTCCTAATAGAGTGATTGACTCAGTAATCAAGAAACATGTTCCTGTCACCAGTGTATCAATAAAACCTTGAATTGGTGGAGGTGTGGCTAATAATTCTCCTACGACTAAAGGAGTTTTATGATTAATCAACTGGGAGCTGGCGTTTTATTTCATCTAAAGTTATTGATAACATGACTGAAATTTATGATAAGACATTCCAGGATATTGGACATGAACTATTACGATACCATAATGTTCTACACTCTTTAATACCACAAATTGGAGGATATTGTTTGATTTCCGAAACAGCACTTGAGTTCACTGCTGTGCTTATTTGACCAATGACATTACAGATCCGGATACGATTATTACCAAGTATATAAAGGAAGCCCAAGATATAAAAGAAGAACTTTAACAAAGACATTATGATATGGACTGAAAATTATAAATGTTTAAATCCTAGTATTCAATTTTCAGGATTAGGAAAATGTTTTTTAAGTATATTGTATTTGATGTTGTATTTCTTGATGAAATTTATTCTTGTGTTTGTTTTTATAGATGTAGCCAATACTGTAATAGATATGGCCTATGCATATTCAGAAGGTTACCACAAGAGAAAGAGAGAGAATATACCAGAGATGATGCTGAATGAACTTTATATACTTTGTGCAGTCTATTAAGTGATTTAGCACATGTAGAAGGTGTATGATCAAAAGTGGGGAATTGTTAAATATCTGAATGCATAAGGAATATAATTTATTATCTTAATACAATATAGTCACTTTTCAATATTTCATAGGTACAGCATACAGCTGTACCTATCATATACGGTAATATACCTTATCATATAACATACCTTAACTCTTAATCCATTTTGTTTTATAAAGTGACCTTTATACAGACATTGGTTCACTTATCAGATACATGTACCTTTAAAAAGAGTTTGGAAATCAGCAAACTCATTGTGTGTAATACAATTGGAATTAGCACCAAAAGAGGCTAATTAGCTTCTAGCTGGTTCCTTGTCCTAATATGAGCATAACATTGTACTCCAGATGAAGGAAATCATAAGGGAGTGTGATAAGAATTGGGCATAACTGAATATTATAAAAAACAGTGTATCGCCATGTTTTTCTCTGTTGATGTATTTGACCCGGGCTGAGAGGATAGGTTCTACCAACCTGTATACCAGCATGGTCTTTTTAATAAATAATCAATTGCTTTTCTAAGTTTGACTTCAATTCAGTCTATTACTTAAAAGCAACAACAACAGCAACAAGATGGTCAAATTAAGATTAGACAGTCTTGTGCAAGGTTCTCCAACCCTTTGAACTTGCCATACGTGAAGTCAGTTCAGACAATGCCAGCTTGAGTCAGGTCATTCCCCTCATCAGGCTTTTGCAGAAGCAGCTGGATAAATTGAAGGAGGAGCTAGGACAGAGCGATTCCGCAAAGTATGTAGGACTTGTGGATGGAGCCCTTCATTCGCTTTGATAGGATTCAAGGGTGGTCAATCTGTTGAAATCAGAGCACTACATTTTGGCCACTGTGCTCGATCCTAGGTTTAAAGCCTACATTGTATCTCTCTTTCCAGCAGACACAAGTGTGCAGAGGTGCAAAGACCTGCTTGTTAGTAAATTGTCAACTCAAGCGGAACGTGAACCATCAACAGCTCGTCCTTCAATTTTTCCCGCCACTGGGGCTGCAAGGAAAAGGATAAGATTTCCTAGCCCACCCACTGGCGGTGATGCAGGGCAATCAGGAGCGAAAAGCTGACATCTGGTCCGGACTGAAGGACCTGCCAATGATTACTGATATGTCTACTGTCACTGCATATGATTCTGTCACCATTGAAAGAATGGTGGAGGATTATATGAGTGACCGCGTCCAAGTAGGCATGTCAGACAGTCCATATGTATACTGGCAGGAAAAAGAGGCAATTTGGAGGCCCTTGCACAAACTGGCTTTATTTTACCTAAGTTGCCCCCCCTCCATTGTGTACTCCGAAAGAGTGTTTAGTGCAGCCGGTAACCTTGTCAGCAATCGGCATAGGAGGTTACTTCCACTAAATGTGGAGAAGATGATGTTCATCAAAATTAATTATAAATTCCTCCGGGAAGACCTTTACCAGCAATTGCCTCCAGAAAGTACGCAGGGACCTGTGAGGGTGGATTCTAGTGGGGACGAATTAATACTCTGTGAGGAGGATGTACACAGTGAAAGGGGTGAGGAATCAGAGGATGAGGATGAGGTGGACAACTTGCCTCTTTAGAGCCAGTTTGTGCAAGGAGAGATTGAGTGCTTCTGTTTTGGTGGGGGCCCAAACAAACTAGTCATTTCAGCCACAGTCGTGTGGCAGACCCTGTAGCTGAAATGATTGGTTTGTTAAAGTGCGCATGTCCTGTTTATACAACATAAGGGTGGGTGGGAGGGCCAAAGGACAATTCCATATTGCACCTCTTTTTCTTCTTTGCATCATGTGCTGTTTGGGGACTAGTTTTTTTAAGTGCCATCCTGTCTGTAACTGCAGTGCCACTCCTAGATGGGCCAGGTGTTTGTGCCGCACACTTGTGTCACTTAGCTTGGCCATTCAGCTACCTCATTGCACCTCTTTTTCTTCTTTGCATCACGTGCTGTTAGGGGACTAGCTTTTTTTTGTGCCACCCTGTCTGTAACTGCAGTGCCACCCCTAGATGGGACAGGTGTTTGTGCCACACACTCATGTCGCTTAGCTTAGCCATCCAGCTACCTCATATCACCTCTTTTTCTTCTTTGCATCATGTGCTGTTTGGGGCCTATTTTTTAAATCTGCCATCCTGTCTGCCACTGCAGTGCCACTCCTAGATGGGCCAGGTGTTTGTGCCGCAAATGACAAACCAGTCATTTCAGCCACAGTCGTGTGGCAGACCCTGTCGCTGAAATGATTGGTTTGTTAAAGTGTGCATGTCCTGTTTATACAACATAAGGGTGGGTGGGAGGTCCCAAGAACAATTCCTTCTTGCACCTCTTTTTTTTCTTTGCATCATGTGCTATTTGGGGCCTATTTTTTAAATCTGCCATCCTTTCTGGCACTGCAGTGCCATCCTAGATGGGCCAGGTATTTGTGCCGCACACTTGTGTCGCTTAACTTAGTCATACAGCTACCTCATTGCACCTCTTTTTCTTCTTTGCATCATGTGCTGTTTGGGACCTATTTTTTTAAATCTGCCATCCTGTCTGCCACTGCAGTGCCACTCCTAGATGGGCCAGGTGTTTGTGCCGCACACTTGTGTTGCTTAGCTTGGCCATCCAGCTTCCTCATTGCACCTCTTTTTTTTCTTTGCACCATGTGCTATTTGGGGACTAGTTTTTGAATAGTGCCATCTTGTCTGCAACTGCAGTGCCACTCCTAGATGGGCCAGGTGTTTGTGCCGCACACTTGTGTCACTTAGCTTAGTCATACAGCCACCTCGGTGCAACTTTTAGGCCAAAAAACAATATTTTGAGGTGTGAGGTGTTCAGAATAGACTGGAAATGAGTGGAAATTAATGTTATTGAGGTTAATAATACCGTAGGAGCAAAATTACCCCCAAATTCTGTGATTTTAGCTGTTTTTATGTTTTTTTTTAAAATCGTCCAGATCCAAAACCAAAACACAAAAGAGTGGTTTTGGCAAAACCAAGCCAAAACCAAAACTCGAACGTGGAATTAGAACCAAAACCAAAACACAAAACACGAAAAGTGCCAGCCGCACATCTCTAATAATGTCACACATTGGTTATATTATTAAAATTATTATTATTATTATTATTATTATTATTATTACATTTTATTTATAAAAGTGCCACAAGTGTTTTGCAGTATCATACAAATGACAGTACAGGGAGACAAAACTTATCATTACAGTAAATAAATAACAAAAATAGAGTACAGGAAACAAAGAGCACCACAATTCTAAAAACATAATACAGCTAAGATATAAGCAGCGAGGGAGTAATCATCAGACTACTTTGGGCTGGCGGCCATAGATAGAGATGAGCCTTTGCTAGCAGGAGAAAAATCAGGTAAAGATGGTCTCTGAGTAGGAGAGAGCTGTGACTGAAATGTGTCGAGAAGAGGGCTTTGACAACAAGAGGAAAGAGGGCCCTGCTCTGAGGAGCTAAGAATCTAGTGGGAAGGGGTGACAGACGAATGACATGAGGTGCAAGCAAGCAAGTGGGAGGTAGCCTGATGGCAGTATGTAAGCAAAGCAGAGATGTTCAGGGCATGAGGCAGGGTGATGGAGGAGCAGCTTAAGGAGTAGGTTATGCAACGGAAGGGTATACTTTGATGAATAGGTGGGTTTTTATTGCCCGTTTGAAGCTTTGCAAGGTCGGGGAGAGTCTAATGGAGCGGGGGAGTGCTTTCCATTAAAGGGGTGCAGCACAGGCAAAAACTTGAACTCTAGCATGGGAAGCAGTGACCAGGGCAGAGGAGAGGAGACTGTCATTGACCGACCGTAGGGGACAGGAGGGAGTATGAAGGGAGAGGAGTTTGGAGTTGTAGGGAGCAGTGGAATTAGAGATGGCCTTGTATGTGAGGGTGAGGAGTTTGAAGAGGATTCTGTAGGGGAATTAGAGCCAGTGCAGATTTTGTCGAAGGGAAGTGGCAGATGTGGAGTCGAGTCGTGATATGACCAGTGAGTGGATGATACGTTTAGTTGCACTCTGGAAGAGAAATGGCCTGATGCGAGCAATGTTCTGTAGCTGGAACCAACAGGATTGTTCCAGAGCTTGAATGTGGGGTGCAAAGTAGAGGGAGGAGTCAATAGTGACACTCAAGCAGTGGAGTTGGGGAACAGGGGAGATGATAGTGTTGTCAACAGTGATGGAGTTATTGGTGGGGAGTGTTGCTCTGGCTGGGGGAAAGATAATGAGTTCAGTTTTGTCCATGTTGAGCTTCAGAGAGCGATCAGCCATCCAGGAGGAGATGGCGGAGAGGCAGCTGGAAACCTGAGAGAGGACAGAGGGGAACAGATCAGGAGAGGAGAGGAAAAGTTGTGTTTCATCAGCATAGAGGTGGTATTGAAGGTGGTATTGAAGGCCAGTAAAGCCTTTATACACATAATACCACACAGTATACACATATGACACATATTATTAATGTCCTTATAAACATAATATGCCTCATACATTATGCCAACCTTTATTAATGCCCTTATACACTTGATGTCCTTACACATATGCCAAACATTATTAATGCCCTTATACACATGACAAACAAAATGTCTTTTACATATATGTTGCACATTATTAATGCCCTTACACATAATGGCACACATAGTGCTCCTTCACATATGCTGTACATTATTAATGCATTTATTCATGACACATAATGCCCCTTACACATATGCTGAACACTATTGTACAACCAACCCACCCGCACACAGCACTCACATGGACGCAAACACTGTGACCTTTGCCTCTTCTTTGATACAGATGTATCCTCATACATCTTGCCTGAATACGCCATGCAACATGAGATGCCTGTGATCCAAAGCCAAAAATATATTTAATTGGTGCGTCACTCTGATTACTAGTACTGCGGCAGCCATACATTACTGCTATGTGTGATCCAAAGCCAAAAATATATTTAATTAGTGTGTCACTCTTATTACTAGTACTGCAGCTGCCATACATTACTGCTATATATCTGTGTGTGTGTGATACAAAGCCAAAAATATATTTATTTGATGCATCACTCTTATTACTAGTACTGCAGCTGCCATACATTACTGCTCTATATCTGTGTGTAATCCAAAGCCAAAAATATATTTCTATTAAGTATTTGAGAGGGGTGCTCTGTCTGCTGTATCTGAAAGGGGTGATCTGTCCATTCATTCAGGGGCTCCACCCAAGTGTTAAATTAAAATAAAAGAAGCTGAAAAAAAAGCCTAAAATTATAATTATGAAAATATATATATATTTTTTTTGCATTGTGCAACGCTGTCAGTGTAGTCAACTGCAGTGTGTAATTGTTATATATATATTTCTGATTAATTTGTGCGACACTTTCATTGCTGGTGTGTGATATAAAAAGTACTTCTACATATTTTTCACTTATTTGTGCAATACTGTAACCGCAGTGTGTGATATAAACAATAATATATATATATATATATATATATATATATATATATACCGTATTTTTCGGACCATAAGACGCACTTTTTCTCCCCAAAAATGTGGGGGGAAAAGTAGGTGCGTCTTATGGAGCGAATAAGAGCCAGCACAGATGGAGGTTGCAGGTAGCGGGTAGCGCTGGCGGGTAGCGGCGGGTTCTGGATGCTGCTGCTGCGCCGTCATCAGCAGAGCGCCCGCATCTCAGAGCCCAGCAGCAGAGCGGGCATCATGTGACTCCCCCGCTCCCCCCCCTCACCTCCTCCCTCCACAGGAGTGCACCGCGGGCAGCGTTAGCTGAGAGCCTGGACGCGGGGAACCACTGGTACTGTCTGTGTGTGTGTGTGTGTCTATGTGTATGCTGGCTCTGATGTGTGTGTGTGTGTGTGTCTGTGTATGCTGGCTCTGACAGAAGGCTGCGCTCTGACAGAAGGCTGCACTGTACAGAATCCTTGTAGGAGTCTGACAAATAACACAGAACTGGAAATATCTCTTAGAGGTCGGTGAAAACTAGGGAGGCAGGGCTATTCTGTTATAGTTTATTAAATATTAAATATTTTATTACACTATTTGGTTCAGAATATTTTTTTTCCAGTTTTCCTACTCTAAAAACTAGGTGCGTCTTATGGTCAGGTGCGTCTTATGGTCCGAAAAATACGGTATATATATATTTTTTTTTTGTTTAAATTAATATTTTGTGCTGTGTCATTCCAATATACATCAACGGCAGCTGCTCTGTCCATCTAGGGGTGTTCTGTCAGTCCACCCAAAATAAAATACATATATTTTTTATATTTTGTGCTTTATCCTCCCAGAATACATCCAGGCATGCTTTGTCCATTTCAGGACGTGGTGTCTGTAGCTCATATTTTATTATAACTTATTGGCCTATTTTCATAACTCTTCTTATCACCAAATTAATATTATTAATAATAATTATAAATTAGATACATTTAAATTAAATGAATAGAAATAAACTCTCCACACTCATATAGTGAACTTTCTGCATATCAAAGATATATTTGAGGAAATGAACAATTTAATTCTAAATAAATTAAATTAAATTAAACTGAAATTAAAATAAAATAAGTTAATAAAATCTTAAATATTGTCTTTTTTATTCTCTTTGCCCTAATCATATTTTTGTGAACTGAAATCTTGAGCCTTGCCTAAGGTGTTTTTTTTTTTATGTTTTTTTTATATTTTGTCCTCCCAGTATATACTGTACATCCAAGGGCTGCTGTTGCTCCATCCAGCTACCTCGGTGCAACCTAAACTGGATAAAAACAATATTGTGAGCTGTGAGATGTTCAGAATAGACTGGAAATTAATGTTATTGAGGTTAATAATACTGTAGGAACAAAAACACCCCCAATTTCTTTTATTTTAACTGTTTTGATGATTTAAAAAAAAAAAAACATCCAAAACCAATACCAAAATCCAAACCTGCAAGGGTGGTTTTAGCAAAAACAATCCAGATCCAAAACACGAAGGAGATCCAAATCCAAAACATAAACAAAAAACATGAAAAATGGCCTGTGCACACCCCTAATTTGAAGGTAGGCACAAAGACAGACATAATGTGAACTACAATAGGTACAAAGTGGCATAACTTGAACTGGGGCACTGCGTGGCAAAATGGGAACAGGGTGCACTACAATGGCATACAGGGAAACTGGATACACTGGTATATTGTGAGCTGATGGCATTATAAAGTGACATAATATCAACTGGGGGCAGTATGTGGCACAATATGAACTGGGGGTATACAATGTGAACTGGAGTTTTGTGTGACATAATGTGAACTGTGGCACTATGTGGCACAAGGTAAACTAGGGCACTAATATGCGGAACAAGGGCTTGGGACAAGGGATCTTTAAAAATGTTGCTATGTGGACCACAAAGTTGTAGTTACACTGCTATATAACAAGATTATATATTACCTTGGTGCTATTATGGAAAATGATCTTGTACAATGGACCTTATTCAGTAAGAGTAGCAGATTCTGCTTTTTAGCAGAATCTGCAACTCTTACAATCACATGCTGGGGGCTGCCCATCGCAATGCAAGGCCACCCAGCATGCTACTGTGATCATGCTCTAATTGCGATCGTGCCACAATTAGAGCGTGGTCGCCGAAACTATGAAAGTCTCCTGCCGGTGCAGGAGCCTGCCGCCATTTTTTCTATCAGACAGCTGCAAGTGATGACACGCAGCTGTCCTGAAAACGCAGCCAACATTCCCCCATTTACCCGGCCCCACCCCGAAAATGCTCTGTCGCCACCCCACGAACGCCTCTGCCTGTCACTCAGGCAGAGGCGTTCGCAGTTTATGCAGCCCAAACACATTAACTGCTCGCGCATGCACAGGATGGGTCCTGCGTGTGTGCCCAGCGGGGCCTTCTAAAAAAAAAGTTGCATCATGTTTACGATGCAACCTGAATTAGGCCCTATATGCTGAGTTACATAATGGTGGTTCAGAGAAAAAAAAATCCCAAAGGATTTGCCCAGAGTGGAATATTCATGTCACTATTAACCACTTGCCTGGTGTGGTCACATCTAATGTGACCACACAAAACTAGGCTGTAGATACTCAGCAGCTGCAGAGAGGTGCAGCATAAAGGGAAAGTAAAGCAGCGATGTCATGATGTTCCATACATCGATTGTCTGATATATCAGTGTTCAATATTTTTGAAAATCAATATTAATGTTATGTGTTTCAAAAAATAATTTTATTTCATAAAATCAAGTTTTTAATACATGTTCTTTACCTAATTCAGTCTTAAAAAAAAATATATTTCTGAACGTTTTTTGGATAAAATATTAGTCAGTTATGTGTTTAAAGAGTTTATAAATATGGAACAAGTTCGGTCGTACAGATTTTTGTGGTTTTTGGAGCAGAAAAACTAATGCATAAAAAACTGAAATGTATGATTTCAAGGAGGACTATATTCTTTAGTTAAAAGTATAAGAACAAACAATTGAAAAGTTTAAAAATAAACTGTCTTCTTAAAGAAATATCATATGCACAAGAAAAAAACCTGTAAGACATTTTAAAAAATCCGATCTTGAAAGAGTACTTGGAGGTTGGGAGAAACCACTTTATCCTGGAAAGAACATCTCTGTATGGATCTACAAAAAAGACAGTGTGAGATCAATGGTCTTAAAGAGATAGTTTTGCAGAGCCAACAAGAGATGGTTTTGCAGAACCAAGAGAAATAGACAACTGTCAATGCTTGTAAGAAGCAATGCACACAATAAGCATTTTCAATAATGTCATGTACTGAAAAGAAAATGTATTGAAAGCACACAAAAGTAGTGCAGAAGAGGGAGCATGAAGTTGATATTTGAACCAAAAACTTATCTAAGAGAGAATAAAATAACTGAAATAGAAAGTGCATGAAAAGCTCTGCCTACTGTAAATCAAACTTTGTAATTAAAAATAGAGATACTTTGGTGTGGAATTGAAATAGGTATGAGTGTGGTCCCACAAGGTAAATTCAATGCAAATTTGCATTCGAATGACATTTGCAATTCAATTCAAAACTCACATTCCTTTTTTAGAGTAAATTTGTTTCATTTTGTTTACACACCCCATAGCAGGTGAAAAGGTAGGGACAATTGTCTTCTTGTTTGTAAGACACCCTTGGACACCCCCGCCCCCTTATGACTAATTAGGCATTTAGAAGTTTTCAGTTTGCTTAACTGGGCCAATAGTTCCATGTCATTTTGTGGGTGAAAAAAATAAATTACAACAAAGTACCCCAAAACCAATTTTCTTGTTCGTTTAGACACCCCAAATCTAATTAAAGTATTTATTCCAATGAAAGATAATTGCTTTTTATAATTTTTTTTTATATTTTGAAATAATTTAGTGGCCTGAAATTGCCACAAAAATTAGCTTTTTCAATTTTTTTTGCATTCTTCAGTAAATTCCTTTGCAATTAAATGAAAGTCATAAGCTTTTTAAATATTTTTTTTACCAATGTATAAGTCAGCTATTTAACACCTTTTAATAGGTAAAGTACTTTCCTTATGCCTTCTAACAGTCTTCTATATGAATTTGTTAATGAAGCTGTCACTTTTTAAGTGTCTAGGAAGGTGTCTCAACTTTTTCATTCTATTTCCCCAGTTCACTTTTTGGACAAAATTTGTAGTGTGAATTTTAATTTCTAATTGAATTGTGCATTCATAAAGGTAAAGTATGCAAGTGTATAGGTGAAGTGTACGAGTTTAATGCCTTTTGCAAACTCGAACCTAATTGAATTCATCCAATTACGTCAATCCTTGCAAAAGAGACTAATGTATGGAGTGTGAGTTTTAGAAAATGTAATGCTGAGAGAATATGAACAAAATCTTATAACAGTAATAACAGTAAGTGAGACTAATCAATACTATCATGAATCTTATAGTCTTACTGGATTGGTTAAAGACAAAGGTGGCAAGATATCTTTTCATTATTATTATTATTATTATTATTATTAATATCATACTCAAAAATTCAGTCAACCTTTTGAAAACTGACATTTTTGGAATATTTTTTTATATTTAATATTGGTGCCATATGCCAAATTTGTACCACAGCATTCAGAGAAGTTTTCAATGGGAATAACTACATTTTTGTGACAGTCAATATGGCGTAAAGCAACATGTTTAAAGTTACAGTATAATTCCAACATGGCAAAAGCCATGTCAACATTATGCCATCGGCATCCTCCTGATTAAATTCTTTGAAATTATTCAAGTTGCATGCATTGAGATATTAATGTCTAAGCAGTAGCATATTACAGTAACATATTACACTGTGGGGGTTATTCAGAGTCCGTAGCACAAAATAAATCGCATGCTGGGGTCTGCCGAAGCGCAGGGCAAGGCCGTCCAGCATGTGTAGTGCTGCCCAGTGATGCGATCGCAATTCATCCTTTTGAGATGTGATAGCATAGTGAAAAACTTCGGACACACAATGTGAGTGCTGCGTATGCGCAAACAGCCAAAACACAGCCATTTGCAAATTTATTAAGATAGCATCCATCTCTGAATACACCCCTATATACATATTTTTATACTATATTCCTTTAGAGCTACAGCCTGTCTTAGTAAGAGTCTCAAAAACATCTAGGACCCCAAGATCAGATTTTTATTTCTATTTGGTGTACAGCTATTGTATATTTTAATTCTGGGGCAAATGCCGGTGGTTACAGCGATTCAACTGTGAGATTTAAAAGCAACATTTCTAAGAAAGTAATAATCTGCCTTGATTTGCACCACCGCACTGAGGACACCATGGGCACCGCTACACAGCCGACAATGTGGCACCACAGCAATGAGGACACCGCTGACACCCCTGCACTGCCAACACTGCCAGCACCACTGCACTGAGGACACCGCTGACACCCCAGCACGGCTGACACTGCCGGCACCACCACACTGAGGACACTGCTGGCACCACTGTTCTGAGGACACCGCTGGCACCCCTGCACTGCTGACACTGCCAGCACCACCACACTGAGGATACACTGTCACCCTTGCACTGCCGACACTGTCGGCACCACTGCACTGAGGACACCACTGACACCCCTGCACTGCCGACACTGCCAGCACCACCACACTGACAACATTGCTGGCACCCGTGCACTGCCAACACTGCCAGAACCACCGCACTAAGGACACTGCTGGCACCCCTGTACTGCCAAAACCACCACACTGAGGACACCACTGGCACCCCTGCACTGTCGACACTAACGCACTGAGGACACCGCTGACACCTCTGCACTGCTGACAATACCACTCTAAGGACACCACTGGCACCCCTGCACTGCCGACACTGCTGGCACCACCACACTGAAGACACTGCTGACAACCCCGCACTGAGGACCCTCTGTCACAGTAAGTGCACTATTGGTGTAGCTAACCTGCACTATATCTGACCTGCACTGTAACCTGTGCTGTATCTGACCCACACTGTATTTGAACCACACTGTATTTTACCTGCACTGAAACCAATGCTGTATCCCACCAACACTGTATCCGACCCGCATTGTATTTGACCCGCACTGTATCCAACCCACACTGAAGTTGACCTGCGCTGTATCCAACCCACACTGTATCCGACCTGCGCTGCATCCAACCCACACTGTATTTGACCCACACTGTAACCTGCACTTAATCTGGCCCACACTGTGTCTGACCCACAATATATACAGAAAGTCACAGTTTATGCGACCCCTACTGTATCTGACCTGCACTGTATCTCGCATTGTATCCGACGCGCACTGTATCTGACCTAGCACTTTAGCTAACCCTCACTGGATACGACACGCACTGTATCCAACATGCACTGTAGCCTACACTGTAGCCTACACTGTATCCAACCCACATTGTATCCAACCTGCACTCTGACTTGCACTGTATCCGACCCGAACTGTATCCCGCACTGTATCTGACCTGCACTGTATCTCGCATTGTATCTGACCTTGCACTGTAGCCAACGCGCACTATATCTAACCCGCACTCTGTATTGCACTGTATCTCGCACTGTATCCGACATTGCACTGTAGCCAACGCACAATATATCCAACCTGCACTATTACCTGCACTGTATCCAACCCGCACTGTATCCAACCTGCACTGTAACCTGCATTGTATCTGACCTACACTGTATCCAACCCACACTGTATTTGTCATGCACTGTATGCGATCTGCACAATATACAACCCACAATGAATTCCACCTACACTGTATTTAACCTGCTCTGTTGCCACCTACAACAGTATCTGACCCACACCATAACCTGCATTGTATCTGACCCACTTTGTGTCCAACCTGCACTGTAACCAGTACTGTGTCTGACCTGCACTGTATCCGACCACTGCTGTATCTAACCAGCACTGTAACCTGGTCAATATTTAACTGTGTGTCCCAAAGTATTCTGCACTGTACTACGCAGGTACGGAATGCTGTTTTTTGTGATTGGGGAGATTTTGGGGAGCTGCTCAACAAAAAGGCTGATTGGTCAGGGCTTTAAATGGGCACAGAGTGCCTTTTATTAGTGACCCAGAGCCCCCAAGAGGGAGGTACAGACTGGGCACTGAAAATAGGCATGAGCTGGGAGCATGTGCACAATCAATGTCTGCTGTTGCTTATTTACACATGGTTTTGGGTTTTTTTCTTTGCTGTTTGGTAACTACTTTAGAGCAATGATATTGTACCCACGATTCTCAGAAAATTTCTGTGTTGGATTGTTTTCTATTGGTAGTACTTGTGAGTTGGTTTGATTGGTTATTGCTAATACAGTACTAATTTGTAAATTACTGGCGTGTGTTTGTGCCGCTGCTCTGTTGCTTAGTTTAGCCAGCCAGGCTTTGGCCTATGTTGGTGAACAATATTGTGAGTGGTGAGGTGGTCAAAATTGACTGGAAATGAGTGGAAATGAATGTTATTAAGGTTAATAATACTGTAGGAACAAAAATGAACCCACATTTTGTGATTTTAGCTTTTTTTATGTTTAAAAAAAATGCAGATCCAAAACCCAAACCTGAAAGGCTGGTTTTGGCAAAATCAATCCAGATCCAAAACACGAAAGGAGATCCATATCCAAAACCAAAACACACAACCTGAAAAGTGTCCGGTGCACATCTCTACTTGAAAGTGATTGCCCCTTTAAAAAATGACTGAGATCAACCAGCATCCCACATCTCCAGCGATCTCGGACTCCATTACATGCCGCTCCTGGTTTTTTGTGGCCTCTTATATGGAACCACAAATGAGTAAAACACAATATACTGTATGAGCAAGGCATGAAAAGTTTCAGTGTGTTTTTGTCAAGTAGATCTTACTGAGTAACAATGCAGCAATACGCAGGTGGAGCAAAGCGCATCCACTTTATCGCCATGCTCATAGGTGCTTGATGCAAATGTCATCACTCATTCTCAGCCTACTGAGATATTGACTGGCAGTGGCACTATTCCATTGCAGCATAAGAAGCACCATTTTAGCACCATCAGCCACAAATCAAGATTACATCAGCCCTATATCAGCGAAACTGCATCTTTAGATGCAATCACTGACAACAAAACACGTGCGTCATGCCCGTGTCTGGCTATCCACTCCCTATTATCTCCCAGTAACACGTCTAAGGGTCTAATCCAGACCTGATCGCAACAGAAAACTTGTTCTCTAATGGGCAAAACCATGTGCACTGCAGGTGGGGCAGATATAACATGAGAGACTTAGATTTGGATGAGGTGTGTTCAAACTGAAATCTAAATTGCAGTGTAAAAATAAAGCATCTAGTATTTATTTAGTTACCCTGCACAGAAACAAATCCACACACCCAAATCTACCTCTCTGTGTACATGTTACATCTGCCCCACCTGGAGTGCACATGGTTTTGCCCATTAGAGAAAGATTTTGTTTTTGCGATCAGGTCTGAATTAGGCCCTCAGTTTGGTAACCATGTGGATGCATCTACAGGATAAATGCACAGATTGCCCAACTCTTATATTACTTTTATTAATCAATCCAATTAAAAACATTATAAAGCACATGCTTATGTGATTGCAGTCATATATGCAGTACAATTCACACACAAGGTCATTATCAAATGGATAATATAAACTTGCTATAGGGCTGCTGCAAGTTTTGATGGTGTGTCCAATGGTGTGTTTAAAGATGCACCAAGCACAATTGCCACACTAAAGACAGTCAAAGTGGACCTTAAGACAGGATGCGGTTACATTGCCGGCAGTCAGAGTCCCGGCGGTCAGGATACTGACACCGGAATACTGACCACTGACAATGCCGACAGCCAGAATCCTAGTTAACAGGGGCTATTCCCACTCGCAAGTGTCCACGACATCCATAGAGTGGGATTAGAATCTGTGGCGAGTGCATCGAGCCACCGAGCATGCAGCATGGTGAGCGCAGTGAGCCCGCAAGGGGCTTTGTTGTGCTTTCCCCCTGGCGGCATTCTGGCGGCCAGTATCCCGGCATTGGTATGCTGATCGCTGGGATCCTGGCCACCGGTATACCATACCCAACACCCTAAAACCAGTAGGTGTCATGTATCTAGTTAATGTATGCAGTAACATTTTCATTTGTATAACAAGAGATGTCTATTACCTTAGCTGGATGGTATCACTATAAGGTATAGAAAGAAAATTAGTCAGTGCACATGGCCATTGCAATTGGTCCAAGAATATAAGCAGTTAAATGCAAAAGTCTAGCCTTGATCACACATTGAAAATACAAATTGTTAACTGCAGATGACGAAAGCATGCAGCAAAATTTTAACCATTGGTTCGAATCTGGTCTACTGATGGTTGAATGATGAACATGTTCCAAGAGATCAAACTGGAAACATTTTAATTGGATACAATTTTTTTGAGTATATCCATTTGTTAGTTTCTAACATATGAGTGAGAAGGCAAGCAGCTGCCTTTGTGTTTGACATACTGGGCAATAGTCTATACTGATTTTTTATCATTACACAGATTTGCGCCTCATTCAATATTTTTAGGCAAGATGAATGAATTCTTCAGTCAATTACGAGTTTACACTGGCAGTGAGTAGGATTGGAATCCATCAGATACCCGGTCTAAGCCAGGAACTGCTGAAGCTGGCATTGGCTTTCCTGCAGGGAGCCCACTGTGTGCAGTTCTATAAAGGTCTCTTAAACCAGTTGGAAAGTACAAATTTGAAGTACAGAATCATTATTTGAGGAATAGTTAATTATAGCATAGATCAGGGACACATATACTGTACAGTAGGTTTGGAAATGGAATACCGACAATAGGTCAGGGTCAAAAGGACATGTTCAGAATGACAAGCCTGAGGTTATGGCATGAGCACCGTTTCAGCAACAGGAGGAATTAGGGGACTGGTATATAGGCAGATTACAAAAGTTTCAAACATTGGAGATACTGACCTAATATTCTGAAAGACTTGTGAATAGAGTTGAAATGTATAGGCACAGGAGATTTGAATTTAGCAGTAAGGAGCTTCACTTGGCTAGGAATAAACAGCAATGAGGTAGCTATATACTCACCTCCACGGGTGAGACACTTTGCAGCACACATGATTTTACTATACTTTAATCAAAGTTACTATCAAGCTATATAATACAATTATATTCCTTTACAAAGTTGATAACAAGGTATGTTCTTTCCCTGATTTTTTTCCCAACAGTCCTCTACAGATGGATGTCCAAGGTCAGTCTCTTACTTATTCTTATATCTATGACATTGTTAGTAATATAGTATGAACTGGGGAAATATATGCCTCCACGCAAAGCAATTTGCTGCCATGTTGTTCCAAACTGTAAAAGTGAGGAAAAAGCATCCTAAAGTTTAAGCAAAGAGGGAAAATACCTGTTCTCAATATATTCAAAGAACCTCTGACTCAACAGGGAATATTTTTTCTGATAGCATCAATCAAACTAAATGTTCTCCATCATTAAGGTGAGCAATGCATCGAATGCCTACACAAGTCCAAGCTCAATAAGTGCAGATGAGCATCTACTAGAATGATCTCATGGAAGAAATAGGAAAAATAACAGTTAAAAGATTAAACTTAGATAAAAATGAGTGTCATGATTTAATGCAAATCTGAAGGTAAGCAACAGGTTTAGATGATGTGTCTGTACATGTTCTGGAAGATCACAGAGGGACAATAGAAAGGTGAGTACTAGAGATATGGTTTTTATGTCTACCTAAGCAATTGTACATACCTAGAGAAACAAAAGTCACTGCAAGCTAGCATTTTGTCATTAAGTTGATTAAAACTGGATGTGAAGGTGAAGAATCAAGTGTTCTTCTTAAGATCAGATCTATTGAGCCCTCAAGTAGGATCTATGTAAATCTGAATTCAAAACAGTAGTTAAATTTCTTACAATAATAAAATCCCCTTTTTTCATTTGTGAAAGTTTAAGATATTAATTAGACAAAAAAGTATGTTGATCCTGCTAAGGGTCAAATATAATGTATTCACAAGAGTACATAAAATGCTGAATCGCAACCCCATTTCTTTTGTAAGGCATTGCATGGATTAAATGTTTTGCAGTAGGAATTAGTGATTAGTAAAAAATGGGTCTCCTACAAAAGGTCCAGGTCACAATTGATAGATTTCAGAGATGCAAAATGCTTGCTAGGAATATTGGCCCTCATTCCGAGTTGATCGCACCAAGCAACTTTTTGCTGCTTGTGCGATCAAGTACTCTCCGCCTATGGGGGAGTGTATATTGGCATAGCAGGGCTGCGAATGCTTGTGCAGCCCTGCTATGCTAAAAAAGTTTCACACAAAACAAGACAAGCGCTAGACCTACTTACCCTGTGCGACGGATCCAGCGATGCCCTCCGTTCGCCTGGACACGCCTGCGTTTTTCTTACCACTCCCTAAAAATGTCTGGAAACGGTGAGTATCCGCCATGGAACGCCTCCTGCCTGTCCATCTTCTTGCGATCGCTGCTGCAATCACATTTTTCACTGGCGGCGTCATTGCCCGGTGACTATTGTCGCCAGGCAATTACGCACGTGCGCAAAGCGTCCACCGCGCATGCGCATTTCCGACCCATTCACACAGCAGTGAAGAACCGCTGCATCCACCGCACATGCACATTTCCGACCCATTCGACCGCAGTGAAGAGCTGCTGCGTGCAAACGGGTTGGAATGACCCCCAATGTTAGTAGTGAGAACTACTGTACTTGAGTATTAAAATGGCTTGTGTGTCTTATAAAGGCGCCTTTGAGAATAAGGGATCAGGGAATCGGTCAAATTATGCAATGTTCAAAAGCTCAAGGTACTGACTAGATAAATGTTTTATTTATTTTTCATTTTTATTAAGAAGGAAATTATTATTATTTTTTTTAACTTTACTATCAGATTTCTGTTTTTTTTTTCAAAGCTTACAAATACAGGAAACTAACCTGCTGAGGTAATGAAACATATATTTGAATTTTGCAGAATATTATATTATTTATGACTTTACATGTTTTGTTATATCTCCGTGATTATTGATGTAATTGTTGTTTTCAGAGGAGATGTGCAATGTCTGTAAGCAGTGATGTCATGTTTTAATTATTCCATATTATGATGACTGACATCATTAATGATTTACAGTAATTTGCTAAGTATTTTTTTTTCTTTTGAAGTTTCTCCAATTACCGTATGTTTGTGGCAACTCCTGTGGTTTTTGTTAAGCTTTGTATAAACCACTTTCCCACCACCTTTTTTTTTTTATAAAACTTGCCTTTCATTTTGAAACTTAAAATATGACTGGAAGGACTTTTAAATGTCTGCTATGCATAATTTTAATTATTGTCATTTACAATCATTTATATCATATAAAAATATTAATTTTAAGTTAAATGCATGGTTATGCTGCAGTTTAAAATGAAAAAGCAATATCTTTATTTATGCCCCACATAAATGTGTTGTTTTTTTTTAAATTTAATTTATTTTATGATTTGGTACATACTCTAAAACACAGTAAAAATACATTTAATTTGTTGTAAACTGGGAGCAATACAGGAAATATGCTGAATGTATTGATGTTTGTGTGAAGATACACAATTTAGTATGATTCATTTTTCCATGAGACACACTGTTAAACTAATGAAAATGTTTGTAGTCTGAACATAATAACTGAAAAATAAGACATTTGAGTAAAATAAAAATTTTTATTT
This sequence comes from Pseudophryne corroboree, assembly GCF_028390025.1. Lineage (NCBI taxonomy): Eukaryota > Metazoa > Chordata > Amphibia > Anura > Myobatrachidae > Pseudophryne > Pseudophryne corroboree. Next base: position 1,111,929,866 of record NC_086444.1, read on the forward strand.
TGTTGAAAATGGAACTACCAATTCTTTATATTACTTGCCTAGTGTTTTAACTCGATACATTTTTCTCAATTCTGTTATTGTAGTATATTTTATAAATCCACACTCTCAAATATTAGACCATTGCAATATTAGTAACAAAATTACACAATGGGCCCGATGTAACGGAGTCCAATTTGGCTGGAGGTGCGGATACCGGCCCGAACTCTGTCATTTTTATTTAAAGTGGCAATCATGTACAAGGCAAAACAATGCCTTGTAAATGATTGCTGCTTTAAAAAAAAAGTCTGAGTTCAGCCAGGAACCCGCACCTCCGGCCATCTCAGACTTTTTTACATCCAGCCCCATGTATCTTTATACTTGAATAGATATAATGAAAACAAAAAAAGTGCAAAATAAATTGGATGCGATTATCTAGAAAGTTAATAGTTTTAGAACAATGGGGCCCATTTATCAACGAGTTTTAGCTATTTAAAATTTGTTGCATATGATAAATGGTTCTCCTGCCAATCAGCTCCTGTCATGTGTTTCCAAACTCACAGTTGGGAGCTGATTGGCTGAAGCACCATTTGTCATATATAATGCATTTTAAATAGCTAAAGTTTGTTGATAAATGGGCCTCAATATTTGCCTTTTGCTTATTATTTATAATAACGACAAAAAATTATAAATAAAATTATTTCTAACGATTAATTATATATATTTACTGCCATAGATTAAGGGGGTGATTCAGGAGTGGATGCAGAGAAACCATGGGGCAGTTTCTTGCTATGCATGAATTACTGCTCAGGGGGAACAAATCGGAATTCTATGTAGATCCATACAATTTTGATGGACATTTCTCTGTGTTGACTAATGTGGTGGGTGTGTGGTGGGAGTGTCAGTGTGTAAGCAGCTGCATTTAAAAATTGAGTTCTGCTGACTGTGGTGTCCATGGGCCCATGGACAATCTGTGCCTGCCATAGGTAGGTCCAATGTCCAATGCCATCTTTGTGTGCCCAATAGTGGATTCACTCTGTCCACAATAGAAGGCCCATTGGTTATAGCGTTAGCATATAGGTGCAGTGGAAAAGCCACATCTGATTCACTCCCTAACTCTTTTAAGAAATTAAAAAATAAAATGGCCTTCTGTTTGTAAAAAATGGTAATAAATATTTCTCCATACACTATATGATCCCTATTTCACATACTCTATAGCTCCTGAGCTTTGTGTTTCAAGATCACTGATGAGTAAAGTTTAGCAAATCTGTAGAATATCTCCTTCTTCCCCAACTGTTCCAACTCCAGCGGAACAGTCTCACTATTCAGACAGTTTCCCACTGCCCCCCCCCCCTCCCCCATGAGCTGCAGTATTTTGTGGAAACGGTGAGTGGTTGCGGAGGCTTTGATTACCACTGCTCTACTCTGTAAAGCAGCAGGTTATCTCTGAAGTGCAGAAAGGTGAGCCTAGGGGCTGGGCAGTTGCTCGGGGAGCACTGGGCATGCTTCCAAAATGAGGAAAACAGGGTCAAGACATGAGGTCACACCCTCCCACCCAAGGCCATGTCTGCTCACATTCGAGGCCATGTCCTGGGGTTGAGAGAAGCAGAAGTTGAGAGGTATATTTGTTTGTAAACACTTCTGCAATTCAGTCGCATCATACCCAAAAGGCAACTAACTAGTTAAAACATTGTTCTCTAAAGGAAGTATACTAGGTTACTCCAACCTCATCACACTGTCTTGGTATGTATCTACTGAGGTAGGGAAAGTGTTTGCTTATATTGTTAATGTTTACATAGCTTATTATTATTATTATTATTATTAATTATTATTATTATTATTATTATTATTATTATTTATAAATGCCTAGCACAAGTTCCTGCAGCTGGCTGTTATAAGAATACTTGAATATGCAACTAGTAAAACCCACCTCTGTGATATCTATTATACTTAATCTACATTCATATTTATGTCACAATTGTTATACATGTTTGTGCTTAAACTGGATGTTAATTACAAGTAAGATTGATACTTACATTGTGGTATATTATACTGTATGTACAGTATGTAACTAAGTAAATTAAAGCATTTCCAGCCAACAAATCCATAACATTATCATATGCCTATCAAATATCTATGAAAGCAGTAAACTTCAAAGGGTTCTAAAATGCACTGTAAAAAGATAAATCAGTGCTGTGTGGAGATCTGCAAAGAGTGCAGTGTGCAGTGGGGTGTAGAAGAGAATGAACTACTAACAAACAACATAGACAGTGGTGGCGAGAGAGAGGGGGCAGAGGGTACAAATTACCCAGGCCAAGGTCTGATGGAGGGGCCCAGTGAGGGTCCAATAGGGGCCCAGGCCCCCTCCCCCTTACCTGGCAGCAGCAGCTGCAGCTTTCCTCCTCAGCCCAGCACACGCTGCTGTGTACTGGGCTGCAGTGTGGCAATAGAGGTGCTTAAAATACTATTTTTTCAGTTTTTTATTTCTAAGGGTACATGAACACACCTCATGTGATTAGGCAACGCCCCTTGAAAAGTACCTGGGCCCAGCCTGGCTCTCGACTGCCCTGAACATAGACTGGTGATTCTTCTCAGAATAAAACGAAAAAAAAATTAGCGTCAGACTAGCAATATTATACTTTTTATAAGCTCATGGTTATACTGTATTATGTTGGTTGTCACTGTGTGATTCTTTTTTTTTTTTTATTATTATTGTGATTGCTTTTTACAAATTTGCAAGAAATAAATGTCAATAAAAAAAAAATTGTCAGCAAGTAGATTATCACATTACCCTTATATGGCTTACCTTCTACTGGAGGCGGTCTATGCCAATCCCAGTTCAGACTGTCAGCCTCAGGGAGAGAATACCCCACCTGATACTGCTGCCTGGCATGTGGTGTGACTGGATTGGGGCTGATAGATCGGCAAGTGTTTCCAATGTGAAGCCTAAAACCTGCCAGTGCATGTGCTGGGGGGTTCACTGGGGTTGGAGGATTTTATTGTGTGTGTGTGTGTGTGTGGGGGGGGGGGGCTGCAGTCTTGCAGTCCCTAGATAAAATCCATCATGCTCATAATATGGAACTGTTTGGACAACCTTCCTCAGTTGTGGTATATTTTGCTGACATGAGACTGTCGACATGACTGTAGTGTCGACATTCAACATGTTGACATACTAGGCATGTTGACATTGACCACATTGATATTCATCATGACGACACTACTGAAATGTTGGATGTGATTAAAATATTGACAATAGGTCCCTGGTGTTTTAGTGACTTACTGTGCATGGTAGAGTGGGTGCAGCAGTAGTCTCTGTCTCCGCCAGTGATGTCGGTGGTTCCTGCGGTGCTTCTGCTTGTGAATATATTGCTAATCCTAAACCCTAACTCTCCAGCTAGTGCCCTTCCCTAACCCACCCATCCTGTAGCATAACCCTAACCCTTCCACTCCTGTCCATGGAAGATGTCAACATTTCACATGTAGATATTTCAGATGTTGACTTTGTCAACATGTCAACATTCTGCATATGCCGACATGTTCAATTTCATCATTGTTAACATCATAGATATCGACTTGTGATATTGACATTATGACTACATCACCTTTTCTCCAGTGGCATATACACTACTTCAGTTATATGTACATTTGCTTTTATGCTATGTACTTTGCTAGTCGCTGCAGAACCCTTGTGGCACCATATAAAGGATAATAATAATAATAATAATAATAATAAAAAACTAAATAATCTTACATCTTAACATAAAAAGTTAAATAGCTATTTCTATCATACAAATTATTTTACCTAACATATACTGTGTTAATATTAAACTGAATATGATATTTTACCAAGAATTAAAAGTACTTGATAGCAAAATACATTAATAGAAGAGTTACAAAGCAATTGCAGAAGAATATTTGACCATAACAGCATGTCTCAAAAGCTACGTCTTACATTTATCATGCAAAACTACTGTAACTGTAGAAAATGTATCTTGCAATAGCTGTGCTGTACATCTACGTTGCTGGAAGGAATTCAAACTTGAACAGCAGTTATTTCAGACATGAACTACAGTATGTTTGTATTTGCATTCAGAAACATTGCAAAGAATCAATAAAGATGCACTGGACATTGCGAATATCAGTCTTAAAAAAAAGTTTATATTATATACTGGATAATATAATGCAACAAACATGACAACTGTTTATATTCTGTCTTCATTTCTTAAAGCAAGATGCAATACATTTAATATGCAAGTTCATTTTTTTTTTTTAAACATATGTTTATTTGGGTTTTTCAGCGTTTTCAAACATATAACATCAGTCAAAACAAAAGACATACGAAAAGACATTGTAGACCAAGGAAAATCTGATAATCATCTATGCGTTAATGTCGACCATTGGTAGAATAGGTCCTTGTACTTCGGAACAATAAAGATGATCATCAACATTATATGGTTGTATAGAACATATACTTGGACATTCCATATCAGAAGTGTCAAAAATGGGTCAATCTAGGCGTAGTCAAGGGAGGCAAGCTACAACCCTGACATTAGAAGTTTGAACAATTTCGCCTGAGACCCACCGAGATAAAGGACTATCTAAAGTTTGCAAGGCCTTATGTGAAGTGCTATGTTGAACAAAAATTTACATCGCCTTGTCTTTTCAAACCAATTTCTTAGGTGAGGTCTATCCAGAGGAGGTCAAGAGACAAGAGACAAAACAGTGAGAGTAAGGAAAGGGGGGAGGAGAGAGAGATAGATCAGGGAAAGGAAGGTAGAAACAGGTGGAGGATGTAGGGGTGAGCAGGGATGGGTATCGGAGCCAGGCCAGACAACGCCTAAAACGATCTACAAATATAATGTAGTGGGGCCAAATTGGATAACTATCAATCAAAGAGTGCGCTGATCAAATATCTTCAATATTTGGGAGCGTTCCTCCATTGTACGGGTATTAATATATGGGTTCCATTTCTTAGTAAAGCATTTAGCCCTCAACTGGACATTGGGGTATAAAGAGTATCTATCGTAATACATCAATTTATTTAGTAAGGAATATACTTCTGCCATTGAGGGGGCTGATCTAGAGATCCAGGAGTTTAAAATCACTTTTTTAGCAACAGTTACCAAAACTGTGAAGAAGGGGATAAGGTGTCTGTCCCAAACCGCCAGGGTCCATGAGTTAAAATTGGCAAACAACATTGGGATTGGGTCAAAGGGTATATTTAAAGCAAAGGAGGAATTTATAAAATTCCTCAGTTTGTGCCAAAATCGTTTTACATGGCCGCAATCCCAGAAGTTGTGGAACAAGGAGGCTGATGAAGAGTGGCACTTAGGACAAGACCCATCCTCCTCCCGAACAAAGTGGCTTCGCTGCTGCTGAGATATATATGCCCTGTATAGTGATTTCAAGTGTATTTCTTGTAGGGATGCTGTATGTAGAATTTTCAATGTTTTGTGGTAGTATTTGAATAATAAGGATTCTGGTAAACAAGTAGACAGATCTCTTCCCCACACCCGAGCCACCGACTCCCACACCGCTTGTTTAGCAGGGGATATCAATTTTTGATATATTAATCTCGTTTTATATTTGTCTTTCAAGAACAAAGTTGCCACCTGGGCAATAAGGTCTGGGGTATCCGGCCGCAACATGATAGGGGGAAGAGACCCGATGTAGTGTTGGAGTTGGAGATAAGGAAAATAGTAAATATCCGAAACCCCATACGTTTCTTTCATGTAAGAGAAAGAAATAAGTTTCCCACCTGGATCAAAGACTTGAGAGGTGCTACGTAATCCCTTCAGTTTGAGTCTGTAAAAAAGTGTTTCTTGCATCCCCGGTAAAAGCAAAGGGTTGCCCCACAGAGGTATCCATTTTGAATTTTGAGGGGATTTTCCTAATTTTTTGTTAACAGCCCACCAAGCATTGTAAGTGTCTCTGAAAAGTATATTCGTATAAATCGCTGCGGGCAAGTTTGCTTTATTAGTGTGTAAGAGTGCCCCTGGGGCATAAGGGAAGAACAAAGCACAATCTAGGTCATAAGAAGTATATTTGCTTGTTTCAAGTAACCAATCATAGATATAGCGGAACATTAGGGCCCGGGAGTATTGAAGAATGTCAGGGAAGCCCCAGCCCCCATCCGATTTAGATAATTGGAGTTTTTGTCTAGAAATGCGTGTTTTTTTATGTCTCCAAATAAAAGACTGGAAAATCGAATATAACTCCCCAATGTCATGTAGAGTAAGTCTAATAGGCAACATTTGCATAGAGTATGTGAGGTTTGGCAGCAAAATTGTCTTCACTACTTCCAGTCTGCCGAGTAGTGATAAAGGGAGATTGCACCAATTCTCCAGAGTCTTAGCGAAATATGTGATGGTAGGGGAGTAATTGAGTTTATAGAGGAGCGCTAGATCCCTTGGGATTAAGACGCCTAAATATTTGATGTGGGATTGCATAATTTTAATAGAGGATAAAGAAGTGCTATTAGAGAAAGAGGGGGGGGGGGCTTTAAGCATAAGAAGTTCAGATTTGTCTATGTTAATTTTGTACCCCGAGAAAGAGCTGAATTTCTGAATGATTTTAAAAACTTGGGGAATAGAGGTTTCGGGGTCGAAAAGAAAAAGAAGCATGTCGTCTGCAAAAAGAGATAAACGTAAGTCAAGGGAGCCAATAGAAATACCGGAGAACAAAGGAGATTGTCTCAAGGCTATTGCCAGTGGCTCCAGCGCCAAAACAAATAATAGAGGGGATAGGGGGCATCCCTGTCTGGTGCCTCTCTTGATCGGAAAATGAGATGATAAATTGCCATTACAGATCAACTGGGAGGAAGAACCAGAGTATAAAGTTTGCAGTATTGTTATAAACCGACGCGGGAAGCCAAAGCGAATTAGGGAGTCATAGAGATGGTCCCAGTGCACCATGTCAAAAGCCTTTTCGGCATCAAGCGATAGAATGGCTTTTGATATCTCAGACCTGGGGCACTGGGAGTCACTCACCACCGCCAGGACCCGTCGAATATTCACTACCGGGCTTCGAGCACATACAAATTCCGTCTGGTCAGAGTGTATCACCCTGGGTAAAATCACTTTAAGTCTTTTGGCCAAGATTTTAGTCAGTATCTTGTAGTTAATATTAAGAAGAGAGATTGGCCTGTAAGAGCCGGGGTTAGAAAGGTCACGCCCAGGTTTTGGGAGAAGTCTCAGAACAGCTGAATTAAAGTACGTCGGAAGCGAGCCCGACTCAATGATAGTGATGAAGACAGAGGCTAGAATCGGGGCTACTAGCGGGCTAAGGAGTTTGTAATAGTCAGGAGTAAGGCCATCTGGACCCGGTGCTTTACCTGATGTCAGTCCCGCTATAGCTTCAACCACCTCGATCTCAGATATTGGGGCTATCAAGGAAGCCCCTTGGGACACCTCAATTTGTGGGACGGGGAGCGCCTCCCAAAAGGAGGAAGCATCAACCTGGAGAGGGGGTGGGGATGAGTACAGGGATGTATAAAAGTCTTGCAGTACTTGAGTGGTCTGGTCATTATTGGTAGACAAGGATACATCTAACGTCTTCAGAGGGTGTATAGAAGACGAGGGGCGTTGACCCTTAAGAAGGTTTGACAGTGTCTTACTAGGTTTATTCCCAAACTTGTAAAACCGATAACCCGACCGAAAAGAATAATTTGTTTCTAATTTAGTGAGAAAGGCATCAAATATAGTTTTTGCTGATGAATAATTTAATTTTGTAACCGGGGAGGGGAGGGATTTAAAGCTATTGAAGGCGTTTGTTAAGGCAAGTTGTGCAGAGACATAGTCCCTTAGCAAAGCTTTCCTCGATGAGGATGAAAGAGCAATCATAGTACCCCTCACCACTGCTTTTGAGGCTTGCCAAAACAAAGGCGGATTAGTGGATTGCATTTCAGCATTGTGTACTGCATATTCATTCCAACTATCCCTGACTTTTTGTCTAAAATCAGATGAAGTAGCAAGAGCAGGGGCAACGCCAAGAGATAAAGTTTCTCTGAAAGGGCTTCAGTTGTAGCTCCACCCAAATCACAGCATGGTCTGAAAGGGATATAGGCTCAATTTCAGATCGGACTACTTTAGATAGTAGAAATTCTGACATTAAAATATAATCTATATGCGATAAAGTGCCTCTCGCAGCTGACAGGCAGGTGAAGTCACGGTCAGTTGGGTGCAGAACCCTCCAAATATCAAGCAGTTGGAGTTTCTAGGCTAGGGAAGGGACACCAAACTTAGGTGGGTTGCCGCCATGCTCTTTCGGAAATTGTTTATCTAAAAATTTTGAGGAAATAACATTCCAGTCTCCACAAAGAATAATAGGGGAGTCCGCAAAAGGTGTCAGTTTAGTCATTATTAATCGAAAGAAATGTTTGTTGTATACATTAGGGGCGTAGACATTACAGAGGGTATAAGGTTGGTCATTATACTTAATGTGACATAACACCCCTCTGCCCTCCACATCCGCGGAGAGGGAAACAACTTCGGCAGAATTGTTTCTTTTGGCTAGAATCACAACCCCTCTAGATTTTTTGGAGTATGAAGCGGCTGCTAGTACCCTCCATCCCAAAATATTCATTCTCTGGACATCTGGGGGGAGAAGATGAGATTCTTGTAAAAACACAATATCTATGTGCAACTTTTGCAGATATAACAGAACTTTTTTCCGTTTTTGTGGGGAGTTCATGCCTCCCACATTCCAGCTTCCCACTTTAAGGGATGACATTAGCCCAAAGATGGAGAAGCAAATATAATGGCCATTGTGTAGGCATGGCCCCGACACCCATCAGGAGGAGGGGAAGAAGAAAGAACGAAGACAGAACAGTAGGACAAACACAAAAAACCACATATAACAAAAAACAAGCATATTTCGCAAACTGACATTCCGGATAGGGAATCCCACTAAAGTCTAAGTACATTATTAACAGGGAGAGCAACCGGCAACCACCCAATAGAGACAGGACATAGCAGCATGACCGCCGCTGGATCCCACCCCCGGGAATAACTATAGTTTAATATCTCTCAAGAAAGAGCGTTAAGTAAACAGAGGCACGTAAGTTTGAATGGAGGGGTATATAGTGCAGCATAAAAGTAGGGACAGGAAAATATATTAGGGGAATGGACAGCGGAAGATAGTAGATGGAAGTCTGGAACATTCCCCATTCACTTGGCTCAGTGGTAGGACACCAGAAGAGCCATATCTCTGGTGTCAGTATACAGAGGTCCAGAGAGGAATAATGAGGAAGAGATGTGTAGGGAAGAAAAGGAGAGCACTGAGGCCCTCAACAGCTCGTGCAGGCATATATGTATATTGCACTAATATGTTGTATATATGGCAGCAAGGTAGAACTTGTTAGAAAATTGTGACCCTATATCTGAGGTAGCGTAATAAAAAAAAAAACCTAAAAGGAAACAATTTTAGAATTAAGGCATCAATAACATGAGACAGTGGTCCGCTCCACAGAGATACAGCAAAACTTAGCTGCAGGGATTAATGAAGTAGATGTCTGCAGAGCAGGCCACAGCCATACGCCCTAGGACAAGAAAGCAATCTTTCGTATCTAGGTAGGATCAGTCACATCGATCTGAGTCTTCAGACTGTAGTTGGAGATAGGCTTCGGCGTCGCGTACAGACAGAAAGTCTTTAAAGGAGTCATCTTTGTAGATGCGCAGCCGCGCCGGGTATAGCAGTGCAAATTTCTGATTGATCTGAATCAGTTTAGAGCATAAAGGAGAAAACTCTTTCCTGGCTCTAGTGAGTTCTGCAGAATAGTCTTGAAAAATCAGCAAGGAATGTCCTTCCCAGGATAAGTTGCGATATTTGCGGGATGCATGCCATAATATTTCCTTGTGTAAAAAGTTTAATACTTTGAAAATCACAGCTCGGGGTCTGCCGCCATCTTGTGGTCGAAACGGGCCAAGGCGGTGAGCCCTCTCAATAACTATGTCTGCACATTCAAATTTAACTTGTAAAAGTGCAGGTAAAGTGTCCCGTACAAACATCAATAGATCGGACCCTTTCACTGTCTCCGGCAGGCCTATAATTCTTAGATTCTGCCTTCTGGCACTGTTCTCCAGTTCATCTGTTTTATTATGAAGGTTGTAGCAAGCCTTCGTATTCAGACTAACTGCTTTTTTCAGATTGGCTATACAGGTTGAGTCTCCCTTATCCAAAATGCTTGGGACCAGAGGTATTTTGGAAATGGGATTTTTCCGTATTTTGGAATAACTGCATACCATAATGAGATATCATGGTGATGGGACCTAAATCTAAGCACAGAATGCGTTTATGTTACATATACACCTTATACAGACAGCCTGAAGGTAATTTTAGCCAATATTTTTTATAAGTTTGTGCATTAAACAAAGTGTGTCTACATTCACACGATTCATTTATGTTTCATATACACCTTATACACACAGCCTGAAGGTCATTTAATACAATATTTTTAATAACTTTGTGTATTAAACAAAGTTTGTGTACATTGAGCCATCAGAAAACAAAGGTTTCACTATCTCACTCTCACTCAAAAAAGTCCGTATTTCGGAATATTCCGTATTTCGGAATATTTGGATATGGGATACTCAACCTGTATCTGCAAAGCATTCCCCTAATCGATGCTCAGTTACTGAGAGTCTTTGGGGTATATTTACTAAGGTCCCGATTTTGACCGAGATGCCGTTTTTTCATCAAAGTGTCATCTCGGTAATTTACTAAACTCAAATCACGGCAGTGATGAGGGCATTCGTATTTTTTGGGTAGTCCATGAAAATAATTACGAATGAATACACCATCGGTCAAAACGCGGCTGTTTAAGTATGAATCTCGGTCATTTACTAAGAAGTGCAAAGCAAAAAATAAATAAAACACTGCCGTGAAAAATTACAACTCGTAAAAAAGTGCTAAAAAAAAACAGACCTGCTTTTTTAATCCGTGATTGTATAGGCATGCAGGGATCCATGAGATCCGTGCATGTATATCAGTAGGAAGGTGTGGGAAAGTGGTTATTTTCTTTAAAAAAATTGCGTGGGGTCCCCCCTCCTAAGCATAACCAGCCTCGGGCTCTTTGAGCCGATCCTGGTTGCAGAAATATGGGGAAAAAATTGACAGGGGTTCCCCCATATTTAAGCAACCAGCATCGGGCTCTGCACCTGGTCCTGGTTCCAAAAATACGGGGGACAAAAAGAGTAGGGGTCCCCCGTATTTCTAAAACCAGCACCGGGCTCCACTAGCTGGACAGATAATGCCACAGCCGGGGGTCACTTTTATATAGTGCCCTGCGGCCGTGGCATCAAATATCCAACTAGTCCCCCCTGGCCGGGGTACCCTGGGGGAGTGGGGACCCCTTCAATCAAGGGGTCCCCCCCCCAGCCACCCAAGGGCCAGGGGTGAAGCCCGAGGCTGTCACCCCCATCCAATTGGCTGCGGATGGGGGGCTGATAGCCTTTTGTGAAAATGAAAAGATATTGTTTTTAGTAGCAGTACTACAAGGCCCAGCAAGCCTCCCCCGCATGCTGGTACTTGGAGAACCACAAGTACCAGCATGTGGCGGAAAAACGGGCCCGCTGGTACCTGTAGTACTACTACTAAAAAAATACCCAAAAAAAGACAAGACACACACACCTTGAAAGTAAAGATTTATTACATACATCCACACAAACATATACACATACTTACCTTATGTTCACATGCAGGTCGGTCCTCTTGTCCAGTAGAATCCATGGGGTACCTGTTGAAAAAATGATACTCACAAAATCCAGTGTAGATCGGTCCTCTTCAAATCCATTTGTAATCCACGTACTTGAGAAAATAAAAAAACGGAGTCCCGACCACGAACTGAAAGGGGCCCCATGTTTTCACATGGGACCCCTTTCCCCGAATGCCAGAAACCCACTCTGACTTCTGTCTAAGTGGGTTTCTTCAGCCAATCAGGGAGCGCCACGTTGTAGCACCCTCCTGATCGGCTGTGTGCTCCTGTACTGACTGACAGGCGGCACGCGGCAGTGTTACAATGTAGCGCCTATGCGCTCCATTGTAACCAATGGTGGGAACTTTCTGCTCAGCGGTGAGGTCACTTTCGGTCAACCGCAGGGCAGAAAGTTCCCACCATTGGTTACAATGGAGCGCATAGGCGCTACATTGTAACACTGCCGCGTGCCGCCTGTCAGTCAGTACAGGAGCACGCAGCCGATCAGGAGGGTGCTACAACGTGGCGCTCCCTGATTGGCTGAAGAAACCCACTTAGACAGAAGTCAGAGTGGGTTTCTGGCATTCGGGGAAAGGGGTCCCATGTGAAAACATATGGCCCCTTTCAGTTCGTGGTCGGGACTCCGTTTTTTTATTTTCTCAAGTACGTGGATTACAAATGGATTTGAAGAGGACCGATCTACACTGGATTTTGTGAGTATAATTTTTTCAACAGGTACCCCATGGATTCTACTGGACAAGAGGACCGACCTGCGTGTGAACATAAGGTAAGTATGTGTATATGTTTGTGTGGATGTATGTAATAAATCTTTACTTTCAAGGTGTGTGTGTCTTGTCTTTTTTTGGGTATTTTTTTAGTAGTAGTACTACAGGTACCAGCGGGCCCGTTTTTCCGCCGCATGCTGGTACTTGTGGTTCTCCAAGTACCAGCATGCGGGGGAGGCTTGCTGGGCCTTGTAGTACTGCTACTAAAAACAATATCTTTTCATTTTCACAAAAGGCTATCAGCCCCCCATCCGCAGCCAATTGGATGGGGGGGACAGCCTCGGGCTTCACCCCTGGCCCTTGGGTGGCTGGGGGGGGACCCCCTTGATTGAAGGGGTCCCCACTCCCCCAGGGTACCCCAGCCAGGGGGGACTAGTTGGATATTTGATGCCACGGCCGCAGGGCACTATATAAAAGTGACCCCCGGCTGTGGAATTATCTGTCCAGCTAGTGGAGCCCGGTGCTGGTTTTAGAAATACGGGGGACCCCTACTCTTTTTGTCCACCGTATTTTTGGAACCAGGACCAGGCGCAGAGCCCGATGCTGGTTGCTTAAATATGGGGGAACCCCTGTCAATTTTTTCCCCATATTTCTGCAACCAGGATCGGCTCAAAGAGCCCGAGGCTGGTTATGCTTAGGAGGGGGGACCCCACGCAATTTTTTTAAAAGTTTTACAGTGTTTATTTAAAAAAAAAAAAAAATGAACCCCAGCACGGATCACACAGATCCGGCAGAGATTCATTTTGAAAAAGTTGGCAGTGTTTTGCTAATCACTGCCGTAAAAAAAAAAAAAAAAAAAACGAATGACATTGACATCGGAAAACCCGAAAAGGCAAAATACGGCAGCTTAGTAAATTAGTCGTAATAAATTCAAAAAGTTGCAATTTTACACTGTCGATGTCATTCGTGATTGAACTTTGACCTTTTTCCGAAAATTACGAATGTTAGTAAATATACCCCTTTGAGAGAGTTGAGCCAGCTGCTTGTTAATGTCTGTTGAAAGAGCACCGACAGTTTCTTTAATTGCTTGGACAATATCAGAGTATGTGACTGGGGCCACCGGGGTCTGTATTCCCGCCATCGCGTGTGGAGGACTGACACCCTCTGAGGGACCTTGAGAAGGAGGGGAAGAGGGAGACTTGCTCCAGGCAGCCTGCGGGGGAGAGCTTGGGGGAGCCAGGAGTGATTGCTGGGGCTGCAAGGTAGGAGACGACTCACCTCCCGACCCGGCCGCCGCCGCCATTTTAGGTGCTGTGCGGCTCTGCTCCTTGTCCTTGCGGGCTTTGCTGCGCGACATCAGAGACCGGAAATAGCGTTCCATATACCGGGGGGAGCCGTTACGGGTGTGTGGGGAACCAGCGGACCAGCTGCGGGAGGCTCAAGAGCCGTTACGAGGGCTCTAATTAGCGGGTGGCAGCGGAGCTCTGAATTCAGCTGCTGCTCATGCGGCCGCCGGAACCGGAAGTCGCAAGTTCATTTATACAAACAATTATTAATATCATTGTAAAACTATATTCAAAAGGAGAATTACGACAGAAGTTAGAGATATATAGCAAAGTTATACACAATAAAAATAAATTGGTATGAAGATGACGCACTATGACGTACAGTATCTATAAAATGCCCTTATAAAGATCAAAACAAGGACGGCTCTTGTTCCTGACACAACAATATATCATAAATATATCAATAAAGTGAATACTCAACTGTAAAATTAAATATTATCTTGATCACCATGTACAATGTATTCCAACCTGTATTTCATTTTTCAGTCATGCAGCATGGGGAAAACTCACTCCAAAACTTGTTTATGTTCCAAGAAACAACAACATAGTATTATATAGTGTAGTACTTGTAATTGTGTCTATATACCCCTTTAAAGTGGTGTGATTTAACTATAACACTTACAGTCTCCCAACAAAACAATAACCAGTGATGGTTGTATTCTTTATTTGTAAATCACTTACATGGGTTCTATGAATAGTGTCCGAAGGCCCAGGGCTGTTAAAGAGGCTGTAAAGAAAACATGAAACACCTTTGTACTCAGTCTAGCAGGGATGTTTTACCTCCCACTATATGTTCCCAGGTATCAGTTATCTTACTTCTGCCAGCAAACTGATACCTGTCCAACATTAACCAGTGTGCCCAGCTGTTATTCCCTGTTCAGTGCTCCTCCAGGGGCAGGTGCACATCAGCTTTAAATTAAAATATCGGTCAGCTGACCTCTGACATTCCAGGGTCGTGAAGCTTGAGCCAGAGCTGCCTATTAAAGCCACAGTTTGGCTGAAGAATGCTGCCAGAGTATTAGGGCCTCTTGCCTTCCTCCAGCATTCCTGTTGTTATTCCGGACTTCCTGTGTTCCAGATCCTGCTCAGTCCTGATCACTGTAGCACTGCCTCTGACCCTGACCTGTTTGCCCGAACCCTTGCTAGTGACTCCAACCATCAGCTGGTCTGACCATTCTCTGGATTGTGATTCTGTACCATATCTCTCAGTCTCTACTACTAATCCCAGCTATCTATGTAAAGGGGGTAGTTAGAGGGCAGTGACCTGTGTGCTCTTGGCAGCAAATTCCATAACATCTTGTTGTGTTCCAAGGTGATATCTGGGATTCCATTAGTCTCTGCACCTTGACACTACCTGTACTAATCCTTCACGATCTAGAACAAATCTTTCATTATAGATAAGTGTAAGAGAGGCAATGCCATGATCCCATAATGCTTATTTACAGTACCTTTCAGAGCTTACACGTATTGCTTCCAACTCGGCTTAAAACTCAATCAACTCAGCCAATATTTATTTTGTTCTGTACATATAGTCCCCTTTATATAACTAATTTGGAGCCATGATTGATAAATAATGCACCTTTTTTTATAAGAAGAGAATGGCATAATATGCAAAAAAAAGAGATTGGTGTGTAAGCATAACCAAAATATTAACAATTAAATATCTCCTTGGATATTACTGTTTTTCAGTATGACAGTGACAATCAAAAACATCCATAGCTGGTACGCAAGAACATGTCACAAATTTGTAATACAAAGTAACTCTAGGCAATAAGAATTATCTTTTCTCTCCCCCTTTATGTTTAAATTCCACATCCACTGTATACTTAGACTATTCAAAGATATGCAATTTAAGTAAACTTCAGAATATATGGAATGAGGTTTGAGCAAGGACTGTACAGCATACCATTTCCATGAACATCAAGCCTTAGGGGACATTTACTAAGCAGTGATAAGAGCAGAGAAGTGAGCCAGTGGAGAAATTGCCCCATCAACCAATCAGCAGCTCTGTAACATTTTATAGTATGCAAATTATAGATGTTACTTCAGTGCTGATTGGTTGCCATGGGCAACTTCTCCACTGGCTCTCTTCTCCGCTCTTATCACTGCTTAGTAAATGCCCCCCTAATTCTGGTCTGTGGTCTGGTACATTTTCAGATGGCAATATCAGGTATTTGCAGCAGGTTCAGTAATCAATGATTGCCAGAACATGGAGCAGCCAAAGGATAGGTCAGTAATTAAAGCCAAGGCCAATACACAGAAGATCTATAGGGGGAGTTAGTGTGCAGTAGCACTAATAAATTGCATTGGCGATCTCCTACTACTGACTGCTAGTTCCATTCCCAGTATAATATATACTGTATAATACAAATAATAAAAAAACATACAGACTCACAAGCAGGAGAGAGAATGATAGATAGGATCATACAGGAACAGGAAAAAGAGATTATTTAAGACAGGTACTGAACCAAACCACCACCTGCGGTTTTAATCTTACAAAAAACATACATTAGTAAATCTCCCCCAACATGTGTTTCGCCCCTTATAACTTGACCAATTTTATAATTATCAGCTCATGTCAATTTCACTTTTTTATTTCATTTTGAACCAAGTGAATTTTATTAGTATTATTTTACCTACATTTTACTGTTATTTTCTAAGCATATTTTGATAAATATTGTACAGATTAATTTGAATATTATAGAGAAAGATATGCAAAAAAGTGAACAAACTTGACTTATTTTTTTACGGAGATCATGGAATCCAGTGAATATATTGCTAAGTTTATATTGCCACTTTAAATTTTAATTGGGAAACCTGTTGATTAGTAAGTGTTACAATAAACATTACTTATACTTAGGACATCAGTTCATTTGTCGTCTGTGCCCAGTCATGGCTAGCCTTAAATCCTGGACTGTTTGGGAACCTCTGCAATAACATGTATTCACATGATATAATATGTTCTTGATAGCGTATGAACTAGACAGGAGCTTAAACTCTCCTACAGAAAAGCCAATGATAGCCCTCCTCCAAAGGAGGGTTATTTATTACACAATGATATAAATGTGTGCGCTAGCACATGAAGGCCCAGCACATCAAGCATACATTTAGACTTTACATCACAATGGGGTTAAAAGTAAAAAAAAAATCTGAAATTAAAAATAAACTAAAGGTAATTATTACTTTTGCCATTAATAAAATATTGGGTCAATTATCTTTTTACTTATCTCATTACTTTCTTTCAGGTCTGGCCTTTTGTGTTCACCTACCTAATTTCATTTATGCATTGAGCCACAACTTCACTGTTGCTATAGAAACCAAAAGAAGTCTGTGAAAAAAATAAAATGACTTTAATAAGGCATAAGGTATGAAAGTCTAGAGTCAATTTATTTGAGGAAAATAAATTTCCTTTACCTGAACACCACTTTGTTCTACAATGCTGTAGCTATTTTACAGGAATACATTTCTTGAAGCAACGTAAAAGTACAGTATTTGACAGAACTGCTCCCTATGCCATAAGTAATATACGTTGACTTTATCAATATTAGTAACATAAAAGTTATTAGTAGAGTATCTGAGTATGTTATTGGAAGATAATTTGGAAATGTTGTAGAAGATACTGGTAAAGTTTAATGCAAAGGACAGTGCATCACAGCGCAGTGTTGTTGTTTTTGTTTTTTTTGCTATTTACTTCAATATTCTTCTGTTCATATATTTTACATATTAAACTGATAAACACAAATTGAATTGGCAATTAAATTAGTTAGATTTTTGGGTAACTTTGTGGTGCTGGTCCAGAATATGACTTAGGTGTTCACGCTAGATTCAAACACAGATGAGAAACCGGAAAACTCAATAGAAAACTCAATAGACAACGGGAACCACTCAACTGTTAACTGACAGGGTGCGATCACTTATATATGGAGAGCACTGGTTCACTTTGTTTGGGGTAGACTGTAGCTTGTTACCTGCTTATTATGCATCCTTTGGCCGATACCAAGAGCTACCTGGTTGATCGTATCAGTAGCATATGCTTGTCTCAAAGATTAAGCCATGCACGTGTAAGTACACACGGCCGGTACAGTGTAACTACGAATGGCTCATTAAGTCAGTTATGGTTCACTCTAAAATCAAACACTTGGAAAACCACCTCAGAAATTCTGCGTATGCATATGTTTCCTTCATTAGGAATGTAACATTAGATTGTCACATTAACATGCACCTGCACCTACAGCAAACCAATATTGTTTTATTCTTCCATATGTCTGTTTATGTTACCAGGAAGGTGCGCCACAGCCCCAGATGGTGGTAATATCACGGTGGAAATATAGTAACTCTGTTGCACTAAATACTTTGCTTGTTTCTTACTGTGTTGTGCACAGAATCAGACAGAAGGAAAATTGGGTACAGTGGCACTTTAAGGAAATAAAAATGGAATATATTCTCCTTCAAATAGGATTTGCCCTTTTCTCAAATGATTCACATTCAAATCATAAAAGAGAGAGAAAAACACTAAATACAGTAAAATCCTGTTTCATATAAGCTCTGAAAGTTCCTTGATAAATGAGTAATGGTTCTAAAACATTGGGGGTCATTCCGAGTTGATCGCTTGCTGACGATTTTCGCAGCGCAGCGATCAGGTGAAAAAAACGCATTTATGCGCATGCGTATGGCCCGCAATGCGCACGTACGACGTACGGGTACAAAGCTCTTGGTGGCTGTGCTCAGGTTCTAGCAAAGTTTTCCTACGCACTGATGGCCGCAAGAAGATTGACAGGAAGGGGGCGTTTCTGTGTGTCAACTGACTGTTTTCAGGGAGTGTTTATAAAAATGCAGGCGTGTCTGAAAATAAGCAGGCGTGGCTGGGCATTCGCTGGGCGGGTGTATGACGTCAAATCCGGACACGAATAGGCTGAAGTGATCACAAGTGCTGAGTAGGTTCAGAGCTACTCTGAAACTGCACAAACTTTTTTGCAGAGCTCAGCTGTACAAGGGTTCGCACTTCTGCTAAGCTAAAATACACTCCCCAGTGGGCGGCGGTATAGCGTTTGCACGGCTGCTAAAAACTGCTAGCAAGAGATCAACTCGGAATGACCCCCATTATTTCCACATATATCACATAGGTGAACTCCTCCTTATAACCACCAGCAAATGGACTGAAAAATTACGGGGTGGCCACCCCACATAGAAGACTCATAGCTTCCAGCTGGATAGCAGGTATGTAATAAATTATTAATGCAGAATCGACACCAACTCAGAACAGTTTTATTGGTGTATTCAAACAGAAGAAAAAGGTCATATCATAAAAACTTTTATTTAAAATACATAAAACATGTCTAGCAGGCAAAATGGAATCCTACATGAAGTTAGGAGGTATATTAGTAGTGTATGTTAATATTGTCCCTCTTTCCTTCCAGGTAGGTCCTAATTCAGAGCCAGAAATCACCACCAATGCATTTCAATCCCATTAGGTATATTTTTAAAAATACAGGTACCACAATGTACATATTATATAAAACTTTCGTTCAAAACAGTGGTTTAATTAACTAAGCTGCAATTTAAGTGCAGTGTTCAAACTGCCATAAATTAAATGCATTATTAGAACACAAAGTTCAATATATATCTTTGTGTTGGGAAGGTACATGAGGAAGGAGGACCCTGCCCATAAAGCTTACATTCTAATAGAGGGGAGAACAGTTGGAAGGTGAACTGGGTAGAAGTGAAGAATAGCCAAGAGACAAGAAAAACAACTTAGGAAGAAAGAATGTAGGCTTTGATGAAACAATGAGTTTTTTATGAACATTTGAAGCTGGTTTAGATTGGAAGAAAGTCTGACTTTACAACGGAGGGTGGTAGAACAGGAAAAATATTGGAGGCAAGCATGTGTGGAGGTAGTGAGGGTAGATTGAAGGTGTAAATCACAGGAAGAGCAGAGCAATTGTAAGGGTGTGTGAACAAAAATGTTGGAAATGTAAGAGGGGACTGATGGCTTGAATGTTTTTTAAGTGAGGGTAAGGAAGTTGAACTGTATTCTAAGTGGGGTGAGGAGCCAATGAAGCAGGTTGCAGATGGAGTACCCATCACAGAATGGTTAGACAGAATAAAGAGATTAGTAGCAGAGTTCATGATGGATTGACGTGGAAAAGGTGAGTAAAACTGAGGCCAGTATGAAGAATGTTACAATTTTCAAGGCAAGAGATAATTAGTGCATATATAAGGGTTTTAGTGGCATCAGTGGTGATAAAGTTACTGATAAGAGATATGTTTCATCAATGGAAATAGCAGGAATGAAATATATATTGACCCCAAAGCAATGTATGTAGAACAAGGAGGAACATAATGTCAATACAGAGAGAGAGAGAGGCGTGAGGAGCATGGGGAGTTAAGATATGCACACATTTCATTTGAGACAATGCTGGAACATCCAGAAAGTGATGGTGAAGAGGCAGGAAAATAACCAGTTCAGGGCTGAGTGAGAGAGGTCAGGGAGGAAAGATACATTTGATTGTCATGAGTATACCAGTTTAGTGAAGACCAAAGGAGTTGATGTGTTTACCATGGGAGGAGTATAAAGGGAGAAAACGAGGAGCCCAAGGATGGATCATTGCAGAACTTCTACTCTTAGAAGAAACAAAGGGCAAACTGGAGTTAATGGTAAAGATGAAAAAAAATGACTGATGAGGTAAGAGATGAACCAAGAGAGGACTGCTTCATGGAGACATATGGAGTGGAGTGTTTGAAGGAAAAGAGGGTGTTAGGCAGTGTCAAAGGCAGCAGATAGATTGAGAAGGATGAAAATAGAGAATTAACTGTTGGCTTTGACAGTGAGAAGGTCAATGGTTACTTTAGTAAGAATGATTTCTGTTGAGTGGTGTGGACGGAAACTAGATTGGAGAGGGAAAAGAAGGGAGTCGAAAAGAGAAATTAGGTGAGTTGGATATTGACAATCCTGTAAAAGAAGATTGGAAGTAAAAGGGAGGAGAGATATGGGACAGTAGTTTGATGGAGGAGGCAACTGTGCAAGATGAGACAGATAAGTTGAAGAGATGGACAAGTTGAGAGCAGGTTTAAGGTTAAAGGTAGTGAATCAAGTGAGAGCTTAAAGGGATCGAGGGGGGCAAGTGTTGGTGTAAGATAATGAGAGGATGGCATAGACTATCCCCATCGGTGGGGAAGACTAAAGATAAGGTGGATGGTGAGGTAGTGAGAGAAGGGTAAGGATAGGAGGACTATGGAAAGTTAAGATGTCAATGCAGATTGTGTCAATCTTGAATATGAAGTAAGTAGATAAATCAAGAATGCAGAGGGGAGAATAGCAATGAGAAAATTAAGAAGGGAGTTGAAGGTTGCAAAGAGTCAGTGAGGATTGGAGGATTGTGAGATTAGAGACCTGAAGTTTGATTGCTTAGCATGCATAAGGACGGAGCTGTAGGAGGAGAGTAAAGAGAGAGATACAGTAGGTGGAAATGAAGTATCGGATGACAGCGGTAGAGAAGGGAAAGAGGAGAAAAATAGAGAGAGATGGGATTGTAATGGAGATGTAATAATTATATACAAGCAATAATTTAAAAATAAAATTTAATTGAATTAAAAACGTATTCACCACCTTGTTCTACCATAATCCAATAGGGAGTCTTCCGTATTTGTAATCCAATTGGAAGACATGTAAAAGATTTAAAGAAAACACAAACTGTTTGATAGTAGCACCAATTGTGACCTAGCTGTATAGTGACTGGGAATATAAATGGTTGCTGAGCCATCAGAAGCAGCTAGTATGTAATAATGCACGAATACATCAATAAGCATGACAAATAAAAACATATGTTTAGGAAACCCATCCTGGGTGTCAAAAAAATAACTAGCTTGGATTATTTTTTACATAAATTTTGGTTGACCTATTAAAAGTATTACCTTCACACTCCTGATTTTGCCATTGATGCTCCCTACCTCTGGAACTCTCCAAATCAGACTTTCCACCTCTCTACAAAACTTCAAACAGGCTCTCAAGACAGACTTCTTTATCAAAACCTTCCAGCTGTCATTCTAACCCACTTCTCCCTGTCTCTCCTTTGGGTGTCACCCCTGTCTGTCTGCCTCTCTCCTCATGTGCTTTTCCTCCTCCACTTTGCTTATCTACTCCCTCCCTACTGCTAACAACAGCACCTACCCTTGGGTTTGGACACTGTGCAGCTATTTTAGCATTGTGTGCTGATCTAGCAATGTGTATGTCCTGTAATGTCTGTATTAGTGATGAGCGGGATCGGTTCCTCGGAATCCGAACCCCCCCGAACTTCAGCCTTTTCACACGGGTCCGAGGCAGGTTCGAACCTTCCCGCCTTGCTCGGCTAACCCGAGCGCGCCCGAACGTCATCATCCCGCTGTCGGATTTTCGCGAGGCTCGAATTCTATCGCGAGATTTGGATTCTATATAAGGAGCCGCGCGTCGCTGCCATTTTCACACGTGCATTGAGATTGATAGGGAGAGGACGTGGCTGGCGTCCTCTCCGTTTATAGAGAAGAGAGTAGAGAGTTAGAGACACTATTTAGTATTTACTAATTTTGGGGAGCATATTAGGACTGGAGTACTACTACTTGCTGATAGTGTGACCATTGACCACCAGTTTAATTAATCCGTTCTCTGCCTGAAAAAAAACGATACACAGTGTGACACAGTCACATACCATATCTGTGCTCAGCCTCAGTGTGCTGCATCATCATATGTAATACTGTATATCTGACTGTGCTGAGTGCTCACTGCTCACACAGCTTAATTGTGGGGGAGACTGGGGAGCAGTTAGAGCAGGAGTACATAAATAATATTTTTTAAGTACAGTGCACAATTTTGCTGCCAGAGTGCCACACTGCCAGTGTGACTGACCAGTGACCACACTGACCACCAGTATATTGTGATTGTCTGCTTAGGACGGAGTACTACTTGCTGATAGTGTGACCAGTGACCAGTGACCACCACCAGTTTAATTAATCCGTTCTCTGCCTGAAAAAAAACGATACACAGTGTGACACAGTCACATACCATATCTGTGCTCAGCCCAGTGTGCTGCATCATATGTAATACTGTATATCATTATCTGACTGTGCTGAGTGCTCACTGCTCACACAGCTTAATTGTGGGGGAGACTGGGGAGCAGTTATAGCAGGAGTACATATTTTAAGTACAGTGCACACTTTTGCTGCCAGAGTGCCACTGCCAGTGTGACTGACCAGTGACCACTGACCACCAGTATATTGTGATTGTCTGCTGACCACCAGTATATTGTGATTGTCTGCCTGAAAAAGTTAAACACTCGTCGTGTGGTGTTTTTATAAACGCATTCTGCAGACAGTGTCCAGCAGGTCCGTCATTACATAATATATACCTGTCCGGCTGCAGTACTAGTGTGATATATATATATATTTTAATTTTATCTCATTATCATCCAGTCTATATTAGCAGCAGACACAGTACGGTAGTCCACGGCTGTAGCTACCTCTGTGTCGGCAGTCGCTCGTCCATCCATAATTGTATACCACCTACTCGTGGTTTTTTTTCTGTCTTCTTGATACTAGTAGCTTACTTTAGGAGTCTGCAGTGCTGACAGACTGTGTCCAGCAGGTCCGTCATTACATAATATATACCTGTCCGGCTGCAGTACTAGTGTGATATATATATATATTTTAATTTTATCTCATTATCATCCAGTCTATATTAGCAGCAGACACAGTACGGTAGTCCACGGCTGTAGCTACCTCTGTGTCGGCAGTCGCTTGTCCATCCATAATTGTATACCACCTACCCGTGGTTTTTTTTTCTATCTTCTTGATACTAGTAGCTTACTTTAGGAGTCTGCAGTGCTGACAGACAGTGTCCAGCAGGTCCGTCATTACATAATATATATACCTGTCCGGCTGCAGTACTAGTGTGATATATATATATATTTTATTTTTATCTCATTATCATCCAGTCTATATTAGCAGCAGACACAGTACGGTAGTCCACGGCTGTAGTTACCTCTGTGTCGGCAGTCGCTCGTCCATCCATAAGTATACTAGTATCCATCCATCTCCATTGTTTACCTGAGGTGCCTTTTAGTTGTGCCTATTAAAATATGGAGAACAAAAATGTTGAGGTTCCAAAAATAGGGAAAGATCAAGATCGACTTCCACCTCGTGCTGAAGCTGCTGCCACTAGTCATGGCCGAGACGATGAAATTCCATCAACGTCGTCTGCCAAGGCCGATGCCCAATGTCATAGTACAGAGCATGTAAAATCCAAAACACCAAATATCAGTAAAAAAAGGACTCAAAAATCTAAAATAAAATTGTCGGAGGAGAAGCGTAAACTTGCCAATATGCCATTTACCACACGGAGTGGCAAGGAACGGCTGAGGCCCTGGCCTATGTTCATGGCTAGTGGTTCAGCTTCACATGAGGATGGAAGCACTCAGCCTCTCGCTAGAAAAATGAAAAGACTCAAGCTGGCAAAAGCACAGCAAAGAACTGTGCGTTCTTCGAAATCCCAAATCCACAAGGAGAGTCCAATTGTGTCGGTTGCGATGCCTGACCTTCCCAACACTGGACGTGAAGAGCATGCGCCTTCCACCATTTGCACGCCCCCTGCAAGTGCTGGAAGGAGCACCCGCAGTCCAGTTCCTGATAGTCAGATTGAAGATGTCAGTGTTGAAGTACACCAGGATGAGGAGGATATGGGTGTTGCTGGCGCTGGGGAGGAAATTGACAAGGAGGATTCTGATGGTGAGGTGGTTTGTTTAAGTCAGGCACCCGGGGAGACACCTGTTGTCCGTGGGAGGAATAGGGCCATTGACATGCCTGATGAAAATACCCAAAAAATCAGCTCTTCGGTGTGGAAGTATTTCAACAGAAATGCGGACAACATTTGTCAAGCCGTGTGTTGCCTTTGTCAAGCTGTAATAAGTAGGGGTAAGGACGTTAACCACCTCGGAACATCCTCCCTTATACGTCACCTGCAGCGCATTCATAATAAGTCAGTGACAAGTTCAAAAACTTTGGGCGACAGCGGAAGCTGTCCACTGACCAGTAAATCCCTTCCTCTTGTAACCAAGCTCACGCAAACCACCCCACCAACTCCCTCAGTGTCAATTTCCTCCTTCCCCAGGAATGCCAATAGTCCTGCAGGCCATGTCACTGGCAATTCTGACGAGTCCTCTCCTGCCTGGGATTCCTCCGATGCATCCTTGCGTGTAACGCCTACTGCTGCTGGCGCTGCTGTTGTTGCTGCTGGGAGTCGATGGTCATCCCAGAGGGGAAGTCGTAAGACCACTTTTACTACTTCCACCAAGCAATTGACTGTCCAACAGTCCTTTGCGAGGAAGATGAAATATCACAGCAGTCATCCTGCTGCAAAGCAGATAACTGAGGCCTTGGCATCCTGGGTGGTGAGAAACGTGGTTCCGGTATCCATCATTACTGCAGAGCCAACTAGAGACTTGTTGGAGGTACTGTGTCCCCGGTACCAAATACCATCTAGGTTCCATTTCTCTAGGCAGGCGATACCGAAAATGTACACAGACCTCAGAAAAAGAGTCACCAGTGTCCTAAAAAATGCAGCTGTACCCAATGTCCACTTAACCACGGACATGTGGACAAGTGGAGCAGGGCAGGGTCAGGACTATATGACTGTGACAGCCCACTGGGTAGATGTATGGACTCCCGCCGCAAGAACAGCAGCGGCGGCACCAGTAGCAGCATCTCGCAAACGCCAACTCTTTCCTAGGCAGGCTACGCTTTGTATCACCGGTTTCCAGAATACGCACACAGCTGAAAACCTCTTACGGCAACTGAGGAAGATCATCGCGGAATGGCTTACCCCAATTGGACTCTCCTGTGGATTTGTGGCATCGGACAACGCCAGCAATATTGTGTGTGCATTAAATATGGGCAAATTCCAGCACGTCCCATGTTTTGCACATACCTTGAATTTGGTGGTGCAGAATTATTTAAAAACGAGAGGGGCGTGCAAGAGATGCTGTCGGTGGCCAGAAGAATTGCGGGACACTTTCGGCGTACAGGCACCACGTACAGAAGACTGGAGCACCACCAAAAACGCCTGAACCTGCCCTGCCATCATCTGAAGCAAGAAGTGGTAACGAGGTGGAATTCAACCCTATATATGCTTCAGAGGTTGGAGGAGCAGCAAAAGGCCATTCAAGCCTATACAATTGAGCACGATATAGGAGGTGGAATGCACCTGTCTCAAGCGCAGTGGAGAATGATTTCAACGTTGTGCAAGGTTCTGCTGCCCTTTGAACTTGCCACACGTGAAGTCAGTTCAGACATTGCCAGCCTGAGTCAGGTCATTCCCCTCATCAGGCTTTTGCAGAAGAAGCTGGAGACATTGAAGGAGGAGCTAACACAGAGCGATTCCGCTAGGCATGTGGGACTTGTGGATGGAGCCCTTAATTCGCTTAACAAGGATTCACGGGTGGTCAATCTGTTGAAATCAGAGCACTACATTTTGGCCACCGTGCTCGATCCTAGATTTAAAACCTACCTTGGATCTCTCTTTCCGGCAGACACAAGTCTGCTGGGGTTCAAAGACCTGCTGGTGAGAAAATTGTCAAGTCAAGCGGAACGCGACCTGTCAACATCTCCTCCTTCACATTCTCCCGCAACTGGGGGTGCGAGGAAAAGGCTCAGAATTCCGAGCCCACCCGCTGGCGGTGATGCAGGGCAGTCTGGAGCGACTGCTGATGCTGACATCTGGTCCGGACTGAAGGACCTGCCAACGATTACGGACATGTCGTCTACTGGCACTGCATATGATTCTCTCCCCATTGAAAGAATGGTGGAGGATTATATGAGTGACCGCATCCAAGTAGGCACGTCAGACAGTCCGTACTGATACTGGCAGGAAAAAGAGGCAATTTGGAGGCCCTTGCACAAACTGGCTTTATTCTACCTAAGTTGCCCTCCCACAAGTGTGTACTCCGAAAGAGTGTTTAGTGCCGCCGCTCACCTTGTCAGCAATCGGCGTACGAGGTTACTTCCAGAAAATGTGGAGAAGATGATGTTCATTAAAATGAATTATAATCAATTCCTCCGTGGAGACATTGACCAGCAGCAATTGCCTCCACAAAGTACACAGGGAGCTGAGATGGTGGATTCCAGTGGGGACGAATTGATAATCTGTGAGGAGGGGGATGTACACGGTGATATATCGGAGGATGATGATGAGGTGGACATCTTGCCTCTGTAGAGCCAGTTTGTGCAAGGAGAGATTAATTGCTTCTTTTTTGGTGGGGGTCCAAACCAACCCGTCATATCAGTCACAGTCGTGTGGCAGACCCTGTCACTGAAATGATGGGTTGGTTAAAGTGTGCATGTCCTGTTTATACAACATAAAGGTGGGTGGGAGGGCCCAAGGACAATTCCATCTTGCACCTCTTTTTTCTTTCATTTTTCTTTGCGTCATGTGCTGTTTGGGGAGTGTTTTTTGGAAGGGCCATCCTGCGTGACACTGCAGTGCCACTCCTAGATGGGCCAGGTGTTTGTGTCGGCCACTAGGGTCGCTTAGCTTACTCACACAGCTACCTCATTGCGCCTCTTTTTTTCTTTGCGTCATGTGCTGTTTGGGGAGTGTTTTTTGGAAGGGCCATCCTGCGTGACACTGCAGTGCCACTCCTAGATGGGCCAGGTGTTTGTGTCGGCCACTAGGGTCGCTTAGCTTACTCACACAGCTACCTCATTGCGCCTCTTTTTTTCTTTGCATCATGTGCTGTTTGGGGAGTGTTTTTTGGAAGGGCCATCCTGCGTGACACTGCAGTGCCACTCCTAGATGGGCCAGGTGTTTGTGTCGGCCACTAGGGTCGCTTAGCTTACTCACACAGCTACCTCATTGCGCCTCTTTTTTTCTTTGCATCATATGCTGTTTGGGGAGTGTTTTTTGGAAGGGCCATCCTGCGTGACACTGCAGTGCCACTCCTAGATGGGCCAGGTGTTTGTGTCGGCCACTAGGGTCGCTCAGCTTACTCACACAGCTACCTCATTGCGCCTCTTTTTTTCTTTGCATCATGTGCTGTTTGGGGAGTGTTTTTTGGAAGGGCCATCCTGCGTGACACTGCAGTGCCACTCCTAGATGGGCCAGGTGTTTGTGTCGGCCTCTAGGGTCGCTTAGCTTACTCACACAGCTACCTCATTGCGCCTCTTTTTTTCTTTGCGTCATGTGCTGTTTGGGGAGTGTTTTTTGGAAGGGCCATCCTGCGTGACACTGCAGTGCCACTCCTAGATGGGCCAGGTGTTTGTGTCGGCCACTAGGGTCGCTTATCTTATTCACACAGCTACCTCATTGCGCCTCTTTTTTTCTTTGCGTCATGTGCTGTTTGGGGAGTGTTTTTTGGAAGGGCCATCCTGCGTGACACTGCAGTGCCACTCCTAGATGGGCCAGGTGTTTGTGTCGGCCACTAGGGTCGCTTATCTTACTCACACAGCTACCTCATTGCGCCTCTTTTTTTCTTTGCGTCATGTGCTGTTTGGGGAGTGTTTTTTGGAAGGGCCATCCTGCGTGACACTGCAGTGCCACTCCTAGATGGGCCAGGTGTTTGTGTCGGCCACTAGGGTCGCTTAGCTTACTCACACAGCTACCTCATTGCGCCTCTTTTTTTCTTTGCGTCATGTGCTGTTTGGGGAGTGTTTTTTGGAAGGGCCATCCTGCGTGACACTGCAGTGCCACTCCTAGATGGGCCAGGTGTTTGTGTCGGCCACTTGGGTCGCTTAGCTTAGTCATCCAGCGACCTCGGTGCAAATTTTAGGACTAAAAATAATATTGTGAGGTGTGAGGTGTTCAGAATAGACTGAAAATGAGTGGAAATTATGGTTTTTGAGGTTAATAATACTTTGGGATCAAAATGACCCCCAAATTCTATGATTTAAGCTGTTTTTTAGGGTTTTTTGAAAAAAACACCCGAATCCAAAACACACCCGAATCCGACAAAAAAAATTCGGTGAGGTTTTGCCAAAACGCGGTCGAACCCAAAACACGGCCGCGGAACCGAACCCAAAACCAAAACACAAAACCCGAAAAATTTCAAGTGCACATCTCTAGTCTGTATGGTAAGTCACTTTTTTCTTGTTTTGTTTATAATCTTTCTGTTCATGCATACTTGTAAGGAGTGTCTGAACCCTTGTGGCAATATATAAATAAAGGATGGTAATAACAATTATTATTAGAATAATAATAATAATAATAATAATAATAATAATAATAATAATAATAATTATTATTATTATTATTATTTTATAAACTTCCATTTCCTGTGTTACAATTACCACATATTGGAATCCTTTAATCTTTTCAATATGAGGGTTTCCTTTAATCTTTTCAATATGAGGGTTTATTTTAAAAATGTTTGTTCTCTCTTCAGTTGTAAATTTATATCCATAAAACTTCACTATATACACTGAGGGGTAAATTCAACTAGCAGTGAAGTTCCATTGGAATAACACTACAGGCTATTTTTTTTTATTAAAACATCACTTATTTATGCCCTACTGCAATACCTGGACATTCTGGCAGCTGCAAAAATCACACATGGTTCTTATGATGCCAAATATTAGCAGGTGCTGGACAACAATTAAAAATGCGTATGATACTATTCCAGGTAATAAACTGTATTGCAAACATTTCAATTCATCTAATGGCTGTCATGTGGTGAGTCAACATCCTATTAGCAATATACTAGCTACCCTGCAAGACCCACTGTAAGAGGTCAAATATACTGCATGTCTGCACCAGTTCCTCTATTGCAGTCCTGCCCAAACTGTGGATCCAGAAATGTTATGAAACTACACATCCCAGCATGCTCTGCCATGGTCCTAGCATTCCCTACTAGCAAAACTGTGGCATGGCATGATGCAACTTGTAGTTTCACAGCAGCTAGAGAACACGTTGGCCAGGACTCCCAGGGCCAAATTAAGCCTTGGGGGTGCCCGGGGCACTTAAAACAGAGGGATCCTGATAGAAGGTGGGGGATGTAGATTAAATTGTGCATACCTCCCAACATGTCACATTCCAGGAGGGACAAAATGCTCTCTACATGGACTTCCCACTTAATATATGATTTACAGGTGAATACAATCATAAATTAAGAAGGAAGTCCAGGTAGAGAGCATTTTGTCCCTTCTGGAATGGGTCATAGTGGGAGGTATAGATTGTGTATATTAAATTTAAACCAATGGTATATATTAGGTTTAACTAATAGTTTAATAATTCTTGGGTACTGTTTATAGCTCCACCTAATTGAAAGACAACTATTATAAACTTTTCTTGTAGTGGAAGAAAGACAACTTAACCTTAAAATACACATAGAAAAATAAAATATTTTATCTTGTCACATGCAAGAATAGCAGCAACCTACAGTATGTACTACTTACACACTGGGAAAGGATTCAGGAGGACTCCCTGTGTGTGTCTCTATCTCTAGAACCAAATGGGAAGGAGGATAATCTGGTATCTCTGTGTCACTTACAGCTCTCTCCACCCTTCTATCTCTCCTCTGGTCAGGAAGCTCCATAGATAGCTCACGAAACATGATATTGATGTCTCTGCTTGCACTGCATACTGTCCTGCTCACATTCTGGCTGCTGGTTCTGCTGCTGCTTGAGAGGGAAAGCTAGTGATGGCAGCGTGCTCAGGACGGGGGGGACCCCTGACAAAGGAGGGGGCCAGGGTACAGTATGCCCTGCATCCCCCCTTAATCTGTCTATGAGGCCTCCTCTATTCCATAGTTCCACAATTTAAACAGAACCAATATAAAATAAAGTGTAGCACAGTGCTAGAACTGATATCAATAAAATGCAATGTGCGCTTGTGAAATGGGTGGTGAGATGCCTGCTGCCATGCAGTTGTAGACTGACTGCTTACCTGGTGTCACACCCTCTCACCTTCAGGCTGTGAGACAAATCAATGGTCCTGGTACACCAACTGGACCCAGACACGATGTTCTGCAAGGAAGGAGATAGGTTGAGAACCATTCCTTCCTAAAGAAGACCAAAGCGCCCACCGAACTTAGGCCCTCATTCCGAGTTGATCGCTCGCTAGCTGCTTTTAGCAGCATTGCACACGCTAGGCCGCCGCCCTCTCGGAGTGTATCTTAGCTTAGCAGAATAGCGAACGAAAGATTAGCAGTTATGCTATTAAATATTTCCCTGCAGTTTCTGAGTAGCTCCAGACCTACTCCTAGATTGCGATCACCTCAGTCTGTTTAGTTCCTGGTTTGACGTCACAAACACGCCCTGCGTTCGGCCAGCCACTCCCCTGTTTCTCCAGCCACTCCTGCGTTTTAGCCTGACACGCCTGCGTTTTTTAGCACCCTCCCGGAAAACGCTCAGTTTCCGCCCAGAAACACCCACTTCCTGTCAATCACTCACCGATCAGCAGAGCGACTGAAAAGCGTCGCTCGGACCTGTGTAAAATTGCATAGTTTTGAGTGAAAATACTTAGTGCGAGCGCCCTGTGGCCCATACGCATGCGCAGATTCACCCATTTTTAGCCTGATCGCTATTCTGCTAAAAACGGCAGCGAGCGAACAACTTGGAATGACCACCTTAGAGTTGTCCATAAATATGGACTTGGGTCTTAAGTGTAGGTCATCCTCAGCACTCTTGGCCTCAGAGCCCGAATTATCACCTATTGGTGAAAATTCAACCTTGCACCGGGGTGCAAGGTCCACTGTCCGCCCAAAGAAAGCAGAATACGTAAGGACAAACGCACCAATAGGAACACACAAACAGAGATGTTTTGCACCGTCGACAATCTTGCACTTCACCTGCTTCTCCACTTACAGGTCCCTGTAAGGAAACAAAACACAATAACCGTGCAGGGCCTAGACATCACCTAGTGTGCATCTGCTACACTAGCTTCACTAACAGAGCCCTCAAACTAGCTCTGGTGTATGTGGTGTGGCACAAACTCTATATACAAACATAAAATTTGGCCCTGCATGGAACAGCACACATCACAAGTCTGTGAAGGGGGAAGGTCAGTAATATGAAGATGACTATTAATTAAACCTATATCGAAAAGTCTGATTTCACCTTTTTGGTAGAACTAATAGAATGTCACAATTTCAGTTGCCGTCTCATACAGCAGAATGGCTAAGTAAATAATCTATATATGCATAATGACACATATAGGGCCTAATTCAGTATGGATTGCATTTGCAAAGCTACAGTACCTGTAATCAAAGCAGCTTTGCAATTGCAATTCTTAGGAATGTAAATGTAAGAGGAGGTGCATACTAGAGATGAGCGGGTTCGGTTTCTCTGAATCCGAACCCGCCAGAACTTCATGTTTTTTTTCACGGGTCCGAGCGACTCGGATCTTCCCGCCTTGCTCGGTTAACCCGAGCGCGCCCGAACGTCATCATGACGCTGTCGGATTCTCGCGAGGCTCGGATTCTATCGCGAGACTCGGATTCTATATAAGGAGCCGCGCGTCGCCGCCATTTTCACACGTGCATTGAGATTGATAGGGAGAGGACGTGGCTGGCGTCCTCTCCATTTAGATTATAAGAGACTGAGAGAGATTTACTGGAGCTGACTAGGAGGAGTACTGTTACTGTAGAAGTGTAGAGACTGAGTGGAGAGAGTTTACTAGTGAGGACAGTGCAGTTTACTTTATAATCCGTTCTCTGCCTGAAAAAAGCGATACACAGCACACAGTGACTCAGTCACATACCATATCTGTGTGCACTGCTCAGGCTCAGGCCAGTGTGCTGCATCATCTATTATCTATATATAATATTATATATATCTGTCTGACTGCTCAGCTCACACAGCTTATAATTGTGGGGGAGACTGGGGAGCACTACTGCAGTGCCAGTTATAGGTTATAGCAGGAGCCAGGAGTACATAATATATTATATAGTGAGTGACCACCAGACACACAGTGCAGTTTATTTAATATATCCGTTCTCTGCCTGAAAAAAGCGATACACACAGTGACTCAGTCAGTCACATACCATATCTGTGTGCACTGCTCAGGCTCAGGCCAGTGTGCTGCATCATCTATTATCTATATATAATATTATATATATCTGTCTGACTGCTCAGCTCACACAGCTTATAATTGTGGGGGAGACTGGGGAGCACTACTGCAGTGCCAGTTATAGGTTATAGCAGGAGCCAGGAGTACATAATATATTATATAGTGAGTGACCACCAGACACACAGTGCAGTTTATTTAATATATCCGTTCTCTGCCTGAAAAAAGCGATACACACAGTGACTCAGTCAGTCACATACCATATCTGTGTGCACTGCTCAGGCTCAGGCCAGTGTGCTGCATCATCTATATATATTATATATCTGTCTGACTGCTCAGCTCACACAGCTTATAATTGTGGGGGAGACTGGGGAGCACTACTGCAGTGCCAGTTATAGGTTATAGCAGGAGCCAGGAGTACATATTATATTAAAATTAAACAGTGCACACTTTTGCTGCAGGAGTGCCACTGCCAGTGTGACTGACCAGTGACCTGACCACACTGACCACCAGTATAGTTAGTAGTATACTTATATTGTGATTGCCTGAAAAAGTTAAACACTCGTCGTGTGACTTCACTTGTGTGTTTTTTTTTTTTTTTATTCTATAAAAATAAAACTCATTCTGCTGACAGACAGTGTCCAGCAGGTCCGTCATTATATAATATATAATATATACCTGTCCGGCTGCAGTAGTGATATATATATATTTTTTATATCATTTATCATCCAGTCGCAGCAGACACAGTACGGTAGTTCACGGCTGTGGCTACCTCTGTGTCTCTGCACTCGGCAGGCAGTCCGTCCATAATTGTAATACCACCTAACCGTGGATTTTTTTCATTCTTCTTTATACATACATAGTTACATAGACATCTTCTCTTTATCAACCAGTCTATATTAGCTGCAGACACAGTAC
The DNA here is from genome assembly GCF_028390025.1 of Pseudophryne corroboree. Lineage (NCBI taxonomy): Eukaryota > Metazoa > Chordata > Amphibia > Anura > Myobatrachidae > Pseudophryne > Pseudophryne corroboree. Next base: position 1,111,963,541 of record NC_086444.1, read on the forward strand.
AGTACGGTAGTTCACGGCTGTGGCTACCTCTGTGTCTGCACTCGGCAGGCAGTCCGTCCATAATTGTATACCACCTAACCGTGGTTTTTTTTCATTCTTCTTTATACATACATAGTTACATAGACATCTTCTCTTTATCAACCAGTCTATATTAGCTGCAGACACAGTACAATACGGTAGTTCACGGCTGTGGCTACCTCTGTGTCTGCACTCGGCAGGCAGTCCGTCCATAATTGTATACCACCTAACCGTGGATTTTTTTCAGTCTTCTTTATACATACATAGTTACATAGACATCTTCTCTTTATCAACCTGTCTATATTAGCTGCAGACACAGTACAGTACGGTAGTTCACGGCTGTGGCTACCTCTGTGTCTGCAGTCGGCAGGCAGTCCATAATTGTATACTAGTATCCATCTCCATTGTTTACCTGAGGTGCCTTTTAGTTGTGCCTATTAAAATATGGAGAACAAAAATGTTGAGGTTCCAAAATTAGGGAAAGATCAAGATCCACTTCCACCTCGTGCTGAAGCTGCTGCCACTAGTCATGGCCGAGACGATGAAATGCCAGCAACGTCGTCTGCCAAGGCCGATGCCCAATGTCATAGTACAGAGCATGTCAAATCCAAAACACCAAATATCAGAAAAAAAAGGACTCCAAAACCTAAAATAAAATTGTCGGAGGAGAAGCGTAAACTTGCCAATATGCCATTTACCACACGGAGTGGCAAGGAACGGCTGAGGCCCTGGCCTATGTTCATGGCTAGTGGTTCAGCTTCACATGAGGATGGAAGCACTCAGCCTCTCGCTAGAAAAATGAAAAGACTCAAGCTGGCAAAAGCAGCACAGCAAAGAACTGTGCATTCTTCGAAATCCCAAATCCACAAGGAGAGTCCAATTGTGTCGGTTGCGATGCCTGACCTTCCCAACACTGGACGTGAAGAGCATGCGCCTTCCACCATTTGCACGCCCCCTGCAAGTGCTGGAAGGAGCACCCGCAGTCCAGTTCCTGATAGTCAGATTGAAGATGTCAGTGTTGAAGTACACCAGGATGAGGAGGATATGGGTGTTGCTGGCGCTGGGGAGGAAATTGACAAGGAGGATTCTGATGGTGAGGTGGTTTGTTTAAGTCAGGCACCCGGGGAGACACCTGTTGTCCGTGGGAGGAATATGGCCGTTGACATGCCAGGTGAAAATACCAAAAAAATCAGCTCTTCGGTGTGGAGGTATTTCACCAGAAATGCGGACAACAGGTGTCAAGCCGTGTGTTCCCTTTGTCAAGCTGTAATAAGTAGGGGTAAGGACGTTAACCACCTCGGAACATCCTCCCTTATACGTCACCTGCAGCGCATTCATAATAAGTCAGTGACAAGTTCAAAAACTTTGGGTGACAGCGGAAGCAGTCCACTGACCAGTAAATCCCTTCCTCTTGTAACCAAGCTCACGCAAACCACCCCACCAACTCCCTCAGTGTCAATTTCCTCCTTCCCCTGGAATGCCAATAGTCCTGCAGGCCATGTCACTGGCAATTCTGACGAGTCCTCTCCTGCCTGGGATTCCTCCGATGCATCCTTGCGTGTAACGCCTACTGCTGCTGGCGCTGCTGTTGTTGCCGCTGGGAGTCGATGGTCATCCCAGAGGGGAAGTCGTAAGCCCACTTGTACTACTTCCAGTAAGCAATTGACTGTTCAACAGTCCTTTGCGAGGAAGATGAAATATCACAGCAGTCATCCTACTGCAAAGCGGATAACTGAGGCCTTGGCATCCTGGGTGGTGAGAAACGTGGTTCCGGTATCCATCATTACTGCAGAGCCAACTAGAGACTTGTTGGAGGTACTGTGTCCCCGGTACCAAATACCATCTAGGTTCCATTTCTCTAGGCAGGCGATACCGAAAATGTACACAGACCTCAGAAAAAGAGTCACCAGTGTCCTAAAAAATGCAGCTGTACCCAATGTCCACTTAACCACGGACATGTGGACAAGTGGAGCAGGGCAGGGTCAGGACTATATGACTGTGACAGCCCACTGGGTAGATGTATGGACTCCCGCCGCAAGAACAGCAGCGGCGGCACCAGTAGCAGCATCTCGCAAACGCCAACTCTTTCCTAGGCAGGCTACGCTTTGTATCACCGGTTTCCAGAATACGCACACAGCTGAAAACCTCTTACGGCAACTGAGGAAGATCATCGCGGAATGGCTTACCCCAATTGGACTCTCCTGTGGATTTGTGGCATCGGACAACGCCAGCAATATTGTGTGTGCATTAAATATGGGCAAATTCCAGCACGTCCCATGTTTTGCACATACCTTGAATTTGGTGGTGCAGAATTTTTTAAAAAACGACAGGGGCGTGCAAGAGATGCTGTCGGTGGCCAGAAGAATTGCGGGACACTTTCGGCGTACAGGCACCACGTACAGAAGACTGGAGCACCACCAAAAACTACTGAACCTGCCCTGCCATCATCTGAAGCAAGAAGTGGTAACGAGGTGGAATTCAACCCTCTATATGCTTCAGAGGTTGGAGGAGCAGCAAAAGGCCATTCAAGCCTATACAATTGAGCACGATATAGGAGGTGGAATGCACCTGTCTCAAGTGCAGTGGAGAATGATTTCAACGTTGTGCAAGGTTCTGATGCCCTTTGAACTTGCCACACGTGAAGTCAGTTCAGACACTGCCAGCCTGAGTCAGGTCATTCCCCTCATCAGGCTTTTGCAGAAGAAGCTGGAGGCATTGAAGAAGGAGCTAAAAGGGAGCGATTCCGCTAGGCATGTGGGACTTGTGGATGCAGCCCTTAATTCGCTTAACAAGGATTCACGGGTGGTCAATCTGTTGAAATCAGAGCACTACATTTTGGCCACCGTGCTCGATCCTAGATTTAAAGCCTACCTTGGATCTCTCTTTCCGGCAGACACAAGTCTGCTGGGGTTGAAAGACCTGCTGGTGACAAAATTGTCAAGTCAAGCGGAACGCGACCTGTCAACATCTCCTCCTTCACATTCTCCCGCAACTGGGGGTGCGAGGAAAAGGCTCAGAATTCCGAGCCCACCCGCTGGCGGTGATGCAGGGCAGTCTGGAGCGACTGCTGATGCTGACATCTGGTCCGGACTGAAGGACCTGACAACGATTACGGACATGTCGTCTACTGTCACTGCATATGATTCTCTCAACATTGATAGAATGGTGGAGGATTATATGAGTGACCGCATCCAAGTAGGCACGTCACACAGTCCGTACTTATACTGGCAGGAAAAAGAGGCAATTTGGAGGCCCTTGCACAAACTGGCTTTATTCTACCTAAGTTGCCCTCCCACAAGTGTGTACTCCGAAAGAGTGTTTAGTGCCGCCGCTCACCTTGTCAGCAATCGGCGTACGAGGTTACATCCAGAAAATGTGGAGAAGATGATGTTCATTAAAATGAATTATAATCAATTCCTCCGCGGAGACATTGACCAGCAGCAATTGCCTCCACAAAGTACACAGGGAGCTGAGATGGTGGATTCCAGTGGGGACGAATTGATAAACTGTGAGGACGGGGATGTACACGGTGATATATCGGAGGGTGAAGATGAGGTGGACATCTTGCCTCTGTAGAGCCAGTTTGTGCAAGGAGAGATTAATTGCTTCTTTTTTGGGGGGGGTCCAAACCAACCCGTCATATCAGTCACAGTCGTGTGGCAGACCCTGTCACTGAAATGATGGGTTGGTTAAAGTGTGCATGTCCTGTTTTGTTTATACAACATAAGGGTGGGTGGGAGGGCCCAAGGACAATTCCATCTTGCACCTCTTTTTTCTTTTCTTTTTCTTTGCATCATGTGCTGATTGGGGAGGGTTTTTTGGAAGGGACATCCTGCGTGACACTGCAGTGCCACTCCCAGATGGGCCCGGTGTTTGTGTCGGCCACTAGGGTCGCTAATCTTACTCACACAGTCAGCTACCTCATTGCGCCTCTTTTTTTCTTTGCGTCATGTGCTGTTTGGGGAGGGTTTTTTGGAAGGGACATCCTGCGTGACACTGCAGTGCCACTCCTAGATGGGCCCGGTGTTTGTATCGGCCACTAGGGTCGCTAATCTTACTCACACAGCTACCTCATTGCGCCTCTTTTTTTCTTTGCGTCATGTGCTGTTTGGGGAGGGTTTTTTGGAAGGGCCATCCTGCGTGACACTGCAGTGCCACTCCTAGATGGGCCCGGTGTTTGTGTCGGCCACTAGGGTCGCTAATCTTACTCACACAGCTACCTCATTGCGCCTCTTTTTTTCTTTGCGTCATGTGCTGTTTGGGGAGGGTTTTTTGGAAGGGACATCCTGCGTGACACTGCAGTGCCACTCCTAGATGGGCCCGGTGTTTGTGTCGGCCACTAGGGTCGCTTATCTTACTCACACAGCGACCTCGGTGCAAATTTTAGGACTAAAAATAATATTGTGAGGTGTGAGGTATTCAGAATAGACTGAAAATGAGTGTAAATTATGGTTTTTGAGGTTAATAATACTTTGGGATCAAAATGACCCCCAAATTCTATGATTTAAGCTGTTTTTTAGTGTTTTTTGAAAAAAACACCCGAATCCAAAACACACCCGAATCCGACAAAAAAAATTCGGTGAGGTTTTGCCAAAACGCGTTCGAACCCAAAACACGGCCGCGGAACCGAACCCAAAACCAAAACACAAAACCCGAAAAATTTCAGGCGCTCATCTCTAGTGCATACCACCTCCTTCCTTTATTTGCGGTTTATAAAATGCGATTGCAGTTCTCGATGAATGTTCATCTTCGGCTTCAGCTTGAGTAAGCCTGAGCTTACTCAGACTATCAGTCGCAGTGCGGCTTGCGTGGCCAAGGAAATTGTCTGGGGTGCGGTCCTTGGCCTCACCACTCCTGGAATAAGGAGATGACATCCCCCCACCCATGCCCCCGTTCCTCCCCACGAATGCCTCTGCCTGTCAATAAGGCAAAGGCGATCGCATTCCATGCACAGAACAGGTCCTCCATATGCGCAGTTTTCCGAACCTGCGGGTTGAATCACTTATCCGATCCAACCTGACTCAGGCCCACAGTACTGTATTGCTTTAATCTGAGCCTCTGTATGTACATAGCAGTACACCACTGAAAACTATTTTGAGTAATCCACAATAATGTTCACTGTTTAATGTTAAATAATTCAGTTTCTGTAACTCTGTATAGTGGGAAATGGAAACTTTAACGATGTGACAACATCTGATGCAAAATGATGCTGCTGATACGAAAACTAATTTCTGCATAGCGAAATTAAAATGACCCTTGCCACTTGCAATAATAAAGAAACACTTTTTAGAGCAAGATGCAAGCCTTTTATTAAAACCTTTATAGATATCACGCTACTGTATGACAGGTTGTGTTGTCAAATTAATACAAAGGGGAATATGTGGAGTAGCTGGGCAGGAAAATACCAAATGAAGTGAAATCTGTTTGTTTTTTTTTTTCCCCCACTTAATACTACAATTCCTTGGGGATAAACTTTCATAAAAACGATTTCCGCTAAGCCATTTCAAGGTAACAGAATGTTATTACTGTGACAGAGGGAACTTCAAAGTTTTAGAATTTAATACTTCCTTTCTTTATATTATCAGAAGACATCCTGCTGATACAGGTAAAAAATAATTTCAGGCTTTGAAAACAGCCTTTTGTTTTATAATAAAAGAAAATCTTGTACTTGCAGACTGAGGCTAATTTGCAAATGAAAACACTGTGTTGTGTTCCAACCTTTTCACTCAATATACAGACTGCTGAACAGGCTGCTCTGCAGATGCAGCTCCTACTTTGTAAGAGGAGGAGGGCTGCCACCTGCTGCCGGGTCTCCCCCTCCTAGGGCCTAATTCAGACCTGATCGTAGCCCTGCAAAATTTTGCAGGGCTATGATCAGGCACACTGACATGCAGGGGGATGTCCAGCACAGGGCTAGTCCAAGGGTTGGTTCTATATCGGAGTGGCTGAAGGGACCTTGTGACGTATTGAGGGGAGGAGCTACGTCACCAGGGGGAGGAGCTATGTGCGAACAGGGTACCCGAAAAGTACGCTCGCCACGCTTCGGGCACGGTGGCTCGCTCCGCTCCGCTTCGCTCACCACCTAATTACTAAAGGTAATAGTTGGTGGCGTGTATAGTAGAGGAACTATCCCGCTGGCCTAGCTCCTCCTCCTTGCGTCGTAACTCCTCCCCCTTACGGAAAAGGTCCCTTAGCCCACTTGATTCTAGCATCTACCCTAGTCCAAGTCCACCCTGCATGTCAGCCCCCCCCCCCTCCCCCTTGTGTGTCAGAATCTGTGTGCTTGCATCTGTGTGTCAGCATCACTGTGCTAACATCTGCCTGTGTGTCAGTGTGTCAGCATCCATTTTATGTGTCAGCATCAGTGTGTCAGTGTCTGTTTGTGTGTCAGCATCTGTGTGTCAGTGTATTAGCCCCCTAAACGCAGTAACACCCCCCCAACCCAGTGACATGTACTATACACCCCTCAGACTCTATAAGGAGGTATCCCACCCCCCTTGACAGATCACACCCCATCAACAGACCCCGACCCCATTAGGGCTTCTTCCATCAATTTCCCGGGCTGGTTTTCCATCCCAATCCGCCCCTGTCACTGTCAGTGAAATGGGTGGTGGATTTTACATGAGGGGGCTGCAGTCCTAAAGCCCATAGGTAAAAACCCTGGATAAAACAAAATTCATACAAGATGCACAACAGCCAAGCTCCATGCTACAGTTCTAGTTTGGTTTATTACTTAATGCATTGCAAAAATCCAGGAATTATGGGTAGAATTTTAGAGGAGCAGCTTTGAGAACAGTGGGATATTTGATGAACTGGGAGACTGACTTAGAGATGGATGCAGATCACAGAGCAGCTGCGTTTTTGTATGCAGCAGCTGGCGAAAATATGCTGCCTTCTGCTGCGTCTGAAGAATGTAGGTGCATGTCAGATCTGCATATGAATGCAGGCTCACCCGCAAATTCAGTAAGAGGCCCTATGGAGTGGCCATATATGGATTTCAGCAAAGACAAAGAAATAGTACTATAACGGATTGGATACGGGATAGCGACAGTGAGGATGCCGGCAGTCAGAATACCGACACTCGCATCCCAACTGCCATTATCCACTGCCATTATCCCAACAGGTGTGAGCAACTAAACTAACCCCAACCCTCCCCTCCCACAACCAAACCCTACCCCTCCCACCCCCCCACCCCCCGCAGCCTAACCCTGACCCTCCCCCCACAGCCTAACCCTTCCCAGCATACATACATTCGGGATTCCGGTTGTTGGGAATCTGGTGTCAGCATTCTGACAGGTGATGGGATTCTGGCACCGGTCTTCTGACCACCGTCATTCTGTCCCACTGTGCTGCACCTCCGGCATCCCGTCCAACTGTACCGCCGGCATCCCATCCCCCTGTAACATACAGCATAGTTTTAATCTAACAAATTCTCCCTGGTGCTGTATAAAATGCTAACATTTTCAACCAACTCAGGAACATGATTTTACCCACATAGTGTCTGATGCTGACGTGGATGAAGTGGTGATGACGGATGCAAGCAGCCGGGACACGCTGGCAGTTGGTGTGGCTCCCCTATTTGAATTTTAACAAAGTCACATATTTTCTGATACTTATTTTATAACGTTAATCCAAGTCCAATACTAATTATTTTGTTTAGAATGCAATATTAAGCAAATGTTAGTCTTCCTTTTGTGTGGACTTTATTAATGTTAGCTAAGTAAATATTTGAGTTGAGGTTATCCCTAGTTGTTATAATATGTTCCCAAAAAGAAGGCATCTGAAGCTTCCTAAGATTAAAAGAATTCCTCTATTTGCATTTAAAAGCTGCATGTGCTCTGCATAAAGCTTTTGAGTATATACAGTATGCTTCCACTACTCAATGTCAGAGATTTTCAGTGTAAATTAAATTTGTTGATACAAATAAGCCGATTACCCTTTGCTAACCAATTAGGTGTAATGCAAATTATGTAAAACATTTCAAGCAAATTCCCTACTCCAACCTCTAGGCATTTTTTATCTTAAAACTTCTAAAAAGGTTTTCCTTAGAATTGTATGCTGGTCTTTTAAAGGAAAAAAATCCAAATAAAAAAGATGAAAATTTACCAACATGTGCAGTCAGCCAGTGGCATCACAAGCCGGGTGTGGAGAGTGCGGCCCGCACCTGGGTGTCACCCTTCGGAAGGGGTGACACCAAAGTACCAGCTGTTCTGCAGCTGGGTGCTGCAGTGTGATAATCTCCTGCAGCACTTGGCTCCTGTCACTGCAGAACAGTCGACACTACATGCTGCTGAGTCTCCGGGGGCAGCCAGCATCTCTGGGGAAGCTGGATACAACCCCAGATGGAAGAAGAGGAGATCTGTGAGGCCACATGCCTTTTAAAATTAGGCCAAGCCCCGTTTTCGGACGGACGCAACTTTGACGGGGTTGGGGTGTTATAATACAGAGTGCGCATGGAGTGTCACCACACCTGGTGACGCCTCTGCAATAACCTACTTCATAAACAGGAAAATGATGCAATCTTTCGACATATGACCTACATATGACATACAGTATGATGTAACTGTCACTGGCAAAATGCAGTCCAATATCAGTGAATTAAGCTGTAGGGGGTTATTTACTAAAGGTTGAATTTCATCTACAGTATTTCAAATTGATTAAAATCAATCTCAATTGTTGTTGCGTTCCAATACACATTTACTATCAGATTATTTTTTTATGTTAATTTTTAAAAGTTGGCAAATGTGTGTTTTAGGACCTAATTCAGTAAGGATTGCTTATGCAATCCTTACTGCAGTATCCTAATGGTCGGGAAACTGTGCACGTGCAGGACCCATTATGCGGATGTGCAGAATGGGTCCTGCGATCGCACAGCAGGGATGTGCACTCCTCTGATTGATTGACAGGCACAGGCGTTCAGAGGGAGGTATTCAGGTGGTAAGCAGCTTTACAATTGCAATCCTTACTGAATTACATAGTCCTGGAAGTACAACATTAGATCAATTACCACCAATTACCACCAAATTAAAATTGATGAAAATCCACCTAGTAAATACTGTAAAGTTCATAGTTTTAAATAGAAGTTTTAGGACTGCTTCAATAGTGGCCCCAACACTCATATACAATCTACAGGTCTAGACTAAAAACTAGAGATGTTTTGGTTTTGGTTCTAATTCCACTTTCGTGTTTTGGTTTTGGCTTGGTTTTGCCAAAACCACCCTTTTGTGGGGGGGTTTTTTTTTGGTTTTGGATCTGGATGATTTTTGAAGAAAACATAAAAATGGCTAAAATCACAGAATTTGGGGGTAATTTTGATCCTACCGTATTATTAACCTCAATAACATTCATTTCCACTCATTTCCAGTCTATTCTGAACACCTCACACCTCACAATATTGTTTATAGGTTGCACCGAGGTGGCTGTATGACTAAAGCAAAATGACACAATGTGCGGCACAAACACCTGGCCCATCTAGGAGTGGTACTGCAGTGTCAGACAGGATGGCACTTTTCAAAAACTAGGCCCCAAACAGCACCTCATGCAAAGATGTAGAAGAGGTGCAATGAGGTAACTGTATGACTAAGCCAAGTGACACAAACAATTGGCCCATCTAGGAGTGGCACTGCAGTGGCAGACAGGAGGACAGATATCCAAAAAAAGACCCCAAACAGCACACGATGCAAAGAATAAAAAGAGGTGCACCGAGGTTGCTGTATGACTAAGCTAAGTGACACAACCACCTGGCCCATCTAGTAGTGTCACGCAGTGGCTAAATGTCGAAAGTGAGCCGCAATTGTTCGGTCCACTGACAGCATCTCCTGCATGCCCCGGTCATTTTTAAAAAATTCTGCAATTGGTGGAAATATACGGCAGTACCCCAGGACTAATACAGCAGAACCCCTGAACTCAGTGTCAGACAGGATGGCAATTTTCAAAAACTAAGACCTAAACAGCACCTCATGCAAAGATGTCGAAGAGGTGCAATGAGGTAGCTGTATGACTAAGCCAAGCGACACAAACAATTCCCACCGGAATTATACGACCAAATCACTGGAATTATACTTCCAAATCACTGGAATTATACTTCCAAATCACTGGGATTAAATGGCAAAATCACTGGAATTATACGTCAAAATCACTGGAATTATACGTCCAAACCACTGGAATTGTATGTCCAAATCACTGGAATTAAATGGCAAAATCACTTGAATTATATGTCCAAATCACTGGAATTAAATGGTAAAATGGAAGTTGAGGGATTACATCATCACGAGAAGCTGAACCACTAGTCATGAACATAGGCCAGGGCCTTAGGCGTTCCTTGCCACTCCATGTCGTAAATGGCATATTGGCAAGTTAACATTTCTCCTCAGACCGTTTAAATTTCTTTTTTTACTGAATTTTGGCTTTTTGGATTTTACATGCCCTCTACTATCACATTGGGCATCGGCCTTGGCAGACGCCGTTGATGGCATTTCATTGTCTATGTCATGACTAGTGGCAGTAGTTTCAGCACTAGGACGAAGTGGTTCTTGATCTTTCCCTATTTTATCCTCCAAATTTTTGTTCTCCATTATTTTTCTGGAGTTATATAACACAATGGGGGTCATTCCGAGTTGTTCGCTAGCTGTTTTCGTTCGCAGTGCAGCAATTAGGTAAAAAAGCGGCACTTCTGTGCATGTGTATGGGACACAATGCGCACGTGCAACGTACTTTCACAGCAGCCGATGCAGTTTCACACAAGGTCTAGCGACGCTTTTCAATCGCACTGCTGGCCGCAGAGTGATTGACAGGAAGTGGGTGTTTCTGGGAGGTAACTGACCGTTTTCGGGGAGTGTGTGTAAAAATGCAGGTGTGTCAGATACAAACGCAGGCATGCCTGGGGAAACGCAGGCGTGGCTGGCCGAACGAAGGGCGTGTTCGTGACGTCAAAACAGGAACTAAATAGACTGAAGTGATCGCAAGCTAGGAGTAGGTCTGGAGCTGCTCAGAAACTACACAAACTCTTTTTGCAGCAGCGCTGCGATCCTTTCGTTCGCACTTCTGCTAAGCTAAGATACACTCCCAGAGGGTGGTGGCTTAGCGTTTGCACGGCTGCTAAAAGCAGCTAGCGAGCGAACAACTCAGAATGAGGGCCAATATGCGGCACAGGAGAGCATACCCCTACATCTCACAGGGCAAACCCTGTAAAAATTATTTGGATTAAATATTAATAACCCATTTATTTGGAGTAAATAATATATAGCTCAAGACAGCACCACTGAACTTATATGGCATCACCACTGGACTGATGCAGGACAACACAGCACCACTGCAATGGACTGGATTTATACAGTAGCACTGGACATATGACAGCAGAGGACACCACCACTGTGAATGCTCACTGGACTGACTGATGCACAAGACACTACGACTGGTCTGATGCAGGACAACACAGCTAATTATATACCAGCACTGGGCATATGGCAGCAGAGGACACCACCACTGTGAATGGTCACTGGACTGACTGATGCACAGGACACTACCACTGGTCTGATGCAGAACAACACAGCAACACTGTAAGGGACTTGTTATTATTATACAGCAGCACTGGATATATGGCAGCTGAGTATATCACTGTGACTGCCTGGTCACTGGAATGACTGATGGTTGATGCACAGGACACTACCTCTGGTCTGATGCAGGACAACACAGCAACACTGTAAGGGACTTGTTAGTATTATACATCAGCACTGGACATATGGCAGCTGAGTATACCACTGTGACTGCCTGGTCACTGGAATGACTGACTGATGGCTGATGCACAGGACACTACCACTGGTCTGATGCAGGACAACACAGTCAGCAACACTGTAAGGGACTTATTATTATACAGCAGCACTGGACATATGGCAGCAGATTATACCACTGTGACTGCCTGGTCACTGGAATGACTGATGGCTGATGCACAGGACACTACCACTGGTCTGATGCAGGACAACACAGCAACACTGTAAGGGATGTGTTGTTGTTGTTGTTGTTGTTGTTGTTGTTGTTGTTGTTGTTATTATTATATGGCAGCAGAGAACATATGGCAGCAGAGTATACCACTGTGACTGCCTGATCACTGGAATGACTGATGGCTGATGCACAGGACACTACCACTGGTCTGATGCAGGACAACACAGTAACACTGTAAGAAACTTGTTGTTATTATTATTATTATTATTATTATTATACAGCAGTAGTGGACATATGGCTGCAGAGTATACCACTGTGACTGCCTGGTCACTGGAATGACTGAAGGCTGATGCACAGGACACTACCACTGGACTGATGCAGCACAAGACAGCAGCAATGGACATATGGCAGCAAGAGGACACATCCACTGTGACTGCCTGGTCACTGGAATAACTGATGGCTGATGCACAGGACACTACCACTGGACTGATGCAGCACAATACTCTACTACTGAACTGATGCAGCACAACACAGCAGAAACGGACATATGGCAGCAAGAGGACACAACCAATGTGACTGGACAAATACAGAACAAGACACGGACACTGAGAGAACGGAGACACGTCCTCTCTCTACACTCTCCAATGCCGGAGTGAAAATGGTGGGGACGCGCGGCTCCTTATATGGAATCCAAACCCGGTGAGAATCCGACAGCGGGATGATGACGTTTTACCTTGTTCTGGTTTCTGAGTCAGGTGGGACAACCCGAGCGTGACTCGGATCCGTGCTCGAATGGTGAAGTCTGGTACGGTTCGGTTCTTTGAGAACACAACCCGCTCATCTCTACTAAAAACTATAACAAGAAAACAATAAAAACATGTAAACATTAAAAAGCCTAGATGTATATCTTGTACCAACCTATATTCATGTTCAATTGAGGCCATCATCCACATTTTTAGAAGACTAAGTAATACTTGTTGTAGGATGCTGTGGGCTTAGTGGCCCTCATCCATATGTGGTTGGAGGAGTTATCATTGCTGCTTACAAGAAGCAACAGCGATGGCACCAAATATGGTAAAACAGCAAGAGGCCTCCTGCTGCATTACTGATCAGAACTGCATCCAAGGACTGAGTATCAGATCAACTACAACACCATCAGCTGGTTGCGTGACCCATTGGGTCGATCAAGTCAGCTGCCGCAAGTCTTTCCTAGAGGCCAGGAAATCTCTGTTTCTGACGGAGATCCTGCCCTTTTCCCTCCCCTGCAACAGCAGCGACACGCCTCCATTTGGAGAAATAGAGACTGTTACAGCATCCTCCCCGCTCCCATGTGGCAGTAGACTGTCAGTCACTGACACTCTGATGCCTTAGTGCAACCGACATCGCAGACCTGTACTGCACATGTGCAGAACAGGTCTGGCACATGCACAAAGTACCAAAAATTGGTACTTTGCTGCATGAATCGCAACTCCAACCATCGGTGGGATGTATTGCCGCCTGACTCTGACTTTTTTTGAATGGGCAATGACTTACAAGGCAAATCCATGCCTTGTAAGTGCTTGTCCTTTTTAAAAAAAAATCTGCGTTCAACCACCATCTCGCACGGTCGCTGGACACGGGCTGCATTACATCCGGCCACATATCTGAATGAGGGCCAGTATGCAAAAGGGAAGATCTCTTTAACAGGGATGCCCATTGATTTCCATAATGACTATACAAGACAAGGCATAAAATCAACATACTAAGTTTTATTGGACAATGCCGCTAAAAGAAAAAGGATAACTGTAGTAAATCCTCAAATGACAAAAGCATTGACACCATGCACTTAACATTGTTAGAGGATATATAACAGAATAACAAATATCTTACGGTACATTAATAAATCTTTAATGAATTGTATATATCAACACATACGGTAGAGCCTGATGATGAGGCAACGCAAACCATATGCAAACTCATATTGCGAATGAATTACCCTGAGTGTACGCATAAAGGCGCTTTTGTCTATGGGACAGATTGTATCAGAAATGGTGCGGCAAACCGATGGGCATTCCTGGGCAGCCTGAAATTAAACAAAGTCCATCTTTTTGTGCGTGTCGGTGAAAGTGGCTGCGTCCTTTAGAGGCGCAGCCGCCTCCGCAGAGGCCATGTTTAGGTGGTGAAACTGCAACTGTCATAAGGCCAGTGTGTCAATGGTGCTGGCAATTGTGCACCAATGGTGGCAAGCCAAGACTAACCAGCGCTGATAAAGCGCCAGAGATGCAGAATGTGGGCTTCCCAGTGCCTGCACATTCAGGGGAAGGCTAAAACTAGTATTCGCATATTATTGCTGCCGTGACTCCGCCAATGGACACTAGAGTGGATGCAGCAGTGTTCCCTGAATCAGGCCAATAGACATCAAGTTCAAACACACACAAATATCAACAACATGGATGGGAACAGTTGGGACCTTGTATATCTACTTTAAAACTGGTTATTTACAATGTTTCTACTCTGTAATAGATGACAAAGCTTAACTCTAAGTATCTTGATATCAGTAGTGTATTGATCAAATTACTGCAACCTCAAGCATAACTTAGGGACTAATTCAGACCTGATTGTAGCAGCAAATTTGTTCTCTAATGGGCAAAAGTATGTGTACTGCAGGGGTGGGGGTGCAGATGTAACATTTGCGGAGAGAGTGAGATTTGGGTGGGGTGTGTTAAAACTGAAATCTAAATTGCAGTGTAAAAATAAAGCAGCCAGTATTTACCCTGCACAGAAACAATATAACCCACCCAAATCTAACTCTCTTTGCACATGTTATATCTGCCCCCTGCAGTGCACATGGTTTTGCCCATTAGAGAACAAATTTGCTGCTGTGATTAGTTCTGAATTATGCCCTTAGTCAATGTTGTAGCAGCATATTTATATAAACTGGTCTATAGATATTACAGTGAGTGGGTTTAAGACACTCCTTAACTTTTGAAATCTGACAGTAAGCCCCATTAATATAACAGTAACCCAATAACAACAACAATCATTTATTTAAGAAATAAAATACACGAAAACAGGAGTTACAATTTCTAAATTGGTTATATTTTATTTGACATCTAACCATTTTTTTTAAATTAATGATGAAGAGGAGATCTCCCTGGTGAAGTTTGGTTAAATTAAACATGTTGGGCGACCCACTGTGTTTCTAATGTTCAGGGGTTTCTGGGACATTAAATCCATTCTATGATGTGGTACAAACTTATTGCTAATTTGTTATACTGTATAAAAGAACAATTTTGGAGATTCCAGACGTGGATGTAGATTCAGGGAAGCCTCCACTGTTTTTTCTCTTGATTGGTGGTCCCTCCCCTTTACAATAAAAAAATAATATTGTTTTATGGTATTGTACCATAGTGCATTTATAGTTTCACCCTAAATTACACTGCCAGTAACTAGTGTTTTTGGATCCTGTACCTGGATTTGGAAGATTTGAAAGTATTATCAGATAATCACTGGGCCGCTTTCTGCAGAGCGGTAAAAATCACTCAGAAAATGGCCACCGTGGATATTTTTCGGTGATTCATGCATGCACAATAAAGATGTCTCCAGGAATACAGCATGGGCACCATGTTCTCGGGGACCTGCACGTGTGCAGTAGACTCTGGCACAATGAGAGTGACTGAGATAGTGACGCCATTGCTTCCTGATCATTAAATGTACACAAACTTTGCTTCATGCACAAAATTATTAAAAATAATGTCTAAAATCACCTTCAGACTATATGTAAATATAGTATACTGTATATGAAACAAATACATTTCATGTTTAGACTTGTGTCCCATCCCCAAGATATCTCATTACTGTATGTTATGCAAATATTCCAACATACTGTACAGAAGAATCCGTTATCCAAAATATTTCTGGTTCCAAGCATTTTGGATATGGGAGACTCAACCTCTACTTGTTTGTTACTCTGTATGTTACTCACTGCAGATAAAGTTCTGTTGTCGGAGCCTTGGGCCCTTTTAGTATTATGGACTTTAATTGTGAATGCAACAATTAGAGGTTGACGCCTACCTGCGCAGGCGTTCTGGCACAATTTATTTTTCTCAGAGAGGCTGCATGTGACATCATGCAGCAGCCCCGAAATGCTCCTGTCACGCCCCCCGTTTTGCCTGCCATGCCCGCGAAATGCCGGGTCAACGTCCCCTCGACGGCCTCCACTTTCAGTCACCTTGCGTCTACATCTTTCCAGGATGCTGTCATATAGTGAAGGGTCACTCACACGCACTGCAGCTGCTGCACGTGTGCAGACTCTCTGGATGCAGCTGCTGCATACAGACGTGCAGCTGCATTAGAATCTGAATAGAACCTTTATATCTTGAAAGCCCCATTAGTAGGGGGTTTCCTGTGTTTATTTGAGTACCTGGGTGTATCTATTTGTATCTACCACCAATATGACTGACAGTATTTCACTGTATTACATCTTCTTTCCTTACATGTTATCCATGAGAAGGTGAACCTACCTGTGAAGAAATCAACATTATCAAGGGAAGTTTTTTCTATTCACTCATTCTCATTAGCGCCACCTAGTGCACAATTTTTATCTCCTGGGGCCATATTATTTATTTAGGATCGCTGCCAAAACTTTAGGCTCTCATATTTTTACTGTACAGTAGGAGTTGTTTAATGACAGGCATCAAAACCCATACATTGTACTGTTTGTAGAATCTCCCCAGTGTCACCCATATTGTTTTTTTTTTAGTAATATATGAATACAGCCTTGGTTTAATACAGGGGATGGGCTATTTACCTTCCACATTTAAAAGCTTTGAACCTAAGTCAGCTTTAGTTGCAGTTTTGCTATTTTAGCAAAATTGCAACTGCTATCATTTGCATGCTACGGGCCACCCAGCACAGGACAATGCCGCCCAGCATGCAAATTGCCACCAGCGATGCGATCGCAATTCAATTACGCTCGCATTGCTGCCCCCCAAAATAAGGGATGCCCCCTTGTTTGCGCAAACTGGCTGCGTAGGCAGGCGCAGGGTGGCCATCTTACCAGTCCCAGCGGCAACGTGTGACGTCATGACCTCCAATCCTCCACCTTTTTTGCTATGTATTATCTGTAACCCTAATCTCAACCATAACCTTCCCTATAGTGCCTACCCTTTAACCTCCCCCAGAAGCCTAACATTAATGTCGACAGTGTTGACATTATACATTTTGCTTGTCGACTTGTTAACAATGTCAACATCCTAACTGTCAACACTGTGGTTGATGACATTAAGTATCCAGAAAAATCTAAAGATTATAGGGTAAATTGTAAATGCATTTTGTTCATCAAGAAATGAAGTAGCAATAATGACCTCAAGATGTGTCATTTCCATATAGCTTTGTTCCAAAGGAACTTTTGATAGATACAGGAATAATGGAAATTCAAAGTAGTGTATGTTGTCATGAAGGACTATTGTTTCTGTGCCTGAGGCATAAAGCAACAGATCTAGCAACTGGCTTGTTCTTTTCAGTGTCAGGTGACAGTTTTTTCTTGAATGCCGAAGGGGGACAATTGAATTAACTATATGATTTAACACATCTGGTATGTCATAGACAGATACAAGAAATCAGAGTACATTAATATAAAATGATACATGAATAACAACAGTTAGCAGGAATGTCATATTTTGCTTAATGGAAAATAACAAATGTATCGCATTAATAACTCTAACACCATATTTTTGTTATTGTTTAACGTTGCTAAATTATTTGCAATATGTATATCAAGATAAAGGACCTTATTCAGGTTGGATCGCTAATTTTGCTAAAAAGCAGATGCTGCAATCAAATAGTTGCCACCCAGAAATAGAGAATGTGATCGAATAACCATACGCAAATACCAGAACATCAAAGAGTTTTTCCATCTGCGCCAGACAAGGTTGTCCATAATTCGGCATTTGCAAGAGGCTTGAAGTGGTCATCGCTGATGTCAGAGACCCACCTGAAAAATGCCTTGCCACGCCTGCATTTTTACAAACACACCCACAAAACGCCATGTTTCCTCCCCTTAACGCTGGCTTCCTGTCAATCAAAATGCAATTGCGTTAAAGCACAATGCGTTTGCAGAAATAATCGCTTATTGTGGGTGCGCAAGCATAATGCGAATGCTGCACATGCATGGTTGTTTGAAAATAGGCCGGATTGTGATTCTCAAATTTTGCGATCCAACCTGAATAGGGACCAAAGTCCATAATGTGATAGAGGTTTAAAAAAGAACATGTTATTGCAAAATGTATTTCAGTATTATATAGTTTATTACTTAAACTGGATCGTTCTTTTTATTTTTCATGATGCCTAAAATGCGCTGTCTTGGAGTAATCCTTGACTCCTCCCTCTCCTTCAAACCACACATTCAGCACCTCTCACAATCCTGCCATTTTCATCTAAAAAATATTTCCAGGATCAGACCCTTTCTGACCCAGGACGCTACTAAGACCCTTATCCACTCACTGGTCATCTCCAGACTGGACTACTATAATCTCCTCCTGACTGGCATTCCTGACAAATACCTCTCTCCACTCCAGTCTATCCTCAATGCTGCTGCCTGGCTCATTTTCCTCACCAAACGAACTACGTCCACCTCTCCTCTCCTACAAGACCTTCACTGGCTTCCCTTCCCTTTCAGAATCCATTTCAAGCTTCTCACACTCGCTTACAAAGCACTCACCTACTCCTCTCCCATCTGCATCTCTGACCTTATCTCCACTAACATTCCCACCTGTCCTCTTCGCTCGGCTAATGCACGCTGACTCTCCTGTCTATGGATTACTTCCTCCCACTCCTACCTCCATTTTTCATGTGCTGCACCACTTCTCTGGAATTCCCTACCTCTCCCCCTCAGACTCTCCACCTCTCTACAAAACTTCAAACGGGCTCTCAAAACCCACTTCTTCACCAAACCCAGCCAAGGCTCTTCCTAACCCTCTGTTCCACGTTCTCTATGTACCCCATCTGTGTCACCACTGTCTGTCTATCCCTCCCCTTTAGAATGTAAGCTCTCACGAGCAGGGCCCTCTTCCCTCATGTGCGTATCCTTTTTCTTACTTTAATAATCTTCAACTGCACCAAATCCAGCAGTCTTCTGCCACCTGATACTTATTTACCCTGTACTTGTCCTATATTGTCGTCAACTGTAAGTTGCTGTTTTCCTGTTTTGATTATTTGTTTACGTACTCTGTAATTTGGCGCTGCGGAATTCTTTTGGCACCATATAAATAAAGGATAATAATAATAAATAATAATAAAATACAAGTTTCTTGTACCCTAGTGACATACTGTAAAAAAAAACCTGTAATCTTTGGTGCAAAGTAATCTTTTTTGAATATTAGGCCAGAATGGGAAGTAGAAGCTGCCTCAGATTAATATATATATGGAAATACCTTTTACCGGTGGCGGTGATCCCAACAGGGAGATCCCAGACACCAGTATGCCGACAGCGGGGCGAGCACTAGGAAGCCACTTGCGGGCTCGCTGTGCTTGCCATGCTGCATGCTCAGTGGCTCGTTGCGCTCACCACAGGACACCCACAGGGGGAGAAAAGCCAGTGGCGCCAGTATACCGACGGCGGCATTTCATTATCTGTCGGAAATCCGGCATCAGCATTGTGACAGCCGGGATTCCGACAGGCGGTCTAGTGATTTCCACTCATATAGGTACATAGGTAATGAGTCACACTGCATGCAGTTATAGCTAAAGCTGGGTACACACTGGAGCCATGTTGTGCCAATTTGCCATTTCGTAACAACAAATCATCTACATCACTCAGTGTGTATGAGTGATTGTGTGCTCTCGCAGTCACTAGTGATGGTCGCTGGGATTGATGTGCTGCACATCAAACCTACCGATATCACTAGCATGCTTGCTTATGCTAATGAAGGAAGGAACATGATCGTTCCGACCTTCATTAACATCGCTGTAGTGTGTACGGGCGTTCCCAGTGTATGGGTTGATGGGCGTTCCCAGTGTATGCCCATCTTTACAGTAGATACTGCATATTACATACAGCAGTGTTCACAACATCAGACCTTAGATGGTTTTGAGAAATGTGGTCATACCGTAAAAGCATGGAAACTTGTATATACAGTAGTTGTTTGAAAGAATACTTGTCATGAAGACACCTATGCTGGCAAACGGGGTGTTAGATCCTTCAGTCCTCAAATAGGAAACCTATAACCAACACTTTGTAAAGGGTGTCTATAATTAAAGTCCACCTATTCCAAGCAGTCTACAGCAAAAACAACTTAGCGGAATGTCGCCATATTTTCAGTACGTCCTAATGAGGCCAAATTAAGAGATTTCACTGGAATAAAAATTAGTTACAAAAATCACCACCAGGGGGTGGGAGCCATGAACAGTATCATATACAGTAATTCAAGAATGTGTATTTGATGTAGGCCTGTTGGTGTGCATTTGACAGTCAAGAGTTTATTTCCCTGTGGAGGCTCTGGTCACAGGCATTTTGGAGTTGGTCCAAAATGAGGTTTTGGTGGTGATGCTGTGGCTTAGTTGCCTTACCTTGGTGGAAAGAATGGAAGTTTACTGTAGTTTATTAGTTATGGGTTAAGCTGGGTGTGATCTTCTATATTTGATCATAGGCCAATGGTCCCTTCCAGGAAATGCCACAGCACATCTTCACATTTGTTTGAGAAAAGCTGAACACCAACGATTTATTTGCATGCACGTTTTTGTTTGCTATGTTATCTGGTTTTTTTTGTCTGCCACCAAACTAACTAATTATCAATTGATTCAAGAAAAATGTAATTAGATTATATCAAATAAAATGTTACCACAATTTATACCTATTCCTGTTGTCTGGTATCTTTATGTTTAGATAAGTATTTAGTAGGGATGAGCGGGTTCGGTTCTCTGAGAACCGAACCCTACCGGACTTTACCATTCGAGCCCGGGCTCGAATTTTTCCAAGTCAGGCTCGGGTTTTCCCACCTGACTTGGAAACCAGAACGAGGCAAAACGTAATCATCCTGCAGTCGGATTCTCGCGGGATTTGGATTCCATATAAGGAGCCACGCGTCGCGCCCATTTTCACTCCAGTCTCGGAGAGTGTAGTGAGAGGACGTGTCTCCATC
Organism: Pseudophryne corroboree; assembly: GCF_028390025.1. Classification (NCBI taxonomy): domain Eukaryota; kingdom Metazoa; phylum Chordata; class Amphibia; order Anura; family Myobatrachidae; genus Pseudophryne; species Pseudophryne corroboree. The sequence goes on from NC_086444.1 coordinate 1,111,984,618, forward strand.
CTCAGTGTCTGTGTGGGGGTGGGAAAGTGGAGTGGCGATTCTAGTGCGGTCTTGTGCTGCTCAGTCCAGTGTAGTCAGTGTCTTATGCTGCATCAGACCAGCCAGTCACAGTGTTGGTGTCCTCTGCTGCTATATGTCCCCAGTGCTGCTGGCTGCTGTATAAGTCCTTTGCAGTTTTGCTGTGTTGTCTTGCATCAGACCAGGGGTAGTGTCTCTCTTGTGCTGCATCAGTCCAGTGACCAGTCACAGTGTTGGTGTCCTCTGCTGCTATATGTCCCCAGTGCTGCTGGCTGCTGTATAAGTCCCTTGCAGTTTTGCTGTGTTGTCTTGCATCAGACCAGGGGTAGTGTCTCACTTGTGCAGCATCAGTCCAGTGACCAGTCACAGTCTTGGTGTCCTCTGCTGCTATATGTCCCCAGTGCTGCTGGCTGCTGTATAAGTCCTTTGCAGTTTTGCTGTGTTGTCTTGCATCAGACCAGGGGTAGTGTCTCTCTTGTGCTGCATCAGTCCAGTGACCAGTCACAGTGTTGGTGTCCTCTGCTGCTATATGTCCCCAGTGCTGCTGGCTGCTGTATAAGTCCCTTGCAGTTTTGCTGTGTTGTCTTGCATCAGACCAGGGGTAGTGTCTCACTTGTGCAGCATCAGTCCAGTGACCAGTCACAGTGGTGGTGTCCTCTGCTGCTATATGTCCCCAGTGCTGCTGTATAAGTCCTTTGCAGTTTTGCGGTGTTGTCTTGCATCAGACCAGGGTACGGTCTCTCTTGTGCAGCATCAGTCCAGTGACTAGTCACAGTGGTGGTGTCCTCTGCTGCCATCAGGGGCGTAGCGAGAATTATGTGGGCCCCATAGCAAATTTTGAAGGGGCCCCTGTCCCAAATCTAGAGAAATACCTCTCCGAAGTAGGTGTTAATTATTATGTCCCTTAACAGTGCCCTTCATTTTCTGAACCATAGTAGTGCCTTAGTTAATGTTATTCCCGTTAGTAGTCTCCTAGTTTATTTTATGAACGATAGTAGTGTCTGTTTGTAGGTCACATTGTAGGTCTGCCAGTACACATTATGTAACACAGTAACCCTAATTCACATTCCCCAGTTCATATTATGCCACACTACAGTGCCTCCATTTTATACTGTACCATATTACAGTGCCCCAGTTCATATTATGTAACATTATAATTCCCTCAAGTTCATTTACATATTACAATAAGCAAGTCCAGGGGCATACCTAGTTATAATGTAGGCCCCAAGGCAAACGATTTTAAGGGCCCCAATGTACCACCCAATAGTGAAATATTTATATAACACATGAAACTTTGACAGGGAAGGTCGGCCCCTCTCAGCTGTGGGCCCCGTAGCCGCTGCACTCCCTGCACCTATTGTAGCTACGTCCTTGGCTGCCATATATCCAGTGTTACTGGCGTATAATACTAGTGATATTTCTGCATAATTCCCGTGATATTGCCGTATAATTCCTGTGATACTGGCGTATAATTACAGTGATATTGCTGTATAATTCTCGGGATACTGGCGTATAATTATTGCCGTATAAATCCTGTGATTTTGCTGTATAATTTCAGTGATATTGCCATATAATTCCCGTGATACTGGCGTAGAATTCCTGTGACATTGCCGTAGAATTCCAGTGATATTGTCATATAATTCCCATGATACTGCCGTATAATTCCAGTTATCCTGCCATATAATTCCATATAAATCCATATAATTCCGTATAAATACAGTCGAGAGGTGCTGCCATATAAGTTCAGTGGTGCTGTCCTATGCTGTATATTATTTACTTCAAATAAAGGGGTTATTAATATGTAATCCAAATAATTTTTACAGGGTTTGCCCTGTGAGGTGTAGGGGTACGCTCTCCTGTCCCGCATATTGTGTTACATAACTCTAGAAAAATATCGGAAAACAAAAATTTGGAGGATAAAATAGGGAAAGATCAAGAACCACTTCCTCCTAGTGCTGAAGCTGCTGCCACTAGTCATGACATAGATGATGAAATGCCATCAACGTCGTGTGCCAAGGCCGATGCCCAATGTGATAGTAGAGGGCATGTAAAATCCAAAAAGCCAAAGTTCAGTAAAAAGACCCCAAAAAATTAATTGAAATGGTCTGAGGAGAAATGTAAACTTGCCAATATGCCATTTACGACATGGAGTGGCAAGGAACGGCTAAGGCCCTGGCCTATGTTCATGACTAGTGGTTCAGCTTTACATGACGATGGAAGCCCACAACCTCCATTTTGCCTATTAATTCCAGTGATTTGGACGTATAATACCAGTGATTTTGCCATTTAATTCCAGTGATTTTGCAGTATAATTCCAGTGATTTGGACGTATAATTCCAGTGATTTGACATATAATAACAGTGATTTTGCCATATAATTCCAGTGATTTGGACGTATAATTCCAGTGATTTTGCAGTATTATTACAGTGATTTTGCAGTATAATTAAAGTGATTTGCCATTTAATTCCAGTGATTTGAACGTATAATTTCAGTGATTTTGCCATTTAATTCCAGTGATCCTGCAGTATAATTCCAGTAATTCTGCCGTATAATTACAGTGGTACTGGCATATATGTCAAGTCAAGTGATACTGCCATATATATATATATATATATATATATATATATACCCTGTTGCAAAGCCGATTACTGAGGCCATAACAACTATGCTGGTATTAGACATGCGTCCGGTATCCACCAATAGTGCAGTGGGACTGCTTTGCCAACCCTAGATGGGCCAGGTGTTTGTGCCGCACACTTGTGTCGCTTTGCTTAGTCATACAGCTACCTCATTGCCCTCTTTTACTTCTTGGCATGATGTGCTGTTTGGGGACTTTTTTTTTTAAAGTGCCATCCTGTCTGACACTTCTGTATATGTCCAGTGGTACTGCCATTTAATTCCAGTGATTTGGACGTATAAGTACAGTGATTTTGCAGTACAATTCCAGTGATTTTGCCGTATAATTCCAGTGATTTTGCCATTTAATTCCAGCGATTTGGATGTATAATTCCAGTGATTTGGACGTATAATTCCAGTGATTTGGACGTATAATTACAGTGATTTTGCAGTATAATTACAGTGATTTGGACATATAATTACAGTGATTTGGACGTATAATTACAGTAATTTTGCAATATAATTACAGTGATTTGGACGTATAATTACAGTAATTTTGCAGTATAATTCCAATGATTTTGACATTTAATTCCAGTGATTTGGACGTATAATTCCAGTGATATGGACGTATAATTACAGTGATTTTGCAGTATAATTCCAGTGATTTGGACGTACAATTCCAGTGGGAATTGTTTGTGTCGTTTGGCTTAGTCATATAGTTACCTCATTGTACCTCTTCGTCATCTTTGCATGAGGTGCTCTTTGGGGCCTAGTTTTTGAAAAGTGATATCCTGTCTGACACTGCAGTGCCACTCCTAGATGGGCCTGGTGTTTGTGCCGCACACTTGTGTCGCTTGGCTTAGTCATACAGCAGCCTCGGTGCACCTCTTTTTCTTCTTTGCATCATGTGCTGTTTGGGGACTAGTTTTTGAATAGTACCATCTTGTCTGCAACTGCAGTGACACTCCTAGATGGGCAAGGTGTTCGTGCCGCACACTTGTATAGCTTAGCTTGGTCATACAGCTACCTCGGTGCAACTTTTAGGCCTAAAAACAATATTGTGAGGTGTGAGGTGTTCAGAATAGACTGGAAATGAATGGAAATGAATGTTATTGAGGTTAATTATACCATAGGAGCAAAATTACCCCCAAATTCTGTGATTTTAGCTGGTTTTATGTTGTTTTAAAAAATCATCCAGATCCAAAACCAAAACACGAAAGGGTGGTTTTGGCAAAACCTAGCCAAAACTTAAACACGAAAGTGGAATTAGAACCAAAACACAAAACACGAAAAGTGCCCGACGCACATCTCTAGTATTTAGAGTTTAGTCTTAACATTGAACTTCCAATATCAGCCATTAGGGTGGTTATATAAGTGTACAGAATGTATCCACAGTATAAATACAGAATAATATAAATTTGTATGACATACTATATATATAAACTGAAAATGTTAAGGTTAATCATAATTTTTGTTGCACCTCACATGCATCCCAAATGTTTCCACGTTGTGACCCAGAATTAATTTGGGTGCAGGGAGTGTGGATTTTAGTGGGTGTACTTAGGAAGTCACAGGGAAGTGGTTAGGCAATCACAGACATGGAGCATGCATGACAGCAACTGCGTCCACAGACCCAAAGCCGCTCACACAGTGAGTCCATGTTCATACAGACAACCTGTACCTGCCATAGGGCTGGAGCAAGTGTCAGTGGTTCATATGATAGAGTGTCTGAAGGCTCACTAAGATGAATTTCCACAGACATAAGGTGCTGCAAGTGGGCATCTCAGTTTTAAAGAAATCGGCCATGACATTAATACAAGACACAGAAGCAGCGGCAGTAAAAAAAGAAGCCATGGTCACATCTTTGTGTGACTCAGAAACAGGCCCATATAATCTAACCCATTGATCCATTTTGACTGTAGCAGTAAAAGCCTTTTGGCTTATTCACCTCCACATCTTAGGGTAGGTACACAATCAATAATCCTGTAATATAACGCTGATAATTTATGTGGAGCTTGGGCAAAATGCCTTGCTACAGGTTTTTCTCTATGACCTTTTGCAATGCTAAATGATTAGCAGAACCAGTGGCGTAAGTTCATCTCTGTCGCCCGAAGGCAAGTTAGAGTTTGGTGCCTCCACCCCTCGAAAAAAAAAAGGAAAATTACATATAATTTGAGGCTCGGACAAAGGCGACAGGACCAGGAGGGACAGTGCCAGGATTGAGATGAAAGGGAAAGTCCAGTGGGGCCAGTACAGTGTGGCCAGTATAGAACAGAGGGAACAGGTGCAGAGGGGGCAGGAGAGATGAGTGACAAGACCAGGACGGAAAGGACAGGGGTGACATGGCCAGAACAGAGGGGACAGGAGGGAAGGGTGTCAGGGATAGGACGGAGGTGACAAGGCCAATACAGAGATGACAGCAACAGTACAGTGGGGAACAACAAAAATTACAGGGCCAAGATAGAGAACTAAGATAGAGGTGACATGGACAAGAGAGAGGTGACAGGGACAGGACCAGGACATAGGTGATAGGGCCAGGAACAGGCCAGTAGTGACAGGGGCAGAACCAGAATAGAGGTACCAGGACAGAACCGAAAGGATAAGAGATAGGGTTAACATGGCCAGGACACAGGTGACAGGGACAGGACAGGGGTGGCAGGGACTGGACAGAGGCGACAGGGACAGAATGGAAGGGTCAGCAGAGAGAGATGACAGGGCCAGCAGCACAGAGGGGACAGGACAGGGGTGACTGGAAAGAGGGGAGACAGGGCCAGCACAAAGGTGACAGGGACAGGGGAGAGGAGAAACAGGGCCAGCACAGAGGTGAAAGAGATGGAAAAGGACAGAGGTGACAGGGACAGGACAGGGGTGGCAGGGACTGAACAGCAGGCATAGGGACAGAATAGAAGGGCCAGCAGAGAGGTGACATGGCCAGCAGAGAGGTGAATGGGACAGGAGAGAGGGGAGACAGGGGAGAGGTGACAGGGATGGGACATGAGAAAGGGCTGACAGGTACATGAGAAAGGGGAGGCAGGGCCAGCACAGAGATGACAGGGACAGGAGAGGTCAGGGGAGACAGGGCCAGGCTTAGTAAATAGACCCTGTGAGCGGGATTGTGTCTATTTTTCCTTTATGGAAAGAACCAGGATGTGATAGCATGAGAGGACAGAAAAGAACTTCTGCCCTTAAAGCAGTTAATGTTTTAACCATTCTCCATTTGTTTTAGAGTATTCACTTTTATCTATGCAGCATTGTATTCTTGCGGGCTCGCTTCACTTGTGAAGCTTCAGGCTTGGTATCTTGCTTCTCTTGCCACAGGTAACTATTCCAAATAGTTGTTGACATGGACCCAGTGCATTTTGGGAAAGGTCCTCTACATGAAGGGAAACTAGATGCTTACCCCCCCCCCCCCCCCTTTGTGGAAAGGACCAGGATGTGATAGCATGAGAGGGCAGAAAAGAACTTCTGCCCTTAAAGCAGTTAATATTTTATCAATTCTCCGTTTGTTTTAGGGTATTTACTTTGATCTATGCAGCATTGCATGTTGCGGTGAGAGAAGGAGCCGGTGTACTCCACCGCTGGTAGTGCTGCAGCTAGCGGCAGTGGCGGCAGGGGGAAGCCGGGCTGGGTCTTGATAGTGCTGCATAGACCATAACTAGGCCCTGAACTGTACACACTGATGCTGTTCTCCACTGAGCAGCTCCTATCTATTACAGCAGGAAGGGCACGGAACTGCCGGAGGACAATGGAGAAAGTGCCCACTTCAGGACTGAAGCCCAACTGCAACCAACTCCATTGTCTTTATCAGTTCCATTCCTGAGAAGAACTATGGAGATATTTAGATAATTTTCGCACGTAAGGACACCGCAGAGGTCCTGGGTGGCGCAGGGGCCATTCCCTATTATGAGTGCGGAGAATTGGGACATCCAGCGGGACTGTCCTAACCATGCTGAGCCTATGAAGTGTGGAATAGGAAAAATAAGCAGGCCTACCTGCAGCTTGTATGTGGGCCTAACCTTCCCAGGAGAGTCTACCCTATTCCGAGTAGCAGTCCAGATTGGAGGCCAAGAGTTCTGGGAACTGGTGGATACCGGGATTGAGCGATCCCTGATCTTGGTCAACTTGGTACCCTCAGGGGCCAACCGAATACTGCCACATGTAAAGGTTGTGTGTATATATAGAGCTGTGGAGGTGTACCCCTGTGTGAAATTCCCACTGGCTTGGCAAGTTAAGGAGGTACAACTTGTAGCTGCATTGGCTCCTTGTTTGCCATAACCCTTAATATTTGGACAAGGCTTTCCATTACCGAGGGATATTATTTCCTTCTGAGAGGAGTCCAAACTCATGGTCACAGGAACAACCAGAGAAGCAAACTCTTCCCTACTATGAGCTTTAACTGGGATAATGAGGAGTGACCGCTGGACCAACAGGCGTCTCCTTCCGAAACAAGGGAGGCTGTTGAAAATTAAGGGAACTGGGAGCTGGACTGTATCAGGGTGTCCTTGACAGACTTTGGCCGTGACTAGTTAAATAAACCCAACTTGTTGGTTGCTTTCGACAAAATGGCTGAAATAGATGGAAAAATAAAGCTTACTTTACCCCCAGAAGGTACCCCTTACTTTGCGTTGAAAGAGAATTTGTTATATCAGGTAGCATACCTGCAAAGTATATCAGTTGTTAGTGCCCCGAGTTCATGTAAGCCTAGTACTTCAGGCAGCCCATGCGCAGTTGTGGGGAGGTCATCTGGGGGAGAGAAAACCTTACAAAGAGTTCAACAGCGATTCTTTTGGCCAGGAGTGTTTTCTGCAGTTTAAAAGTACTGCCATGAGTGCCCTGTATGCCAAAGAACAAGCCCTCACCCACATTACCGAGCCACTCTGATACCCCTGCCAATCATTTTTGTACCCTTTGAATGGATTGGTATGGATATAGTGGGACCCATTGACAAATCTGCTTGGGGGCCCCAATACATTCTGGTCATACTAGACAATGCCACAAGGTATCCTGAAGCCATACGATTAAGGAACATTAAATCTAGTACCATAGCCTGAGAGCTGTTAATGGTTTATTCCCGGCTGGGTATACCAAAGGAAATCCTTACTGATCAAGGCACTCCCTTTGTATTAAAGCTTATGAAAGATATGTGCAGATTGTTGGGGGTGAGAAAGCTAACAACTTCAGTGTATCATCCGCAGATGGATGGACTAGTAGAGCGATTTAACCATACCTTAAAACAAATGATACGGCAGGCTATAGCCCAGGGTGGACGAGACTGGGATCTGCTACTTCCCTGTTTAATGTTTGCCATTAGGGAAATGCTGCAAACATGCACAGGGTTTAGTCCCTTTGAACTTTTGTTTGGTAGACAGCCTCAAGGCATTCTTGATCTGATAAAGGAGGGTTGGGAGAGGCAGTCAGTCTCAGAACCTAATGTGGTGCAGTTTGTGTCCCAGCTGTACCAACACATTCACCAGATGGAGCCTCTTCAATAGAATATGCACCTTGCTCAAAGTAAGCAAAATAAATGTTATGACAAAACAGCAGTTAATCGGTCATTTAAGCCAAGTGACCAAGTACTGGTACTAGTACCAATGCAGGAAAGCAAGTTGTATGCTCACTGGCAAGGATAATATGAAGTGATAGAGGCAGTAGGGCCTGTCAATTATAAAAGTTATAGAAGAGACTTTGTCTCTGACTCAAGGGCACCAGGCTGAGGAGCTCGTAAGGAATAACCAGGATGTCTTATCCCCTTCTCCCAGAAAGGACACAGATCATAAAGCATGATATTGAAACTCCGCCGGGTGAAGCTGTGACCTTATTGAATTTTCGGAAGCCAAAAGAGCAGCCGTGAGACAAGAAATCTAAGAGATGTTACGGCTTTATGTTATCGAGGAATCCAGTAGTGACTGGAATAACCAATAGTGCTGGTGCACAAACCATCAGGAGCTCTAAGATTCTGCAATGACTTTCGTTAGTTAAATAAGGTCTCAAAGTTTGATTCCTATCCCATGCCTCTAATCGATGAGTTAGTGGAACATCTCACTAAAAGTTATCATCTGACAACATTGGTTCTGACAAAAGGGTATTGGCAAATCCCGCTAACAGAACAGGCAAAAGAACAGCCATTCTCAACCCCTGATGGGCTATTCCAATAGTGGGTACTGCCTTTTGGTCTACTTGGGGCTCCAGTCACTTTTGAGAGGGCAATGGATCGAGCATTAAAGCCTCACGAGGTTATGTTGTTGCCTACCTCGATGATATTGACATATTTACTCAAAATTGGGAGTACCATTAACCCAAAGTACAGGCAGTCCTGGTGTCTCTCCGTCTTCATGGTTTACAGCCAACCCAGAAAAATACGCTATTGGTATGAGCGAGGCCAAATATCTGGGATACATAGTTGGTAGGGGACAGGTAAAACTTCAAACCAACAAAGTGGAGGACGTACTTACTTGGCCTAAACCTATCATAAAACCCACCTATGGACCTTTTTAGATTTAGTAGGCTATTATATGAGATTTATTCCCAATTTTGCAATCAAAGCGGTGGCTTTAACGGAATGCGTGAAGAAATATTGCCCAGACAAAATTATCAGGACACAAAAGCTAAAAGCGGCATGGAAAGACTTAAGACTTAAGAGAAGACTTATGCTCAAAACCAGTTTTACAAGCGCCGGAATTCCCCAAAAAATTATTTTAGAGACAGATGCTTTAGAAATGGGCCTGGGAGCTGTTCTGGTGCAAGAAGTGGATGGAGAGGAAAAAAACAGTTCTATATCTTAGCCGAAAGCTCTTACCTAGGGAGAGGAGATATACTACAGTTGAGCGGGAGTGTCTGGTGATAAAATGGTCAGTGGAAACCTTGCAATATTACCTTCCGGGTAGAGATTTTCTGCTGGTAACTGATCATACCCCATTGCAGTAGATGCATCAAAATAAAAAAATAAAGAAACAAATGCCAGGGTCACCCGGTGGTTTCTGGCTTTGCAGCCTTATAATTTTTCAGTTCAGCATTGACCAGGCAAAATGCATGCGAATGTCGATGCTCTCTCCAGATGAGGTGTTGGGGTGACACAAATGAGAAAATTTATTATGAAGCTGGAGGGGGAAAAGAATACTGGAATAAGTATTTTTCTAAAAATAAGGTTAGGGGAATAGAATAGAACAGAATATGTCCTTGGGGAAGCCATAGTTTCAGGCGTACAACCTGGGTATAGTCCAGAATCCAGGTTTTTCAAGGAGCACATTATGGATGCCTCAGCTGTTCTAGGAAGTAACTTCCCTATTTAGAGGGATTACTCTTTGTTTCTGGATTCCTGATGCTGGATAGCTGGCCAGGCCATAGTCATTGCCATGTGCATTTAGTTAGTGTTAGGGCCTGAGTGTCTGGTTCTGTGCATTTGACTGGCTGTAACATCTGAAAACTGTTCATTCTGTGTGACTGTCTCAAATAAACATCACACTCACCTTTTCACTGTGGCTGGTTCCTGTGTTTACGACTGAAGAGTTCCACAGTTTAAATAAATAAATGTATATACAGTATTTATGTATGAAAATATCCTGTGATGTAGAATTAATAAGAGCATATTAGTGTCAGGGGCATTTTAACAGAGGAGGGTGCCTGTGTGCCCCCTCCTCTCCACGGTGCTGTAGGCTCCGGCATCCTGTCGGAGTCTACGTCGCATGCGCAGGTCTCTGAAAACATAACATCAGCCATGTTCTAGAGACTAATTTCATTACTGTGCATGCGTGGCACCCATTTTGACTCCAGAAAGGTAAGAATAACATGGGTGCAGTGTTTGCGGTGTGGGCCCCCCCTCTGTACCCAAGGGCCCGTGGGCACAGCTCACATTGCACCAATAATAGAAACGCCAATGATTAATGTATTAAAGAAGAAAACATAATAAAGAAGAGAATATGGTGACTGACTGTCCTCCTGTCACATTGATAAACAATGCAAAGTCGGAATAAAAAAGTAAAAAAAGTGAAGTTGATGACAATGTATCACCATATGGATTCCTATGTTTAATTGCTTTGTTCCCATTTTTTATTTTTATTTTTTAAAGTGACAATAATTTTCCAACTAATTAAAGACCAGCTGTTACTAAGAAAGCCAGACAGTCAATTAAAAATGTGAAACCAGGTAAACAACCTTTGCTGCCAGCTAGCTAAGGGAACCACCTTCTGTCACTTATAGGAAGAGTGATTGTTAGCTTTGCTTTATAATTACTTGCTGTCATATTGCACACTGTATATGTTCGCAGCAGATATGGTAATTGAGCATTGAGCCTATTTTCCATTTTAGCAATGTGTCCAATATCTTAGTATTCACAGCTTATTTTTAAAGCATAACTTGTCGTTTAACAATTACATAATTCACACCTCTTCTTCTGACGGCTTTGCAGCTATAACAGCACAGATATGTTTTATTTTCTATTTCCTTCATTTAGAACAATAATATAGATAAGAGTTGAGAATTACAATATTGTAGTTTTGTTTTTATTTTTTGGAAAATGGGAAACAAATCTTCCATGGGAGGATAAGTATGCAATTTGCAAACTGCTGCACATCAGATACAGGTTTAGACTTCATTATTTATCATCTTAGGGTTTGGAAGTCTAAACTGAAGATGATCGGCCTAATTCAAGGTTGATTGCAAAACAATATTTTCCTCTAATGGGCAAAACCATGTGCCATGCAGTTGGGGCAGATATAACATGTGCACAGAGAGTTAGATTTGGATCAGTTATTTTGTTTCTGTGCAGGGTACATACTGTCTGCTTTATTTTTACACTGCAATTTAGATTTCAATATGAACACCCCCACCCAAATCTAACTCTCTCTGCACAAGTTATATCAGAGCACATGGTTTTGCCCATTAGAGGAAACTGTTGTTTTGCAATCAACCTTGAATAAGGCCCGATGTGTGGTGCTTTGCAAACCATTCAATCACTTTTGGTTAAGTCCAATTTCATGGTGTTTAGGCCAGACTGTGAAACATCTAGTTTTATAAGGACTCTATGCAGTATTTGTTATTTTCTTTATACTCTTTATACAGTATCTATCAACCCCACACCCACTACTCTATGGTTGTTGGGAATTGCCCAAGGCTGTTTTTTCAGGGAGGTTAGTTATATTTGCTGGACACACTTCCCTAGGAATTTCAGCCTCATGCTCACAGACCTAGGACTAGTTGGCACTCTGGTGATAAGACATCACACCATAAGCCCCTCCCCTTCCTACTATATGGCCACTGGGTAAAGCCAAGTTTTGGATATTGCAACTTTCAGGAGAATCCACACTTTTCCACTACCATCCTTGACTTAGAGGCCTAGTGCTGGTTATGATGAATGTGCCTAGGGACTCCATGCCATTTTTAAATGATATACTGTATTGAAGCAATATTTTCACAAAGGGATTGTGGCAGGTTATAGAACCCAATGGGGATGGTTCAATTTGAAAAGCGAAAATAACCTGTAGTCAGTGTTTTTGTTTAGAACTTGTCAATCCATCATTTCCCAGGCTACAGCAAAACTACCATTTAGCAAATTTAGCCCATGAGTCTGTGTGTACTTTAGCACCTACAAACCCAGGCTATGAGCACTTGTTTATAGTTCCCTTGTGGGATGGGAAGTGCATACAGTTTATTTTCCTGAATTGTTTAAAAATTCTAGAGTATAATGCCAGTCTCCATCATCAAGTGCGGCCATGTCATGATGCGCTTAAAAAGCGGCTATGTCATGATGTGCTTAAAAAGTATCTTGAAGCACTTTGATCACATCTTCATATTAATGCATGGCGATGCCTTGAAAAAGAGATAGTGGGTGGAATGTAATAAGAAGTGAGAATCAGTACGAGAGATATTTTGTGAAAGTTATCCTGGTAATTAATCATTTATATAGCAACTCCAGGTTGATTTTGCCATGTAAATGATTGCTACTTTAGAAAAAGCAGGAGAATGCTCACAAAATCTCTCACGTCCTAATTCTCACACCTTATTACATTCCCCCCCCCCCACCCCCGTGTGTGTTTTGAAGCATGTCAGACAGAGGTAGTACTAACCTGTGGTGGTTCTTGTCAGCATCCTGGGAGGAGGTACGAACTTTATGAACCTTAAACAATTCTTGAAACCGGGCTCGAAATTGTTTTCATTGGCATAAATCACCAGGCCTGGGGTCACCTCCTTTCGGTTGCTTTAGCATCACCTATGTTTAGTACCTTTTGCATTATGGACCTAATTCAGGTTGGATCGCAGTAAGTGATCCAACCGCAATTTCTGAGAAAAAGATGCGGGGGGGGGGGGGCGCAGAAAATGCAATCGCCTCTGCCTGTCAATCAGGCAAAGGTGGTCGTGGGGCCTGGAAGGGAGGGCAACGCTCTGTTTTCAGGGAGGAGATAGAGCGTTGCGGGGGAAGTGCAATTAAGAAGAACACAGCGGGCCTCCAGCTAAGCTACGCCGGCAGAAGACTTAACTAATTTCTACGATGAAGCAGAAATTGTGGGGCAATCGAAATTTCTGCTTCATCAAGGGGGGGAGGCGGCGGTCAGCATGCTGAGTGTCTTTGCCCTTCGATGGGCACCCCCAACATGCTAGGAAAAGGAATGCCAATTCTGCCAATTAGCAGTATTTGCAATCCTTACTGAATTAGGCCCTATATTGCAATGTTTATTTTGTTTTGTTTGCACATTTTTTTTGTATGCCATTAATAAATATTTTACCATATGTTGGCATTGGCACTCTAAAGGAACCTTGATGTGAAAACAGTTCCTAATGTGAGTAAGGATTCACCCAAGACCCTTCCAGTGCCCCAAAAATACCATTACATACCTGCACTCCTTCTTATTTGAGTGAGTGGGGTTCGCTGTATCATTGACTGTCTTAATAAGTGTTTAGTTACCTTGATAAGAAATATAAGGGTCTATTTACTAATCCTTGGATAGAGATAAAGTGGCTGGAGATAAAGTACCAGCCAATCAGCTCCTAACTGCCATTTTTCAAACACAGCCTGTAACATGGCAGTTAGGAGCTAATTGGCTGGGACTTTACCTCTGTCTACTTTATCTCCGTTCAAGGCTTAGTAAATATACCCCATACTCTTTTATTTTAAGTGATTTTGGTATGCATCTTTCTATATAATTATTCATGAATCCTACCCATTGATGGTCCCCATTTCACTTCAATTGTATCTTTCCAATACATAACTGGTAAAAAAAGTTTTTTAGGAATTTACTACACATTGGGCAGGAAGTAATGCTGCCCGAGCTCGGCAACCATGTGGGATGCTGGCCGAACGTGAACGTTTTTTTAATGGGGCAATAATTTACAAGGCAAAACAATGCCTTGTAAGTGATTGCCCCTTTAAAAAACGTCCGAGTTTGACCAGCATCCCGCATGGCCGCTGAACTCAAGCAGCATTACATCTGGCCCATTGTGTGCCCTCCTATCTTTCTTCTTGTCTTCTCAATTTGATGATGACATTTTTTGGTGATTTTCTAATATAAAATGAGAAAGAGGACTATCTGGATGAACCTCTGTACATCCCAAAAGGAGTCTAAGTATACCAGTAGGCCTGCAGTTTGTTGTCTTCCCATTAGGAAAGTTTTATTGGGGGAAAATATTCACATTTCCATGATGTAGATCTTAGATTGGTGACATTAAAGGTAGAGCCATCCTTCAACACCACCTACACCTTTTATTTAGTATGTTATAACGCATTTATTATCTAATAATACTGTATGTCATCCACCTTAGTTCCAGAATAACCAATCCCTGGACTGCTGTAGAATATGTATTATTACAATACTGTACCAGAATTAGCTTGTGCCACATGGAGTTCCATGACAGATTGGTATACAGTACCACATTATATTATTTTGTTACTGTCATTAAAAAAAAACTGTATTTCTGTTTCCTTTTATACCATGGATGAATTACTATTTCTAACACAAATTATGTATATTTTCACATTTCCTGGTATAAACTACAGAAAATCTCTGATTTCCAGATAAACATCACTGATAACAGGGATAAAAATTCTGTCATGTCATTTGTCAATTTGCAGTTGTTAAAGAATCACTTATTTTAATCACTGCTCAATTGTAGTTGGCACTTACAACTCCTGTCAGCTTTTATGTTGGTTTGAAGATACAAGCAGAATATACTGCACAGGTACAGTAAGTGATAAAGTATTAAAATCATAAAACTTATCACATTAAATCGAGCATGACAGCTAACTTGAACACATTAATTCCACAGTGTCCATGATTCAAACTCTGTCCCTGCTTACAATTGTCAGTAATTACAGACTTTGATCTCTGAATTATTTTCCCTTTCAAAACTATTGTAGATATTATTTTCTAGCTTATTTTTATGACAAAGTAAAGAACAGCGCATAAGTTAATACACTGTGTGATGAAAATAATTATCTTTTCAGTCATATGTACTTACCCTCTGTAGGCAGTAGGAATTAGTCTTCATGAAGGGATAAAGTAGTGAAAACAAAGTACTGTAAGAATCATCCAAGCTTTCTATTTAATGTTATAATAATTCCACTAACTTAAAATAAGAGAGAGGTGAGGAAGAGATGGGAGAGAGAGAGAGAGAGAGAGAGAGAGAGAGAGAGAGAGAGAGAGAGAGAGGGAGAGAGGAGACATAGGAGACAGGGGTGAGATAAAGATGGGAGAGAGAGGGGTGCAGCAGAGATAGGAGAGAAAGAGGGATGAGGGAGAGAGGAGACATAGGAGAGAGGGGTGAGGAAAAGATGGGAGAGAGAGGTGAGGTAGATATGGGAGAGAGAGAGGGGTGAGGGAGACATAGAAGAGAGAGAGAGAGGGGTGAGGGAGAGAGGAGACATAGGAGAGAGGGGTGAGGAAGAGATGGGAGAGAGGGAGGGGTGAGTGAGAGATGGAAAGAGAGAGGGGTGAGGGAGAGATAGGAGAGAGAGGGGTGAGGGTGAGTGGAGACATAGGAGAGAGGGGTGATGAAGAGATTGGAGAGAGGGGTGAGTGAGAGATGGGAAAGAGAGAGGGGTAAGGGAGAGAGAGAGGGGTGAGGTAGAGATGGCATAGAGACAGTGGTGAGGGAGAGAGAGAGGGGTGAGGGAGAGATTGGAGAGAGAGGGATGAGGGAGAGATGAGAGAGAGAGATATGGGAGAGAGAAAGAGCGGTGGCAAGTCATCCAACTTTCCCAATGTGCGCTGAAAATACTACTGTCTTTTTAAGAGCTCCAGAGGACAACAATGTGAGAAGATTTTGTTTAATATCTTTTTTCATATTTGTTGTCTTTTTTGACATGATGAAGGAGATTCAAATGTTTGAAAAGTCAGTTTGGGGTCTGCTTTTTCCTATTTAATAGACAGGACAAAACAGACACCCAACCGACTTCATACATTTGAATTCCACCCGATAATTTTCATACCACCTTGGAGGGGGTGATCGGCTACATTCAAAATGACATGTTCTGCATAGAGTAGTCATGTTTTGACATTAAAACACATAAAGAAATCGATATACAGTAAATTAATGAAATAAGCTGTTAAAATGTATAGTTGTTAATAATTAGGTAAAGTCACATACCATTAATTGCCATGCGTTATGTAACAGATAACTGAGAGTCTTTGTGTGGTATTTTTGTAGAGCAAAAAATAAGTATATTAACAGTAAGAAGGTCTTTCAAGTGTGGGTTTTACTCTTGTGGATGTAAATATCCGTGACGGACTAAAAATATACAGGTCATTGCACAAAGCAAATTACCTGCACCTACTGTATATGTGTGATAGGTCATAAATCATAGGATATTTTCACAGTTAATAAATAACTCTGATGTCTAATATACAGTATGACTGTACCTAAAGGTTACATTACACAATATTAGTTTTCTATATTGGCAGGAAAAATGCAACATTAAAAGAATGTAAATATAATAACAGGTACAAAATGAAGCATCTATTGAATAAATGAAAATAAAATTATATTTAAAATACTAATCTCAGTCATGCTTAACACATCTAAATAAGAAGATAATTCAATTCCTGTGTGGATACTCCCAGTGGACCAGATTATTTATCAAGATTCTGAAGGACATGACTGGCACAAAAAGAGTAGTAGTAATGTGATATGACCAAATCATGGGATGTTCATACTGTATCTGCAGTTTCCGTACCAACTGGTTTATTGCAAAAAAGTAACGCAATTAGCCTGGAAGCATCAACTGTAATATAGAAGGGAAAAGAAACAAAACAGTATATAGAAACAACTAATACCCCTTTCAGACCTACAGTACTTCAAAATCCTAGGTTTTTGTGCATGAACTTGCATCAACCCGGGATTTAAGAAGGTCTGAATGCAAACAACCCAGGTCCCAGATTCGCAAACCTGCACCCAACTAGGGTACGAAGATGAGACCTGGGAATTTGCCGACATGCTAGACCCAGCAATTTCCCGGATCTGATGTCTGAAAGGAGTATTATACTTATTTAACATATGATTATGGGGGTGATTCAGAGCTGATCGTAGATGTGCGAATAAAATGCACATCTACGATCAATATCTCTGCCTTGTGGGGGAATGCCCAGTACAGGGCTATTTCTCTCCACATGACAAGCCCTACCCCCTTCCCCCACAGACATGTGACAAATAGCATAGTACTGCAATAATTGCTACTAGTATATCGGAAGTGGCATATTCAGGGTCACCTCGGTCTGCCGCTGCTACTCCCCCTTTACTCTTCCATGTGCCCTCCTTGCTCCATCCCTGCTGTACATATACTTACCCCTTCCATGTGTGGTCCCTTGTCCATGTCTTTCCATCTCTCGCTGCAGTGGGAATTGTTAGATGGGAGGAGTGTACCTCATCACCCACTATACATGCATGTTGGAGACAGGACAGACCTTATCAGATTATTATTTAGATTAGTTCTTATTTGTATTGGAGATATTAGTGCTGAAAATAAGGCAGAACTACTGGAGTCACAAGAGACTCTTTACTCTTGCCCCATACTACCCCAAGACCTAACCTGTACTTCATACTTGCCTAGTCTCCCGGAAGTTTCGAGTGGCTCCTGATTTTTCATGTAGCCTCCGCTCCCTGGCCAGATCTCCAGCATCCCACCCGCTTCCTACTGGGCAGGATAGAGAGATAACATTGGAACTCATGGCTCTATTTTTGGCGGGGCCAAATGCCATGTTAGCATTCCTCCCAAAGTTGCCTACAGCATCCCCTATCTTGGCTTCTCCCAGACAGGAGTCCTAATACTGTATGTCAGCAAGTGTGAAGTACAGTACATATAGCTGGTATACTCATACTGGGGATAAAGCTGCCCTTTTCTGGGGTTGCATTCATTGTATGAAAGTAACTACTGGAATAATTTAGAAATAATGTTTTTCTCAACCTAATGCCCATAATGTAATAAACATATTTATTCCAAATTTCTACAGTAAATTCACATTTCTTCCAACATCAAAAAATGTAAATCAATTTGTTTAGACTTAAGGATAAAAAAAATAAAAGTTAATCCAAAAAACGCTTAAACTGTTCTAGTCATTAAGCTGCAAATGAGTTATTTTGAATATTAATAGAGACACATATAGGATTAACATTAATAATGAATTACTCTTGAAATTATAGAACTTCTTCTATTCCTACAAACATTTGGAGATATACTTGAAATACATCTGTATAATGCTCATTGAATCCTGTCTTTTCTGCTCTTGAGAATAACCAGGTTTAGTTCCTTGATAACATTCTGGGGCAGTTGTGTATTTGATGACAGCTCTTTGTTCATCTGATCTGTAGGATTGTGTAGCCTGTTGACATCCATTGTGTGTATTTCGCTAGTGTCACGGCTATAATTCTCAGGACTGTCAAGGTCAACCAAACTGTAGTGTTTCTTTTGGTTGCTAAGCCTTTCTTCTTCTTTATAACTGAAAACATCCACCATCATTGACATCCTCTGTTGCACTGCATTGCTGAGTTCTTCTCTCGAAGCTGTGTGTTTCATTTTTCTTCTTGTTTTCTCAGACTTTGAATAAATAAAAAACAGACATAAATAAAAAATGAAGTCTATACAGTACACTAGTACTATAAAACAAATCAGCTCACTTTAATCAAAGGTCAAACTAAATGTATTATTCATTAATGTACAGTATACTAGTAGCTGGTACAATACTGAATTTCTTAATGTAGAATACTGTAGCATACTATTTGTGTCATATACAAACATTAGCAATTGTGTTAAGCCAATAAAAACATGTTGATATGTCCTACTAGTGTAAAACCTAGGAGCTTAACAATAGGCACCAGCGGAATTGTATAATGGAGTTCTGGCCACACAGTGATCCTTAAACAAGTTTGCAGGTTTATTGTGGAACAGCGGTAACAGCAGTAACAGTGGTAATACGTATAACGGTGCTAGGACAATTTAACAGTGGGTGACAGGTCATACCGAGGAGCTAGGTCCTTTATTGCGTTCACCACTGTGACACTTAAAACAGTGACATGCGCTGGGACAAATTTGCGCAGTGACTCATCAGTGACCATCTTGGCAAAGGGTGCATGGACGGCTTTACTACAGGAGATAGGAGACTGCAGGAGCGCACTCCTCTCCAACAAACAAATGTCTGATTGGAGGTTTAGTAAGATTTACACCTTTTCAGAATAGGCCAAAGAACTATGCTGTCAGCAGTACATATAAATAAAGTTTAAGATACATTAATTTCATGCCCTTTATTTCCCATTTGGAAGGTGTAGGGGTGAGGCAGTTCTCATACAAAGAAGGGTAAAAGTTGTGTTTTACTCATAGATTTGGATAATACCAGTACGGTAGATATGCATTACACATGCACAGTTCATTTAATGAATGCAAAGCATTCGGCTCTTTTACTAAGATGTGTGAGTCCTGATGTATGGGTGAAGGGGGTAGTAATGCGTGTTGTGAATCACACACCCCATGAGTTGATGCTGTACCACCAAAGAGGATGTGCTCACACAATGTTGGGTGCATGGCTGCATATGTGGCAAGTCCAGACTGGCCCGGGCCTCTATACAATGTAGCACCCCTCCACCCACTTAAGATTATTGTCTCTGAACAGAAACTAAAAGACTTTGGGCCTAATTCAGATCTGATCACAGCAGCAAATTTGTTAGCTAGTGGGCAAAACCATGTGCTCTGCAGGGGGGGGCAGATGTAACATGTGCAGAGAGAGTTAGATTTGGGTGGGGTGTGTTCAAACTAAAATCTAAATTGCAGTGTAAAAATAAAGCAGCCAGTATTAACCCTGCACAGAAATAATGTAACCTTTATAACCCTTTATCAATAATAGTATATTGGCCTTTTAGTTTCAAACAACAGAGGGGTGATATAAATACAGTAGTCAAAATAAGAATTTACTTACCGATAATTCTATTTCTCGTAGTCCGTAGTGGATGCTGGGGACTCCGTAAGGACCATGGGGAATAGCGGCTCCGCAGGAGACAGGGCACAAAAATAAAAGCTTTAGGATCAGGTGGTGTGCACTGGCTCCTCCCCCTATGACCCTCCTCCAAGCCTCAGTTAGGATACTGTGCCCGGACGAGCGTACACAATAAGGAAGGATTTTGAATCCCGGGTAAGACTCATACCAGCCACACCAATCACACTGTACAACCTGTGATCTGAACCCAGTTAACAGCATGATAACAGCGGAGCCTCTGAAAAGATGTCTCACAACAATAATAACCCGATTTTTGTAACAATAACTATGTACAAGTATTGCAGACAATCCGCACTTGGGATGGGCGCCCAGCATCCACTACGGACTACGAGAAATAGAATTATCGGTAAGTAAATTCTTATTTTCTCTGACGTCCTAAGTGGATGCTGGGGACTCCGTAAGGACCATGGGGATTATACCAAAGCTCCCAAACGGGCGGGAGAGTGCGGATGACTCTGCAGCACCGAATGAGAGAACTCCAGGTCCTCCTCAGCCAGGGTATCAAATTTGTAGAATTTTGCAAACGTGTTTGCCCCTGACCAAGTAGCAGCTCGGCAAAGTTGTAAAGCCGAGACCCCTCGGGCAGCCGCCCAAGATGAGCCCACCTTCCTTGTGGAATGGGCATTTACATATTTTGGCTGTGGCAGGCCTGCCACAGAATGTGCAAGCTGAATTGTACTACACATCCAACTAGCAATCGTCTGCTTATAAGCAAGAGCACCCCGTTTGTTGGGTGCATACAGGATAACAGCAAGTCAGTTTTCCTGACTCCAGCCGTCCTGGAAACATATATTTTCAGGGCCCTGACAACATCTAGTAACTTGGAGTCCTCCAAGTCCCTAGTAGCCGCAAGCACCACAATAAGCTGGTTCAGGTGAAACGCTGACACCACCTTAGGGAGAAACTGGGGACGAGTCCGCAGCTCTGCCCTGTCCGAATGGACAATCAGATATGGGCTTTTGTGAGACAAAGCCGCCCATTCTGACACTCGCCTGGCCGAGGCCAGGGCCAACAGCATGGTCACTTTCCATGTGAGATATTTCAAATCCACAGATTTGAGCGGTTTAAACCAATGTGATTTGAGGAATCCCAGAACTACGTTGAGATCCCACAGTGCCACTGGAGGCACAAAAGGGGGTTGTATATGCAGTACTCCCTTGACAAACTTCTGGACTTCAGGAACTGAAGCCAATTCTTTCTGGAAGAAAATCGACAGGGCCGAAATTTGAACCTTAATGGACCCCAATTTGAGGCCCATAGACAGTCCTGTTTGCAGGAAATGCAGGAATCGACCGAGTTGAAATTCCTCCGTGGGGGCCTTCCTGGCCTCACACCATGCAACATATTTTCGCCAAATGCGGTGATAATATTGTGCGGTCACCTCCTTCCTGGCTCTGACCAGGGTAGGGATGACCTCTTCCGGAATGCCTTTTTCCCTTAGGATCCGGCGTTCAACCGCCATGCCGTCAAACGCAGCCGCGGTAAGTCTTGGAACAGACATGATCCTTGCTGAAGCAAGTCCCTTCTTAGTATCTCTTGAAGTTCCGGGTACCAAGTCCTTCTTGGCCAATCCGGAGCCACGAGTATAGTTCTTACTCCTCTACGTCTTATAATTCTCAGTACCTTGGGTATGAGAGGCAGAGGAGGGAACACATACACCGACTGGTACACCCACGGTGTTACCAGAGCGTCCCAGCTATTGCCTGAGGGTCTCTTGACCTGGCGCAATACCTGTCCAGTTTTTTGTTCAGACGGGACGCCATCATGTCCACCTTTGGTCTTTCCCAACGGTTCACAATCATGTGGAAGACTTCCAGATGAAGTCCCCACTCTCCCGGGTGGAGGTCGTGCCTGCTGAGGAAGTCTGCTTCCCAGTTGTCCACTCCCGGAATGAACACCGCTGACAGTGTTATCACATGATTTTTCGCCCAGCGAAGAATCCTTGCTGCCATTGCCCTCCGGCTTCTTGTGCCGCCCTGTCTGTTTACGTGGGCGACTGCCGTGATGTTGTCCGACTGGATCAGCACCAGTTGACTTTGAAGCAGAGGTCTTCCTAGGCTCAGAGCATTGTAACTTGCCCTTAGCTCCAGTATATTTATGTGGAGAGAAGTCTCCAGACTTGACCACACTCCTTGGAAATTTCTTCCCTGTGTGACTGCTCCCCAGCCTCTCAGGCTGGCATCCGTGGTCACCCAGGACCCAGTCCTGAATGCCGAATCTGCTGCCCTCTAGTAGATGAGCACTCTGCAGCCACCACAGAAGAGACACCCTTGTCCTTGGAGACAGGATTATCCGCTGATGCATCTGAAGATGCGATCCGGACCATTCGTCCAGCAGATCCCACTGAAAAATTCTTGCGTGAAATCTGCCGAATGGAATCGCTTCGTAAGAAGCCACCATTTTTCCCAGGACTCTTGTGCATTGATGCACTGACACTTGGCCTGGTTCTAGGAGGTTCCTAACTAGCTCGGATAACTCCCTGGCTTTCTCCTCCGGGAGAAACACCTTTTTCTGGACTGTGTCCAGAATCATCCATAGGAACAGCAGACGTGTCGTCGGAATCAGCTGCGATTTTGGAATATTTAGAATCAATCCGTGCTGTCGTAGAACTACTTGAGATAGTGCTACTCCGACCTCCAACTGTTCTCTGGACCTTGCCCTTATCAGGAGATCATCCAAGTAAGGGATAATTAAGACGCCTTTTCTTTGAAGAAGAATCATCATTTCGGCCATTACCTTGGTAAAGACCCGGGGTGCCGTGGACAATCCAAACGGCAGCGTCTGATACTGATAGTGACAGTTCTGTACCACGAACCTGAGGTACCCTTGGTGAGAAGGGCAATTTGGGACATGGAGGTAAGCATCCTTGATGTCCCGGGACACCATATAGTCCCCTTCTTCCTGGTTCGCTATCACTGCTCTGAGTGACTCCATCTTGATTTGAACCTTTGTATGTAAGTGTTCAAAGATTTCAGATTTAGAATAGATCTCACCGAGCCTTCTGGCTTCAGTACCACAAATAGTGTGGAATAATACCCCTTTCCTTGTTGTAGGAGGGGTACTTTGATTATCACCTGCTGGGAATACAGCTTGTGAATTGTTTCCAATACTGCCTCCCTGTCGGAGGGAGACGTTGGTAAAGCAGACTTCAGGAACCTGCGAGGGGGAGACATCTCGAATTTCCAATCTGTACCCCTGGGATACTACTTGTAGGATCCAGGGGTCCACTTGCGAGTGAGCCCACTGCGCGCTGAAACTCTTGAGACGACCCCCCATCGCCTTTGAGTCCGCTTGTACGGCCCCAGCGTCATGCTGAGGACTTGGCAGAAGCGGTGGAGGGCTTCTGTTCCTGGGAAGGGGCTGCCTGCTGCAGTCTTCTTCCCTTTCCTCTACCCCTGGGCAGATATGACTGGCCTTTTGCCCGCTTGCCCTTATGGGGACGAAAGGACTGAGGCTGAAGGACGGTGTCTTTTTCTTTATACGGCAATACTTCCATGTGCCGTTTGGAATCTGCATCACCTGACCACTGTCGTGTCCATAAACATCTTCTGGCAGACATGGACATCGCATTTACTCTTGATGCCAGAGTGCAAATATCCCTCTGTGCATCTCTCATATATAGTAATGCATCCTTTAAATGCTCTATAGTCAATAAAATACTGTCCCTGTCAAGGGTATCAATATTTTCAGTCAGGGAATCCGACCAAGCCACCCCAGCGCTGCACATCCAGGCTGAGGCGATCGCTGGTCGCAGTATAACACCAGTATGTGTGTATATACTTTTTAGGATATTTTCCAGCCTCCTATTAGCTGGCTCCTTGAGGGCGGCCGTATCTGGAGACGGTAACGCCACTTGTTTTGATAAGCGTGTGAGCGCCTTATCCACCCTAGGGGGTGTTTCCCAACGCGCCCTAACTTCTGGCGGAAAAGGGTATAACGCCAATAATTTTCTATCGGGGGAAACCCACGCATCATCACACACTTCATTTAATTTATCTGATTCAGGAAAAACTACAGGTAGTTTTTTCACACCCCACATAATACCCTTTTTTGTGGTACTTGTAGTATCAGAAATATGTAACACCTCCTTCATTGCCCTTAACATGTAACGTGTGGCCCTAATGGAAAATACGTTTGTTTCTTCACCGTCGACACTGGAGTCAGTGTCCGTGTCTGTGTCTGTGTCGACCGACTGAGGTAATGGGCATTTTAAAGCCCCTGACGGTGTTTGAGACGCCTGGACAGGTACTAATTGGTTTGCCGGCCGTCTCATGTCGTCAACCGACCTTGCAGCGTGTTGACATTATCACGTAATTCCCTAAATAAGCCATCCATTCCGGTGTCGCCTCCCTAGAGAGTGACATCACCATTACAGGCAATTGCTCCGCCTCCTCACCAACATCGTCCTCATACATGTCGACACACACGTACCGACACACAGCACACACACAGGGAATGCTCTGATAGAGGACAGGACCCCACTAGCCCTTTGGGGAGACAGAGGGAGAGTTTGCCAGCACACACCAAAACGCTATAATTTTACAGGGACAACCTTATATAAGTGTTTTCCCTTATAGCATCTTAATATGTAATAATATCGCCACAAAAATGCCCCCCCTCTCTGTTTTAACCCTGTTTCTGTAGTGCAGTGCAGGGGAGAGCCTGGGAGCCTTCCCACCAGCAGTTCTGTGAGGGAAAATGGCGCTGTGTGCTGAGGAGAATAGGCCCCGCCCCATTTTCGGTGGGCTTCTTCTCCCGTTTTTCTGACAACCTGGCAGGGGTTAAATACATCCATATAGCCCCAGAGGCTATATGTGATGTATATTTAGCCAGCATAGGTACTTTCATTGCTGCCCAGGGCGCCCCCCCCAGCGCCCTGCACCCTCAGTGACCGTTGGTGTGAAGTGTGCTGAGAGCAATGGCGCACAGCTGCAGTGCTGTGCGCTACCTTAAGAAGACTGGGAAGTCTTCAGCCGCCGATTTCTGGACCTCTTCTCTCTTCAGCATCTGCAATGGGGTCGGCGGCGCGGCTCCGGTGACCCATCCAGGCTGTACCTGTGATCGTCCCTCTGGAGCTAGTGTCCAGTAGCCTAAGAAGCCAAGCCATCCTGCACGCAGGTGAGTTCACTTCTTCTCCCCTAAGTCCCTCGTTGCAGTGAGCCTGTTGCCAGCAGGACTCACTGAAAATAAAAAACCTAATAAAACTTTTACTCTAAGCAGCTCTTTAGGAGAGCCACCTAGATTGCACCCTTCTCGGCCGGGCACAAAAACCTAACTGAGGCTTGGAGGAGGGTCATAGGGGGAGGAGCCAGTGCACACCACCTGATCCTAAAGCTTTTATTTTTGTGCCCTGTCTCCTGCGGAGCCGCTATTCCCCATGGTCCTTACGGAGTCCCCAGCATCCACTTAGGACGTCAGAGAAATATAATTGTAATACTTTTAGACTTTTCAATATTATATACTTCTATATATAGTCATTCATGTCTGGTCATCGCCTTTGTGAGTGCTGATGTCATGAGGGATGTTTTGTGATGAGTGATATAATAATGGTTGTCATTAGTGATGTCATTAATTATGTAATTTGTAATGTAATTGTACATTATACACACCACAATTTGCTGTCTTTGTTTTAGCTTTGTATAAAGTATCAGAAATATTTTCAAATCATTTCCTGATTTTCTTCTCAAATAAAAAATATAAACTTGTTATTTAATACAACTATTCAACCACATAAAGTAGTCAGAAAGACCCTTACTGTGAATGTCACATGCAAAGGTAGCAGTTTTCCCTTCTCCTTATATTTATAAAACCCATGGCAACAAGTCTGACCTGACTTGTATTCTTTCATGGATATCTGCCTCATGGAACACCCATTAATCAAGGCTATACATTAATCACGTTACTCAAAACCAGGTTATATTCAGTAGTGTTCCTATAAATGTGTGGGTGCACATGGGCACACACTGCACACCATAATACATACCTGCTCTCATATATTATTCTCATTTCTCTGAAGTTCGTTCTCAGTGCTGCTGAAAGCTCTGGAAAATGATGCAGCAGTGTAGATTTGCATATGCATAGTAGAGAAGACATGGGTACATTTTCCTGGAGACCTGCACATATGCTCTAGGCTTTGGAAAAGTGCTAGAGCCTACTGCATTGTGAAAGAGATGGGGCAAGAACAGAGACCGTAGACAGGCCCCCTCCTTTCTTAACCTGCCCCTGGTTACCTTTAATTTTTTTTGGGGGGTAGGGGTGCAGCTGGACTGTACATCCTAATTCTAAACATAATAAGAGGCGCTACCATGGTTAGACTTGTGATGCCACACATACAAAAAAAGAAAATGCAGGTGCACACTCTAATCATTAAGAACACTAGTAATCAGAGCAAATATAATAAACTCTTTAATCTAACATGGAGGAAAATTGAGGTTCATAATTTTTGACAAAAATATTAGCCCACTTCCTACAGCCAGATGACCTTATCAGGTGGGTCCTTAAGATTCCCAAGGTTCAAGTCCAGAGCACAAGACGCCCCCAGGCCAGCACAACCTATCACCCCAAGGCATCACACTAGTAAGAAGTCGTAGGTTGAGTATTAGAAAATGTCACATTAATAAGAAGCAACTACAGTAAATGCTAAAAGTGTTACAGTGGTGAGAAGTAGTAATAAGGTTTTAAAAAGTGTTACATTAGTAAAAAGCAGTTAAAGTGCTAAAAACTTAACCTGCTACTTTTTACTAGTATGATACCTTGGGGTGGTTGGGTTGTGCTGGTGTGGAGAGTCCCGTGTTCTGAACTTGAACCTTAGGATTGTTAGGAAATTACCTGATAAGGTCACCTGGTCGTGGTAGATGGGCCCATATTTTTGACTCAAAATTATGCTAAGAACCTCCATTTAACTCCTTAAATTGCAGAGTTTATTATATTTGTTCTGATTACCAGTGTCTTAGTGTTTTAAAATGCACCTGCATTTTTTATTTTTATTCTGTGTTGCACTATAAATCTCAGCATTGTAGCATTTCTTATTATGTTTAGAATTGAGGTGTGCAGTTTATACCCCCTATATAGTCTGTATTGTGTACATGTGTGTACACTTGAAGGTGGAGATTCCTTCACCTTGGACAAGCAACCCTCCCACCTGTCCTTGGGTATTTTTAAATTAGTGTGCATCGTTGCATTTGCAGTCTACATATTAGAATAGGCACTATGAGAAGAAAGTCCTTCATAAATTAATATAATATTTCAGTATTAGGAATGGGTCTGGGGCAGTGGGTCCCTTGGGTTGGCATGGCTGGTATGCTCTGGGGCATCATTATTGTAACACTTTTTAAAACTTTAATTGCTACTTCTTAGTTCTTACCTATGTAACACTTTTAGCACAAAAGCTGCTACTTCTTATTAATATAACACTTTTTAAAACTTAAACTGCTGCTTCTTACTAGTGTGATGCCTTGGGTGGTTGGTTTGTGCTGGCCCGGGGTGTCCTGTGTTCTGAACTTGAACCATAGGAATGTTAGGGACCCACTTGATGTGGTCATCTGGCCGTGGTAGGTGGACCCATATTTTTGGCCAAACATTATGCTAAGAACCTCTATTTTACTCCATGTTAAATTGAAGAGTTTATTATATTTGTTCTGATTACCAGTGTTCTTAGTGCTTAGAGTGTGCACCTACATTTTTCCTTTTTTCTGTGTGGCCTAGTGCCTATTGCACAACAATACTGCACTAGCTGACTCAAATGCAAAATAGGATGAAAGGTTATAATTGTATTGATCGTGCACTGTATGCGTGAAGTTTAAATCACAGAATGCTTTATACCACTTAAACATTTTTGGAGTATCTTTTTTTCTGTAAATTCTTTATTATAAATGGTCCTAAAGAACCACTTCACCTTGCATCAGTTCATAAGTACAGAATTGTGTTATTTATGTGATCTTAATGGAGCACCACTACAATGAACATAAAAAAAAACATGTTGCCTGAATACCATATTTATTAGAGATGAGCGCCGGAAATTTTTCGGGTTTTGTGTTTTGGTTTTGGGTTCGGTTCCGCGGCCGTGTTTTGGGTTCGACCGCGTTTTGGCAAAACCTCACCGAATTTTTTTTGTCGGATTCGGGTGTGTTTTGGATTCGGGTGTTTTTTTCAAAAAACCCTAAAAAACAGCTTAAATCATAGAATTTGGGGGTAATTTTGATCCCAAAGTATTATTAACCTCAAAAACCATAATTTACACTCATTTTCAGCCTATTCTGAACACATCACACCTCACAATATTATTTTTAGTCCTAAAATTTGCACCGAGGTCGCTGTGTGAGTAAGATAAGCGACCCTAGTGGCCGACACAAACACCGGGCCCATCTAGGAGTGGCACTGCAGTGTCACGCAGGATGGCCCTTCCAAAAAACCCTCCCCAAACAGCACATGACGCAAAGAAAAAAAGAGGCGCAATGAGGTAGCTGACTGTGTGAGTAAGATTAGCGACCCTAGTGGCCGACACAAACACCGGGCACATCTAGGAGTGGCACTGCAGTGTCACGCAGGATGTCCCTTCCAAAAAACCCTCCCCAAACAGCACATGACGCAAAGAAAAAAAGAGGCGCAATGAGGTAGCTGACTGTGTGAGTAAGATTAGCGACCCTAGTGGCCGACACAAACACCGGGCCCATCTAGGAGTGGCACTGCAGTGTCACGCAGGATGTCCCTTCCAAAAAACCCTCCCCAATCAGCACATGATGCAAAGAAAAAGAAAAGAAAAAAGAGGTGCAAGATGGAATTATCCTTGGGCCCTCCCACCCACCCTTATGTTGTATAAACAAAACAGGACATGCACACTTTAACCAACCCATCATTTCAGTGACAGGGTCTGCCACACGACTGTGACTGATATGACGGGTTGGTTTGGACCCCCCCCAAAAAAGAAGCAATTAATCTCTCCTTGCACAAACTGGCTCTACAGAGGCAAGATGTCCACCTCATCTTCACCCTCCGATATATCACCGTGTACATCCCCCTCCTCACAGATTATCAATTCGTCCCCACTGGAATCCACCATCTCAGCTCCCTGTGTACTTTGTGGAGGCAATTGCTGCTGGTCAATGTCTCCGCGGAGGAATTGATTATAATTCATTTTAATGAACATCATCTTCTCCACATTTTCTGGATGTAACCTCGTACGCCGATTGCTGACAAGGTGAGCGGCGGCACTAAACACTCTTTCGGAGTACACACTTGTGGGAGGGCAACTTAGGTAGAATAAAGCCAGTTTGTGCAAGGGCCTCCAAATTGCCTCTTTTTCCTGCCAGTATAAGTACGGACTGTGTGACGTGCCTACTTGGATGCGGTCACTCATATAATCCTCCACCATTCTATCAATGTTGAGAGAATCATATGCAGTGACAGTAGACGACATGTCCGTAATCGTTGTCAGGTCCTTCAGTCCGGACCAGATGTCAGCATCAGCAGTCGCTCCAGACTGCCCTGCATCACCGCCAGCGGGTGGGCTCGGAATTCTGAGCCTTTTCCTCGCACCCCCAGTTGCGGGAGAATGTGAAGGAGGAGATGTTGACAGGTCGCGTTCCGCTTGACTTGACAATTTTGTCACCAGCAGGTCTTTCAACCCCAGCAGACCTGTGTCTGCCGGAAAGAGAGATCCAAGGTAGGCTTTAAATCTAGGATCGAGCACGGTGGCCAAAATGTAGTGCTCTGATTTCAACAGATTGACCACCCGTGAATCCTTGTTAAGCGAATTAAGGGCTGCATCCACAAGTCCCACATGCCTAGCGGAATCGCTCCGTGTTAGCTCCTTCTTCAATGCCTCCAGCTTCTTCTGCAAAAGCCTGATGAGGGGAATGACCTGACTCAGGCTGGCAGTGTCTGAACTGACTTCACGTGTGGCAAGTTCAAAGGGCATCAGAACCTTGCACAACGTTGAAATCATTCTCCACTGCACTTGAGACAGGTGCATTCCATCTCCTATATCGTGCTCAATTGTATAGGCTTGAATGGCCTTTTGCTGCTCCTCCAACCTCTGAAGCATATAGAGGGTTGAATTCCACCTCGTTACCACTTCTTGCTTCAGATGATGGCAGGGCAGGTTCAGTAGTTTTTGGTGGTGCTCCAGTCTTCTGTACGTGGTGCCTGTACGCCGAAAGTGTCCCGCAATTTTTCTGGCCACCGACAGCATCTCTTGCACGCCCCTGTCGTTTTTTAAAAAATTCTGCACCACCAAATTCAAGGTATGTGCAAAACATGGGACGTGCTGGAATTTGCCCAGATTTAATGCACACACAATATTGCTGGCGTTGTCCGATGCCACAAATCCACAGGAGAGTCCAATTGGGGTAAGCCATTCCGCGATGATCTTCCTCAGTTGCCGTAAGAGGTTTTCAGCTGTGTGCGTATTCTGGAAAGCGGTGATACAAAGCGTAGCCTGCCTAGGAAAGAGTTGGCGTTTGCGAGATGCTGCTACTGGTGCCGCCGCTGCTGTTCTTGCGGCGGGAGTCCATACATCTACCCAGTGGGCTGTCACAGTCATATAGTCCTGACCCTGCCCTGCTCCACTTGTCCACATGTCCGTGGTTAAGTGGACATTGGGTACAACTGCATTTTTTAGGACACTGGTGAGTCTTTTTCTGACGTCCGTGTACATTCTCGGTATCGCCTGCCTAGAGAAGTGGAACCTAGATGGTATTTGGTAACGGGGGCACACTGCCTCAATAAATTGTCTAGTTCCCTGTGAACTAACGGCGGATACCGGACGCACGTCTAACACCAACATAGTTGTCAAGGACTCAGTTATCCGCTTTGCAGTAGGATGACTGCTGTGATATTTCATCTTCCTCGCAAAGGACTGTTGAACAGTCAATTGCTTACTGGAAGTAGTACAAGTGGGCTTACGACTTCCCCTCTGGGATGACCATCGACTCCCAGCGGCAACAACAGCAGCGCCAGCAGCAGTAGGCGTTACACGCAAGGATGCATCGGAGGAATCCCAGGCAGGAAAGGACTCGTCAGACTTGCCAGTGACATGGCCTGCAGGACTATTGGCATTCCTGGGGAAGGAGGAAATTGACACTGAGGGAGTTGGTGGGGTGGTTTGCGTGAGCTTGGTTACAAGAGGAAGGGATTTACTGGTCAGTGGACTGCTTCCGCTGTCACCCAAAGTTTTTGAACTTGTCACTGACTTATTATGAATGCGCTGCAGGTGACGTATAAGGGAGGATGTTCCGAGGTGGTTAACGTCCTTACCCCTACTTATTACAGCTTGACAAAGGGAACACACGGCTTGACACCTGTTGTCCGCATTTCTGGTGAAATACCTCCACACCGAAGAGCTGATTTTTTTGGTATTTTCACCTGGCATGTCAACGGCCATATTCCTCCCACGGACAACAGGTGTCTCCCCGGGTGCCTGACTTAAACAAACCACCTCACCATCAGAATCCTCCTGGTCAATTTCCTCCCCAGCGCCAGCAACACCCATATCCTCCTCATCCTGGTGTACTTCAACACTGACATCTTCAATCTGACTATCAGGAACTGGACTGCGGGTGCTCCTTCCAGCACTTGCAGGGGGCATGCAAATAGTGGAAGGCGCATGCTCTTCACGTCCAGTGTTGGGAAGGTCAGGCATCGCAAACGACACAATTGGACTCTCCTTGTGGATTTGGGATTTCAAAGAACGCACAGTTCTTTGCGGTGCTTTTGCCAGCTTGAGTCTTTTCAGTTTTCTAGCGAGAGGCTGAGTGCTTCCATCCTCATGTGAAGCTGAACCACTAGCCATGAACATAGGCCAGGGCCTCAGCCGTTCCTTGCCACTCCGTGTGGTAAATGGCATATTGGCAAGTTTACGCTTCTCCTCCGACAATTTTATTTTAGGTTTTGGAGTCCTTTTTTTTCTGATATTTGGTGTTTTGGATTTGACATGCTCTGTACTATGACATTGGGCATCGGCCTTGGCAGACGACGTTGCTGGCATTTCATCGTCTCGGCCATGACTAGTGGCAGCAGCTTCAGCACGAGGTGGAAGTGGATCTTGATCTTTCCCTAATTTTGGAACCTCAACTTTTTTGTTCTCCATATTTTATAGGCAGAACTAAAAGGCACCTCAGGTAAACAATGGAGATGGATGGATTGGATACTAGTATACAATTATGGACGGACTGCCACGGTTAGGTGGTATAAAAAAACCACGGTTAGGTGGTATATATTATAATAATAATACAATTATGGATGGACGGACTGCCTGCCGACTGCCGACACAGAGGTAGCCACAGCCGTGAACTACCGCACTGTACACTGGTTGATAAAGAGATAGTAGTATACTCGTAACAACTAGTATGACACTATGACGACGGTATAAAGAATGGAAAAAAAACCACGGTTAGGTGGTATATATTATAATAATAATACAATTATGGATGGACGGACTGCCTGCCGACTGCCGACACAGAGGTAGCCACAGCCGTGAACTACCGCACTGTACACTGGTTGATAAAGAGATAGTAGTATACTCGTAACAACTAGTATGACACTATGACGACGGTATAAAGAATGAAAAAAAAAACACGGTTAGGTGGTATATATTATAATAATAATACAATTATGGATGGACGGACTGCCTGCCGACTGCCGACACAGAGGTAGCCACAGCCGTGAACTACCGCACTGTACACTGGTTGATAAAGAGATAGTAGTATACTCGTAACAACTAGTATGACACTATGACGACGGTATAAAGAATGAAAAAAAAACCACGGTTAGGTGGTATATATTATAATAATAATACAATTATGGATGGACGGACTGCCTGCCGACTGCCGACACAGAGGTAGCCACAGCCGTGAACTACCGCACTGTACACTGGTTGATAAAGAGATAGTAGTATACTCGTAACAATTAGGATGACACTATGACGGTATAAAGAATGAAAAAAAAACCACGGTTAGGTGGTAGGTATATAATAATAAATAATACAATTCTGGTCGGACGGACTGCCTGCCGTGTGCCGACACAGAGGTAGCCACAGCCGTGAACTACCGCACTGTACACTGGTTGATAAAGAGATAGTAGTATACTCGTAACAATTAGGATGACACTATGACGGTATAAAGAATGAAAAAAAAAACCACGGTTAGGTGGTAGGTATATAATAATAAATAATACAATTCTGGTCGGACGGACTGCCTGCCGTGTGCCGACACAGAGGTAGCCACAGCCGTGAACTACCGCACTGTACACTGGTTGATAAAGAGATAGTAGTATACTCGTAACAATTAGGATGACACTATGACGGTATAAAGAATGAAAAAAAAAACCACGGTTAGGTGGTAGGTATATAATAATAAATAATACAATTCTGGTCGGACGGACTGCCTGCCGTGTGCCGACACAGAGGTAGCCACAGCCGTGAACTACCGCACTGTACACTGGTTGATAAAGAGATAGTAGTATACTCGTAACAATTAGGATGACACTATGACGGTATAAAGAATGAAAAAAAAAACCACGGTTAGGTGGTAGGTATATAATAATAAATAATACAATTCTGGTCGGACGGACTGCCTGCCGTGTGCCGACACAGAGGTAGCCACAGCCGTGAACTACCGCACTGTACACTGGTTGATAAAGAGATAGTAGTATACTCGTAACAATTAGGATGACACTATGACGGTATAAAGAATGAAAAAAAAACCACGGTTAGGTGGTAGGTATATAATAATAAATAATACAATTCTGGTCGGACGGACTGCCTGCCGTGTGCCGACACAGAGGTAGCCACAGCCGTGAACTACCGCACTGTACACTGGTTGATAAAGAGATAGTAGTATACTCGTAACAATTAGGATGACACTATGACGGTATAAAGAATGAAAAAAAAACCACGGTTAGGTGGTAGGTATATAATAATAAATAATACAATTCTGGTCGGACGGACTGCCTGCCGTGTGCCGACACAGAGGTAGCCACAGCCGTGAACTACCGCACTGTACACTGGTTGATAAAGAGATAGTAGTATACTCGTAACAATTAGGATGACACTATGACGGTATAAAGAATGAAAAAAAAAACCACGGTTAGGTGGTAGGTATATAATAATAAATAATACAATTCTGGTCGGACGGACTGCCTGCCGTGTGCCGACACAGAGGTAGCCACAGCCGTGAACTACCGCACTGTACACTGGTTGATAAAGAGATAGTAGTATACTCGTAACAATTAGGATGACACTATGACGGTATAAAGAATGAAAAAAAAAACCACGGTTAGGTGGTAGGTATATAATAATAAATAATACAATTCTGGTCGGACGGACTGCCTGCCGTGTGCCGACACAGAGGTAGCCACAGCCGTGAACTACCGCACTGTACACTGGTTGATAAAGAGATAGTAGTATACTCGTAACAATTAGGATGACACTATGACGGTATAAAGAATGAAAAAAAAACCACGGTTAGGTGGTAGGTATATAATAATAAATAATACAATTCTGGTCGGACGGACTGCCTGCCGTGTGCCGACACAGAGGTAGCCACAGCCGTGAACTACCGCACTGTACTGTGTCTGCTGCTAATATAGACTGGTTGATATTTAAAGAGATATTAGTAGTATACAACAATACTATACTGGTGGTCAGGCACTGGTCACCACTCCTGCAGCAAAAGTGTGCACTGTTAATTAATATAATTGTACTCCTGGCTCCTGCTAACAACCTGCAGTGCTCCCCAGTCTCCCCCACAATTAATTATAAGCTTTTAATTTATACATTGATGACTGTGCAGCACACTGGGCTGAGCTGAGTGCACACAGACTGAGTCACACTGTGTGACTGACTGTGCTGTGTATCGTTTTTTTTTTCAGGCAGAGAACGGATATAGCAGAGAGAAGTGAACGGATATATTATATTAAATAAAAGTTAACTAGCAACTGCACTGGTCACTGACTGTGGTAAACTAACTCTGTCTGCGACTCTGCACAATCTCTCTCTCTCTCTATCTAATCTATCTCTATTCTAATGGAGAGGACGCCAGACACGTCCTCTCCCTATCAATCTCAATGCACGAGTGAAAATGGCGGCGACGCGCGGCTCCTTATATAGAATCCGAGTCTCGCGATAGAATCCGAGCCTCGCGAGAATCCGACAGCGTCATGATGACGTTCGGGCGCGCTCGGGTTAACCGAGCAAGGCGGGAAGATCCGAGTCGCTCGGACCCGTGAAAAAAAACATGAAGTTCGGGCGGGTTCGGATTCCGAGGAACCGAACCCGCTCATCTCTAATATTTATAAAATATAATACATTCATGAGTATTTGTTGGAACCAACATATAATTATTACAGTTACTGTTGTTGACCTGGACAAAGTCAGAATTATGTTAATCATTTTTTCCCCACAAGAGCTACTCATCACACTCTGTGAGCCAGACTACTGTTTAATCTTTAAGCACTTAATTAATATTATTATCCACCACTAAAATATATGCAATATCATTTAGTGTATTTCTCTTACAGAGTCCGTAATTATTCAGCCAAAGCACTAGAATAAAGGCTTGTATATGCTAAACTGCAGACTCACCGCAGGCATGTGCTTAGCTTCAGCGGGGTTCATCTTTGCTTTCCCACAAAATTCTGTTATCTGTAGATTTGAAGCTGTAAGAATTTTTTCATTCCTTTTTCTTGGAAATAAATCACCCGCATACTGTAGGATATAATGTGTTGGAATATTATTACATATATTTAAACAAAACTGCAATGTGCTTGAATTTAAAAAAAAATCTGTACTAAAGGGATTTATATTACATTTTAAAAGAGATATGCACAGACCCAGCTTTTTGGTTTTGATTTTATATCATCGTTGTGGTTTGGTTCTGGCAAAACTGCTTTCAAATGTTTTGTTTTTGGATCTAGATTTCTTTCAAAATTAATAATAACAGCTAAATTCATGTGGTTTGAATCTGTTTTGTTTCCTACAGTTATATTAACAGCAATAACATTAATTTCCTGTCCTTTCCAGCATGAAATGGCTCCTGAAATCGGGAGGGAGGATTTGTAGTACATGCCATACAAAACATGAGATTCGGTTTTTATATCTGAGTTCTGAACTTGGTGAGATGACCCAAGTCATGTCTTGGTTTGACTCAGTACCTCAAAATGACCAAAACCGTGACTCAATTCAGGTGTGTTCGGTACTCATCAGAACCAAATTGTCACAACTGAGGGCCTGAGCTGACGGGAGGCAGCCTCAGTTGTAGGGGCTGAGATGTACCGGAACCTGGGAGGTTGTATCAGACCCCTGGACATGTAAGTAACATGAATAATAACTGCCCGAAGGCGTGACCACGACAACTTGGATAAAAGTCAATGATGTTTATTATGACAACTCTGCAACACAGCAGCAGTAAAAGAAAACGTAAAAGTCAGCAAAGAATAAATACAGTTCCTGGGTACTACAGGATGGCAGGAGCCACAGGGCACTGGTAGTGTGAGATAGTTCTTATGATCTTCTAGATGGAAAGTCCTTACCAGGCCCGACTGTAGCAATGGAGATAACCCAGGATTGTGCCAGCTGGTGTTCCAGGAAAAGCTGGGTTGCTGAAGATAAAACAGCTGCTGTGGATACTGGCTGGAACCAGACTGTTGTTAGCACGGAGTGGATACTGGCTGGAATCAGTTAAATAATAAATGAACTTGGGAGCGATGAAATATGAACTGAAATGTAGAACTTGAGAGCGGAGAAATAATAATACCGGTGGAGAGTGGTAAAGTGTAGAAAGGACACCGGCCCTTTAAGGGAAGCTGTACTCTGCTGGAAGCTGAGCTGGAAGCAGGTAAAGTTGTAGCTGGAAACAGATGAATCCACAATGGATTGGAGAGTCAGGCTACACCGCAGGTGGTATGCTGGTGCGGGTCTCTATGGTGGAAGTCTTGAGACAGGAGCTGGAACCTGGAAGACAATCACAGGAGAGAGACAAACAGGAACTAGGTTTGACAACCAAAGCACTGACGCCTTCCTTGCTCAGGCACAGTGTATTTATACCTGCAGCAAGGAAGGGATTGGCTAGGCAATTATGCAGATTATCAATACTGAGAACAGATTGGTGGAAATGATCAGCTGACAGAATCCAAGATGGCTGCGCCCATGCAGACACTTGGAGGGAAGTTTGGTTTGTAATCCATGTGGTAATGAAAACAGTAATGGCGGCGCCGGCCACCGGAGACAGGAGGCGCCAGGCTGACAGATGCACATCCAACCACGCGGACACAGCGGAGGCCGCGGCTGACGTAATCGCCACTCAGACACTCTGCATGCAGAAGTTCAGGGACGGCGGCGGAGGCCGCGGGAGACGCCATGCCAGGTGTAATATGGCGTTTACTGTGACAGCGTCCCAGAGTGACAGGAGAGGATACAGGAATGTACACATCAGGATAACAGATGGGATCCGGTCCTGGAGCGCTGAGCCAGCCTTAGGAGGCATCTGATGGGTAAGAAATGGCGTCCAGATACCCGGATCGTGACAGCACCCCCCCTTTAGGAGTGGCCCCAGGACACTTCTTTGGCTTTTGAGGAAACTTGGAATGGAATCTCCGGACCAAGGCAGGAGCATGGACATCAGAAGCATTGGTCCATGAACGTTCCTCAGGACCATAACCCTTCCAGTCAATAAGATATTGTAGTTGACCGTAACGGTGACGTGAGTCCAGGATCTTGGCCACTTCATACTCAACGCCTCGTTGAGTTTGGACTTTCGGAGTTGGAGGAAGTGAGGAATGAAACCGATTCAAGATCAGCGGTTTCAACAGGGAAACATGGAATGTCCTGGGTATTTTTAAGAAGGGAGGCAACTGGAGTCTGTAAGCAACAGGATTGATGACTTGTTCAATCTTGAAAGGACCGATATAGCGAGGTGCAAACTTCATACTGGGAACTCTTAACCTCAAATTCTTCGTGGATAACCATACCCGATCACCCATCTTGAGAGCAGGAACTGCTCGACGCTTCTTATCCGCAAACTTCTTGTACCTGAACGATGCCTTGAGCAGAGCTGATCGTACGCTCTTCCAGATATTGGCAAACTGATGCAAGGTGATATCCACTGCGGGAACAGAAGTTGCTGGAAGCGGTTGGAACTCAGGGACTTTAGGGTGGAATCCAAAGTTAGTGAAGAATGGTGTTGAAGCAGATGAAGAATGATACTGGTTGTTATGACAGAACTCGGCCCAGGGAAGTAATTGAACCCAGTCATCTTGAGAGGAGGACACATAGATGCGGAGGAAGGCCTCCAAGTCCTGATTCACCCTCTCGGTTTGACCATTGGTCTGAGGATGGTAAGCCGTGGAAAACTTTAGCTTGACTTGGAGGACTTGACATAAACTTCGCCAGAATTTGGCTGTGAATTGAACTCCTCGATCTGAGATAATTTCTTCTGGAAGACCGTGGAGTCGGAAGATCTCTTGTATGAATACTTGAGCCAACTTGGAAGCTGACGGAAGACCGGTGAGAGGAATGAAGTGTGCCATCTTGGTGAACCGGTCAACTACCACCCAGATGGTATTGAACTTGTTGCACATGGGTAAGTCTGTAATGAAATCCATCGACAAGTGGGTCCATGGTCGACGGGGAACGGATAGTGGAACCAGTTGCCCCGCAGGCGACTGGCGGGATACTTTATGTTGGGCACACTTTGGGCAAGATGCAATAAACTCCAAGACGTCCTTTTTCAGAGTTGGCCACCAATAGGACCTAGAGATAAACTCCAGGGTTTTTTGGATACCTGTATGTCCGGCAAAACGGGAAGCATGGGCCCAATGCATGAGCTTCTTCCTTAGTATCGGCTTCACAAAACTTTTCCCTGATGGGGGCGTAGAGTCCATCCCTACCGTGGAGAATGCCAACGGATTTATAATAGGATGCTTATCTGAAGACTCTGACTCATTTTCTTGCTCCCATGAGCGGGAAAGGGCATCGGCCTTGCGATTCTGAGAGCCCGGACAGAACTGGAGTTTAAAGTCGAACCTGGAAAAGAAAAGTGCCCATCTGGCCTGACGAGGTTTGAGACATTGTGCGCCCTTCAGGTATAAAAGGTTCTTGTGGTCTGTAAGTATGGTGATTGAATGAGAAGCTCCCTCCAACAGATACCTCCACTCTTCTAGAGCGAGCTTGATGGCTAGCAACTCCTGGTCGCCAATGGCATAGTTGCGCTCAGCTGGGGAGAACTTCCGGGAGAAGAAACTGCAAGGGTGTAAATGGCCATCTTTAGCCCTCTGAGATAACACCGCTCCTACTCCAACAGAGGAGGCATCCACCTCTAAGATGAAAGGAGAGTCGATGTCAGGCTGTTTCAGAACAGGCGCAGAGATGAACCTTTGTTTTAAAAGATGAAATGCTTGCATGGCTTCTTCAGACCACTTGGACGGGTTAGCACCCTTCTTAGTGAAAGCAGTAATAGGCGCCACAATGGTGGAAAAGTCTCGTATAAACTTTCGGTAATAGTTGGCGAACCCTAAGAACCTCTGGACCCCTTTGAGGGTTAAGGGTACCGGCCAATTTTGGATTGCTTGTAGTTTCTCAGGATCCATCTCTAGTCCGGAACCGGACACAATGTACCCTAGAAACGGAATGGACTTGACTTCAAAGACGCATTTTTCTAATTTGCAATAGAGATGATTGACACGGAGACGGGACAGAACCTCTTTAACCCAAAAACGATGTTCCTCTAAATCGTTGGCAAAAATGAGGATATCGTCTAGATAGACCACGACATGACGGTATAGAATGTCTCTGAAGATCTCATTGACAAAATGCTGGAAGACAGCTGGAGCATTGCTCAATCCGAAGGGCATGACGAGGTACTCATAATGTCCGTCACGGGTGTTAAAGGCGGTCTTCCACTCGTCACCCTCACGGATCAGGATGAGATTGTATGCACCTCGCAAGTCCAGCTTTGTAAAGATGGTAGCTCCGCTAACTCTGTCAAAGAGCTCAGTAATTAGGGGTAAAGGATAAACGTTCTTGATGGTAATGTCGTTCAAACCTCTGTAGTCGATACACGGCCGCAGACCACCATCTTTCTTTTTTACAAAAAAGAAGCCTGCGCCGGCTGGAGAAGAAGAAGGTCGAATGAACCCCTTTGCTAGGTTCTCTTTAATATATTCCTCCATAGAATGCGTCTCAGGCAGAGACAACGGATAAGTTCGGCCTCGAGGTGGAACCTTCCCTGGAACGAGATCAATCGGACAGTCCCATTCTCTATGAGGAGGAAGGATATCAGCAGAAGCTTTACTGAACACATCCGTGAAATCTTGATATGGAGGAGGTGGAACATCAGACGACCTGGGGGAGGAAGAACAGACAGGCAATACTTTAAACAAACATGTCTCAGCACAGGAGGAACCCCATGCCAGGATTTGCGTAGTCGTCCAATCAATTGTAGGATTGTGAAGACGGAGCCATGGAAGGCCCAGGACCACAGGATGTGTGGCTCTTGGAATCACTAAAAAAGAAATAAGTTCGGAATGAAGAACTCCCACTCTCAGACGAACTGGTAGAGTCCTTAAAGAAATAACTGCATCAAAAATTTTGCTGCCATCCACGGCAGTTAAAGAAATGGACGAAGGAAGTCTCTCGGTGGGTAGGGACCACCGTTTAACATAGGCTTCGGTAATAAAGTTCCCAGCTGCTCCGGAATCAAGGAGGGCAATGACGTTCCGATAACGTTGAGCAACTTGAAGCGAGACTGGGAGATTACAATCTTGAGGAGATGGAGAGGAGATCATTACTCCTAGCCGGCCCTCTCCTTGGCGAGCTAGGATTTGGAGTTTCCCGGACGTTTGGGACAGGCATTAATGGTGTGAGACGGAGCTGCACAATAGAGACAGAGAAACTCGGAGAGACGTCTTCGGCGCTCAGCAGGAGTTAAACGGGAACGGCCAAGTTGCATGGGCTCATCTTTAGATGGTGACAGTTGACGAGGAGGAGGAGCAGAAGATTTTGGAGCAGATGATCTTCCACGCTCAGTTGCTCTCTCTCTGAAACGTAAATCAACTTTCGTGCAGAGTGAGATTAGCTCATCTAACTTAGAAGGTAAGTCTCTGGTAGCTAACTCATCTTTAATACGCTCAGATAAGCCATGCCAGAATGCAGCATACAGGGCCTCGTCGTTCCATGCCAGTTCGGATGCCAGGATCTGGAACTGTATCAGATATTGTCCTACAGTACATGACCCCTGGCGTAAACGGAGAATCTCGGATGAAGCTGAGGTTACCCGGCCTGGCTCGTCGAAGATGCGCCTGAATGTTGACACGAAGGCAGTGTAGGAAGATAGCAGGGTGTCGGACCTCTCCCATAACGGTGATGCCCAATCAAGGGCTGAGCCACTGAGAAGAGAAATAATGTAGGCAATTTTTGTACGGTCACTGGGAAAATTGCCAGGTTGTAGCTCAAACTGA
Source organism: Pseudophryne corroboree (assembly GCF_028390025.1). NCBI lineage: Eukaryota > Metazoa > Chordata > Amphibia > Anura > Myobatrachidae > Pseudophryne > Pseudophryne corroboree. The sequence continues at coordinate 1,112,026,167 of NC_086444.1, forward strand.
ATCTCACACTGGTTGAGAAATCCCCTGCAGAATCTTGGAGATCCGTCAAATTTTGCTGGCGTTGGAAGATGAAGACGTGGAGCAGAAATGGGTAAGGTGGGTGGGGTTATAGCTGGAGTCACTGTGGTTGACGGACCAGACGCGCCTGATCCACGGAGAGTTGTCTGAATCCCATCCAGCCGAGTAGAGAGATCCTGGAGACAGCGGATGATGTGGCCCTGTGCAGCCTCCTGATGTTCTAGTCGGGCTGCCAGTTCTTGCATCGGCCTGGCCGCTTGATCCTGGTCTCCGGCTGGATTCATTAGGTCAGTGCTTACTGTCACAACTGAGGGCCTGAGCTGACGGGAGGCAGCCTCAGTTGTAGGGGCTGAGATGTACCGGAACCTGGGAGGTTGTATCAGACCCCTGGACATGTAAGTAACATGAATAATAACTGCCCGAAGGCGTGACCACGACAACTTGGATAAAAGTCAATGATGTTTATTATGACAACTCCGCAACACAGCAGCAGTAAAAGAAAACGTAAAAGTCAGCAAAGAATAAATACAGTTCCTGGGTACTACAGGATGGCAGGAGCCACAGGGCACTGGTAGTGTGAGATAGTTCTTATGATCTTCTAGATGGAAAGTCCTTACCAGGCCCGACTGTAGCAATGGAGATAACCCAGGATTGTGCCAGCTGGTGTTCCAGGAAAAGCTGGGTTGCTGAAGATAAAACAGCTGCTGTGGATACTGGCTGGAACCAGACTGTTGTTAGCACGGAGTGGATACTGGCTGGAACCAGTTAAATAATAAATGAACTTGGGAGCGATGAAATATGAACTGAAATGTAGAACTTGAGAGCGGAGAAATAATAATACCGGTGGAGAGTGGTAAAGTGTAGAAAGGACACCGGCCCTTTAAGGGAAGCTGTACTCTGCTGGAAGCTGAGCTGGAAGCAGGTAAAGTTGTAGCTGGAAACAGATGAATCCACAATGGATTGGAGAGTCAGGCTACACCGCAGGTGGAATGCTGGTGCGGGTCTCTATGGTGGAAGTCTTGAGACAGGAGCTGGAACCTGGAAGACAATCACAGGAGAGAGACAAACAGGAACTAGGTTTGACAACCAAAGCACTGACGCCTTCCTTGCTCAGGCACAGTGTATTTATACCTGCAGCAAGGAAGGGATTGGCTAGGCAATTATGCAGATTATCAATACTGAGAACAGATTGGTGGAAATGATCAGCTGACAGAATCCAAGATGGCTGCGCCCATGCAGACACTTGGAGGGAAGTTTGGTTTGTAATCCATGTGGTAATGAAAACAGTAATGGCGGCGCCGGCCACCGGAGACAGGAGGCGCCAGGCTGACAGATGCACATCCAACCACGCGGACACAGCGGAGGCCGCGGCTGACGTAATCGCCACTCAGACACTCTGCATGCAGAAGTTCAGGGACGGCGGCGGAGGCCGCGGGAGACGCCATGCCAGGTGTAATATGGCGTTTACTGTGACAGCGTCCCAGAGTGACAGGAGAGGATACAGGAATGTACACATCAGGATAACAGATGGGATCCGGTCCTGGAGCGCTGAGCCAGCCTAAGGAGGCATCTGATGGGTAAGAAATGGCGTCCAGATACCCGGATCGTGACACAAATGGCCTATCTCTAATAAAAAAAGTGCATAATTATTCAAAGAAATCCAGTAACATCCTTTAGAGAGTCATGCATGCATTTGTCCACAAGGTGAAAACACTGCCATAAGTGAGGGCAAACTGGGATAACATGGGGAGCTGTCTCAGAGAGCAACAATTTTGAGGGTAGCAAATTCATTTTTTTTTAATGCAAAAGTTTAATGAGCCGTAGTTACTTTGGTCTGATAAAAAAAAAATTCATATGTTAAAGTGCACACAACTTATATTCAACTTTTCATGATACTGTACTGTAATTTGTGTTCATTTGTACAGTATGAGGGATGAGATAATTAACATTAAATCCCTGCCTAGATTACTACTTGCTGATGATAATAAACTGCTTAAGATTCTGTAATAGATGACAAAAATCCATCATTGACCACCTGTGAAACAACCCCTCCCAGGATACAAAAATTGTGGCCCGGTTCACAGTTTGACCCCATGTCCTCCAATGCTATCACAGACTTCTTGAGACCTATGACTTTAAACAAAACAGTCCAATTGATGACAATCTATCCAGAGAAGAAAGTCTGGCCCTTTCTGCCTTTGGGAAAAGACAAGACATCAACATGGGGCTGATAAGGGTGGGGCGATAGTGATACAGAACACCTCTGACCATATTACTGAATGCTATCACCTATTAAATGATTCTGACACTTACAGCCCCTTTGATGGTGATCCCACTGAAAGCTATAAGAAAGAACCTTATGGGTTATTACAACAAGCAGTGTCATCTGTGACAAGTTCACATACATTTTTTATTCACTGAACACCCCATTGTGCCCCTTTTTTACATTATAGCTAAAATTCACAAGGATGCACAGAGACTCCCAGACAGACTCATCATTTATGTGAACTATTGGCTATATATTTAGACACATTCTTGCAGTACAGAGAACTTTTACCACTTAAAGGAATCCAATATGTTACTAAAGAGGATGTCTACCATTGATCAGATACCTAGTGACACTTTGCTTGCCACATTGGATGAAGAAAGATTATACACTTGTAGCCCCAATAAAGCAGGTTTACAATCTGTTAAACAATTGATTATGGGCAACGTGCAGTATCGGGGACCTGATATTAAGTTTACATTGAAGCTGTTGGAGGTCACTTTCAGCCACAATTACTTCATTTCAATGTCAGATATTACAGACAGAGGATGGGTTGTACCATGGGCTCAGCTGTGGACTCATCCTTTGCCAAAAGTTACATGTGGGTTGTTGAACATTCTCTGTTTTTTAAAATGAAAAGGTGGCACATTGTATTTTCTTGTACTAACGGTACATAGATAACCTGCTTATCTTTTGACAGGATCAAAAACAACAACTTGATGAATTAGTGGCCACTCAGAATCACTCACTGAGGAGCAGATGTATAAACCTGGAGAAGGCATAAGGAAGTGATAAACCAGTGATAAGCGCAAGGTGATAAATGCACCAGCCAATCAGCTCTGATATGTAAATTGACAATTAGGAGCTGATTGGCTGGTGCGTTATCACCTTGCACCTATCACTGCTTTATCACTTCCTAATACCTTCCCCAGGTTAATAAATCTGCCCCAGAGTCCTATGAAATTGTCTCTTACTAGCACTGCTACTGAAATCTGTTTTTTAGATTCAGTATTCTCATCAGTGTTGATCAGGGTAAGCTGAATATGTGTTTAGATAACAAAACTATGGATCGGAACATGTTACTCCTCAATAACAGCTTTCACCCTGTTTCTACCATCAAAGGTCTGCCCTACTCTCAGTCTCTCCGGGTGTACAGGGTCACCAGCGACTGTGATGAGACTTAGGAACAGTCAGACCTCATGTTACAGAAGTTTCTAGCTTTAAGGCTACCCTCAGGTGCGCTAAAGATCACTAGGTGAGCTAGGTGAGCTTAAGATCGCAAAAGACTGGCTAGAAATAGATGTGATATACTTGAAATGACCAAGAAAAAGGCACAGGGTGCAGTGTTACCCTGGGCCAATGAGTTTAATACTACTAGTGTTATCACTAGTAAGAAGGCCAAGGAACTCTGGCCCATTATTACCACTGACCCAGATTTAAGTGCCCTTAATGATTTCAGTATCATGCGCAGCCGCACTAGGGGAGGAACGTCAGAGACATTGTGATAACAACAGATATACAGTAACAGGGTTCCTGAATAGACACAGAGACATGTTTTATCTCGCAAGAATGGATGCTTCAGGTGCCTAGGGTCCATGACATGCGGTTATTTATTATTATTATTATTATTAGGAGGATTACCAGTTATTTATATAGTGCATAAATATTCCGCAGCCCTTTTCAGAGAATATCTGGCCATTCACATCAGTCCCTGCCCCAGTGGAGCTTACAATCTATATTCCCTACCACATGTATCACACATTCATGCTAGGGTTACGTTTTTTGGGAGCCAATTAACTTACCAGTATATTTTTGGATTGTGGGAGGAAACCGGAGTGCCCAGAAGAAACCCACGAAAGTACGGGGAGACTATACAAACTCCACACAGTTAGTGCCATGGTGGAAATGGAACCCATGACCGTAGTGCTGTGAGACAGTAATTCTAACTATTACACCATCTGTACTGCCATTACACCATCCGTACTGCCAACATAATATAACCCGCATGGCCACTTGATGACAAACAGATGGAGCTGCACTCATCTAGTGTGGCTCCATCGCACATAAGCACACCCAGCTTGACGAGGCGATCCATCCACCTAGTCACACCGGGTCACTTCCATTCTAGCAATTAGCATGGCTCCATCTGCAAATAGCAAATTAGTAGATATATTTATCTACAGGGGATGTAATTGTGCACCCATATTCTGGGAAAAGTTCAAAATCAATTGGCTCCACATGTATGGTTCCAAATTTGCTATTTATGTAATCAAATAGCCATGCGGGTGATATTATATAAGCAACACGGTCTGGCCATCTGCACAGCTCTCCAAACGGGCAACAGTGATCGGCCGGTGGCCCGGCATTTTATTGAGTCTGGCCACATTATGGCCATGTTAAAATACAAGATCACTGATCATGTGCGATATCTCCATGAGGGGACAATAGGGGTAAGAAGCTGCTACAGCTTGAATCAGATGGATTTCCTAAGCTTGAAACCTTGTGCCCCCAAATCATAAATGAATCACTGGGTCTATTACATTTTGTATAGTTTTTCAGAACATGTTATCATTTGCTACATTGTTTTTTATTAACCTTGGGTGTTTGTCTGTTATTAACCCATAATAGGATGTTTTGACATCCTTTTATGGGTTAATAAAACACCCTATTATAGGGTAATAGGGCTAGTCCCACTTTATGTAGTATGTATGGGACAGGGTTTATTTCTTGTCCTTCTAATACATTAGTTGTGTTAGTTGTACATTAGTAGTTGTCCCTCCTATTCCTGTTGGGAATTGCTGTGTTAATATTTAGATTTTTTACATTTATTTTCTCATGTTTGTGCAGCACTCATTTAATTAGTATCATTTTGCCACTCTTATTGTGCATACTTTTATTCTTTGGGCAATGATGTTTATAGATAATAATATTATTGTATTGTTGTATTAGCACTCTGCACCTTTGTTACCATGGTTATATTTTTATTTATTTATTATTTATTACCAGTTATTTATATAGCAGACACATATTCCACAGCACTTTACAGAGATTATTTTTTTGTTTACAGTATCCCAATGCCCGTGTTTTCCTTGTTCCGATGACATCACATCTGCTGGAAGTGAGTGCCGAAAACCAGAGCTGGACGGTCCAAAGGGAGCAGACGGTGTGGCCATGGCGAGCTCCCACGGGAGGTCTTATGGGTGAGTATACATATATTTGTTTGATTAAGGGTAACACGTCTCTGAAACATTGATTTTAGAATACACTTTTTTTTATCCCCAATATGCAAGTCTCTGAGTACCGCCTCTTTTTATTTTCTATACATATTGATGTGCTGTCCCCAGTGGAGGGCACCAGAGCAAGGTACCCCTTGGGGGATTAGGAGTGGTGGAGTTGTGGAGCACTCTATAGTCCGAGAAACATAGAAATGAATTTAAAAAATTCAGATGGTTCATTAATTTCTTTGGTTTAGCAATTAGCAATGTAGTAATTTCACATTATTATGTTGAGCAGTTCCAGATTACCAAATAAGCACTATGGGCCCCACGCCTTTTAGGTGCCCTGCAACAATGGATCAAAAAAACATTTACAGGTTGAGTCTCCCTTATCCAAAATGCTTGGGACCAGAGGTACTTTGGATATGGGATTTTTCCGTATTTTGGAATAATTGCATACCATAGTGAGATATCATGGTGATGGGACCTAAATCTAAGCACAGAAAGCATTTATGTTACATATACATCTTATACACACAGCCTGAAGGTCATTTTAGCCAATATTTTTTATAACTTTGTGCATTAAACAAAGTGTGTTTACATTCACACAATTCATTTATGTTTCATATACACCTTATACACACAGCCTGAAGGTCATTTAATACAATATTTTTAATAACTTTGTGTATTATTAAGCAAAGTTTGTGTACATTGAGGCATCAGAAAACAAAGGTTTCACTATCTCACTCTCACTCAAAAAAGTCCGTATTTCGGAATATTCCGTATTTCGGAATATATGGATATGGGATACTCAACCTGTATTTGTTCTTGAAAGAAAATAACCACCAAGCTATCTAAAATTGTTTTCAAAAGATAGAAAAAAATTTATCAACTCAAAGAAATGAAAACTTTAACTAATAATAATTTTTGCTTAATAACATATCTTAATTTGTTTAATAATATAAATAATTGTTAATGTTTGTTTTGTGTAATAAAATGTGTTTATTATAATTGTTGGTTGGTTAAATGAAATATGTAATAGCAGATAATTTGCGAGCGGGCCCCGAGATTTCAACTGCCTAGGGCCCTTTCACAGGGTTTAATCCAGCACTGGTGTTGAGATACAGTATAAAGCGTCAACATTTTCCACAACTGTAAATTTTATCAAACAAATAAAAAAAATCATTAAATAGTCAAAAGATGGAGGTGAGACAATTGTTCAAATAATGGGTTTAATTTTCATGCTCCTTGAAAGAAAGGAGCTATTGGTTATATACATTTATTCGTTTTCAAAATATATTGTAAGCTAATAGATGTGATGATTCATATTTTAACATTACAGCATCTACCTTTGTGCATCTGTAGTCAAACACTTATGGGGTTATATATGTATAGGTTCCAAAATTGAAGGAATATATGCAGGAATTGAGTGAATTCCCTGCTAGATTTAAAGTGGCAATCTGTTATAAGGCAAAACCGGCCTTATGCAGTAACTGACTTGTGCTTTAAATTCAGTGGTGAACTTACTGAAAACCTGTAAACTTGGAATCTATTACATAACCTCTTTAAACTATTACTGAGCTTTTTTGGAGCCTGGAATTTTATGTCTCCACTGAATGTTCATTGGCCAAACAATACTGACATTCCTCTCAAAATATTTTGCAGGATACTGTAACTTTGATAAAATGAACACGAAATGACAAGTTCATTTCTGCATCATATCAAAGTAAATGTACAGTACAGGTTTTCCTATAGTATTCTACAAGAAATAGAAAAGTGGAGGGGATTACAGTAAATAGTATAGTCCTGATGCCGATTTGTACGTATGCAAGTTTCTGGATCATACTGTGACTTGAATGTACTCTGGACGCCAGTACAAGTGTGGCAATCATATTCATTTCAATCACATCACAATAAGAGATATGAATTACAAGCTTTATAGCAGGCATTATCAACCTCTGTCCTCGAGGCACACTAACAGTCCAGCTTTTAGTAATATCTATGCTTGAGTACAGGTGATTTATTAGTACCTCTCTTATTTTTATTTAACGGTGTGTGCTGATGCCTGTTTACCACTGAACTCTGCGCTGTTGGTGTACTTTGAGGATTAAAAGCATTAAAAGCATTAAAATATTCGGCCAGTCGGGATCCCGGTGGTCAGAATACCGACGCCAGGATCTCGAGCGCTGTGAATACTGACAGCTGCGCGCCAGGGATAGCCCCGCAAGGGGCTTTCTAGCACTTGCCCCGCTGCCGGGCATTCTAGCCGCTGGGATCCCGGTGTCAGTATTTTAACATCTGGGATCCAAGGCGCCGGGATTTCATCCCAAACTCTATTAATAAGCCTGTGTCAATGCTATGATTTAAGTTAAGTATAGGTTAGTGCAGGTGCATCCTGATGATGATGATGATGATGATGATGATGATGATGATGATGATGATGATTAAACTAAGCATATAGATAGGGGGTGGGTGCACCCAATCAGCATCAGGCCCTATATTATAGAGTTACATTTAGTGCCCAAGAGCATCCATTTGTAGCTGAATCTAACACTAAATGAATTGTGGCCAAAATCCTTTGTAAAAATAAACTATATGCTGTAAGTGTCATACTAGGACAACACAATGAGTGCATGTCCCTTAGAATAATTAGGGTTTTTGCCTGCCTATAGCAGGAAATGCAAGTGCCTAGCTCCTGGAACAGTACACAAGAACGTATACACCCTTCAAATGCTGTATAAGTCAAGAATATGGATATACAGTTTGTGGGAAACAAATCCTCTTACTGTAAACTATTTTAAGAGTTCATGGGACAAAATATCACTATTGTCAAAAAATTTCATTTTCCCACTCCCCCATAAAACTAAACCCTATAATTTAAATACATTTTACAAAAATATTCCCATATAACTAACTGATCAGTTAAACATTGGAAGGTCAGAACATTCCATTGGTGTCAGCTGTGTTATTGATAGCTTGATGTTGATACTGTAGCTTGATTTTTACCTAATAGTGAGCTACTGTAGCTGTAAGTTGAAGTGCAACATTCATACTGATTATTTATCTGCATTTAGGCTTAGATCAAGTGTAGATGTGCATCTTTATAGTAGGGTTTACAATGCATGTGATATATCTTCACTTAGTGCTCTGGTTTGAAGCTGATATTTGGAAGGTCCACAGAGTTAGATGCCACCCTATACTGCTGAATCATAGGTATCTTAACACATAGGGTAATGTATCACCCATAGCATTGTAGCAGATATGGACTTGGAAAATATTGAGTTTTTAAGGGTCCTTATGGGGAGTCAGGGAACATATTCCTGGTATATTCCTGGTATGTATTGTGTTTTTGACCCTCATACTGAATGATTATACAATACTTCTTTTATCAACCTTTTGGCTGCTTGGGTAAGATTATGGGGTTTTTGTCCTAGAAGGGTTTGGGAACCAATCTTTATCATGGACAGGCTATCTTACTTGCATGGATGGAGGGCCAGAAGTGTAAAACTTTGAGATACTGCGTGACTATATACAGTATTAGCAAAATGGGGGTTTATGTAAATCACTTAGGAGTGATAATTGCATAGTTGATAAGTTGAGAATGTTGCCATAGTCTTCTAGCTGGGCAGGAAATATTCTTAGATTCAAGACATAAAGGCCACTCACAAGAGTGTAATGCCAAGAACAGGGCTACAACTGAGGGGGTGTTGAGATGGTCAGAGACAAAAAGCAGGAAACCTATGATGAGTTGGAAGCATGCCATGGGGGGGTAGGCTTCAGAAGGTAGGCCAGGGCCAGATTAAGGGGGACACAGGGGGCAAGTACCCCAGGCACCCATCTCCCAGGGGTACCCCAGTCAGAGCTCCCCTAAACCATCTTTAGCTGATGTGTGGTGACTGTGACCGGGCTCTGTGTTGAAGAACAGTGTGAGGGGCCGCCTGCCGCTACCTTAAGGAGCAGCAAGGAGAAGATCAAGGAAAATGCTGGTAGGGGGAGGGGTAATACAAACACATGATGCTGCTGCAGAGATGTAGGGGGAGACACAGGCTGCTGCAGTGGTACGGGAAGATTGGAACACAGACTGATTTAGAGACAAGAGGAGAGGGACAAATTACTGCCTTGCCCCGGTTGACAAAAATTCTAGTTTCTGCCCTGCCAAGGATGTCCTAATATAATCATGCACAACAAAACACTTTGCCCAAGTACACTACATTTTTGTGACCACACGTTTATTCTTTTCCATTGCCTTTTTGTCCTAAAACTAAAAATTTTAATAATTCCAGCCAAAATCTGTTACCCTCATGGCACTTTTTTTCTTTAGATATACTTAATGACTTTTAGCGCATCATCTAGCTTCCACTGCCCTAATCCTAACCCTGGGGATGGCTTCAGATAATATCATAATAATAAAGATCCTACCTAATCTTCCAGAAAATGAGAGCCTACAGACCTCTATTCTGAAAGGGCTAAATTTCTGGGTGGTGGTGGAGGAGAACAGGGAACATTGTAGCCTTGCAGTGAAGGGGGAGCTTGAGGATCCTTGTTGTCTCAGAGATCTTATGGATCTGAGGGTCAGGAAGAAAGGAGACTTTCCCTCAGAAAGGGCCTGATATCCTGACACCCCAAGAACATTTTTGCACTGTTATTTTTTTTTACACTACCTCAGTTTGTTAATGCAGAACATACAGTACCTCAAACCTGTTCCATAAGTAACTTACAAGAAGTCGGTTTTAAATAATGATCATAAAGGAAATCATATAAAATTGTAAAAGTATTGATAAATAATTGTTTAGTGTCTGCATGGAAGAAAATAAAACAAAATGTAAAAGAAGAAAAGCAGAAAAAGATTTCTGCAATTTAAGAAAACAAGGGATAATAAAAATATGTTTGTGGCAAAATCATGGCCTCATCGTACCAATGCAATAATCGTGATATAGGAATGTAAAATCATTTTATAACCCCCCCCCCCCCAAAAAAAATAAATAAATAGTACTCTGTAAACATTCTTCTTAAACTGGACTTCTACCTTTCTTTGGGGCCCAGATTACTTGTATAATATACAGTACTTCAAATTTCCATTTTTTTGTAACAAAAATAAATAAATACTCGAAATAAAAAAAACAACTTGCTGAAATATTTTCAAAGTGCTAGTGATTGTAAAATGTTTTGTGTCATTAACTGTACACATGATTACCATAAGACATTTTCATTGATATACCTGGAAATACACAAATTGATAATAAGATAGAGAAATAATATTCCAAGAACAGAATGGTCTAATATGAAAACTTGAAGAAAAACATACAAAACAAATCAAACAATTTATATTTCTTCCTAAGTACTGTGTATCTATAATGTTTTATATTTTATTCCCCCAGACATCAGAATTTAAATTACTGTAACTTTGCACGAATACCTAATTAGTATTCCTATGCCTGGATATAAATTTTATTGGTCATGATTGAATTCTACCCAAATTTTATGCATGATGCTTTAATGCCCAAATCATAAAATCATTCCTAACAGTTTGATTTGTGTCTCTTCAATATCAGGTTTATGGCTGGTATAATATATCTAGAAAGAAAAATGTGTGTCTTTAAAATGACTGAAATATGTTTATGCACTGATCCATCTAGCATTACTTTACCTGTGCATTGAGAATACTAATTAACCACTCCATTTGTGCTTCTTCTGTTTTGCAACAGAGATACCTTTAAAAAGATAGATACATTTACAATTAAATTTTTTAAAACATAGAAATAGACATAGAAAATTGCAATTGCTTATTATTATCACTATACAATATAGGAGCTGATTTTGAGTTGGGAACAGAAAAAAGCTAGTTAGGCTGGGTACACACTGCAAAGATGTATCTGATGACCCGCTGACATGCCAACTGAGAGGCCGATTAGGTAAGCTATACACACTCGCCAATTGACCATTAGTGTCGGTGGCCCATACAGCCAGTATTCAGGTGGTCGTTGGATAACCCATACATGCGGCTGGACATGCAGATATAGCAACGTCGTTCACTGACATATTGAATGTACACACCCACCGATCCGCTTGCGATATATCAAATGTTGATATAATGGGCGGTATTCAAATGATTTATCACGCCCAATTTCCTTTCTAAAGTGATCCTCGTTACTGTGCATATCGCGCCCATATTAATCAGGTTTAGCTGCATAATGGGTTGGGTGACCCCACTACCGCAGAGGTAGCGAGCTGAAATTATTATACCATGCCCGTCAGCAGAAACAGAACAGGTGTGGAAGGGAGTGAAAAGAATTGAATACCGCCCAATGAATGATATATCGACCCGTGTGTACCCAGATTAACTTTGCAGCTTGGTAAAACCATGTTGCAATGCTGGTAGGGCAGATTTCAAATGTGAAAGGGGATTTAGATCTGAGAGGGCCTGTCCAAATGCAAATATAAAGTGTAGTGCACAGATAAAGTTGTCCAGTATTTATGCCTAGCACATGCAAAATCAGCCAATATTTTCCCTGTTTGCCAAAAGAAAAACAAAAAAAGAAATGAACAGTATTTGTAGTGCAACATGGTTTGTCCAGGTGCAAGATTACTTGTACTTTTTTTGCTTTGATAACTATTTACTAAACATTTCTACAATCACAGTTTATAATCAGTGAGTTCTGATGGTAGATTATTATTATCGTTTATGTATACGGTGCCACAAAATATGCAGAATCATATAGATCATACTGTAATTACAAAGTTATTAGTTTGCAGCCTGTCAAAATTACAGAACAGCAATGTCAGCGCCGGCGGCTGTGTGCACTCGAATGGAACAACTCCTGGATTGCTCAGTTGAGCGCCATCTAGTGGCCGCTGGCATGCAAAACACTTGAATTCCCCCCTTAGAGGTGATGAGCAATGTTAGTCTTTTATTATATAGGATTATACACTCTTTAAGGAACCAACTGAATGTACTTTTAATATTGCTGTCGCAGATTTTATTTAACCTTTGAGCTGAAATTATTAGGGTCCCTATTAAATTGAGAGGCCTATTAACAGTATCATCAATCACATTTTGTGCCCAATAAATATCTTGTGTTACCGGTGCTGTTTACAACAGTAACAGATTAATGAATAGAGCAATTTATCAGTCAACTACAGTACTGTACTGTCGGGACAGCACATCTGATAAGTGGCTACCCCAGCAAAGCTTTTTAAGCCTACTAAATTGCTCCAGATTGCAGTGCATTCTGCAAATAAGGACTGCGGAATTCAGCGTTACTTTGCTGAATGCAGAAAATATCTCCAAGTCTTCTCTGTTTGACTGTTGCTAAATAGCCACAATGCTTTGTTGATATAACAATAGTAGAATAAAGACAAGAAGACCTGGGGAGAATTGTTTCTTAAAACAGGTTCATAACTAAAATTTGGAGAAATCAAATTAAACTGAAAAGGTAAGTAAATTATAGTGGAGACTAAAGCACGAGGCTCATCATGATGTCAGCTAACCAACAACAAATAAAAATGGGAGTTATACCACTCGCCCCAGTACAAAATGGTCCATAAATGAGTGCTTTCTCACTTTACAGAATGCCTAATAATTCATACCCCTTTGCGGGTGTTATCTGAGATCCCATGATACAGATGTGGAGACTTACATTATTTCTAAGTGGATGTCAGACAAAGCAAAAAATATTGAGAGGTTTATTTACCACTCCTTGCAGAGAGAGAACGTGGAGAGAGATAAAGTACCGGCCAAACAGATCCTAACTGTCATGTTTCAAGCACAGCCTGTAACATGGCAGTTAGGAGCTGATTGGCTCCTTTATAACACTCCATTTTATATCTCTCCTTGGCTTAGTAAATAGACCTCACAGTCAACAGTTATTATTACACTAACGGACACATGGTAATTTATCATTTACAAAATATATACTATATCAACATTCTAGAGATATAAAACTGTACAGTTTGTGCCTGATTTTCAGTCACACACAGCTCTGTATACGTCGGCAGATAGTGCATGTCAGCATGCTGCATATACTCTGTAGCAGACATACACATCTCAGGCCACTATGATTTGGATGGATGTTGGCAGTTTCTCCTCATGCATGGAATGGGCATTTTAGGGTGTCAAGTGGGCATTTGTACAGAAGAGGACCATTTACTAGGACTAATGTGGACATGTAGCCAGAGTTGCTTCCTGTTCTGAGTCATTTGGGATGACGGCTGTGTAAGCAAATTAAAAAACTGTGGGGAGGTACACAGGCATCACAAGGGCGGATGGGGGTGTGGGCTGCACCCAGGTGTCACCCTTGGAGGTATTGACACCATGGATCATCCTCTCCTCCTCTGCACAGTCCAAAATGCTGGCATCTCTAGCACTGTCCTTGACTGGTTTTCTTCTTACCTCACAAACTGTTCCTTCGCTGTGTCTGCCTCTGGCACCACCACACACCCTTCCATCCTTCCTGTTGGTGTCCCTCAGGGTTCTCTCCCAGGCCCCCTCCTGTTCTCCCTGTACACCTCTTCCCTGGGTGAGCTCATTAACTCCTTTGACCTTCAATACCACCTCTATGCTGATGACACACAACTCTACCTCTCCTCTCCTGATCTGTCCCCCTCTGTCATCTCTCAGGTTATCAGCTGCCTCTCCGCAATCTCCTTCTGGATCACTTCTGGGTCATGATCAAGCCCCGGCGTGAGCGAAACCGGTCTTCCGTTCACTTACTGCACCTGACTCCGGAGTCACGACGTTTGATCCCCCACAGGAAGGTTTACTGCTAGCAAAGACCTCTTGGTGAGATCGTTCCATTGGCCAGTGATTCAACTGACAGGGTATCGGCGGGATTATATACACAGTATTTTTACATCCCTATCATTAGGGGAACTGTTAATTCTATATTTCTGAGATCCTTGCTAATTAGGATATATGCAGTGGCGGAACTACTGCCAGTGCAAGCGGTGCCTTGCACTGGGGCCCGCCACTGTCAAGGGGACCAAAGCCAGCGCGGCATGTAATGAGTCAAACTGACATGCCGCTGTGTGCTGCAGGCCACCGCCGCCCACCGAGGAGAGGAGCAGCATGCATGCAGCGGCCACGGGGGGGCAGGGGAGAAGAAGGAGCAGGGAGGTGGAAGAGGTATAGGCTGTCCTCCGCCACTGTGAATGCTGGGATGTGCTTGCCCCATCACAGCGGCAGCGGGCAGCCTATGTGAAAGGAGAGGGACAGCAGCAGTAGCGCCTCCACCAATTACACTGCGCTGCTGTGGCTCCCTCCTCCACCTCCCTCCTCCTTCTTCTCCCCTGCCCGGGATCTGCGGCTGCCTGACAGTGACTGCCTGCACCGAGGAGCCTGACTGCCAGCGGATACAGTAAGTATAATCTATTCTTTCTATCTATCTATCTATCTATCTATCTATCTATCTATCTATCAATCTATTCTGTCTGTCTGTCTTAATGTGTAAAATGGGGACGCTGTCTGCCGTAATGTGTAAAAAGGGGGACTGTCTGCCGTAATGTGTAAAAAAGGGGACTCTAACTGCCGTAATGTGTAAAAAGGGGGACAGTCTGCTGTAATGTGTAAAAAGGGGAATCTGTCCGCCGTAATGTGTAAAAGGGGCTCTACCTGGTGTAGTGGTGCTACTGTGCGGCATAATTTGAATAATGGAGTCTACTGTGCACTGTTATATGAAGCCACGGCCCTATATTTTTTGCGCGTGCCTACGGTGCGCACTGCCCCTGTTTTACATGGAGGGGTGGGGCTCCAATGCCGTTTCCTGCTCACAGCGCTAAAATGTCTAGTTACGGCACTGTTGCTAGGTATCCATTTCCCTGGCCATGAGCAGGTCCCCCTCACCAGATCCTCTCCAGGGGTGAGGGGGTGGACTTGGACGGGATGAGGGGGGGCAAAGCATTTTGTCGCACCTGGGCCCACTGCTCGCTAGTTCCGCCACTGGATATATGGTACAGGAATGCACTTATATTATCTATATTTAGGATCCATTTAGTTTTCATCACTTTTCCACAAGGTTAAGCTTTATCTTTTTAATATCTGGCTGGCACTGTTCTATTTTTTACTTGCTATTTGTTCTCAATTTTGTGTCGGATCACCGCACTCACACACTCAGTAAGATTTTGATAATTATTCTTTAGCCAAGATATTCATGTGTGCATTAGTACATGCAGGTGTTTACTACCTATATTGTCTGAACTGATTAAGCAGCCCATGCATTGGCACACAGTCTGTTATCTTATAAGATATTTCTTTGTTACACTCCTTCTCTGGAATTATCTTTATTGTCACATATAATCTCTTTTTCTCCTATTCTTGGACTCTCACCAGTGATCCGGAGGTGTTGTTACTTCTGCCTAACATTGGCTGCAGATCCATAGTTTGTTTCTTCTTACTTTTTCCTATTATATTCTTTTTCTGAATGATCTCTCATCAGTGATCCAAGGAGCAGTTGCATTTCCAACTTTCTACTATCATACCACACTGTATACCCCCAATACCGTCTGATCTTGGAAGCTAAACAGTGTTGGGCTTGGTCAGTACCTTATGGGAGACCATTTGGGAATACCAAGTGTAGTAGAATTACTTCCCCATCCCGAAAACTCCATGCCTAACACCGACAGCAGAATCATTATGTTTCACTTTCTTCTGTACTGATTTTCACTGTTTGCCATTTGGTCTCAGTTATTACATCTGGCACAAGTTTACTGTGTTCATTTAAATTATGTTTTTCATGTGAGTCCATATTATTGACCAGTTTGGTCTAATTTTTTGACATTTATAGGTGTAGTGGATTTGGTCTCTATATATTTTTGGAGCTTCTTGCCCTTTACATACAAATAGGATGTTATCTGTATACCAAAGCTTTTTTAGATTTACATGTTTGTTTGTCCCATATTTTGGATGCCCAGGATTTTTTACTGAATCTATTAAAAATATGTTTTATAAATTTCTACCATATTCCTAGCATTGTAATGTTTCTCAAGAGTGCACCCAAAAAGAGTCTTGCTTCTTCTCTAATTGTGGCCCTCATTCCGAGTTGTTCGCTCGCTAGCTGCTTTTAGCAGCATTGCAAATGCTAGGCTGCCGCCCTCTGGGAGTGTATCTTAGCTTAGCAGAATAGCGAACGAAAGATTAGCAGAACTGCTACTAAATAATTCCCTGCAGTTTCTGAGTAGCTCCAGACCTACTCCTAGACTGCGATCACCTCAGTCGTTTAGTTCCTGGTTTGACGTCACAAACACGCCCTGCGTTCGGCCAGCCACTCCTGTGTTTTTGCCTGGCACGCCTGCGTTTTTTAGCACACTCCCTGAAAACGGCCAGTTTCCACGTAGAAACACCCACTTCCTGTCAATCACACTACGATCACTCGAGCATTGAAAAAACGTCGCTTGAGCTTGTGTAAATCTACAAAGTTTTGTGTGAAAGTACTTAGCGCATGCACGCTGCGTACCATGCGCATGCGCATTTTTGCAGTTTTTTCACTTGATTGCTGCACTGCGAAAATCGGCAGTGAGCGAACAACTCAGAATGACCACCTGTGTTCAATAGTGCAGGCACTTGTCTCTGGGGGCAGAAGATGTCTGCGGGGAACTGCAATGAGGCCGACCATGGTGTCACCATTGGGGAGGCGTAATCTGTGTGCATGAAGACATGCATATAGTTGCATTAGCAGTCCTTTAACATAGCATCTGCATTCCAAATGTTGCTGCATACAAAGCTCAGTGTGACTCAGGATCGGGATCTTTGTATGCAGTTCTTAAATGAATCTCACAATATGTAGTTCTTACAGAGGTGAGGAGGCCCATGGTCAGTCTCCTTCTGGGCCCCCTCCTCTCTAGCCAGCAGAGTTCTTGACTCTGCTCGCTAGGGTCACAAGGGGATCTGTACCAGAGTCTAGTGCGCATGTGCAGGTCTCCGGGAAAATGGCACGGTGGCCATTTTCCTAGTGATTTTCCTATAGCACATGCATGAAATAAAGGAAAAATGGGCACCAAGCCATTTTCCCAGTGATTTCTGCAGCGCTGCTGCTGCGATGTGGGACTCCGGATGGTAAGTATTGAAAAAATGGGTGCAGGGTGTGTGTTGTGGGCCCCTCTGGACCACGGGGCCCATGTACACCACACACAGTGTACCCATTATAAATAAATGAGGTCTTATATTACCATTACCATTCTGCTTGGAAAGTAAGGAAGCATTTACACAATTAGTTGCTTCTGGTATTCAGCAGATAGCTAATAAGTATACAAACATTGTCTGATCGCCATTACTTGGATGAAGCACAGCTGACCCCAATCTAATATCTATTTATTCTGTTCCATAGGACGGGATGTACTAAACTTATAAAAGTGATAATTTCACTGTGATAAAGTACCAGCCAATCACCCCCTAACTGTAATTTTTCAACCCAGCCTGTGATATGGCAGTTAGGAGCTGATTGGCTGGTACTTTATCACAGTGAAATTATCACTTTTCTCAGATTAGTACATCCCATCCTTAGGGGGTAATTCCAAGTTGATCGCAGCAGGATTTTTGTTAGCAATTGGGAAAAACCATGTGCACTGCAGGGGAGGCAGATATAACATGTGCAGAAAGAGTTAGATTTGGGTGGGTTATTTTGTTTCTGTGCAAGGGGAAATACTGGCTGCTTTATTTTTACACTGCAAATTAGATTGCAGATTGAACACACCCCACCCAAATCTAACTCTCTCTGCACATGTTATTGGGTATATGCAATTAGCGGCGAATCGCGGCAATTTTTCGCCCGTTTTTTAATTCGACACAATTCGACCATCAAATTCCAGCAAGTGGGTGCCGAAATTTACCATAATCAATAAAAAAACGGATTAGACAGTCCCGCTGTCGAAAAACGGCCGATTTGACGGATTTTGATCCGATTTTTTAAAAACGGGAAAAAACGGGAAAAAAACCCGGAAAAAAATTGCGTGGGGTCCCCCCTCCAAAGCATAACCAGCCTCGGGCTCTTCAAGCCGGTCCTGGTTCTAAAAATCCGGGGGTAAAAATTACAGGGGATCCCCCGTATTTTTAAAACCAGCACCGGGCTCTGCGCCTGGTGCTGGTGCAAAAAATATGGGGGACAAAAAGCATAGGGGTCCCCAGTATTTTTTACACCAGCATCGGGCTCCACTAGCTGGACAGATAATGCCACAGCCGGGGGTCACTTTTATACAGCGCCCTGCAGCCGTGGCATTAAATACCCAACTAGTCACCCCTGGCCGGGGTACCCTGGAGGAGTGGGGACCCCTTCAATCAAGGGGTCCCCCCCCAGCCACCCAAGGGCCAGGGGTGAAGCCCGAGGCTGTCCCCCCCATCCAAGGGCTGTGGATGGGGGGCTGATAGCCTTGAGAAGTTTGAAAGAATATTGTTTTTTCCAGTAGTACTACAAGTCCCAGCAAGCCTCCCCCCGCAAGCTGGTACTTGGAGAACCACAAGTACCAGCATGCGGGAGAAAAACGGGCCCGCTGGTACCTGTAGTTCTACTGGTAAAAAAATACCCAAATAAAAACAGGAGACACACCGTGAAAGTAAAACTTTATTTCACACCTGCCGACACACACATACTTACCTATGTTGACCCGCCGACTGCCACGCCCCCCTCGTCACTGAAGAATCCGGGGTACCTGTGAAAAAAATTATACTCACCTCAATCCAGTGTCCGGATCTTTTAAAATAATCCTCGTACTTGGCAAAACAACAAAACGAACACCCGGACCAAACGGACTGAAAGGGGTCCCATGTTTACACATGGGACCCCTTTCCACGAATGCCGGGACCCCACGTGACTGCTGTCACAGAAGGTCCCTTCAGCCAATCAGGAAGGGCTACTTCGTGGCACTCACCTGAATAACACCCTAAATATGGTATCTGGTTCATAGGACAACCGTCAGAAGGATAACAGTCAACACCAAATGGTCTAAATGGATTTGGTCAACATGGTTAAAATGTTAACAGACTCAAGTGGTCATCATGACATTGGTCGACACATGAAAAGGTCGATCTGAGTTTTTTTTTTCCTTTTTTCAACTTTTTTATACTTTATCATCCACGTGGACTACGATTGAGAATAGTTACCTTGCCCGTAGTTTGCTTGCCATGCGAGGGGGTGTGGTACACTTATTAGGGTTCCACATGCTGAAAGGTATAATTTTACACCAAAAATAAACTCATGTCGAACTTTTCTAGTGTCGACTATTTCCATGTTGACCTTTTCATCATGTTGACCTTGTGCATGTTGACAATTTGGTGTTGACCTTTTGACTGTCAACCCATTGACACATAACCTACAAATACAATGAGCTACAATTTACTGTAGTAAATTTTCTCTAGGTGACACGTCATTTTAGAACGTGATGATAGTGTCAGGTACTGTAAACCTTACATTTTCGGTAATTTTATTTCACATAAAACTAAACTATTTCAGTGGTCCCAAAACTTGGCCCTCAAGGCACCCTAAAAGACCAGGTGGTACATTTACTAAGATGGGAGTTATATTTAGGTTGGGATGTTGCCCATAGCAACAAATCAGATTCCAGGTATTATCTTCTAGAAGGTGCTAGATAAATGAGTAGTAAAATCTGATTGGTTGCTATGGGCAACATCCCATCTTAAATAGAACTCCCATCTTAGTAAATTTACCCTCAGGTTTTAAGGATATCCATGCTTGAGCACAGACAGTAAAAGCAATTTTACTGCGGTACTAATTAAGCCACCTGTTCTCATGCATGGATAGCTTTAAAACTTGGACTGTTAAGATGCCCTGAGGACTGAGATTGGGAACCTCTTTACTATTTGATAAATGAAACATAGCTTAATAAATATGGTTAATAAGCAAAATCTTTGTTACTGATTTAGCCCTTCATAATGTTGTGATGTTATACGAAATCAAGGTTATTAAAAAAAAAAATCACAATTCTCATATGCACATGTAAAGCATTGCGTTTAAGATTCTGTATTACAGTAAGCTATAGTGTATTCAATTCTGAAACTGCTACGTTGCTCTAAAATAAAAAAAATCATGAATATAAGTAGTGAAATTTGTTTTAGTAATGAAAGGAGAATGAAGGAGATTGAACACCCTGGCGGCATTACAATTTAATAATGATTGACTGGAAGCCTATGCTGCAGGCTCATATGCTACCTGGGGTGCCCTCTGCAGACAGGTAATCCCACTGTAGCCGAACCAATCGCAATGAATATTGTAACGCGGGCAGGGGTTTCCATTCCGTAATGCAGAATAAATTGCATTGCTATATCTGATGATTAATTTATGTGCAGTGTGTATTTCCATTAAAACTTTTTTTACAGAATTGCTTTCATAATATAATAATTCTGTTCAAGTAATAATAAGAATTTACTTACCGATAATTCTATTTCTCGGAGTCCGTAGTGGATGCTGGGGTTCCTGAAAGGACCATGGGGAATAGCGGCTCCGCAGGAGACAGGGCACAAAAGTAAAGCTTTCCGATCAGGTGGTGTGCACTGGCTCCTCCCCCTATGACCCTCCTCCAAGCCAGTTAGGTACTGTGCCCGGACGAGCGTACACAATAAGGGAGGAATTTTGAATCCCGGGTAAGACTCATACCAGCCACACCAATCACACCGTACAACTTGTGATCTAAACCCAGTTAACAGTATGATAACAGCGGAGCCTCTGAAAAGATGGCTCACAACAATAATAACCCGATTTTTGTAACTATGTACAAGTATTGCAGATAATCCGCACTTGGGATGGGCGCCCAGCATCCACTACGGACTCCGAGAAATAGAATTATCGGTAAGTAAATTCTTATTTTCTCTATCGTCCTAGTGGATGCTGGGGTTCCTGAAAGGACCATGGGGATTATACCAAAGCTCCCAAACGGGCGGGAGAGTGCGGATGACTCTGCAGCACCGAATGAGAGAACTCCAGGTCCTCCTTAGCCAGGGTATCAAATTTGTAGAATTTAGCAAACGTGTTTGCCCCTGACCAAGTAGCTGCTCGGCAAAGTTGTAAAGCCGAGACCCCTCGGGCAGCCGCCCAAGATGAGCCAACCTTCCTTGTGGAATGGGCATTTACATATTTTGGCTGTGGCAGGCCTGCCACAGAATGTGCAAGCTGAATTGTATTACACATCCAACTAGCAATAGTCTGCTTAGAAGCAAGAGCACCCAGTTTGTTGGGTGCATACAGGATAACAGCAAGTCAGTTTTCCTGACTCCAGCCGTCCTGGAACATATTTTCAGGGCCCTGACAACATCTAGCAACTTGGAGTCCTCCAAGTCCCTAGTAGGTGCAAGGCACCACAATAAGCTGGTTCAGGTGAAACACTGACACCACCTTAGGGAGAGAACTGGGGACGAGTCCGCAGCTCTGCCCTGTCCGAATGGACAAACAGATATGGGCTTTTTTGAGAAAAAAACCACCAATTTGACACTCGCCTGGTCCAGGCCAGGGCCAAGAGCATGGTCACTTTTCATGTGAGATGTTTCAAATCCACAGATTTGACTGGTTTTAAACCAATGTGATTAGAGGAATCTCAGAACTACGTTGAGATCCCACAGTGCCACTGGAGGCACAAAAGGGGGTTGTATATGCAATACTCCCTTGACAAACTTCTGGACTTCAGGAACTGAAGCCAATTCTTTCTGGAAGAAAATCGACAGGGCCGAAATTTGAACCTTAATGGACCCCAATTTGAGGCCCATAGACACTCCTGTTTGCAGGAAATGCAGGAAACGACAGAGTTGAAATTTCTTTGTGGGGCCTTCCTGGCCTCACACCACGCAACATATTTTCGCCACATGTGGTGATAATGTTGTGCGGTCACCTCCTTTCTGGCTTTGACCAGGGTAGGAATGACCTCTTCCGGAATGCCTTTTCCCTTAGGATCCGGCTTTCCACCGCCATGCCGACAAACGCAGCTGCGGTAAGTCTTGGAACAGACATGGTACTTGCTGAAGCAAGTCCCTTCTTAGCGGCAGAGGCCATAAGACCTCTGTAAGCATCTCTTGAAGTTCCGGGTACCAAGTCCTTCTTGGCCAATCCGGAGCCATGAGTATAGTTCTTACTCCTCTACGTCTTATAATTCTCAGCACCTTAGGTATGAGAAGCAGAGGAGGGAACACATACACCGACTGGTACACCCACGGTGTTACCAGAACGTCCACAGCTATTGCCTGAGGGTCTCTTGACCTGGCGCAATACCTGTCCCGTTTTTTGTTCAGACGGGACGCCATCATGTCCACCTTTGGTATTTCCCAACGGTTTACAATCATGTGGAAAAAACTTCCCGATGAAGTTTCCACTCTCCCGGGTGGAGGTCGTGCCTACTGAGGAAGTCTGCTTCCCAGTTTCCATTCCCGGGATGAAACACTGTTGACAGTGCTATCACATGATTTTCCGCCCAGCGAAAAGTCCTTGCAGTTTTTGCCATTGCCCTCCTGCTTCTTGTGTCGCCCTGTCTGTTTACGTGGGCGACTGCCGTGATGTTTTTCCCACTGGATCAATACCGGCTGACCTTGAAGCAGAGGTCTTGCTAAGCTTAGAGCATTATAAATTTACCCTTAGCTCCATTTATGTGGAGAAAAGTCTCCAGACTTGATCACACTCCCTGGAAATTTTTTCCTTGTGTGACTGCTCCCCAGCCTCTCGGGCTGGGCTCCGTGGTCACCAGCATCCAATCCTGAATGCCGAATCTGCGGCCCTCTAGAAGATGAGCACTCTATAACCACCACAGGAGAGACACCCTTGTCCTTGGATATAGGGTTATCCGCTGATGCATCTGAAGATGCGATCCGGACCATTTGTCCAGCAGATCCCACTGAAAAGTTCTTGCGTGAAATCTGCCGAATGGAATTGCTTCGTAGGAAGCCACCATTTTTACCAGGACCCTTGTGCAATGATGCACTGTTTTTAGGAGGTTCCTGACTAGCTCGGATAACTCCCTGGCTTTCTCTTCCGGGAGAAACACCTTTTTCTGGACTGTGTCCAGAATCATCCCTAGGCACAGCAGACGTGTCGTCGGGATCAGCTGCGATTTTGGAATATTTAGAATCCACCCGTGCTGTTGTAGCAGTATCCTAGATAGTGCTACTCCGACCTCCAACTGTTCCCTGGACTATGCCCTTATCAGGAGATCGTCCAAGTAAGGGATAATTAAGACGCCTTTTCTTCGAAGAAGAATCATCATTTCGGCCATTACCTTGGTAAAGACCCGGGGTGCCGTGGACAATCCAAACGGCAGCGTCTGAAACTGATAGTGACAGTTCTGCACCACGAACCTGAGGTACCCTTAGTGAGAAGGGCAAATTTGGGACATAGAGGTAAGCATCCCTGATGTCCCGGGACACTATATAGTCCCCTTCTTCCTGGTTCGTTATCACTGCTCTGAGTGACTCCATCTTGATTTGAACCTTTGTAAGTGTTCAAAAACTTTTTTTTTTTTTTTTTTTAGAATAAGTCTCACCTAGCCTTCTGGCTTCAGTACCACAATATAGTGTGGAATAATACCCCTTTTCTTGTAGTAGGAGGGGTAATTTAATTATCACCTGCTGGGAATACAGCTTGTGAATTTTTTTCCATACTGCCTCCTTGTCGGAGGGAGACCTTGGTAAAGCAGACTTCAGGAGCCTGCGAAGGGGAAACGTCTCGACATTCCAATCTGTACCCCTGGGATACTACTTGTAGGATCCAGGGGTCCTGTACGGTCTCAGCGCCATGCTGAGAACTTGTCAGAAGCGGTGGAACGCTTCTGTTCCTGGGAATGGGCTGCCTGCTGCAGTCTTCTTTCCTTTCCTCTATCCCTGGGCAGATATGATCTTATAGGGACGAAGGACTGAGGCTGAAAAGACGGTGTCTTTTTCTGCAGAGATGTGACTTAGGGTAAAAACGGTGGATCTTCCAGCAGTTGCCGTGGCCACCAGGTCCGATGGACCAACCCCAAATAACTCCTCTTCCTTTATACGGCAATACACCTTTGTGCCGTTTGGAATCTGCATCACCTGACCACTGTCGTGTCCATAACATCTTCTGGCAGTTATGGACATCGCATTTACTCTTGATGCCAGAGTGCAAATATCCCTCTGTGCATCTCGCATATATAGAAATGCATCCTTTAAATGCTCTATAGTCAATAAAATACTGTCCCTGTCAAGGGTATCAATATTTTTAGTCAGGGAATCCGACCAAGCCACCCAAGCTCTGCACATCCAGGCTGAGGCGATCGCTGGTCGCAGTATAACACCAGTATGTGTGTATATACTTTTTATGATATTTTCCAGCCTCCTGTCAGCTGGTCCTTGAGGACGGCCCTATCTATAGACGGTACCGCCACTTGTTTTGATAAGCGTGTGAGCGCCTTATCCACCCTAAGGGGTGTTTCCCAACGCGCCCTAACTTCTGGCGGGAAAGGGTATACCGCCCATAATTTTCTATCGGGGGGAACCCACGCATCATCACACACTTTATTTAATTTATCTGATTCAGGAAAAACTATGGTAGTTTTTTCACATCCCACATAATACCCTCTTTTGTGGTACTTGTAGTATCAGAAATATGTAACACCTCCTTCATTGCCTTTAACGTGTGGCCCTAATAAGGAATACGTTTGTTTATTCACCGTCGACACTGGATTCAGTGTCCCTGTCTGTGTCTGTGTCGACCGACTAAAGTAAACGGGCGTTTTAAAACCCCTGACAGTGTTTTTGAGACGTCTGGACCGGTACTAATTGTTTGTCGGCCGTCTCATGTCGTCAACCGACCTTGCAGCGTGTTGACATTATCACGTAATTCCCTAAATAAGCCATCCATTCCGGTGTCGACTCCCTAGAGAGTGACATCACCATTACAGGCAATTGCTCCGCCTCCTCACCAACATCGTCCTCCTACATGTCGACACACACGTACCGACACACAGCACACACACAGGGAATGCTCTGATAGAGGACAGGACCCACTAGCCCTTTGGAGAGACAGAGGGAGAGTTTGCCAGCACACACCAAAAACGCTATAATTATATAGGGACAACCTTATATAAGTGTTTTCCCATATAGCATCTTTTTTATATATTTCTAACGCCAAATTAGTGCCCCCCCTCTCTGTTTTAACCCTGTTTCTGTAGTGCAGTGCAGGGGAGAGCCTGGGAGCCTTCCCTCCAGCCTTTCTGTGAGGGAAAATGGCGCTGTGTGCTGAGGAGATAGGCCCCGCCCCTTTTTCGGCGGCCTCGTCTCCCGCTCTTAACGGATTCTGGCAGGGGTTAAATATCTCCATATAGCCTCCGGAGGCTATATGTGAGGTATTTTTAGCCAAAATAGGTATTCATTTGCCTCCCAGGGCGCCCCCCTCCCAGCGCCCTGCACCCTCAGTGACTGCCGTGTGAAGTGTGCTGAGAGGAAAATGGCGCACAGCTGCAGTGCTGTGCGCTACCTTTAGAAGACTGAGGAGTCTTCTGCCGCCGATTCTGGACCTCTTCTTACTTCAGCATCTGCAAGGAGGCCGGCGGCAAGGCTCCGGTAACCATCCAGGCTGTACCTGTGATCGTCCCTCTGGAGCTGATGTCCAGTAGCCAAGAAGCCAATCCATCCTGCACGCAGGTGAGTTCACTTCTTCTCCCCTAAGTCCCTCGTTGCAGTGATCCTGTTGCCAGCAGGACTCACTGTAAAATAAAAAACCTAAGCTAAACTTTTCTAAGCAGCTCTTTAGGAGAGCCACCTAGATTGCACCCTTCTCGGCCGGGCACAAAAATCTAACTGGCTTGGAGGAGGGTCATAGGGGGAGGAGCCAGTGCACACCACCTGATCGGAAAGCTTTACTTTTGTGCCCTGTCTCCTGCGGAGCCGCTATTCCCCATGGTCCTTTCAGGAACCCCAGCATCCACTAGGACGATAGAGAAATATGTTTATAATAAAGATTTTTAAAAGTTTTGTCTTACCATTGATGTTTCTCAAAACAAACTGTTAAGCCAAAGCTGTAACAAATAGAGAATTAAATTACAGTTGAAAAGAAATGTTAATACACACAACGAAAAACGTAGAAAACTGATTACATTCTGATTAAACTTCATCCATACCCAAAGAATCATTAGCTTAGATACTCAATAGCCAATAAGTTTTCTAGAACTATATAAAAAGAGTTAGGGACCACCAGCATTAGAGGAGCCTTGCCAGGGCCTGGTGGCTTATCATACGTTTGCAAACTGTATGTAACTAAGACCTCTGGCTTTCAATTATATGTATATATATATATATATATATATATATATATATAGTCTTTCATGTCTCGGTGTGCTGGGGGACACCAGGGGTTTATCCCCAATGTATTTCATACTCAATAGCCAGTAAGTTTTCTATATCTATATAAATTTTACATGTAATAGCCTCTATACATTAAAGATATACCAGGTCATGTATACTGTGTGCTACTGATGTTTTGGTTTGCATCCTGTTTCATGTTCTCTGGATCTTATACTGTAATGTGAATCTCCTAATATAAATTTACTTTAAAAAAAAAAGATATGTTGGGGCAGTGTCCCTATCCCTTGACGGCTGTGTCGGAGAATTGAGAATATTAAATATTTTAAAAATCCCAATTCCCAAATCGTGCATTTTTGACATGTTTAAATGTAATGCTGTTTATTGCTGGACGCCGGTCAGTAGATCAGCAATGCCAGCGGATTGGGGAATTGGTGTCACAGGCCGTCTGATTTATGGGGGCCCATCAGGTTGATTGATTGAATACAGTACTTCATGTATGTAAACATTTTTATACATTTTTTTTACCTCATGCTAAACTTCTTAACCACAGCTTAAAATATGTGAGCCATAATCATATCATAATGCAATATTCACAATAGAATTAGTTTTATTGGTTATGTTTGCAGAGTCAGCAAAGTGATTCACATTGATATTATAGCTGCAAGAAACCATAATATCTGTAATTAACATGTACTGTATGCAGTGGTGCAAGTAGAAAAAAATGTCTTCCAGGTACTGTATGCGCGCCAAAAAAATGGGTATGGCCAAATGCCACATGGGGCATGGCCAAGGAAAATGGGGGCATGATACACATATGGGGTTCAGATAAACATATGCCCCAATAGTGCCAGATACACGTTTCCCCACAGTGCCAGATATACATTGCCCCACAGTGTCAGATATACATTGCCCCACAGTACCAGAGACACAAATGCCCCCACTGTGTCAGATATACATTGCCCCCGTGCAAGATACATAAATGCGCCCACAGTGCCAGATATGCCCCCAGTGACAGATACATATATGCCCCCAGTGCCAGATATGCCCCACAGTGCCAGATACAGAAATGCCCCCAGTGCCAAATACACATGTCCCCACAGTACCAGATATGCCCCCAGTACCAGATACAGAAATGCTTCCACAGTGCCAGATATGCCCCCAGGGCCAGCTACAGAAATGCCCCAGTGCCAGATACACATGTCCCCCCAGTGCCAGATACAGAAAAATGCCCCCACAGTGCCAGATATGCCTCCAGTGCCAGATAGATATGCCCCCAGTGCCAGAGATGCTCCTGCAGTGCCAGATATGCCCCCAGCACCAGGTACACATGCACCCCCCTTCTCATGCTGCTTGCCGCGCTGCTGTCATCCTGTTCCTGTGTGTGAGGGGAGGAGAGCGCAGCGTGCACCTCTCCTGCCCCTCAGTCTCCAGCGGCAGTGCGGGTGTCACTCTACCTTCAATTAGGTGATGGCCCGTGAGCCAATCAGAGCTCGCAGACCGGCAGCCAATCAGGAGCCTTGGCTGGCAGTCTGCGAGCTCTGATTGGCTCACGGGCCGTCACCAAATTGAAGGTAGACACTGAGGGGCAGGAGAGGCTCATGCTGCACTCTCCTCCCCTCATGCAGCAGCGGAACGGTGAGCAGCAGTGGAGGGAGGGAGCGGCGGCCCTGCAGCGGTGGGTAGGGCGTACCCACAGCTAAATTCTTGCACACTTGCACCGCTGTCTGTATGCTACTTTCTCATTTAGTAACTGATCCCCTTTATATTTCCTAACATTGAAAATAACAATGTTGTGTAAATGAAAAAATAAATTAATTAAATAAGCAATCTGGCAACATTTTTTTCTTGAAAAACAACAATCCACTAAACATGGGCTGAGGTTCAATAAACCAGCAGGTTATTTATAAAGTTGTCAATATATTAAATTACATTAACAAAGCAAGATTCAGAATTAAATGTTAACTACTCATTAAATTTGTTTTTTTCTCCATCATAATCTGTAGACAAGCAAAGTAGGACTCTGATAAACAAAGGCAACAAAAAAAATCACTCTAAATAGTGCATTAGTTGAATCACTACAATAATACATTCCATGAAATACTTTTTCGTTTGTGTTGTAATGGCTATCATTGCACAAGAACCAAAAGGAATTGTCTTTAAAGGAATTACCAGTATTGTCATTTACACTCTGTTACATAGTGCCTCTAACAAATTAAACTGTATAGGTAAATTAAATGCATTCAGTATAAAAAAATACTTTAATATTCTTCATTTGATTTTTCAATATGTTTCCCGTTTCTTGGCAACAATGGTTTTCATTAAACTTGTTCTAGAGTAGTTGGTAGCTTTATGTTTTTCTTTTCTTGTAATTCGTATATATTTTAATAGTGGCTTTTTGTTGTTTTTAAATTATTGCTAAACCAGAAATTTAAAACTGTCTTACAAACTAAATTCACAAATAAATACACAACAGTTTAGGAGTACTACAAATACTTAAGGCAAAGTTGTTAATTTTCTAAAATAATTTGTATCTACAGTATGTTGATTATACTTACTTCTTGCTAGCCTTGCATGCATTTGCAATCTAGAGGGAATAAGGGTGGATATAATAGTAGACAAGGGCAGAGTAGGAAATAGTATACTCAGGAAACCAGAAGAGTTCTAGTGTAGTTTCATTAAAATGTACTGTACTATCAATTATGATATCCTTTCAGTAGAAAACTGCAATTACCTGGACAGGATATTGGTAAACATAGTTTTTCATCTAGAGCTGCATATAAATGACATGAGGATGCCTACCTGCCTCCTAAAACAATGTAGCAGAAGGGGGTGAACTAACAGCCAACAGACTAACAGGGTATTAAGACTTCAAGCAAGCTTAAAGTCCAAAGCCATGTTACCTATTTTAATGTAAAATTTAGATTTCCTTGACAGCTAGGCATTGCTAAAATCAAAGTACTATACATGAGGTCTGTACGCAGGTCAGGTGTGATTTTAGAATACCTGGAAGTTATGGCTTGGGAGAATTTAGGTATTAAACCAACTATACTTCACCTTATATTCATTTGATAGCTTAAAAAAAAGAGAGGTTAATGTGATCGTACTACATTTCATATAGATATTAAAAAGGGGAAAATATGTGCAGTTATTTGTAGTTAAGTGCAAAAAATTATGTGGGCAGTCTTGGTATGGACCCTGATTTAACTTGGTATGGACCCTGAATAACTGGTCAGCTAGCTATCAGAGACTTGGTTATGACCTCACTGGGGGTGGGGTGGAAGACAAGTGATAAGAAATATGTTCTGTGTCAGACTTTGGGGATCAATCTAATTGAGAGACTGTACCTAAATTTTCCAGCTGTGCCCTCAGCCAGAACAGTCTGTGTATTATAGTATGTGACTTTTTCCTTTGATATAAAATTGCAGCATGTTTGTCTACGTAATCTGTAACCCATTTTGTTTATATCCTTTATGTAAATAAAGTATTCCTTTACATAACCAGTAAACAAGTAATCAAAAGTTTAACTTTAAAAATTGTAACTTCAATACATTATAAGCCTAAATACCTTTATTTTTTCCCAAACACACCATGTACCACAAACAGTTTTTCATTATTGCTCCCCATGATATTCTCCCCAAAGCAATTACATCCTTCCTTCTACCTGCAACCAACTCCTTGGCACACATTGCCACCTCAATTACCCCCTCCCCTCTTATTAACACTCATGAGCTTTTACATATCTTCATACTTTGACAATAACAGCCACAACCTGTCACCATAAAAAACAATCACAAACCTCCTAAATTTATATTTATCTCTCTTGTTTCTGTTAGCTGGTGACATATCACCAATCTGGGCACCAACCACTTGCCCCACTCACATTTACCTGATTTGCAGAAATATAGAAATATAGCTAACCTCATAAACATCACCTGTCTCCCATCATCCTTAAAATCACTAAAATGTGCCTTATGGAATGCACGCTCTGTTTGTAACAAATTAATATCCATCCATGACCTCTTCATATCTAACAACTTCAACTTGCTGGCTATAATAAAAACATAGCTCACACAATCAGACACAGCCTCCCCTGCACCACTGTCACATAGTGGTCACCAATTCACACACACCTCCTGGTAACATTAAAGGAGGTGGGATTGGATTATTACTATCACAATCTTTCACATACAAACTTCTACCAAAGGTTCCATCACTTATATTCACATCATTTGAAGTACAGGCTATCAGTATTTACACTAATTTCACTCTACATGTTGCAGCTACTGTATATTTCACACACCTGGGCAATAAAAAAAAATTCTGGAAGCTCTTTCTGCCTGTCTCGCTCACTTCCTACCTTTGACATAACCACAATCATTATGGGTGATTACATTTTTCTATTGATAGTACAAAATTTGCTACTTATGCCTCCAAAGTACACTCACTACCCTCCTCTCTTGGCCTCTCCCAACAGACTGACTCCTCTACTCATCAGGAGGCCACTGCCTTAATCTTTTATTCACCAGACTATGCTCAGTTTCTGAATTCCCTAACACTCCTTTCCCTGTTTCAAATCACAACCTTATCACCTGCATGCTCTCCTTTATTACTTCAAACTTAATGTTATTGAAGTCCTCCAATCCTCCTCAAACCCAGAAATATAAACACAATTAATTTTGAAGAACTTTGCTCTTCTCTGCATGAACAGCTCTCCCCTATTTCTGCATTCACTTCTCCTGAGACAGCTGTATCACACCTGAACCAGAATCTAGAACTAGACATTGATGAAGTGGCTCCAACTACCTGTGATAGGCTCCATCTACTCTACAAAGGCCTAGATGTCAGCCATGGCACTTTAACTTAACAAGACACTTACAAAAACTCTCACATAAAGTTGAACATCAGTGACGTAAATCCCCTACACCAAGCGACACCCTTACGTATGAGACTATCTACCACTCCTATCATAAGGCACTGGACACTGCCAAAAAAATATATTTCTTAACTCTCATCTCTGCTCAAGCCTCTAATACCAAACAACTTTTTTAATACATTCTAAATCACTTCTCAACCCTCCCTCACCCATCCCACCAGCTGCTGTCAGTGACCTGCTCAATTTCCTATCTCAACTCTCTGGCACTTTTTCTTCATGTGATCCCAAAAATTAAGATGAATTATCAACATTCTTCTCATCCTCCTACTCTACTACATCCTCCTACTCTACTACCTCTGCTCTTGATCCTATGCCCTCACAAATAATTAAGGTCTCCTGTGATCATCCCAACTTTAACTAAAACCTGTAATCTCTTTCTCTCTACTAGTATCATTCCTTCACTAGTCAATCATGCAATGATTACTTCCATTCTGAAAAAAACCACGATCCTGACACAAACTCTCTCTTAAACTTCCATCCCAAATCTCAGCTCCCATGCCCCATCAGCACCCTTTCATGAGCAGTTACCCACATGATAACCACCACCTGCTTCCTAATCACAATCCTTCTCACATCATGTGTTGCATATTTTGATCTTTGCTACAGTCTGGTACCATTCTTTATTATTGCTATTGTATGTGTCTGCTGCAAGTTTACTGTAACCTATTACTGTATTTGTGTTGCTCCAGATGCCTTCAATAATACAGTATTAAAAAACAAAACACAATGGGAATAGTGCTGAAAACCCCACTTATGAGGTCAGCATGTCTCTGTGTTTATGTATTATATTATTACCTACCATTTTAGCAATGTTGACAACATACATGTAGAAGGTATTTGCTTTAGTTAAGAAAACAGCCATAGTGCAAACATAAAATTCACACCAAACTGTGCAATTAGCTTCAACATCTGCACACATTGAGAAATGATCTCAACTGATATTAAATGTACCTTGTTGGTGGCTTCATTTTCTTCTTGACTCCAATGTAAAGCTTACATGGTACCACAGGTAACACTTTTTCTGGCTTGATGCTCTAAGTTAAAATAAATCAAATTTTGTTAAAAGAGCAAACACTTGAAGCTTTGGAACCAAAAATGTAATATTTTTATTACTGTTGTATATCTTTGTTACTATGACTACTAGTCATTAACTGGAGGGCTAAAACAGAACTTATTACTGTAATTCTTAGTTATTTTTTTTTCTTAGTTTTTTTTTTTTCTTGTATCTTGTGCACTCTGTAAGAAAAGGGGGGGAAAAATGTATATTCTTCCTGTGGCCTGTAATCACGATCCAAACAGCTTTCTTTATTAGGCAAGATGCGGGTGTGTTGTGGGTATGTCGCATGCAGTGGCTGCGTCCAAAGATGCAAAGCCACTCACACAGGAGTCCATGTTCAGCCATAGGACTGGTGCAAGTTTTATTTATGCATACAATGGTGCATCTAAAGATGCTCCGAGATGGATTTGTACAGGTGCAGACGGAGCCACGTATTCGTGCAACTCAGAATCAGGCAAATATCTCTACAGAAAATATACAATTACCCAATTTCTGAAGGAACTGTCAATCAGGGTTATGATAAAAGATGATAAAATATGCTCACATATTTTGCTATATTTTGGCACAAATAATGGGCCCGATTTTGTTTTGGAAGCAAAGCAAAAAATAAACAAGTAACTGTTGCACTACAGATATGGCAGATGTAACATGTGCAAAGAAATTTAGATTTAGGTGGGGTGTGTCCAAAATGAAATAAAAAAAAGCGGTCTAACATTTGTGGGCTACATGCAAAAGCAGTCAGTATTTACCCTGCACACAAAAAATATAAATGTATTTGCTCCCCTTGCATGGAAACATGGGTGGTAATTCCGAGTCGTTCGCTCGCTAGCAGTTTTTAGCAGCCGTGCAAACGTTATGCTGCCGCCCACTGGGAGTGTACTTTAGCTTAGCAGAAGTGCGAACGAAAGGAATGCAGAGCGGCCACAAACTTTTTTTGTGCAGTTTCAGAGTAGCTCAAAACCTACTCAGCGCTTGCGATCATTTCAGACCATTCAGTTCCTGTTTTGACATCACAAACACGCCCTGCGTTCGCCCAGCCACGCCTGCGTTTTTTCTGGCATGCCTGCATTTTTTCTGGCACGCCTGCGTTTTTCCGAACACTCCCTGAAAACGGTCAGTTGACACCCAGAAACGTCCACTTCATGTCAATCACTCTGCGGCAACCAGTACGACTGAAAAGCATCGCTAGACCATGTGTGAAACTACAACAATCGTTGTAATAGTACATTGTGCGTGCGCATTGTGCCGCATACGCATGTGCAGAAGTGCCGTTTTTTTGCCTCATCGCTGCGCAGCGAACGAATGCAGCTAGCGATCAACTCGGAATGACTCCCATGGTTTTTTACAGATACAAAGTTACTTGTTTTTTTTTTTTTTTGCTTTACTTCCAAATCAGAATCAGGCCCAATATGCAACATCCTGAATATGTTAAACACCTGAAGTGTCATTGATTAAGGGTACTTTCTAGAGATCACCCGTAGTTATTTCTCCAAAATAAAGTTTGTGTTTGCAATTTTTACTTTGAGTATCATCACTTATATTTATATATTTCACTTCTGTCAGGTACCTCATGTAATGTTGTTTAGCCTTTTAAGGGTTTACTGTCCTTGAAGACAAGAAGTGAAATAATCTCTAGAAACCTTAATATATATACAATTGAGTTTCCAATATTGTTGATAGAAGAACAACTTCCGTATCATTAAGTTGAAACTAGAAAAATAGAAAGCACATCCCTGTTGGGAATTCATCAAATGTCCACAACAAAATTCCCAGTCAGGTATGGAATCCTTTACTGTTTCTTCATTATGTCTCAAAGAGAAAAAATAGCCACATATGTTTAGCTAGTGACACCAAGGTAAGTTTGTCTGCATACCGGACAGGTTTTCAAAGCACCTTATAAGTGGAGCACCAAGTCCAGGGATGTAGGGGATCTCCACGTCTAACAACCTCAGGGTAAGATGTATTAAGCCTTGGAGAATAATAAAGTGTAGAGAGATAAAGTACCAACCAACCAGCCCCTAAATGTCATTTTTCAAACTCAGCCTGCAACATGGCAAATAGTAGCTTTTAGGGTGGTACTTTATCTCTCTCCACTTTAATCTCCACCTCAATTTCTTAGCCCACCCCTGGTAATTTACAGTAGGTGTTACATTATGAACTGCCTTGTACGCAGTTACTTTTACCTTTGATGTTGATACACTATGAGAAGCATTTCTTTATTTAGGGTTGATGTTTGGTTGGCTTTCCACTAGGGAATGGAACCATAAGACATAAAAGTTATTGTTGATAAAACACTATATTATCTGAAGAAAAAATAGTGGGTACATCTGAAGTCACTGAAGAATCCTCTGTGTTGTGACTATCTACAAATGTAACTATTTGTATTCTCTTTGAGGCATAATAAAAAACTAATAAAGCATCTACTGAATTTCATACTTCACTGGGAATTTTATTTTGTACATTTGATGGTTACATAACAGGCATGCGCTTGAAGAAAGACTTTCCTGTTATTTGTATTACTCAGTGGTTGGAGTGTTGTTATTATTATTATTATTAATATGATTATCCTTTATTTATATGATGCCACACAGGATCCACAGCATCCAATTACAGAGTACATAAACAAATTAGCAAAACTAGAAAACAGTGACTTAGGCGGTTATCCAATTAGCAGCTGTAATTTATCTTGGTTATTTGGTTTGCTGGGGGCTATCCAGTTAGCCCCGATACAGCGCGCTCCTTCTCCCAATTCTGAGACTTATCAGGCACACGTAACATAATCCGTGATAAGTGCCCTTCCATGATATTCCATGATAAGTGCCATAAAAATACATAGGTCCGCAGCTTTTCGCAGGAAAAATGGGTGGTTTTTGTGGGACCTAATTGGTCCAATTACCCACTATCATGGGTAATTGGATACCCACCTTACACTTCAAGACAATATAGGACAAGTACAGGGTATATAAACATACTGTAGCTACATCAGCAGACGACTATAAAATAAGTATTAGAGTGGCAGAAAACTGAGGGATTTGGTGCCGTTGAAGGGAGTATGGAGTAGAAGATTGTTTAAGTTAGAGAAGGAAAATCACATGAGGCTAGAGGGCCCTGCTTGTGAGAGCTTCCATTCTAAAGGTTTTTGAGCTGCACCATTGTGCAATAGAAAATCCATTTTGTGCAGTATTTGTATTAAGTTGAAAGTAATTGGAGAGATCAAAGAATACTGTTCCTTATCCACATGTACTTAATTTAGTTTCCACATCCGTGACTTACTGTAGCTACAACTTCCAAAAGCCAATAGTGAATGTAAAATATATTTAGCGTCATATGTCCAAGTCCTAATTTATACATAATACTGTATATGATTTAATTACAGCTGCATTTACTCTACTCCCAAAAAAAAAAAGTCTTGACAGTTTGTGTTTCAAGGTGTACCCTAGAGCGTAGAAAAATTAAGTATGATATTGAACATTTCACTCTATTTCACATTACAAAAACACATTAATAACCAGTTTTACAAAAGTTATAGTTTAGAGTTTTCACTGTCACTGAAAACTAAATAGGTATTATGTTCTCTGCTTTACAGCTTAAACCTAGAATTTGCAATGTTCTGTTTTGTGTTGATTAGTGTGAATACATGGCTCTTATAACAGACCTTCAAAATGACATCCCAAATATTACAGCACATTATTCAAAACAGAAACACATGTTTTCTCACTTATTCCAGTAAACTATAGTTTTATTGTAGCATGAAAAATATATTTTCACCCTGAATAATTTGTCTGTTGCTTAAACATGTTCAGAGTAAGCCTAGATTCTTTTAGAGTAGTGTCACATTGGAATTATAAACCCACTTTTTAAGCATAGTGTCCAAATGCACGAAATCAAAATATTTAATTTGAACTACAATACTGTATATCAATCACATAGGGAATATTCTAAGATCTGCTTTACAAAACAGTCTTTTGTTTAATTATCATAGTGCAGGGGCACATATAGGTAGCGGGTTCAAAGTACCCAGCTTGGGCCCACAGTATCTTTGGACTTGGGATTGCAGGGGAGACTTAACCAGTGGCGTACAGTGGGGTGAGGCAGAGCCTTTGCCGTCATACTAACGTACTGTACATGCTACAGTTTTGACTATATAAAGTAAAGGAAAAATACAAAGAATATATTTAAAAAACAGTATCTTCTTTGTATTATTCTAATAATTTTTCTGGAGTACAAAGTCTACGGCAGTTGAGGCAGTGCCTATTAAATAATAATTTTAGATACAGTATATATATATATATATATATATATATATAAATAATAATA
Organism: Pseudophryne corroboree; assembly: GCF_028390025.1. NCBI lineage: Eukaryota > Metazoa > Chordata > Amphibia > Anura > Myobatrachidae > Pseudophryne > Pseudophryne corroboree. The sequence continues at coordinate 1,112,063,217 of NC_086444.1, forward strand.
ATTTTATTTATATAGTGCTCTTTCTCCAGTGGGACTCAAGGCGCTTTATAGACATCAAAAATAATGCACATAATACAGAAGATTTCATTAAGACAGCAATTGACAAGACACACAGACATAAAAAGAAAACCTTGAGCACACAGTAAGCATAATACAGTATTGGTGTAGGCATTTTGGGTGACAACTTCCAAGGGTTGTGTATTTCACCTTCGCAGGTACCAGGTGAGGCAGAAATCTTGGGCGCGCTGTGTTGGATTACTCTGGGTGGAATAATCTAATGCTAGAAGAGATGACATAAATGCTGACCCTAATGCTAAGAGTAGGGTCCCAACGAAACAGTCAGGTCCATGTCGTTTTTATCCCATCCACAAGTGCACCAGATGAGACAGCCATGTTGGGCGCTTTATGAAGGTTACACTGTGGGAGGTGAGCCATACAAGGGCCCAGTGCATATATGGGAAAACTGACACTTGTGTAATAGTAGTAGTAGTAGTAGTAGTAGTATGTATACAGTAGTTGCACTACAGAATTTTAATTATTTTTTTCGTTTAAACAAACCAAAAAAATCTAAATAGCTTGGATATAAATAGAGACAAAATATTTCAAATAATTTGGTGAACCAAACTGTGGAAGATTCTCTCATATCTATTTTTCAGTGTACTTATTCACGGCATACTGTTCTATATTTACAAACATTTTACATTTGCAAATTACACATTATTCACTCTTAAGAAAAAGTCCAATATTATGTACTAAGTTTGTTTATGGAGCTTAGATAGGTTCTTTCACTAAGGTACTCTTAAAAAGGAATTTGTACACTACATAATTACAGTCTTGTTCAGAGAACCTCACATTTCTGTCATCAATACATTTTATATATAAACAGACATTACCAGCCCATTGTGTGTAATCAATCATCTGGAGCTAGAATTTTGATTAAGTAGTATGTAGCCATGAGCATGCACAGAAATGCTCAGTTCTAGGCAGGAAAATTAGGTATACAGTCATAGTTTGCTGCATTTATTAAATCTCACATGCAGAGATGGATTAAAGCTATGGGGGGCCCGTGGCATTTCAGACAGCGGGGCCCTAACACAGAGGCATATACACACATATAGGTATCTCGCAGAAAGGAAGAGGCAGCGCTCGGTGGACTTTTGTATTAGTGTAAATCTGTATTAATAGCTACTAACATGAGTTTTTCATTCAGGGTAGAGATTTACACTAATTTAAAAGCCTGTGGAGTGCCGTCAATTTCTTATATTGAGCTAGGAGGACACCCTGGCATTATATATATATATATATATATATATATATATATATAAAAAATGTTCAGTATGATTTACCGATGGATGGTATACCAACAGCGGCATACTGTCCATCAGAATCCTGACAGCCCCCTCTAAAGTACCCTAAACCTCTTCTGCCCCCTACCCTAACCCTCCCTTGTTGGGTGCCTAACCCTCCATTCCCCGCTGCCTAAACCTAACCCTCTTCACTTGGTGCCTAACCCTAACCCTCCCCTTCTATGTGCCTAACCCTAACCCTCCTTCCCCAGTCCCTAACCCTAACCCTATACTTCTATGTACCTAACCCTCCTTCCCTAGTCCCTAACCCTAACCCTACCCTTCTATGTACCTAACCCTAACCCTCCTTCCCTAGTCCCTAACCCTAACCTTCTATGTACCTAACCCTAACCCTCCTTCCCTAGTCCCTAATCCTAACCCTCCCCTTCTATGTGCCTAACCCTAACCCTCCTTCCCCAGTCCCTAACCCTAACCCTACCCTTCTATGTACCTAACCCTAACCCTCCTTCCCTAGTCCCTAATCCTAACCCTCCCCTTCTATGTGCCTAACCCTAACCCTCCTTCCCCAGTCCCTAACCCTAACCCTACCCTTCTATGTACCTAACCCTAACCCTCCTTCCCTAGTCCCTAATCCTAACCCTCCCCTTCTATGTGCCTAACCCTCCTTCCCCAGTCCCTAACCCTACCCTTCTATGTACCTAACCCTAACCCTCCTTCCCTAGTCCCTAATCCTAACCCTCCCCTTCTATGTGCCTAACCCTAACCCTCCTTCCCCAGTCCCTAACCCTAACCCTACCCTTCTATGTACCTAACCCTCCTTCCCTAGTCCCTAATCCTAACCCTCCCCTTCTATTTGCCTAACCCTCATTCCCTAGTCCCTAACCCTTCCCTTCTATGTGCCTAACCATAATCCTCCTTCCCTAGTCCCTAACCTTTCCAGTCCCCTTTCGCCTGCCTAAACCTAACCCCCCCGCGGCAAGATGCCATCACGTCCTCCTGCTGAATGGATGTCCGGGATTCCAGCTGTCGGTATTGTGATGCCGGTATTCCACGCAGTGGGGCATCCCGACGCCGGTATATCGACCACCAGGATCCTAACTGCTTCATATATATATATTCTTGTACATAAAGCAAAAAGAATCTAAGATGAATAAAAATCTTAATTTTGTAACCACCTATAATGCTGGGGAAGGAATTATAAAAAAAGGCCTTAAACAAACATTGGGGCATCCTAATGATGGATACGGTTCTGAGTACGGTATTGTTCCAACATCTGAAAATTGTTTATAGAAAAGCCAGAAGTTTAAAAGAAATCCTGGCTCCCAGCATCCTAAGACCTCTTAAAACCAATAGTCAAGATTTTTGGATAAAAACAAAAGGTTTTTATAAATGCAACCATTGTTGCATTTGTAAATTTGCACATAAGGATACAATTTTTTTTTTATTTTGATTCATCTAAATCATATCAGATCAAGGACATAATGAACTGCTCTACTACTTTTGTCGTTTATATACTGGAGTGCACATGTGGATACAAGTAAGTACGTCAGTAGGACTAAGAGACCAATACATCTAAGAATACAGGAACATGTTAGAGCAATTAAAAACAGGATGGAGAAGCATTCAGTTTCACGCCATTTCAATAAACAACATAATGGGAACGTAGAACATTTAACGTTCAAGGCGATAGAACATGTCATCCTGGGTGATAGAGGTGGGGATCGCGATAACAAGTTAGCAAGAAGAGAGATGTATTGGATCCATCAACTGAATACTGTAACACCTCTGGGTCTTAATGACTACTATGAAATTGCACCTTTTTTATAATAATTTTTTTCACATTTTTTATAAATCATTCTTCTGTCTGTATACTAAAAATAGTTTATAGCATCTTAATATATCGAGAATATTATAAATTAATGAAATATATACAGTTAGATTTACGGTATTATCCCTAATTTCATCCTTGCTATTTAAATATTTAAATATTTAAAAATACTAAACTGTTCAATGTATTTGGGGATCCTTAAATATATTCATAAATATAATTTTATGTACATAGTCAGCTAACAACGGATCTTCATTTGGATTTATATTTATTATTATTTACATTCATGTTTATTCATGTTTTTTTATGTCTTATCCACTGGTACCTGTTTGTGATCATTTTTATGTTTGCTGCTATGAGCCTTGAGGATAATATACAGTTTTTCTTCTAAGGTGATAATAACTAAACACCCTGCAGAGACTACACAAAAATGGCCGCCATGGCACGAGTTTTATTAGTTTTCCAGTCCTAGATTCCGGCTGCCGTGGTTACCATTAAAAAGAAGCCAATGAGACTCCCATAATCTCTGCACAAGCGCAAACACGAGCACAGTTATATAGAGTCTATAGTCTCGGAACTAACGCAAGATTGCGGCCGCTCATGCATGTGTGGATCATATTAAAGATCACTATACATGTGCGAGATTCATATACCCCTTAGACTGAGCCGCTGGAAACATCACGAGATTGCGGCAATACCGCGCATGCGTGGTACACGTTTCCAGATGCTGGCGGCTGGGCACAGTTTACTGGTAATTATTTGTTAATACCTTACCCTATATAAAGCTTGTTTAGGCTCATGGCAGCACACATCTACCCCTGAGGAAGTTCCAGAGACAACACAAAGGGACGAAACGCGTTGGGCTACTTACCGCTACCTCCCCATTGATGCTTGCAATCAGATAAGCTTGTTATGTTTTTATAAATTGTACGGGTCCATTTTTTATGTATATTTTTATTGTGTGTGTATTTGTAATTAAAAACATTGTTGAAACAATATCACACTATCAAAGTCTCCTTCCTAATTGGGAGTTTCTTTGGTTTTAAGGTTCAGCCACGAATCCAGTTTGAAGCCTACATTTTGAATACTGGAAAGTGAGTGTACCTCTTGCCTTTTTTTCCCCTTGAGGGTTCTCTTACCCATATTATCCCATGGGTGTTGTATTTTTGTAATGCTCTTTGAATCACAGGGGACAGTAGGTGATTCTAAATGAGTTGCACCCAGCACCTTCTTTTTATTATTGCACCAAAGCACCTAGTCACTTTAAGATAAAGTGCACTTTATTCATTCATCTCACCCTCTTTTTGCCCAGAAAAAAATCATCCCTGAATGAGTATATCAGACTGGGACAGAGGTTAGAGGAAGGACCATCCCTTTTGAAAGGACCTGACAAGGGCTTGCTATTCACATGTATCTGGTACGCATATGCTATTCACTATGAGGATTTATGATGCACAGATCACTTTATAAGCACTGAAGGTGCAGGAATTTTACTATCTATGAACATTTCTAAAGGACTTATTGAAATATAGGTCAATCGAGAATCTCTGCTGCCACTGTATTTTGGAGTGCTATTATTATATGTTGTACACTATTTAAGTGATGCTTGGTTTTACATTGGTTATTGAATTTTAAGGTTGAGCGCTTTTTACACCATTTTATATATATATATATATATATATATATATATATATTTATTTATATTCAAAGGTCTGGCACTCCAGTTATTAAGTACTGCCTGACCCGGTGCCCTCACGGATATACAGTAGCATACAAGTCCTCCACTGGTGCAGCACTCTGGAATTCAAGAAGTTCAACACAACATGTTTGTCAACCTTTCAGTTTACAAAACTTTAAAACTTTTTTTTAATCTGAAACGTTGACAAACATGCTGCTCCAGTGGAGGACATAGACACATTTTATATATATATATATATATATATACATATATATATATATATATATATATATATACTGTCAGCAGCACTCCACGCCCTTCCTGATCCAGATAATACCAGTAGTAACAAACACGTGTTACTATTAATACAAATTAATACAATCATGTTACCATCAAAACAAATACCTGGGGGTTTATTTACTAATATTCGTGTTTTTGCCGTTTTTAAGGGTGTTTGAACTCAAATGGTATCGGGTGCATTTTACTGCAACTTTTTGAATCCTGATACGGTTATTCACTAAGCTGCCGAGTTTTGCACAATCGTTTTTTCCGATGTCGAAAGTAATATATTCGTAATATCAGGCAGTGTTTTACGGGAGTGATGAGTAAAACACTGCCTGACAAAACACAAGGAATCCCGGCCGGATCTGTGAGATCCGTGCAGGGCTTCATTGTGTACCTTAAAAAGTTGATTAAAGTCTTAAAAAATCTGAAAAAAATTGCGTGGGGTCCCCCCTCCTAAGCACAACCAGTCTCAGGCTCTTTGAGCCGGTCCTGGTTGAAAAAATATGGGGAAAAAATGACAGGGGTTCCCCCATATTTAATCAACCAGCACCGGGCTCTGCGCCTGGTCCTGGTTCCAAAAATACGGGGGACAAAAAGTGTAGGGGTCCCCCGTATTTTTGAAACCAGCACAGGGCTCCACTAGCTGGGGAGATAATGCCACAGCCGGGGGACACTTTGATATCGGTCCCTGTTACCGTGCCATTAAAACCCCAACTAGTCACCCCTGGCCGGGGTACCCTGGAGGAGTACCCCCCCCTCCAGCCACCCAAGGGCCAGGGGTGAAGCCCGAGGCTGTCCCCCCCATCCAAGGGCGGCGGATGGGGGGCTGATAGCCTTGTGAGAAATTGTGAATATTGTTTTTAGTAGCAGTACTACAAGTCCCAGCAAGCCTCCCTGCAAGCCGGTACTTGGAGAACCACAAGTACCAGCATGCAGTGGAAACCGGGCCGCTGGTTCCTGTAGTACTACTACTAAAAAAATACCGCAATAAAAACAGGACACATACACCGTGACAGTACAACTTTATTACATACATGCACACCAACATACACACATACTTACCTATGTTCCCACGAGGCTCGGTCCTCTTCTCCATGTAGAATCCTAGGGGTACCTGTGAAAAAAATTATACTCACATAATCCAGTGTACCTTCTGTTCTTTGTATAATCCACGTACTTGGCAAAATAATAAAACGGAAACCCGACCACGCACTGAAAGGAGCCACATGTTTACACATGGGACCCCTTTCCCCGACTGCCAGGACCCCCCCTGACTCCTGTCAAAGAGGGTCCCTTCAGCCAATCAGGGAGCGCCACGTCGTGGCACTCTCCTGATTGGCTGTGTGCTCCTGTAGTGTCTGTCAGGCAGCACACGGCACAGATACAATGTAGGACCTATGCGCTCCATTGTAGCCAATGGTGAGAACTTTGCGGTCAGCGGTTGACCGAAAGTAACCTCACTGCTGACCGCAAAGTTCCACAAGCTGCCACATCCCATGAGCTCTCCTCCCCGCAGCACTGCAGCCTGCGCGCCCAGCCAATGACTGAGCCGCAGGTTTCTACTTCACAAACTATTGGACAGCTGAGCCGTCGCTCAGCTGTCCTGTACTGTGTGCGGCACCGGCGTCGCAGCTGTTAGGGGGAGCCAGGAGCTGCACAGCACGGCGCCGCAGATCGGTAAGAGAGCTCTGATCTGTGGTGGGTGGCTGGCGGGGGGCCCACTTAGAAAAGGGGGCCGGGGGTACTTACCCCCAGGGCCCCCCCTTTAATCTGGCTCTGCTCACATGGGATAATTTACTACTCCACTTAAAATGTAAAACAGTATAGTGCTTTTTTTATTATACACCCTTTTTTTGTGGTATCTAAAGTAAACAGTTAAAAAGTTACAGAAAAAGATGTCTACTGTTAGGTTGGCGCCTTTCAAACACAACAATTTCATCTGTCTTATAGGCCCTACACATTAGACGATTTCACTAAAAGATATGACGATCTCGTTCATTAATGAACAAGATATCGAACATATCTTTCAGTGTGTAGGCACCAATGATGAACGATGGGCGGCCCCGCACTCATTCATCGTTGGTGCCGGGTCGCTTATACATGCAGGCCAATATGGATAATCTCATCCATATAAGCATGCATTGCTAAGGGGTCGGGTGACGGGTGGAGTGAGAAACTTCACTCCCCATGTCACTCCTTCTCAGCCACCGGGTCACCCGTATCGGCCGTCGGGCACCACGGCGGCATATTGCCGAATGTGTAGGGCCCATAATTCTTTGTACAGATGGTTTTACCCACAGTGCTGTTTCACTCAGGACAATACTGTAATAGCACATCAGATCTTCTACTATATTAATTTTTAGATAAATTGCTTTATTTCCACATATAAATGCATGTTGTTATAAAAAAGGATTCAGGATACATTAAATCCTCTTTGTATCACAACAGTTGTTTAGATTATTTGTGTCTATGCACTTGCTCATCCCACATTTTCTTCCTGGGGCGTCTAATAAATTAAATCTTTATGACCTTAAGGGTACTACTCACATATGATCTGTACTGCCAACCTGCATCTTTAATCAACTGAAATTAGATAACAGATGCAGCCCTAGACAGAATGAAAAATGCAAAATGTGTAAAAACATGTTATGGCTGCAACCACTCAACCACTCATTTGAATAGAAGAGGTGTGATCTTAAAATATCTATTTGGTGAGAAAAGACCAAATGCAGCAATAATCCATCTCCCATTGCCTATATCATGTAAACTTGAGGCTGGATAAAAACTATTACTGGATTACGGGACTAATGGATTATTACCACCTCCTACATTTGACGTTAGGAGTGCATAGCGCATGAAGTACATTACGAGTTGTGCACTGGTGAAGATGTATCATGACTGGATAAATGGCACCACTGCGAATAACCGATGTGGAAACTATGAAGCGGTACATGTCATTGATGTGAGAGATGAACATCGGCTCAAGAGGTGTATGAGGGCCGACCGACATGCTACAGTGGAGCAGCTCACAATCAAAATGGGCCTGGGGGCTACCAGATGTGTTTCTAAAATGACAGTTCAGATGGTGGACATAATAATGTGACATGGCCGTATACTGCTGTATCACACCTTAACCAAACTCTAGAAACAGCACTCAATGAAGTGGCTCCGGCTACCCATCAGTAGCGGATCTTGCCACGGGCAAGCAGGACTTTTGCCCGGGGCGCCATCCGGAGGGCGCCGCACCATGGCAAGATCCGCCACTGCTGTGCCCTCCGCTGCCCGCTGTGTCCCCCGGCTCTGCGGCTGTGGTCCCGGCTGTGGTCCCCTGTGAAGGGAACTAGACGCGTAGCGTCAAGTTTCCCTTCGCGGATAGGACCTTTGCTGAGCGGTGCGCGATGACGTCATTGCGCACCGCTCAGCATTTAAGTGGCACTTCTACTGTACAGGGGGTGTAACTGGTCACGCCCCCTGTATTAAGCCACGCCCCCATTCCCTGCCCGGGGCGCCGAGGTCCCTCGAACCGGCCCTGCTACCCATCACACTCCACGTAGACTTAGATGTCAACTGTGGCACTATAAATACAAAAGACACCTACAAAAACTCTCACGTAAAGTAGAATGCCAGTGGCATAAATATAGTAGTTCAAGTGACCTTCTCACATATAAGACCGTCTACCACTCTTATGGATGACATCTTGCCACCTCAAACTTAATATTTCCAAAACAGAATTAATTATATTTCCTCAGGCCAATAGTAGTTACCAACCTGATATCTCTATCACTGTTGATAATTCAGCAATCATCTCCACCCCACAAGCTCACTGCCTAGGTGTCATTCTTGACTCTGAACTGTCCTTTGTTCTCCACATTCAATCTGTCTCAAGATCATGTTACATCAGGGGTGTCAAAGACAAGGCCCGCGGGCCAAATCCGGCCCGCCAGACCTCGTCTGATGGCCCGCGGTGCCGCCGCCATGAAACCCCCTTCTCCCGAGTGCCCAGCTCGGGAGGGGGGGGCGGGGTTTCGCGGAATGACGCGATTGCGTCGTGACGTCACGGCGCAAACGCGTCATTCAACGAAACCCCGTCGGAGGAGGGAGAAGGGAGCCGCGCAGACGAGGAGGGAGAGGCGGCTGAAGAGCGGCGAGAACCGCTTCAAATGTAAGTCAGCCCCTCTCCCTTCCTCTCTTTCTCTCTCTCTCCCTCCTTCCACCACCTGCCGCAATGTGTAAAATGGGGACCTGTGCCTGCCACAATGTGTAAAATGGGGACCTGTGCCTGCCACAATGTGTAAAATGGGGACCTGTGCCTGCCACAATGTGTAAAATGGGGACCTGTACCTGCCGCTATGTGTAAAATGGGGACCTGTGCCTGCCACAATGTGTAAAATGGGGACCTGTGCCTGCCACAATGTGTAAAATGGGGACCTGTACCTGCCGCTATGTGTAAAATGGGGACCTGTGCCTGCCACAATGTGTAAAATGGGGACCTGTGCCTGCCACAATGTGTAAAATGGGGACCTGTACCTGCCGCTATGTGTAAAATGGGGACCTGTGCCTGCCACAATGTGTAAAATGGGGACCTGTGCCTGCCACAATGTGTAAAATGGGGACCTGTACCTGCCGCTATGTGTAAAATGGGGACCTGTGCCTGCCACAATGTGTAAAATGGGGACCTGTGCCTGCCACAATGTGTAAAATGGGGACCTGTACCTGCCGCTATGTGTAAAATGGGGACCTGTGCCTGCCACAATGTGTAAAATGGGGACCTGTGCCTGCCACAATGTGTAAAACGGGGACCTGTACCTGCCGCTATGTGTAAAATGGGGACCTGTGCCTGCCACAATGTGTAAAATGGGGACCTGTGCCTGCCACAATGTGTAAAATGGGGACCTGTACCTGCCGCTATGTGTAAAATGGGGACCTGTGCCTGCCGCAATGTGTAAAATGGGGACCTGTGCCTGCCGCAATGTGTAAAATGGGGACCTGTGCACTATAAAAGGGGGCACATGGCTGGGCACTATAAAAGGGGGCACATGGCTGGGCACTTTAAAAGGGGGCAGATGGCTGGGCACATATAAGGCAGGTGGAGCGGTAAATTTTGGATAGACCTACAGATACAACCGGCCCTTTGATGGGGACCAAACTGCTGATGCGGCCCCCGATGAATTTGAGTTTGACACCCCTGTGTTACATGCATCTAAGAAACATATCCAAAGTATGACCATATCTTACACAAGACACAGCAAAAACTGTAATCCATGCTCTCATTATCTCCCGCATTGATTATTGTAATAGTCTCCTAACTGGTCTTACCAAACATAGGCTCTCACCACTACAATCCATTTTGAATGCAGCTGCGAGGCTAATCTTCCTCGCTAGACGTTCATCACCTGCAGATCCGCTCTGTCAGACCCTCCATTGGTTACCGGTATTCTACCGTATTAAATATAACATACTTTTACTTACATACAAGGCTATTAACCAAACTGCACCAACATACATCTCTTCACTCATCTCAAAATATCTTCCTACCCGACCTCTCCGCTCTGCACAAGATCTGCGTCTTTTATCCACATGCATTACTTGTTCACACTCAAAATTACAGGACTTTATCCGGGCTGCACCCACTCTGTTGAATGCCCTCCCACGCACAATAAGACTCACCTCTAGTCTCCAAACCTTTAAACATTCCCTGAAAACTCACCTCTTCAGACAAGCCTATTAAATTTCAGACCCACCCACATAACCTTCAATGCTTCCCTATCTAATTACATCCTCTCTGTACAGTACACATAACATCACATATCTTGTCTTTCTTTACTCTCACACCCTCCTGACCCTTGGCCAACATTGCTGGGAGATCATATCATACAACCCATTAAGAACCTAGCAATCTGGTGGACCATTATGCAATAGGTAGAATCTATCCTTGTATATCAATGCCTAGTTCCCTATAGATTGTAAGTTTGCAAGCAGGGCCTTCCTACCTCTATGTCTGTCTGTTTTTACCCAGTTTTGTTCTATTACTGTTGTTCTAATTGTAAAGCGCAACAGAATATGCTGCGCTATATAAGAAACTGTTAATAAATAATAATAATAATAATAATAATAATAATAATAAATAAATAAATAACACCTTTGAATATACGGTTTGTCTTTATGTTTCCCTATGTTCATTATACTGGTATTAAATTACATATAAGAATAATTATACTGGTATTAAATTACATATAGGAATATCAACCCTTACTGCATCAAAAAAAAAAAAAGCCAATGGCATAAGGCAATTGCTGTCTTATATATTTTGTAGTGGCTGTTAATCAGCCATCCATCATGGCTGCTATGCATATCATATAGTAATGGGTATGCAGCCATAATCTATATATCTATAAATATTCTATTTTGGTGTGTTAGAGTGCAATATGCACAGTGAGTGTTACATAGGATCAGTGTCAGATGCAATGGTAGGTGCCCACTGAAAAGTGGTAGATGCCAGCCACCAGGAAGAAAAGAAAGAAAGAAAGAAAGAAAGAAAGAAAGAAAGAAAGAAAGAAAGAAAGAAAGAAAGAAAGAAAGAATGAAAGAAAGAACAACTGCCCTGGTCACATCACCTCAGTTGTTCTCCTTTCCTTATAGCAAAGGTCAAGTGGCATAGGTGATATATTTTACTAGTGTTAGACGGCTATACGACCCAGGAAGCAGGGATGTGCGGTCAGGTAAATGACTCAGGAGGAGGAGGAGGCACTGGCTAGTACCAGAGCCAGATTTGCACACAAGGGGGGTAATTCCGAGTTGTTCGCTCGCAAGCTGCTTTTAGCAGCTTTGCACACGCTAAGCCGCCGCCTACTGGGAGTGAATCTTAGCATATTAAAATTGCGAACGAAAGATTAGCAGAATTGCGAATAGACACTTCTTAGCAGTTTCTGAGTAGCTCCAGACTTACTCGGCATCTGCGATCAGTTCAGTGCTTGTCGTTCCTGGTTTGACGTCACAAACACACCCAGCGTTCGCCCAGACACTCCTCCGTTTCTCCAGCCACTCCTGCGTTTTTCCCAGAAACGGTAGCGTTTTTTCGCACACACCCATAAAACGGCCTGTTTCCGCCCAGAAACACCCACTTCCTGTCAATCACATTACGATCACCAGAACGAAGAAAAAACCTCGTAATGCCGTGAGTAAAATTCCTAACTGCATAGCAAATTTACTTGGCGCAGTCGCACTGCGGACATTGCGCATGCGCATTAGCGACTATTCGCTCCGTTGCGACAAAAAAATAATGAGCGAACAACTCGGAATGACCCCCAATATATGAGCCAAAGGGTGCATGTGGGCATTATACACAGGTGCAGCAGTATAAATTTCTGGAAATTTGGTGAGTTTTGATCAGAGATGTGTGGAAAAGATAAGCAGGGGAGGCACTGCTTCACCTTCTATAGACATTTTACTCCAGAGTTTTGACTATAAAAATTATTAGAATAATACAAAGAAGATATTTCAAACATATTCTTTGTATTTTTCATATACTTTATACAGTAAAAACTCTGGTGCAAACATTAGTATGACAGCAATAGGCTCTGCCTCACCTGCCTCACTGCCAGGAAGGGGAAAGTCTGGTTAGGGCACGAGAGGGAATGGATAGGGGAAAGAAGAGAGAAAAAGGAGGGAATGAGAGAGTGATGTAATCAGATCTTAGGTGAGAGGAGAGTGGCAGAGGATGAGAAATTTTGAAAATAAGCTGATATTCAGAGAGGGGGGGAGGTTTGTTAGAGACAGTAGAAAGGTGAGAGTTGAGGATGGGGGGGAGGTCAGTTCATTGTGAGAGGCAAAATAATAAGGAGGAGAGAAGTGTGGCAGCAGAATGACTAGTGGGGTCTTCAATTGAGATGGTAAATCACCAAGGATGATGGAGGGAAGGTCAGAGGAGAGAAAATGAGGGCAAAAAAGTTATTGAGGAATTATGAGACAAGGACCAGAGGGAGGATAGATGGTAACAACTTTACACAGAGGTTAGGAGGATGGACTTTAAAGGAAGAGAAAGACAGGGAGGGTTTGAAAGAAATGACTCAAAAATACAGTGTGAGTGTGTGTGTGTGTGTGTGTGTGTTTGTGTTTGTGTGTGTGTGTGTGTGTGTGTGTGTGTGTGTGCGAGTGTGTGTGTGTGTGGGGGGGGGTTGGATAAGGAGAGGGCAGATGGTAAGGTGGAGTATTGGGGTTTTATCTAGGTCTCCATGATGGGGAGGATTTTGAGAAAGTTTGAGAGGATTAGGTCATGGGTGGAGGTGCTGCAGACTTACTGGCTATCAGTCGGACAGTCCAGATGTGACAGAGGTGTAAGCAGCCCAGAGGTGGACCAAAAAACAGAAAGTCACAATTTGCACAAAGCAGGAGGTATAGGGCACTTTTTTAAATGGAGGCTGAGCAGATCAGGATGTACTAAGCAAGTTGGAGGGGGGCAGTGCTGAGAGAGAAGCAGTGCACAGGAGCAGGGGCACACCACACTGCCCTCCCTCAACTAGAGATGATCTCCTGCCATGCTGCATTTTGTATTTGGAAGTATTTAAATCCCTTGGGGTCAGAAGTTCAACCCTGCATAGTGCACACCAAGTCATTATTTTCACACATTTATCATTGTCTGGATATTCTAGGACTACAACCAATGGAACAGATTTTAATAAGATGACTCTCTCACCACCATGAATGTGAGGCTGATGCATTCAGCTATTATTCTTGAGGCTTCTTCATCATCCTAACATTTAAGCCAAAGATAGTGGTGGTGACCGCTTAGTCCACACACTCATTACTACTACCTCCATTCAAATAGTGGTGAACTAAATGTATTTGATGGATCCCTATTACAGAACCAGAAGGACTCTGGGAAAAAAAACAGCTGCATGAAGGATTTTCTGGGCTACTTCTCATGGCAGTTAAGTAACATACAACAGTTCACATAGGTGGTAGTGCAGCTGTACACTTCTAGACATCATCAATGGACCCAAAGCTTCATGGAGCCCCACTGTGAAGCTTTATACTGGTAATCGGGAAAATTGCTGTCCACTCATGAGAAGCTACTTCACAGTAGGCCTGTTTGTAAAACTCCCTCCTCCAAGATAAAACAATAGGAGGGGTGTCAATATCAGAAACCCTTGACTTTTGAAAGGTACACACACTGTCTCGTGGCTAATTCTCCTACTACTTTTATCAGGATTTTTTTTTTTTTAACTACTCTATTCTGACACATTGTAGCTTGTTATTTGCGTAGGGCAAAACTTTTTGCTTAGGACTAAACTCTTTGCACTTAGTCAAACTTTGTTAAAAGAGCGTAAGTTCCAAAATTTTGGGCAAAGAGATTTAGTTGTTAGATAGTCAAATATTTGTAATTTGTCAGGTAGCTATCATACTATAGGTATTAATAGAACTTTTACTGAAGCTAAAACAATGTTCACTCCAGATAATGGCTACATATACAGTTATAAATATTTGATTAAAGGGACAGTTCTGGTCCAATCAGTGAAGACTTTTGTCCTGACTTCTGAGATATCCACAATGTGTTCCAGTGTATGGGATGCATTTAGGGACGAGAGTTTTGGACAGGAAAGTGCCTGGGGCTCTCATACCCACAACATGATGACTAAGCCACCATCCATATATGGTCATACCCAGTGGTTCCCATATGTGGCCCTCAATTACACAGTCATGCCTAATTTTCTGAGGAGGTGGCCATGTTGTAATTATAAAACGTAAAATGTTTGGAGTTTATTGTATCTCATTTTTTTACTTTTATCTATCAACATGCCTCTAAATAAGATATTCATTTCTCATGTCATGATAGCACGTAATTAGGTGTGAAAACTGATGTGATTGCTAGTACACAGACCTTAGTTCTACAAACAAATATACGTTTTTTTTTTATATATATCACAAAACTAAAGAAACTGAAAACTAAACAATGAAATTGCATTTGTTACAGTATATGAAGGGAACAAAGCAAGCTTGCAATAAATTCTAATCCAGTATGTTATAGTATTTCACCTAAAGGTAAAAACATATTTTTTTTAAAACAACATAATCTCTCATGTTCTTGCTGCTATGTTGAAAATTACAAAACTTCTAGTTGTTTAGGAAGTGTAATGATTTTTGAGTCTCTGCTTATGCTGGCCATTAAGTTACATCTTAAAGGGCCCATGTATCAGGGGTAAATCAGGGCATTTCCCCATTTTTACGATGCCTTGGTCAACGGAATCAGAGAAATCCAAAATCTTGGAAAACCCCAATTCACTAATTTTAATCAAAACATGACCTCGATCGTTGAGTCTTTAAAATGCAGTTTTTTCCCCAATTCCCCGATGTATTGCTGAGCCACAATGTCCACAATCAGCATTTTTTGATTGGTGATCAGTGGAGCAGATTGGCATCGGGTAAGCATTGTGCATGCACAGAGACATCGAGAGATGCCTGGAGTAAGTAAGCCATCAGTTGCCAGGCAACTCTGCTAACATCGGGTGTCTTTTTTTACCATAAATGCATCTTATACACATCGCTATGTGAATCACTATATGAATTACATATATTCTAAATGATGTCTATTTTCATAGAACATCTACTTTATCTGGTAACGTTTTATTATGTAAACGTTTAACATACAGTATATCTAGATTTTGTTATTTATTTTGAATACAATTTAGTATGCCTTGAATCTTAGTGTGACCATCTTTGGATATTTTTGATATATATTGGAACCAGCTAGGTACTGCACATTTCAGCAGATTCGTATTAACTAATGACACCTGATCTTTAGAAATATGGGCAGGGAAGGACTTCACTACACTGCTTTTCCTCTGATGAAATGACCAGAGCTAAAGGTCGAGAAACGTGTTAGGAAGTAACCCGGATAATGCACTTTTGGAAACTGACTTCCACATCATGACCATTGAGGACTTCTCCTAAGCGGGAAAAGAATCCATAGGTGACAAGCTGGACGCACTAGTATCATTGTAAAGCAGCTTCAGGATCCCTGAACCAGACAGTGCACCTGTCAGGGAAGCAACAGGACACCACAGCACTACTGCTCTGCTGCACCAGGACCCCGAATACCACTGGGCTCCTTATGAACAGCCCAGAGAAGGAGCAGTCTTGACATAATAAAGTTGGCAAGCTAACAGGTGACTTTAAACTCTATGTAGAGAAATGAACACTTACAGTATATATGTGGTCACAGCACACATAAGAACCCAATCATTGAGATATATTTTGTTTCTATTTTTTCCCACTATCTGGAGTAAACAAATTTGCTCCCATTCCATCACTATATACTGGTGAGAAGTAGTGTTGGAAAATGATACAATACACTTAACTAAAGAAGGATTTATAAATACCAAACATTGAAGTACTCTTTGGATAGGTCTGGTTATGCTGTACTGCAAAAAGTTACAAAGAGAATACCAGTATATAAGTTTTGGTATTTTGTTATAAATTTTAGACTTGTGTCAAAGCTCTAAACACTTACAACTTGATGTGGTGAGAAGCATAATAACATTTTACTATTTATGCAATTGCGGGAGTTAAGATGCCATCTAACTTAAATTATCAATATGTGTCAGTTTTTACAGTGACTTGAGGTTTTTATGTACATTTTTTTGTATTCTTTTAACATATATGAACATGTTGTTATTAAATTCTGATATAAAGCGCCTTGAGTCCTGTTAGAGAAAGAGCGCTATATAAATAAAATTATTATTATTATTATTATTATTATTATTACCTATACCTATGCGCTCCCTATACCTCCTTTTTTATTTTTCACTCATGTGCACATGCTGGCGGTCCCGTGACTGGTTTGTACACAAATAAGCATTCATGCAAAATAGGCACAGAAGTGCAAAAATGTATCTACAGTACTTATCTATTATTTCTCAGTTACAGAATTACTGCAATTGTCCCAATACAGAATTGTTACTGCAATTGTAAATCTACACTTGAGATTGTATTTTTCGCTTTACTGTAATAGATAAAATGAAAGTATTCTGTGATTATTTTAATCTAGTCTAATATGTTCAAAGAAAATTCAATATAATGTAAAAAAAAAAACCTACTGTATGTTAAGAGTGCACAGTTATAGGATCTTGTGGAGTTGACTGTTAGGTGCATTTTGCCATGGAAAATATGCATTTTACTTTTGTGCATACACACAAGGCACTACTTGTTTGCAGACATATGAACAATTAATCACATCTTGCAGCTCTTTATGATTGAAGACGTAGATCAGGGGAAGGAGGTGGCATGTTTGCATGGCCAAAGTAAAATATGGGAGTGCTGGCACAAATGCACCCTGGGTAGTCTGGGACATAGAGGAATGTGGGCTTTCAAGAGACTGGTAAATTGTGGGAGATTGACCCTGGTGCAGATGATGGTGATGATGATTAGTCACATACAGTATGCTGCCCATGAAGATATGGCTTGATCCTGTAATCTCTATAACCCAAGTCAAAATTTGAATTTTTTTTGTATTCAATCTATACTTTATTTAATGTGAACAACTTTATATGCTTACATAGAATACCTGCCTAGAACTATTACAAACAAACATATTGTAGTGGTAAAAATATATTGTCGATATAAGTCAAATTGTTTAAATATCTTTACCTTTATGTCTTTGTAGATAAGGAGCTTCCTTTCTCTCAAAACAAAATATCTCTCTTGAAACTTATTTCCAGAAAGAAGTTTTGATGAATCCTCTTTGTATTTCATATTGCCTGATTGCATTTGAAGGGAAGTGTACCTGCCTAAAATAAAATATACATTACTTGCCTGAATTATATAACTATAAATGAAAATTGAATTCTAAGGAACTCAGTTTAGATTTTTTACATTTTTTGTTAAGTAAATGTAAAAATTGTTATGCATTTTAATATAAAAATATGCAGCAACTGAGATACTGTATCAAGTTTGAAGTAGTTTACAGGCTCACAATTTTTATCAAGTATAATGTATCATCTATCTTTTTATCCATTCAAATGCTCAATTAAAATCTTTTCCTAAAGATCAATTTTGGGGTTTGGTCTACATACATATACAATAAATTAGTTTACAGTTACTTGTTAATACTGTACTGTATTAATACAGTATGTACCAAATCCATAAAAACATACAGAGTTGTAACATTTTTTTAGAAAAAGCTGCTCTAAACATAACATTGCCTAGTAAATAATAGACCTTTAATTGCTGTTTGAAATGTAATAAAGGCTGATTTAAATTATTAATATTTCTGTTTTTTGGTGTAGCCAGAAATCTGTATATGGAGTCCCCTGGTTGTCTACGTGCCAAATATTCTGTTGTACATACTTAATATTAGTGTCACAGGAAAAAGCCACACTGAAGCTTAATGTCCTACTGTAGCTAACAAATTAAAAAATCTGAGTACCACTATTGTAGTAAATATAAACAAGATACATATTACCGAAATACTGTGCATTTCAGGACTATACTGTAAGTGCAGAAATCCTTATGGCTGGCTATAAGTAGCATATATATTTACCTAGTATGGTCCATATAGTATATGTTAAATTAACTTATGTGATTACATATCTAAATGATGGTAATGAAATTGTACATTTGAGAAAATAATAGTATGTGGGATTCTGCACTTTTAAAACACTTAGGTTTTTTTTCTCTGTAAGCATAAATAATTTCTTGTAAACCAGATGGAAATGGCCATCATTCAACTGTACATTATGGGACATTAGGATACAGGGATCCGGTTAGGATCTCAGCATTCGGGATTCTGGCTGTCGAGTAACCAGCGCTGGAATCTCGTTACTGCTCTGAATACTGATGCCAGGATCCCAACATGGATCAAAATGGTGATGCCAGTATCCCGAATTAAGGACTGTTGGTACTCCAGACTGGTAAGCTGTGTGGGAGGTGGGAAGGGGGGGCTAGGGTTAGGCTGTGAGGAGGGAGGGTTAGGCAATACCAAGAAGGGTTAGGGTTAGGCTGCAAGGAGGGATGATAAGGGTTAGGCAACACCAGGGAAGGTTAGGGGTAGGCGGCGGTGGAGGGAGGGTTAGGTTTAGGCTGTGGGTAGGGGGGGTTATTCACCACTGGGAGGGCTATGGTTAGGCTGTGGTGGAGGGAGGGTTAGGCTGTGGGGAAGGTAAGGGTTAGAGAGGTTATGGATTAGGGGTAGTGTACTTACCAAGTAGGTGTAGGGATCCTGAGTGTCAGGATGCTGCTGTCGGTATTCTGACTGCAACCATCCCAAGTGCTGGGATCCTGATAAAATCCCAGGATACATCCCTTTTTACCAATATGTATTTGTATATTTAAACAATATTCTGAGTCCTGTTAAGCAAAAGACTTGTTTATAAAATTTTTTATCCAATATCATGTGGCACAAGCAGGGGACCAGGCCTGTTATTAAAAGTCAAGCCTGCTGACAAGTTATTCTGTTGTTTTAACCACTATATGGTAATATAATGTGGGTGCTTGTTTAGATCTATGTATATTTGTTAAATTTACTATATTAAAGGACTGCATCAGGAACATCTTTCTATGACCATTTTCCAATAATATATTACATAACTTTCTCAAGAATTAATTGTCCTTTGTCCTCATAATTTAGTAATTTTTGTCCCCCTACCCAGATAAAAAAACAACAACATAATAGTGGTAATGGTTGCCTATATTTTATTTTACCTTTGTGAATCAGTATCCATTGGCAGAGAGGTAGGACAATACTGACTAAGGTGAAAACACAAGTCTTCTGCATGTATGGAGCTACAGTATATAAATAGGACCCTCTTGGAGGCCATCACACTTTTAAATCTCTACTCAAAGCTTCTTTAAAAAACCATTAAAACTACAGAATTGTATCCCAGTTCTATTTTGCGGTCAGCTTATGAAATTTGTATAAAACTGTCATTATTTTTTTTCAATTGCATTAATAGCAAATTTGACAAATGTGTCTCATAAGTGACCTTTCATAGAAATAAAATGCATTTTTTAAACTCTTTGTTTGAATTCATATCAATAGATTATTGAATCAATTAACTAAAAATAGAAACATTAATCAAATATTGAGATTCGGCTCATGGAATGTACCTTAAGAGATTGACTTGCTTATATTATTATTATTATTATTATTATTATTATTAGCAACTCACACGTCTACCTTTCTGAGTTATGAGCACATATCTAGACGTGTAACTCATTAGGAAATATTCTAATAAAAAAAGAAAAAACACATGCCAATTACAGGTTGAGTATCCCTTATCCAAAATGCTTGGGACCAGAGGTATTTTGGATATCGGATTTTTCCGTATTTTGGAATAATTGCATACCATAATGAGATATCATGGCAATGGGACCTAAGTCTAAGCACAGAATGCATTTATGTTACATATACACCTTATACACACAGCCTGAAGGTAATTTTAGCCAATATTTTTTATAACTTTGTGCATTAAACAAAGTGTGTGTACATTCACACAATTCATGTATGTTTCTTATACACCTTATACACACAGCCTGAAGGTCATTTAATACAATATTTTTAATAACTTTGTGTATTAAACAAAGTTTGTGTACATTGAGCCATCAAAAAACAAAAGTTTCACTATCTCACTCTCACTCAAAAAGTCCGTATTTCGGAATATTCCGTATTTCGGATATTTGGATATGGGATACTCAACCTGTATTTCTCATTTTATTAACTTTTTTATTGTACAAAATAAAAACTTTCTAATATTGCTCTTA
Source organism: Pseudophryne corroboree (assembly GCF_028390025.1). Classification (NCBI taxonomy): domain Eukaryota; kingdom Metazoa; phylum Chordata; class Amphibia; order Anura; family Myobatrachidae; genus Pseudophryne; species Pseudophryne corroboree. The sequence continues at coordinate 1,112,084,068 of NC_086444.1, forward strand.
ATGCCCTTTGTAATTGATTAAAAATATTGAAATAAAAGTTACTACTACAGATAATGTATTATAAACTTGGCATAGCAGGAAAACATAATTAGAGATGATCTTGAGACTATAGGGATTAATTTCCACTTAACTAGCATTTTTCTTTAATTGCCATTACCCTGCTAAATGCAAGAACAGTTGTTACAATTACATGAGTCTTTATTTTATCAGTAGTAATCTGCTGGCAAGAGAATACAGCACGCAAGAATTGTGAGACATTTAAGAGTAATATTAGGCACATTATGTGTGCGTTAGAAATATAGAGACTAGTGGATTGGACATCATTTTATAAAAAGTGCATTAGCATTTTATAACACTCAGCATTTGAAATTAGCAAGGAGAAAATAAGAATTTACTCACCGGTAATTCTATTTCTCGTAGTCTGTAGTGGATGCTGGGGACTCCGTAAGGACCATGGGGAATAGACGGGCTCCGCAGGAGACTGGGCACATCTAAAGAAAGATTTAGGTCTATCTGGTGTGCACTGGCTCCTCCCCCTATGACCCTCCTCCAAGCCTCAGTTAGGACACTGTGCCCGGAAGAGCTGACACAATAAGGAAGGATTTTGAATCCCGGGTAAGACTCATACCAGCCACACCAATCACACCGTATAACTCGTGATAGGAACCCCGGTTAACAGTATGATAACAACGGAGCCTCTGAACAGATGGCTCGCAATAACAACCCGATTTGTGTAACAATAACTATTTACAAGTATTGCAGACAATCCGCACTTGGAATGGGCGCCCAGCATCCACTACGGACTACGAGAAATAGAATTACCGGTGAGTAAATTCTTATTTTCTCTGACGTCCTAGTGGATGCTGGGGACTCCGTAAGGACCATGGGGATTATACCAAAGCTCCCAAACGGGCGGGAGAGTGCGGACGACTCTGCAACACCGAATGAGAGAACTCCAGATCCTCCTCAGCCAGGGTATCAAATTTGTAGAATTTTGCAAACGTGTTTGCCCCTGACCAAGTAGCAGCTCGGCAAAGTTGTAAAGCCGAGACCCCTCGGGCAGCCGCCCAAGATGAGCCCACCTTCCTTGTGGAATGGGCTTTTACAGATTTAGGCTGCGGTAGTCCCACCGCAGAATGCGCCAGCTGAATTGTGCTACAAATCCAGCGCGCGATAGTCTGCTTAGAAGCAGGAGCACCCAGTTTGTTGGGTGCATACAGGATAAACAGCGAGTCAGTTTTCCTGACTCCAGCCGTCCTGGAAACATAATTTTTCAGGGCCCTGACTATGTCCAGTAACTTGGAATCCTCCAAGTTCCTAGTAGCCGCAGGCACCACAATAGGCTGGTTCAAGTGAAAACGCTGATACCACCTTCGGGAGAAACTGGGGACGAGTCCTCAACTCTGCCCTATCCATATGGAAAATCAGATTAGGGCTTTTATAGGACAAAGCCGCCAATTCTGACACACGCCTGGCCGAAGCCAGAGCCAACAGCATGACCACTTTCCACGTGAGATATTTCAAATCCACAGTCTTAAGTGGTTCAAACCAATGTGATTTCAGGAATTCCAAAACCACATTGAGATCCCAAGGTGCCACTGGGGGCACAAAAGGAGGCTGAATACGCAGAACTCCTTTGACAAAAGTCTGAACTTCAGGCAGTGAAGCCAGTTCTTTCTGGAAGAAAATCGACAAGGCCGAAATCTGGACCTTAATGGACCCCAATTTGAGGCCCAACGTCACCCCTGCTTGCAGGAAATGCAGGAATCGACCCAGTTGAAATTCCTCCGTTGGGGCCTTCCTGGCCTCACACCAAGCAACATATTTCCGCCAAATGCGGTGATAATGTTTTGCAGTGACATCCTTCCTGGCTTTGATCAGGGTAGGGATGACTTCCTCCGGAATGCCCTTATCTCAGTACCTTGGGAATGAGAGGCAGAGGAGGAAACACATAAACCGACTGGTACACCCACGGTGTTACTAGAGCGTCCACAGCGATCGCCTGAGGGTCCCTTGACCTGGCGCAATATCTTTTTAGCTTTTTGTTGAGGCGGGACGCCATCATGTCCACCTGTGGTCTTTCCCACCGGTTTACCAGCATTTGGAAGACTTCTGGATGAAGTCCCCATTCTCCCGGGTGGAGGTCGTGCCTGCTGAGGAAGTCTGCTTCCCAGTTGTCCACTCCCGGAATGAACACTGCTGTCAGTGCTAACACATGATTTTCCGCCCATCGGAGAATCCTTGTGGCTTCTGCCATTGCCCTCCTGCTTCTTGTGCCGCCCTGTCTGTTTACATGGGCGACCGCCGTGATGTTGTCTGATTGGATCAGTACCGGCTGGTTCTGAAGCAGGGGCCTTGCTTGGCTTAGGGCATTGTAAATGGCCCTTAGCTCTAGAATATTTATGTGAAGCGAAATCTCCTGATTTGACCACAGGCCTTGGAAATTTCTTCCCTGTGTGACTGCGCCCCAGCCCCGAAGGCTGGCATCCTTGGTCACCAGGACCCAGTCCTGTATTCCGAATCTGCGGCCCTCTAGTAGATGAGCCCTCTGCAGCCACCACAGTAGCGACACCCTGGTCCTTGCCGACAGGGTTATCCGCTGTTGCATCTGGAGATGGGACCCGGACCATTTGTCCAACAGGTCCCACTGGAAAGTCCTTGCGTGGAACCTTCCGAATGGAATCGCTTCGTACGAAGCTACCATTTTTCCCAGGACTCGTGTGCATTGATGTAGCGACACCTGTCCCGGTTTTAGGAGGTCTCTGACTAGAGATGACAACTCCTCGGCTTTTTCCACTGGAAGAAACACTTTTTTCTGGTCTGTGTCCAGAATCATTCCCAGGAACAGAAGACGTGTCGTCGGGACCAGCTGTGACTTTGGAATATTGAGAATCCAGCCGTTCTGTTGTAGCACTTCCCGAGAAAGTGCTACCCCCACTACCAACTGTTCCTTGGACCTCGCCTTTATCAGGAGATCGTCCAAGTACGGGATAAGGAAAACTCCCTTCTTGCGAAGGAGTATCATCATTTCGGCCATTACCTTGGTAAAGACCCTCGGTGCCGTGGATAACCCAAACGGCAGCGTCTGGAACTGATAGTGACAGTCCTGTACCACAAATCTGAGGTACTCCTGGTGAGGAGGGTAAATGGGGACATGCAGGTACGCATCCTTGATGTCCAGGGAGACCATGTAATCCCCCTCGTCCAGGCTCGCAATAACCGCCCTGAGCGATTCCATCTTGAACTTGAACCTTTTGATATAAGTGTTCAAGGATTTTAAATTTAAGATGGGTCTCACCGAACCGTCCGGTTTCGGTACCACAAACATTGTGGAATAGTAACCCTTCCCTTGCTGAAGGAGGGGCACCTTGACAATCACTTGCTGTGAATACAGTTTTTGGATAGCCACCAACACTGCCTCCCTGGCAGAGGGGGTTGCTGGTAAGGCAGATTTTAGAAAAAGGCGGGGGGGGGGACGGGGACGTCTCGAATTCCAGCCTGTACCCCTGAGATACTACTTGAAGGGCCCAGGGATCCACCTGTGAGAGAGCCCACTGTGTGCTGAAATTTCTGAGACGGGCCCCCACCGTACCCGGATCCGCCTGTGAAGCCCCAGCGTCATGCTGTGGACTTACCGGACGCGGGGGAGGACTTTTGCTCTTGGGAACTGGCTGTATGCTGCAGCTTTTTCCCTCTACCTTTGCCTCTCAGCAGAAAGGATGCGCCTCGAGCCCTCTTGTGTTTATGGGGCCGAAAGGACTGTACTTGATAATACGGTGCCTTCTTTTGCTGTGGGGTAGCCTGTGGCAAAAATGTCGATTTCCCAGCCGTAGCTGTGGAAACGAGGTCTGAAAGACCATCCCCAAAGAGTTCCACCCCCTTATAAGGCAAAACTTCCATGTGCCTTTTTGAATCGGTATCACCTGACCACTGCCGAGTCCATAACCCCCTTCTGGCGGCAATGGACATTGCGCTTATTTTTGATGCCAGCCGGCAAATATCCCTCTGTGCATCACGCATGTATAAGACAGCGTCCTTTATATGCTCTACTGTCAGCAAAATAGTGTCCCTATCCAGGGTATCAATATTATCCGACAGGGAATCTGACCACGCAGCAGCAGCACTGCACATCCATGCTGATGCAATCGCTGGTCGCAATATAATGCCCGTGTGTGTATATATAGCTTTTAGGGTAGCCTCCTGCTTTCTATCAGCAGGATCCTTTAGGGCGGCCGTATCCGGAGACGGTAGTGCCACCTGTTTTGATAAACGTGTAAGCGCTTTTTCTACCCTAGGGGACGTTTCCCAACGTGACCTATCCTCTGGCGGGAAAGGGTACGCTGCCAATAACCGTTTAGAAATTATCAATTTCTTATCGGGGGAAGTCCAGGCTTCCTCACACACCTCATTTAATTCCTCAGATGCAGGAAAAACTACTGGTAGTTTTTTCTCACCGAACATAATACCCTTTTTTGTGGTACCTGGGGTACTATCAGAAATGTGTAATACATTTTTCATTGCCTCAATCATGTAACGGGTGGACCTATTGGAGGGTACACTAGTCTCATCGTCGTCGACACTGGAGTCGGTATCCGTGTCGACATCTGTGTCTGTCATCAGAGGTAGTGGGCGTTTTAAAGCCCCTGATGACATTTGAGACGCTGGAACAGTCACAAGCTGAGTAGCCGGCTGTCCTATGTCGTCAAACCTTTTATGTAAGGAGCTGACACTGTCACGTAATTCCTTCCATAAGTCCATACACACAGGTGTCGACCCCTCAGGGGGTGACAACACATTTACAGGCATTTGCTCTGCCTCCACATCATTTTCCTCATCATACATGTCGACACAGCGGTACCGACACACAGCACACACACAGGGAATGCTCTGACAGAGGACAGGACCCCACAAAGCCCTTTGGGGAGACAGAGGGAGAGTATGCCAGCACACACCAGAGCGCTATATACCACAGGGATATCATCTATAAAGAGTGTTTTCCCTTATAGCTGCATATTGTCAAAGTCAGAAAAATGTCTCTATGCACGTTGCCATATTTGCACCGCACACTGGTCCGCGCTGCGCATGCGTACGCTCTCCCGTGAAGACGCATACCCGCAATAGCGTGCACCCGCGGGCGCACGGTATGCGTATTTACGGTAGAGTTTATGTAGTCGTAGCGTGCGACTCATTCGTTACATATTTTCACAATTAATGTAGTTTGTAGATCATGGTCCCTTTGATAGATTCTGAAAGTTTGGTTAATATAGAATGTCCCTGAGCAGAGGAATCCCTCTTTGTATTGTACGAAGGGTCTAACAGGAATCATACAGCAGTGTTTGGTACCCATCGGAAGAGTATTTAATTAGCGATATTCCGGTGTTGGTTTGGAGCGTATTAATCGCTCGTGCGAATAGTTATGGACATAAGAAGTTATGTCCATTTTATTTGTTCTTACTTAGTCATGCATCTGAACAGTTGGAGACAGGCATCAGTGGGTCTCAAATGGCTCTTTGACCTCAGAGATCCCCCAAACAATAGTTTGCATGTTAAGAGGGCCTCATATCTACACATGCATAAGGTAAACACAGGAATAGTAATTGAAGATCAATTGTACTCCAAATCAGTATCTTTCCCGCAGACGGAGTGCAATAGCCTTTAATTACACTGAGCTTTGAGACTCAATGAAGAAGGCCAACACCTGTGTTTACAAATGGGGCTGGATTTGTATACAGGAAAATAAGGGCTGAGACGTCATTGTCTCAACTGAAAGTGGACATCATGAATATAGAACAGAACCCAGACAGGATTCTGTTTTGTATTCGCCAAACAATAGCTCTCCAGAAGACAGGAATGTGTTAGTTATCACCCATTGTTTTGCATAACCAAGACCACTGATACAGTTTACCTGTATGAATCAACCTATGACCTTTGTTATAATGCGAAGCCGAGTTCCTGCGTCCAATGGACAGTGAGACTGTAGGGACCATTAGATTGCATTGTGTGAGTAGCATAAAAGACGGGTCTGTGACATCCAGCTTTCACTTCTCTTCAAATGGTTCTCATTGCTGATAATCAGGAAGCTGGATGTCCAGAGGCGCTTGCGATCGTTTCCCCTTGTGCGTAAGTTTCTCTCCGTAATCATTGTCTTACTGTGAGCCAATTTCTCTCTCTCTCTCTCTCTCTCTCCTTTCTCTTTTCTCTCACATCTCCCCTAGACTAGTATTGTATTGTATTAGATAGTATTGTATTTTGGTTAGGAAGTCTCTGTTATATTGTAGTGTATCATTTGTACTGTTATTCTCTTTTTACAAGTATATTAGACATAATACAGTTAATAGGCTTTGGACCCTAAACCAGCATCTGTGTATTTCCTATAGTGTTAAGTGTTCACTTGAGCGTCGGTAACGCTCAAGCAGCTTTGTAGTTAGTCAGGTTACACAAGGTTGCACTTACACCCTGTATTCACATTAAGGTATTCTGTGTATTTCATTGGTATAAGGTTTAGACATAAAGGTATAGCGTTGTGAGCGTCTGCGCCGCTGGTGATCTCCTCGTGGTCTCGAGCGAACCGCTACGCCATAGCGAATCATTCTGTCCTGTGATCTCTGGGCCGTGAGCGAACGTGACGCTTGAGCGTCTCGCCTACGGCTGAGCGATCGTTACGCAACCAGCGTACCCTTACGGTACTTCTTAAGTAAACAGCGTACAGTGTTCTTAGACTTCATAAAGGGTTGTAAATACATAAAGGAATTCTGCTTTGTTAATTGGGGGCCGTCCAGTCCTTCACATATCTGCACTAGGTAGATCAGCAGACATTATCCCCCAGCAAAAGGGCGGGAGGTTGTCTCGCAGTGCTGATGGGATAAGCGTCTGCTTCGCTTAGATAAAGAGTGCTGAAGGAATCCGGAGACCAGGAGGTAAGAACAAAACGCTTGTGTCTTTTAAAACTGTATTTTTCTTCTGTCTTGCGTATATACGCACGTATACATATATATCTGCATTTCTTTTCCATCCGTGTATTTCATTTTTTTCGTATATCACTATCCTGTTTGCCAGTTTTATAGTTGATAAATGTGCTGAGAGAGATTTGTCGCTATTTCAATAATTTAAGTAGAAGCAACATAGTTAAAATATAGACAAACACACAGCTTTGCCAAGAGACAAGGTCAGTGTGGTGCGCGGTAAATGATCAAGGATCATCTACATTGATAAACGTATAAATCGTGTTACGGTGGATCTTTGCTGTGCGTACACGTGTCTCTAACAAAAGACTGAGACTTGCGTACGCAACCCAAAGGCCGACGCACGCAGCGCAACGGAGCGTCCGTGTACGCTCATGTAACAAATCACAAATGTTATAATTAAAAGGCGATAAATAGCGCAAAGCAATAAGTAGCGCAACGCGGTAAATAACGCAAAGCGATAAATAGCACAAATTGATTTCAGCTTTCCAAAACTTAGTTTAAATACCTTACTTTACTGTAATACCTCTGGGGAGAGCTATCAGACTACGGGAAATGATTTTTCTGATCAGAAAACTATAAGAATGATAGTGGGTTGAAAACGGTATGAGTGTATTGAATCCCGCTTTGTGGACTTTGTGATCTATGTGATAATCCCGCTTTGTGAACTTTGTGATCTATGTGGAACGTGATGAGCACGATCTGAGTGAAAACGTGCAACAGAGTGTGATAAAGTTTTCATTGTATTACGCTCTGGCTGTTTTGGAGCACAGTAGGGAGACTCCAATGATCCTACCATTTATGGGCAACAAGTGTCTATAAGTGGTACGATTGGACCGCACGGTTGTATGTGTGACCAATAACGCAACGTGATATGAGGTCGTATATCCATGCGTAAATCTTGCCCTCATACGTGTTGTAGGGAGCACATGCAAGCGTGATTTGTGTAAAGAAAAAGGAAGGGAATTTTCTCAGGAAAATCTCTAAAAATAGGGCCTGCAACGGCTACACGTGTCTGCTAGAAGGCGGAACGGAGATACCCGGAGCAGAAGAAGTTCAGTGGAAGAGCTTTAAGGATTTCCAACGAAGTTCTGTGTTTGGTGCATTTTAGGAAGTTTTTTCTGTGTTAAAAAGGTCCACAATGGCAGCCAAGTGCACAATACAGAGACGGTCGGAGGTCAGGATTCAGACTCCAGAGGCTTGCAGACCCCGAGGGTCTGCTCGGTTAGTAATGTGGGGGAAATATGGTCCCCACTCTGAGACCTTTTGTGATGAATGGACACGAATGACTGCGGGGGATAAGGTACCATTTCCCGGGATAGGTAGTTTTGACTTAGAGGTGTTGCATAATTTAAGGCGAAGGATATGTCTCATCAAATCAGCAAAGAGACGAATCAAGCATTATGATTGTTTACAGATATGGCAACAGGAGAGTGAAATGCAAAGAAATGTAACTTACTTACCTAACTTTCATCTTGAGAGGGGAGAGGTGGCAATGGAGGGGATTGTGGTTGCGGAGAGAAGCACAGGGGTGAACAATAAAAATGCTCTTAGCAACAGTAGTACAGATAATAAGAATAAGTGTGATAAATGTAACAATGCTAATTGTAATGCTGTTGAATGTACAACTATTAACCCATGCAAGTCGCACCCCATGTTAAACTTTCCTCAGGGACACCAACAAGAAAGTGAACCCAGAACGATGTCGGCACCTCCTCCAGAAGCCATCGCACAAGACATCCAGGTGGACGCGACCCAATCGGTAAAAACTGTAATCAAACCCCCTAATGGAGGGTCAGGTGAGGTCGTGTCCACAGGTATGTATGGTATTATACATCACGCACAAACAAATGTACCTTATATCATAGAATCAATTCAGAATGACATTACTGGACTTAATCCTGTTAGGGTAATTGCAGTACCAAATGGGGAAACTGACTCTTCAGGAATCACTCCTGTCAGGAACATCGCCATGTACTGCCCTTTTTCCCGAACAGAATTAAGAGCAATTCTGTCTGAATTTCCTGATCCCAGGAAAGACTTAGTTGCTTGTCAAAGATACATTAGAGTGCTAGGACATACTGCAGAGCCAAGTAACAAAGATTGGAGGACAGTTTTGAGGGCATGTTTACCCCCCGATGTTGATTCATTGAAATTTATCACTGATTGTAAGCTAGATGAGGAAGTGCCACTAACAAACAAGTATAACCAAGATAATGTAAAAAGAATCAATCTACAGTTGAAAGAATATTTTCCTACAGTAGCAAAGTGGAATAAAATCTATACAATAAGACAAAAAGAAGGTGAATCCGCAGAAGAGTATTTTCACCGGGCTCTGCAGGATATGGCTAGGTACACTGGTATAGATGACATTGAAACTAATGTACACCACAGAGAGGTAGCTGTGTCCGTATTAGCGAGCAACTTGAAAGACACACTAAAAATTAGGGTACAAACCTCAATACCTCATTGGAGAGGTATCTCGGTTGCGGCATTAAGAGAGTCCGCTATCGAGCATGACCGAAATATCAAAAGAACCAGGGAAGCGCAGGGAGAGCGGTTGATGACACTGAACATCCAAGCACTAGAGAATGCATCAAGTCGACCGGAACCCCAGGCCCCTAGCACATGGAGAAAGCCAAGGATTTGTTACAATTGTAGAAGAGAAGGGCATTATGCCAACAACTGTAATAACCCACATAAAGTTAGACCCCCTAGACCAAGAAATGAGCAAAATTACAACACACACCATTATAATCAGAGATCAGATAGGAGGAATTTTGAGCCACACCCATGATAGGTAGTCAAGAAAGGTGATCATACGACGGATGGTAAGCCTGAGGTAATGGTTAGTAAATTGGGAGGTCATTCACTGAAGACACAGGAATGACCAGGTTAAACGTTGTAAATGTATTTGTGAAAAATGTTTTTTCTCTCTCTCTCTATCCCCATCTCTGACGATTATTGGTAAGAATTCGAACATTGCATATTCGCTTGGTCCTTGCAGAAGTCTACCAAACCCCAGCATGACCTATCCACCACAATGTATTCTGGCCAGATACAGACAGTGGAATAATGCAAGTGCTGGTGGGGAGGGACTGCTCAAGGAAACCATTAGACACGTAGATACGACAGCCTAATAGTCTGACAATGTTTTCTTAATGTTGACAATGTTTAAAAATGCTTTGTTTCTCTTCTCTTATTGATGGTTATTGTCGAGTTATGTAATGTATATATGCACATGAATTGTTCTCTATCTCTTTTGTTTTTTTTTTGTGTTTTCTCTCTCTTCTCACTCATGTTTTCATGGTTTAAAGATGGTATGTCACCCCTCAGTTGGACCAATGGTAATGCCAGATTTTTTTCTCCTTACAGAAAGATCGCCGGTTAGGAAGGAATATTGCATCACCAGAATGTTCGTTTGGAAGACTGAGAGACAGCACCTTTGAGAGGACAGCAGAACAAGAAGAACAACAAGACGAGAGAACTTATTATCGTAACAAGTTCTCTCCCCCTCAAACTGTTTTCTTATACCCCCTTTACAAATTTCTTCTTTTCTCCTCCTGTAAGATGGACTTGCCCCAAGAGACTGTGATATGGATTTTCCCGTTAACCATGATGTTGACCAGAGCAGTCTGTTTCGGTGAGAGTACCAGTGAGGTCGAGAAAGGATCCAGAAAGGTCCTGATGACTGAGACGGAGGTGTAAATTTCCAATAGCAACCCAATCACCAAGCAAAGGCGAGTACCGGGCACGATCTAACAACCATGTTATCTGTAAACATTTTCTTTGAAGGATTGTTAGTTAAAAAAAAAAAAAAGAAAAACTGTATCTGTAGGCTCTGTGACAATGGTTGAAGATGGATGCATAAAGAAATGCCAATCCGGTCTTAATATCCATATGGACCAGCATCCATTGAGTGACCATCACTCCTTAGTGGGTAACGTGTTAAATAAAACAGATTGTTGGGTATGCTCTCAAGTACCTCAGGGTCATAGCAAATCAGGGCTAGTACCATTTCCTTTAACGTTAGGGGAGGTACTTGAGCTAAGGGGTGGGAGACCGGTGGACCGGAGGTTTAACATCTCCAGCCCTCCTAGTTTGAAGCTCCACCAATACCATGTGGATAGGTCCCTCTTATGTTTTAATATCTCCAATCCCCGTAAGCCGGGAAATTGGGAAGTGTCATGGAGCAACCTTACCATGACCTTTTCACACAGAGCAGATAGAATGCCTACAGATACAGAGCTTGTACGCCACATAGCCAGTAGAGGAAAATCTTTCCGGTATCGATATACCTTAGGAAATAGGATTACTAGAGTTGGAGAAGTATCACCAGGATACTGTGCACATATCGTACAAACTGATACGTGCCTTAAGCAGATGGAAGAATTAGGGTCAGGAGATTTCACCTGGAAGGTTTGTAACATGGTCATGTCCTTCTCCGTCCCATATGTCCTCCCCGATGACGCATATTTCATATGCGGGAGAAAGGCGTACAAGTGGCTTGCCCCAAACTCTGAAGGATTGTGTTATATTGGAAAAGTATTGCCTGAAGTGATGACTGTTACACATGACAAAATGAAAGACATACACCGTGGTGTCCAAGCTCCTTATACTCACACTCATTACGAGCACCGAGTTAAAAGACAACTGTCAGAAAGGTTAGAGCATCCGGCCTCTGATCTGATCCATGAATCCACCGGGATTCAGGTTCTGGTGGCGTTAGATTTCACTCGCACCGCTCGAGGAGTGATGAATTATAGATACATTTCTGCGCTTGCAAATTTGTTAGATAATATCACTGAAATGTATGATGACACGTTTAGATACACTGGAAGAGAACTTCAAGCTTACAAAACAGAACTGGTACAGCATAGAATGGTTCTTAATTATCTCACAGCAGTGACAGGCGGATATTGTGTTACATTGGCAACACAGTACGGTATAAAGTGTTGCACGTATATCACGAATAGCACCGAGGATCCGGTCGAGGTCATAGATCAAAAGATGGACGATATTCTCCAATTGAAGTGGGAATTTCGCCGAAAACACAATCTCACCCTTGCTGCTGTAGGTAATGAGCTGACTGGTTGGGTGTCATGGTTGAACCCGCGAAATTGGTTCTCCGGTTTAGGAGACTGGGCTCAAGGAGTCATAATGGATGTTGGAAAGTTTCTACTATGTATCTTGGGTGTCGTTATATCGATTGGATTGATATTTAGATGCGGGCAGGCTTTAATGAGGTGCAAACAAAGTACAAAAGTGATGAGCTTGAGGAGTGAGGAAACCGTAATTAACCTGGATTTGATTTATGACCCAATGATAGAAACCAGAATGTGATGAAAATGCGATTATACGGTCCGTTTCTTTCACCTGTTTTTCTGCTTTTCTCCAAGATACAAAGACCCCCTTGGACGAGGAAGCTGACGAGACGAGATGTATACAGACAACGGATTGACCAAAGAAGAAGATTTGACAACTTTAAATATGGACACTTGATGAACTTTGCCATGGATCCCCAGTTTCCCTAGTATTTTTAAACTCACGCTAGCCCAACATTTTCTGTACATCTGATGGCATTGACAAAGCTTATTGCTCACACCTAATGAGCAAAACAGCGCAAAGAAGACGACTTTCAACAGATACCGAACAAAACTTCGACGACAGATGTACATTTACCTGACATAGGATATCATTGCATTTTTCGTAAGTGTTCTTTATCTTCATCTCTACAACCCTCAGGTAACGACACACATAGACGATAGGGAATACAGGCACAGATATCAGCAACCACATACCTCCCCCATTCATGTATCATCAACTAAAATGTGCATCCCCATTTTGTTACAACCACAGCCGAAATGAGCTCGGTAGAGTTTGACAGCCCATCCACAGACCCTTAGTACGGGATAAGAAGGAATTCAAATGTATACTTCGCAATACCTCGAAGCTTGATTTACCACACGTACGGCACGATGATACATGACCCTCCAAACATGGACTCATACACACATGCTTCTGCTTTCTCACTAGGTCATACCCTCTTCACACCTACTCCACTCTTCTTCCTTTCCCCACCATGGAAATCAATTAACCCCTGACTTACATTTTTCTCCTTTTGAAATGTTTTAGAAGGTGGCAGTTATTATTGACTGCCAAAGGGTGGACTGTCAAAGTCAGAAAAATGTCTCTATGCACGTTGCCATATTTGCACCGCACACTGGTCCGCGCTGCGCATGCGTACGCTCTCCCGTGAAGACGCATACCCGCAATAGCGTGCACCCGCGGGCGCACGGTATGCGTATTTACGGTAGAGTTTATGTAGTCGTAGCGTGCGACTCATTCGTTACATATTTTCACAATTAATGTAGTTTGTAGATCATGGTCCCTTTGATAGATTCTGAAAGTTTGGTTAATATAGAATGTCCCTGAGCAGAGGAATCCCTCTTTGTATTGTACGAAGGGTCTAACAGGAATCATACAGCAGTGTTTGGTACCCATCGGAAGAGTATTTAATTAGCGATATTCCGGTGTTGGTTTGGAGCGTATTAATCGCTCGTGCGAATAGTTATGGACATAAGAAGTTATGTCCATTTTATTTGTTCTTACTTAGTCATGCATCTGAACAGTTGGAGACAGGCATCAGTGGGTCTCAAATGGCTCTTTGACCTCAGAGATCCCCCAAACAATAGTTTGCATGTTAAGAGGGCCTCATATCTACACATGCATAAGGTAAACACAGGAATAGTAATTGAAGATCAATTGTACTCCAAATCAGTATCTTTCCCGCAGACGGAGTGCAATAGCCTTTAATTACACTGAGCTTTGAGACTCAATGAAGAAGGCCAACACCTGTGTTTACAAATGGGGCTGGATTTGTATACAGGAAAATAAGGGCTGAGACGTCATTGTCTCAACTGAAAGTGGACATCATGAATATAGAACAGAACCCAGACAGGATTCTGTTTTGTATTCGCCAAACAATAGCTCTCCAGAAGACAGGAATGTGTTAGTTATCACCCATTGTTTTGCATAACCAAGACCACTGATACAGTTTACCTGTATGAATCAACCTATGACCTTTGTTATAATGCGAAGCCGAGTTCCTGCGTCCAATGGACAGTGAGACTGTAGGGACCATTAGATTGCATTGTGTGAGTAGCATAAAAGACGGGTCTGTGACATCCAGCTTTCACTTCTCTTCAAATGGTTCTCATTGCTGATAATCAGGAAGCTGGATGTCCAGAGGCGCTTGCGATCGTTTCCCCTTGTGCGTAAGTTTCTCTCCGTAATCATTGTCTTACTGTGAGCCAATTTCTCTCTCTCTCTCTCTCTCCTTTCTCTTTTCTCTCACATCTCCCCTAGACTAGTATTGTATTGTATTAGATAGTATTGTATTTTGGTTAGGAAGTCTCTGTTATATTGTAGTGTATCATTTGTACTGTTATTCTCTTTTTACAAGTATATTAGACATAATACAGTTAATAGGCTTTGGACCCTAAACCAGCATCTGTGTATTTCCTATAGTGTTAAGTGTTCACTTGAGCGTCGGTAACGCTCAAGCAGCTTTGTAGTTAGTCAGGTTACACAAGGTTGCACTTACACCCTGTATTCACATTAAGGTATTCTGTGTATTTCATTGGTATAAGGTTTAGACATAAAGGTATAGCGTTGTGAGCATCTGCGCCGCTGGTGATCTCCTCGTGGTCTCGAGCGAACCGCTACGCCATAGCGAATCATTCTGTCCTGTGATCTCTGGGCCGTGAGCGAACGTGACGCTTGAGCGTCTCGCCTACGGCTGAGCGATCGTTACGCAACCAGCGTACCCTTACGGTACTTCTTAAGTAAACAGCGTACAGTGTTCTTAGACTTCATAAAGGGTTGTAAATACATAAAGGAATTCTGCTTTGTTAATATATATATTATACTGCGCCTAAATTTGTGCCCCCCCTCTCTTTTTTACCCTTTCTGTAGTGCAGGACTGCAGGGGAGAGCCAGGGAGCGATCCTTCCAGCGGAGCTGTGAGGGAAAATGGCGCCAGTGTGCTGAGGGAGATGGCTCCGCCCCTTTTTCGGCGGGCTTTCTCCTGCTTTTTGTGTTATTCTGGCAGGGGTAATTTACACTTATATAGCCTCTGGGGCTATATATGGTGTCAGTTTTGCCAGCCAAGGTATTAATATTGCTGCTCAGGGCGCCCCCCCCCCAGCGCCCTGCACCCATCAGTGACCGAAGTGTGTGGTGTGCATGAGGAGCAATGGCGCACAGCTGCAGTGCTGTGCGCTACCTTGGAGAAGACAGAAGTCTTCAGCCGCCGATTTTCCGGACCTTCTTGCTTCTGGCTCTGTAAGGGGGACGGCGGCGCGGCTCCGGGAACGGACGACGAGGTCGGGTCCTGTGTGCGATCCCTCTTGAGCTAATGGTGTCCAGTAGCCTAAGAAGCCCAAGCTACTACCACTTAGGTAGGTTCGCTTCTTCTCCCCTTAGTCCCTCGCTGCAGTGAGCCTGTTGCCAGCAGGTCTCACTGTAAAATAAAAAACCTAAACTATACTTTCTTTCTAGGAGCTCAGGAGAGCCCCTAGTGTGCATCCAGCTCGGCCGGGAACAGAAATCTAACTGAGGCTTGGAGGAGGGTCATAGAGGGAGGAGCCAGTGCACACCAGATAGACCTAAATCTTTCTTTAGATGTGCCCAGTCTCCTGCGGAGCCCGTCTATTCCCCATGGTCTTTACGGAGTCCCCAGCATCCACTAGGACGTCAGAGAAATGTTTATGTTAATTATAAGAAATTATCGCTTTTAAGTAAAATATAATAATAATAATAATAATAATAATAATAATAATAGCAACAATTATCAGCAATGCAATCAGTTGAATTACATTGTCTCTATCAAGTGAGACAATTTGTCCACCAAGAACAAGTTAAGATGAATACCCTCTTCCTGGTCATCGAAACTGCCATTGTTAAAGGGCATACTCCAACAATGTACATAGTAGAAACAGTAGTAATGAGTGAAGGTCATTGACCATCAAGGGTTATCAACTGATGGTTGATGGTTTTGACATCAATGACGAAGTACCGATGACTCTCCGCCATTAACGGCAGATAGTGTGCAGTGATTTGTTCTTTCCCCAGTACAGGGCAGGATGGGAAGGGATGAAATTTAGTTCTGACTGAACATATCCTGCATAGCCCTGCCACATGACCTGATTTCTTGCTGTCTGTGTTTCCTGTCTCCTACTGTGTTACAGATGCCTCGTGCACTGTATGGGTGATGGTCTTTGATGGTGCTAACCATCAATGGTTCACTGTCAATGGTTTCCTAGCATCAATGAAAGATACTGATGGCCCTATTGATTATGACCATCAAAGGTATACCCTTTAGTGGCCATCCCTATTCCAAATGTCACTTTAAAATCAGTTGTAAGTGGCAAAATACTTCAGGACAGTGAATAGTCCCGCCACAAGAGAGCAAGTGGTAAATATAAGTTCCTTTGCATTGAGGTTTTGTGACCTCAAGCAAAGCTTGATCCCCCCCCTCCCTTAAATGCACCTTATCCACCTCTGTCTCATCCAGTTAACATAAATGTCCTGGTTGCATGTGGATGAAAAAGCTCTGCAGAAATATTCAAGTTCCTAATTAATTCTCAGCAAAGGACACATCTTCTCACCTGAGTCCATTACAACTTTCAGACTGTGATATCTACAGTAGACCTGCAATTCATGCACTGTTGTGGAAAGCAGGCGCATATGAGTAACTGCAGTTGTATCGCAAATCAGAACTGATGCCACAAGATACGTGGAAGATAAAAGGGTCCTCCTGTGTTGGAAACACTTCTATCTACTATGTTACAAACAAGATTACATTGTAGAGATGTAGACACTTAGTAGAGCCACTTAACTAATGTACTGAAATGGTTCTGTATTAAAGGACATAAACACTGACAGTATACAAGCAAAGTAACAATTGTGGACAGATAGTGTGTATTTATTTGATCCAGTGTTAGTTTACACTGCTGCTTACCTTTGCATTACCCGCTGTCTGACCTGTCTACTTTTTAGCTACTGAACTCTAACTAATACCCTCTTGCGCTATACTAGATATATGATATGGCTGAAAAATTCAATACATCAGATCTTATATTTTATAAGTATAGTAAAATTTATTCATACATAATGAATCACAAATTTTAGAGCAAGACCGGTCTCATTAACACCATAAAAATCTTTGAATAAGAATAACAAGTATATATTATACTATACGGAGGTGGACTTAAGCATAATCTGTGCACAGAAGTGTATATACTATTATGTAAGGAAATAGCTCAGTCTGTGAATACTAGTCAATATGTAACCAATATCAGCTGCTAGTTAGAACCTGTACACTGATTACATTTCCATAGATAGTTATTTTGTATCACAGTTCCTTTAAAAGTAACCATCCAGCACAAAGCAATAAGCTCCGAACCAGAGTCTTACGTGAGGCTTAAGCCAATGATGTCAGCAAGAGGGAGTCCCAGTGTCTACCGAGGTGGTCTCTGGCTGAGGGAAACGACATCTGTGCTGGCGCCTGCTGTATATGATCCTGCCCGACTTCAAGGCTCTGTGAGTCCACACCTCTTTGTGCCGTATGCAGGCACTGGTGGGCGGTTTCTCTCCTCCCAGCAATTGTTCCAGCAAATTATGGTATCAATAGCTGATGCAAAGTATGGGTCCAATTAATCCAGGGGTCCAAAAAACAATGCTGCTGATGCGTTTCGCTCCTCCCACAGGAGCTTTATCAAAGAATCATTCTTTTTAGCTACTGTAGCTACGAATGGAAAATAAATCAATACACAAATTGCTTCGGGAAGGATTCTACAAGTAGTGCATGGAGCCATAGAGAAGAAAATTTTGGGGAATGCAGGAAGATTTTAGGATGGATGGTGTACATACTTCATTCAGCTATCTCTCTGCATCAAATCCAAATAAAGACAGGAAATTATTATTGTGTTTACATAGGGATCAGTGATCTTTTTTTAAAGATCTTTCTGTGCTCTTTCATTGCTCTTTGAATGAAACACATCTCAAATGACTGGGACAGTCCATGTTAATGAACTTTAAATTAGTTTCTTTAGAAAGGTTGGAGATGCTAATATGTAGAACTAGAGATGAGCGGGTTCGGTTCTCAGAGAACCGACCCCCCCCCCCCCCGAACCTAGGGGATCCGGGGCCATCCGAGCCACAGCTCGGATGTCCCTGACTGCCCCGGATCCCCAATCGAGGCAAAACCTCAGGATTCCACTGTCGGATACTGAGGTTTTGCCTCGGACGCTGGTCTCCATAGTAACCTATGGAAGGCCATTGATTGGCTGAGAGAGCTGTTTGTCACGGCTCTCAGCTAATCAGCGTTTCCCCATAGGCTACAATGGCCCCAAGATGGGTGCCCCCACAGCGCTAATAGCGCCGCCGCCCGCACTGCTGACACCACTGCCCACACTGCCGACACCACCACCCACACTGCCAACACCACCGCCTGCACTGCTGACACCGCCACCCGCACTGCCGACACTCCCGCACTGCTGATACTGCCGGCACCCCTGCACTGTGGACACTTCCATCACTCCCATACTGCTGAAACTGCTGGCACTCCTGAACTCCTGCACTGAGGAAACTTCCAGCACTCCCGCATTGCCGGCACTGCCGGCACCCCTGCACTGAGGACACTTCCGGCACTCCCACACTGCCGCATCCCTGAACTCCTGCACTGAGGATACCTCGAGCACTCCTGCATTGCTGACACTGCCAGCACCCCTGCACTGAGGACACTTCCGGCACTCCCATACTGCCGACACTGCCACACCCCTGAACTCCTGCACTGAGGACACCTCCAGCACTCCCGCATTGCTGACACTGCCGGCACCCCTGCACTGAGGACTCTGCCAGCACTCCTGCACTGAAGACACCTCCGGTACTCCTGCATTGCCAACACTGCTGGCACCCCTGCACTGAGGACACTGCCAGCACTCCCACACTGCTGACACTGCCAGAACCCTGCACTGGGGACACTGCAAGCACTCCTTCACTGAGGACACCTCCCAAATTGTCGACACTGCATGCACCCCTGCACCGAAGACACTTCTGGCACTCCCACACTGCCGACACCCCTGAATTCCTGAACTGACACCTCCAGCACTCCCGCATTGCCAACACTGCTGGCACACCTGCACTGAGGACTCTGCCAGCACTCCTGCACTGAGGACAACTCCGGCACTCCCACATTGCCGATACTGCCGGCACCCCTGTACTGAGGACACCTCCAGTACTCCCACAATTGCCGACACTGCAGGCATTCCTGCAGTGCCGACACTGCTGGCACCACCACACAGAAAACATCGCTGACAACCCCGCACTGAGGACCCTGTCACAGTAAGTGCACTATTGGTGTATCTAACCTGCACTGTATCTGACCTGCACTGTAACCCATGCTGTATCTGACCAACACTGTATCCGACCCACATTGTATTTGACCTGCACTGAAACCAATGCTGTATGCGACCTGCACTGTAACCCATGCTGTATCTGAACAACACTGTATCCGACCCACATTGTATTTGACCTGCACTGAAACCAATGCTGTATGCGACCTGCACTGTAACCCATGCTGTATCTGAACAACACTGTATCCGACCCACATTGTATTTGACCTGCACTGAAACCAATGCTGTATGCGACCTGCACTGTAACCATGCTGTATCTGAACAACACTGTATCCGACCCACATTGTATTTTACCTGCACTGAAACCTGTGCTGTATCCGACCTACACTGCACCCGACCCGCATTGTATTGGACCCGCACTGTATCCAACTAACACTGTATTTGACCTGTGCTGTATCCAACCCACACTGTATTCAACCTGCGCTGTATCCAACCCACACTGAGTATGACCTGCGCTGTATCCAACCCACACTGTATTTGATCCGCACTGTAACCTGCAATTATCCGGCCCACACTGTATCTGACCCACAATATATACAACTCACAATGTATGCGACCCATGCTGTATCTGACCTGCACTTTATCTGACCTGCACTGTAACCAATGCTGTCTCTGACCAACACTGTATCCGACCCACATTGTATTTGACCTGCACTGAAACCCATGCTGTATGCGACCTGCACTGTAACCCATGCTGTATCTGAACAACACTGTATCCGACCCACATTGTATTTGACCTGCACTGAAACCCGTGCTGTATCCGACCTACACTGAACCCGACTCGCATTGTATTCGACCCGCACTGTATCCAACCAACACTGTATTTGACCTGAGCTGTATCCAACCCACACTGTATTTGATCCGCACTGTAACCTGCACTTTATCCGGCCCACGCTGTATCTGACCCACAATATATACAACTCACAATGTATGCGACCCATGCTGTATCTGACCTGCACTTTATCCCGCACTGTATCCGACACGCACTGTATCTGACCTTGCACTGTAGCCAACCCTCACTGTATGCAACACACACTGTATCCAAACTGCACTGTAGCCTACACTGTATCCAACCCACACACTGTATCCAACCCACACTCTGACCTGCACTGTATCTGACCTGTACTGTATCTTGCACTGTATCTGACAATGCGCTGTAGCCAACGCGCACTATATCCAACCCGAACTCTGACCTGCACTGTATCCGACTTGCATTGTGTGCGATCTGCACTATATACAACCCGCAATGAATTCCATCTACACTGTATCCGACCTGCCTTGTATCCACCTGCACTGTACCTGACCCACACTGTAACCTGCACTGTACCCGACCTGCTTTGTATCCAACCTGCACTGTAACCTGCACTGTGTCTGACCCGCACTGTATCCGACCAGCACTGTAACCTGGTCAATATTTAACTGTGTGTCCCAAAGTATTCCGCACTGTCCTACGCAGGTACAGAATGCTGTTTTTTGTGGCTGATTGGGGCTTTACATGGGCACAGGGTGACAGTCATCAGTGACCCAGGGCATTCAGGAGGGAGGTACAGATGGGGCACTGAGAATAGGCATATGCTGGGGGCATGTGCACTTGTGTAGGGGGCATCAATGTCCACTGTTGCTATTTTACACATGGTTTAGGGTTTTTTTTAATTTGTTGTTTGGTAACTACTTCAGAGCAATGATATTGTACACACGATTTTGACGAAATTTCTGTGTTGGATTGTATTCTATTGGTTTGATTGGTTATTGCTAATACAGTTCTAATTTGTAAAACATTTTTAAACAGAAATAACTGCCGTGTGTTTGTGCCGCTGCTCTGTTGCTTAGTTTAGCCAGCCAGGCTTTGGCCTATGTTGGTGAACAATATTGTGAGGTGTGAGGTGGTCAAAATTGACTGGAAATGAGTGGAGATTAATGTTATTGAGGTGAATAATACTGTAGGATCAAAATTACCCCCAAATTCTGTAATTTTAGCTGTTTTTATGTTTTTTTCAAAAATCATCCAGATCCAAAACCAAAACACGAAAGGGTGGTTTTGGCAAAACCAACCCAAAACCAAAACATGAGCGGGGAATTAGAACCAAAACACAAAGCACAAAAAGTGCGGCCGCACATCTCTACGTAGAACTGATACTGTACATGGTTTGATTTACCAGCTCAATTATTTCTAAAAAGGTTGTTATAATGAGTTAACCAATGTGTGACATTTTAATAAAGCACTGAACTCTGGTCATTATATTCTGCATTTGATCATTAAAAAGAAAACATGTAAAATAGTTTTTTTTTAAAGGCATTGTACATTTTAAACTAAATAAATACTAAAGAAAGTCAATAAAGAAGTATGGTATTTACATGAGTTATGTTAAATAGACATAGTTTAATCAGAGAGAAGCAGTTTAAATAATGTTTCTGAAATTATAAAATAACTTTAGCGATCTGGAAAATATGTTTCTCTGTTTTTCTTATAATGTCCATCTAGCTGTGACATTAACGATCAAAAGAGTTTGTACAGGTTAAGTATCCCTTATCCAAAATTCAAAATTCCACATTTTTGGTTCCCCTACTGAGATAATGACACATATATAAATATATGTATATTAAATATCTATATAATATAGCTATATATACACATAATATCCTCAAAATTACAGGACTTTACCCAGGCTTCGCCCACTCTGTGGAATGCCCTACCATGCACAATAAGACTCTCCTCTGGTCTCCAAACCTTTAAACGTTCCCTGAAAACTCATCTCTTCAGACAAGGCTACCAAATTCCAGACCCACCCACATACCCTTCAATGCTTCCCTATTCAGTTACATCCTCTCTGTACAGTCCACATAACTTCACATATTTTGTCTTCCAACATTGCTGGGTGATCATATCATACAACCCATTAAGAACCTAGCAATCTGGTGGACCATTATGCAACAGGTAGCATCTATCCTTGTGTATCACTGCATATTTCCCTATAGATTGTAAGCTTGCGAGCAGGGCCTTCCAACCTCTGTCTGTCTGTCTGTCTTTGCCCAGTTTTGTTCTATAGCTGTTGTTCTAATTGAAAAGCGCAACAGAATATGCTGCGCTATATAAGAAACTGCTAATAAATAAATAAATAAATAATATAGATATGTCATTATCTCGGTAGGGGACCCAAAAATGTGGGATTTTGAATTTTGGATAAGGGATACTCAACCTGTTCAGTAAAAACTTTAGGTCTGATTTAGTGTAGTTTGCAGTTTTGCAAAATAAAGAGCTTTAAGCTTTAATCCTCCTGAGAGGTGTACAGTATCTGGACATTCTAAATGGGCCAGATTTCTGGGGAGCATGCTGCACTTACACTACATCCCACACTCACACATCTACGCAATTATTACAAACAGCTTGTACTTCCATGTCCCGATCCACAATCACTATTACACTTTATTTTACTATGTACAGTGTTGGACTATGGCATGAAGGGCCTGCCGGGGGGATGCAGTGCTAGAAGCCCATGTTTAGGGGGGTGGCTACTCGCTAAGGGGGTGTGGCCAGCTGCCCCAGAGGCTTGGATAACCATTAGTGAATGCATGGTTTGGGCCCCTTGATAAATGATACACACACACACACACACACACACACACACACACACACACACACACACACACATATATATATACATATATAATATAGCTCACTTTCCCATAGAGAAAAAATGCAAAAACCAGCACTCACGATTTAGTTGAAAGCAGAAGAGGATTTATTCTTCCATACAAATCCATTAGTGATACATCCAACAACTGTGGCCCGACAGCTGTTTCAACGCATACAGGTTTTCTTCAGGGGCTGTATGCGTTGAAACAGCTGTCGGGCCACAGTTGTTGGATGTATCACTAATGGATTTGTATTGAAGTATAAATCCTCTTCTGCTTTCGACTGAATCGTGAGTGCTGGTTTTTGCACTTTTTCTCTATGGGAAAGTGAGTGATATTATAATACTTTTTGACCTGGCACCACACTAATGCTTAAATGTTTTTTTTGGACTGAGTGCTGTCATTTTCTATGTATATATATATATATATATATATATATATATACATGCAGTTTTGATCCGGCACTCAATTAGTAGAGAAAAGTCTTACCCCGGTGTCCAGTCCTAGGTAGGTATCCACCAATATAGAAATACAGAGGGGACGGCACTCAGAGGATTTTTCAATGTTGTATTCAAATATCCAGCTTAAAAATCTCCATCAACGTTTCGGTGCCACAACGGCACCGTCTTCAGGATGTACAAACAGGTGAAAAGTGCAAAAAATGACAATACACACATATACCTACTTACCCTGCTTATATACACACCAACTACTGTGAATACCAATCAAACCCGGCGGGCTCGTGGCGCGCACACAGGTGCCGGGACACACAGGGGTGACGTCACCTGGTGTCCCGTGCGTTGAGACCCAGCGTGCGCTCCACCTCCCGTGACGTGTACCCGTTGCCTGGGAAACTGTCAAACACAGCCGCACGGGTTACTAAGGACGCTATTCGGCACCGAAACGTTGATGGAGATTTTTAAGCTGGATATTTGAATACAACATTGAAAAATCCTCTGAGTGCCGTCCCCTCTGTATATATATATATAAAGAGCAAGTTCAGGCGGCACTCCACGGATTTACAAAACCAAATAAGACAGCTACACCAGCTTGATTGTCAACGTTTCAGGTGCTATTTAATTACACCTTTCGTCAGGATACAAATAAAGAAAGTACAACATACCTTATATAGATCACCAGTGTTCAGACCCCAATCACCTTTGCCACCCTTTTCCGGTCACGGGTGCCGTCATTAAGCACGGCCATCCACAGCTGACAGGAAAACGGGTTGCCATAGCAACCCCCAACCAACCAACACGTAACCTACGTGCTCCAGACCACCCACACCCCCGGAGCCCGCCCAGCGGCATCGCGTAAAGCCGCGTCTACCAATGAGCGGACGGGGGAGGCGGGGGCCCGTCGCCTAGGCAACGAAATGCTTACCAATGTGACAACAAACAGTGTGCGGAATCATGCTGGAACATAACACAGGCAATCAAAGCATATAACAATATCACATTGTGGTGCTTCATCATGAGTACAACAACTAGGGTTAAATAAAAGGTCTGGATGCTGCAATAATCACGATATTAATGAGTCGGTTATCTAAGGAATTACGGCAGTATTGCGGTATATATTAATGATCAGAAAGCTATTACTTTAAAGCTGGTAACATCCATGGAAAGAATTCCTAAAGGCATTGATTAACCACCCTTACAACACTAAATGTGTCAAAGATCATAGCAACAACATAGCCAAATATAATATTAGTTTATGTATCCATTCAGCAATAAGCCGCCTCTCCTAGAAACCGAATTAATTAACAGTTAAATGTGTCATTAAATAGAAAGACTCATTATCGCTGCTAGCAGACCTATTAGGTATACAAAAAAACATATTTGTTGATGCTATTACCAGGCCCATTATACCCAAGCAGAGACAATACTTTATAAAAAGCATAGAAGAGATAAGTTTTCATTGAGGCCCATTGGTGAGACAGTGTTAAAGTTATTTATCCAACGTGCCTCCAACTGCAGCAGCTTCTTATTTCGGTCGCCCCCACGCGGTAATGGTGGAACATGGTCCACCAATTTGTACCGCAAAGTGGCCATACTGTGGCCCATTTCCTTATAGTGACGCGCTACTGGCTGTTCGGTGGCTTTACCCTCCAAGGCCATTCTGATGGCGGATCTATGTTGTGCAGCCCGTTCCCGAAAGGTGCATACCGTTTTGCCTATGTATGCTAGACCGCACGGACATTTAATGATGTAGATAACAAATCTTGAAGTGCACGTCAGCACATGCTTAATGGCAATTTTTTTACCAGAGTGGGGATGCAGTACCACTGGTCCTGTTTCCAGGAATCTGCAAGTTGTACATCCCGTACACTTGTAGGACCCCGGGGGCTTACTCAAAAAATGAGACCTGAGCTCCCTTTGTGGTGATACTATATCAGAATGTACCAACCAGTCTTTTAAATTTCTTCCTCGACGATGACACTTGAGTAAGGAGCTGTTATGGAGCGCTGGAATCGAGTTGTCTGTACTGACAATGGGCCAGAGTATGTTGGCATTTTTCCTGATGATTGTACTGGCCGTCGTGTAAGTAGTTACCAAAGGAACTATCTTCCGTTCAGATTTACTTTTTCTACGTAGGCATTCTTCACGTGATAGTGCCATTGCTTTTTCTTTGGCCTTAATCAACTCATGCCTTCTATAGCCTCGTTGAAGGAATTTTTCCATCAAGTCGTTGATTTCTCTCTCTGCATCCATCTCATTGCTTGAAATCCGCTTTACTCTTAGAAATTGCGAGTACGGAAGACCTTTTTTCATGGCTTCTGGATGGAAGCTCCTTGCATGGAGTAGTGTGTTCCTATCCGTGGGTTTGTGATACATTGATGTAAATAGTGCTGTACCTGTTTTTGTGATTTGGACGTCCAGGTAATGGATTGTGTCAGTACTTACATCATAGGTGAACTTGATGTTAGCGTCCATTTGATTGATAAGTGTCATATGACACAAAAAATCATTGAGTTTGCCGGACCATATTATAAGCAGATCATCTATATAACGCAAAAATAAGATGATACCGTTAGCAAAAGGTAAATTTTCTAAAAACAGCGTTTTTTCAACGGACAACATAAACGCATTTGCAAACGCTGGGGCCACGTTACTCCCCATCGCGCACCCCAAGCGTTGCAGAAAGAAGGTACCGTCAAACATAAAAAAGTTTCGGGTGAGAGTCTTTTCTAACAAAAGTAAGAAAAAGTCAATATCCGGGCCTTTGTAATGTGAGTTACCAATCAGCAACCGCCTCATTGAGGAAATTCCCTCTCAATGTGGGATGTTTGTGTACAGACTTACTACATCAATGCTCGCTAATACACATTCCTCAGGTAGATCTGTACAGCTTTGAAGGTGGAGCAAAAGTTGTGTGGTATCCATGAGTACCGTCTGCTCTGCTTGGATTACCGGCTGTAGATAATGGTCTAGATATCTGGAGATGGCATTGTATAGCGACCCACGTGCCGAGATTATTGGGCGTCCCGGGGGGGCAGACAGGCTCTTGTGCACTTTTGGCAATGTGTAAAGAATTGGAGTAATAGGATGGTCCACCGTCAGTGCTTTCAGGGTAATTTTATCAATATAATTCTTCTGATATGCATCCTGTAGAATTATATCAATCTCTTTTTTGAATGAGATTGAGGGATCCCCCCCCAATTTCTCATAGACCGACTGGTCATTAAGCTGGCGGTGGATTTCGTCCATGTATTGGGCACGATCCTGCAGCACAATGGCCCCTCCCTTGTCGGCCGCTCGTATCACCAGCTCCTTGTTCTCGCTTAAAGATCTCATTGCTACAAATTCTCCTTGTGTTAAGTTCGGCAGGGGTTTATCCATCTTTTTGATCTCCTTGATGACAGTGGATTCAAGCATCCTTGAATAGCTTCTAATCGAAGCATTATGCGTCTGCGGATCAAAATGAGAAATAGGTCTTAAAGGATGATCCGGACCCTCCAAAACCTCAGTGATTGGATTCTTCCCAAAATGCTCTTTTAACTTTAGGTTACGTTGGTGTTTCCATGCATCCACTTTCCAATCAAAAGCATTAAATTTTGTTGTGGGTACATATGAGAGCCCTTTATTCAGTAAACTGGTTTCTTCATCGGATAGTGTATACGAGGACAGATTAATTATGAGATTATTGCAAGGAATTAGCGTTTTCCTCTTCCTTTCTCCTTGGCCACCCCTCCTCGTTTGGGAGCGTGTTCTTTTCTTCGCGCACCGCCGGTGCGTGTCGAGGTCCCTAAAGGGGGTTTACTGCTTTGGGCGCTGGATAGGGGTTCTTGTTCCTCTGCTGAGCTTCCCCCAGTGGATACCTCAGTATCTGTTAGAAATCGTCTTGAATTTCGTTTATTAAAGAATTGCTTCCTTCTTAGGGGATAACGCCCTGTGGCCCAGGGGTAGACTGTTTGTTCTTCATAGTCCTTATTCACTGTTACCAGTTTTGATTTTTTATATTTGATCAGTTCACTTTTATAGGACTCAACCTTTTGATTCAGTTTGGTCATCCAATCTGTATTGGGGTCGCTTGTCAAGAGGGTATTGGAGGATTTTACCAGGTCTGCTATTTTAGCTTTGGTTTCATTCATTATTCTGGTGGATTCTTCCACCACTAATAACATCAGGTCACATGAGCATTTGTTCAACACTGCCACCCAGCGGCGACAAAACTCCGAATTCATCCTCCCTATAGTGGGGATATTTTTGATTCTAAATCCCCTGGGGATCTTCCGTTCCCTATAATAATCAGAGATTGTCACGCTATGCAGGTGATAGTCAATCTCCTTTTTCTTTAATTTGAGTAATGAGAAATAAATGTCCTCTGCGGCATCTACACCAGCAGTACTTTTAAAGGTGTCTTTGTTTAGTAATATCTCTGCCTCAGAATCAGTGAAGCTCAGAAACTCCCCTGTAGGTAGGGTGATAGTCTGAAAACCTGGAATATTTTTCAATCTGCCTTGACTTGATCCCTCCATAATTGTGAATCAATCAAAGCAGCAGCAAGCCCTTATGCATAAACAAACACCGTGTTCACAAATAAGCGTGCAGAAAAGAATAATTTAGTGAGCAAAAAAGACGGTACTGACACAAATCCATATCATTTTTGAAGAATGGTTGCCATGTCCAATAAATATCTGACAAGCAGAAATTTAATGCATAAAGTTCCCAAATGACCGGCACTCCAAACAACTTGTTAATTACCTGGGTGCCCTCCCACGGTCCAGACAGAGCAGAAACAAAGAGCAAGTTCAGGCGGCACTCCACGGATTTACAAAACCAAATAAGACAGCTACACCAGCTTGATTGTCAACGTTTCAGGTGCTATTTAATTACACCTTTCGTCAGGATACAAATAAAGAAAGTACAACATACCTTATATAGATCACCAGTGTTCAGACCCCAATCACCTTTGCCACCCTTTTCCGGTCACGGGTGCCGTCATTAAGCACGGCCATCCACAGCTGACAGGAAAACGGGTTGCCATAGCAACCCCCAACCAACCAACACGTAACCTACGTGCTCCAGACCACCCACACCCCCGGAGCCCGCCCAGCGGCATCGCGTAAAGCCGCGTCTACCAATGAGCGGACGGGGGAGGCGGGGGCCCGTTGCCTAGGCAACGAAATGCTAACCAATGTGACAACAAACAGTGTGCGGAATCATGCTGGAACATAACACAGGCAATCAAAGCATATAACAATATCACATTGTGGTGCTTCGTCATGAGTACAACAACTAGGGTTAAATAAAAGGTCTGGATGCTGCAATAATCACGATATTAATGAGTCGGTTATCTAAGGAATTACGGCAGTATTGCGGTATATATTAATGATCAGAAAGCTATTACTTTAAAGCTGGTAACATCCATGGAAAGAATTCCTAAAGGCATTGATTAACCACCCTTACAACACTAAATGTGTCAAAGATCATAGCAACAACATAGCCAAATTCCTTAGATAACCGACTCATTAATATCGTGATTATTGCAGCATCCAGACCTTTTATTTAACCCTAGTTGTTGTACTCATGACGAAGCACCACAATGTGATATTGTTATATGCTTTGATTGCCTGTGTTATGTTCCAGCATGATTCCGCACACTGTTTGTTGTCACATTGGTAAGCATTTCGTTGCCTAGGCGACGGGCCCCCGCCTCCCCCGTCCGCTCATTGGTAGACGCGGCTTTACGCGATGCCGCTGGGCGGGCTCCGGGGGTGTGGGTGGTCTGGAGCACGTAGGTTACGTGTTGGTTGGTTGGGGGTTGCTATGGCAACCCGTTTTCCTGTCAGCTGTGGATGGCCGTGCTTAATGACGGCACCCGTGACCGGAAAAGGGTGGCAAAGGTGATTGGGGTCTGAACACTGGTGATCTATATAAGGTATGTTGTACTTTCTTTATTTGTATCCTGACGAAAGGTGTAATTAAATAGCACCTGAAACGTTGACAATCAAGCTGGTGTAGCTGTCTTATTTGGTTTTGTAAATCCGTGGAGTGCCGCCTGAACTTGCTCTTTGTTTCTGCTCTGTCTGGACCGTGGGAGGGCACCCAGGTAATTAACAAGTTGTTTGGAGTGCCGGTCATTTGGGAACTTTATGCATTAAATTTCTGCTTGTCAGATATTTATTGGACATGGCAACCATTCTTCAAAAATGATATGGATTTGTGTCAGTACCGTCTTTTTTGCTCACTAAATTATTCTTTTCTGCACGCTTATTTGTGAACACGGTGTTTGTTTATGCATAAGGGCTTGCTGCTGCTTTGATTGATTCACAATTATGGAGGGATCAAGTCAAGGCAGATTGAAAAATATTCCAGGTTTTCAGACTATCACCCTACCTACAGGGGAGTTTCTGAGCTTCACTGATTCTGAGGCAGAGATATTACTAAACAAAGACACCTTTAAAAGTACTGCTGGTGTAGATGCCGCAGAGGACATTTATTTCTCATTACTCAAATTAAAGAAAAAGGAGATTGACTATCACCTGCATAGCGTGACAATCTCTGATTATTATAGGGAACGGAAGATCCCCAGGGGATTTAGAATCAAAAATATCCCCACTATAGGGAGGATGAATTCGGAGTTTTGTCGCCGCTGGGTGGCAGTGTTGAACAAATGCTCATGTGACCTGATGTTATTAGTGGTGGAAGAATCCACCAGAATAATGAATGAAACCAAAGCTAAAATAGCAGACCTGGTAAAATCCTCCAATACCCTCTTGACAAGCGACCCCAATACAGATTGGATGACCAAACTGAATCAAAAGGTTGAGTCCTATAAAAGTGAACTGATCAAATATAAAAAATCAAAACTGGTAACAGTGAATAAGGACTATGAAGAACAAACAGTCTACCCCTGGGCCACAGGGCGTTATCCCCTAAGAAGGAAGCAATTCTTTAATAAACGAAATTCAAGACGATTTCTAACAGATACTGAGGTATCCACTGGGGGAAGCTCAGCAGAGGAACAAGAACCCCTATCCAGCGCCCAAAGCAGTAAACCCCCTTTAGGGACCTCGACAAGCACCGGCGGTGCGCGAAGAAAAGAACACGCTCCCAAACGAGGAGGGGTGGCCAAGGAGAAAGGAAGAGGAAAACGCTAATTCCTTGCAATAATCTCATAATTAATCTGTCCTCGTATACACTATCCGATGAAGAAACCAGTTTACTGAATAAAGGGCTCTCATATGTACCCACAACAAAATTTAATGCTTTTGATTGGAAAGTGGATGCATGGAAACACCAACGTAACCTAAAGTTAAAAGAGCATTTTGGGAAGAATCCAATCACTGAGGTTTTGGAGGGTCCGGATCATCCTTTAAGACCTATTTCTCATTTTGATCCGCAGACGCATAATGCTTCGATTAGAAGCTATTCAAGGATGCTTGAATCCACTGTCATCAAGGAGATCAAAAAGATGGATAAACCCCTGCCGAACTTAACACAAGGAGAATTTGTAGCAATGAGATCTTTAAGCGAGAACAAGGAGCTGGTGATACGAGCGGCCGACAAGGGAGGGGCCATTGTGCTGCAGGATCGTGCCCAATACATGGACGAAATCCACCGCCAGCTTAATGACCAGTCGGTCTATGAGAAATTGGGGGGGGATCCCTCAATCTCATTCAAAAAAGAGATTGATATAATTCTACAGGATGCATATCAGAAGAATTATATTGATAAAATTACCCTGAAAGCACTGACGGTGGACCATCCTATTACTCCAATTCTTTACACATTGCCAAAAGTGCACAAGAGCCTGTCTGCCCCCCCGGGACGCCCAATAATCTCGGCACGTGGGTCGCTATACAATGCCATCTCCAGATATCTAGACCATTATCTACAGCCGGTAATCCAAGCAGAGCAGACGGTACTCATGGATACCACACAACTTTTGCTCCACCTTCAAAGCTGTACAGATCTACCTGAGGAATGTGTATTAGCGAGCATTGATGTAGTAAGTCTGTACACAAACATCCCACATCGAGAGGGAATTTCCTCAATGAGGCGGTTGCTGATTGGTAACTCACATTACAAAGGCCCGGATATTGACTTTTTCTTACTTTTGTTAGAAAAGACTCTCACCCGAAACTTTTTTATGTTTGACGGTACCTTCTTTCTGCAACGCTTGGGGTGCGCGATGGGGAGTAACGTGGCCCCAGCGTTTGCAAATGCGTTTATGTTGTCCGTTGAAAAAACGCTGTTTTTAGAAAATTTACCTTTTGCTAACGGTATCATCTTATTTTTGCGTTATATAGATGATCTGCTTATAATATGGTCCGGCAAACTCAATGATTTTTTGTGTCATATGACACTTATCAATCAAATGGACGCTAACATCAAGTTCACCTATGATGTAAGTACTGACACAATCCATTACCTGGACGTCCAAATCACAAAAACAGGTACAGCACTATTTACATCAATGTATCACAAACCCACGGATAGGAACACACTACTCCATGCAAGGAGCTTCCATCCAGAAGCCATGAAAAAAGGTCTTCCGTACTCGCAATTTCTAAGAGTAAAGCGGATTTCAAGCAATGAGATGGATGCAGAGAGAGAAATCAACGACTTGATGGAAAAATTCCTTCAACGAGGCTATAGAAGGCATGAGTTGATTAAGGCCAAAGAAAAAGCAATGGCACTATCACGTGAAGAATGCCTACGTAGAAAAAGTAAATCTGAACGGAAGATAGTTCTTTTGGTAACTACTTACACGACGGCCAGTACAATCATCAGAAAAATGCCAACATACTCTGGCCCATTGTCAGTACAGACAACTCGATTCCAGCGCTCCATAACAGCTCCTTACTCAAGTGTCATCGTCGAGGAAGAAATTTAAAAGACTGGTTGGTACATTCTGATATAGTATCACCACAAAGGGAGCTCAGGTCTCATTTTTTGAGTAAGCCCCCGGGGTCCTACAAGTGTACGGGATGTACAACTTGCAGATTCCTGGAAACAGGACCAGTGGTACTGCATCCCCACTCTGGTAAAAAAATTGCCATTAAGCATGTGCTGACGTGCACTTCAAGATTTGTTATCTACATCATTAAATGTCCGTGCGGTCTAGCATACATAGGCAAAACGGTATGCACCTTTCGGGAACGGGCTGCACAACATAGATCCGCCATCAGAATGGCCTTGGAGGGTAAAGCCACCGAACAGCCAGTAGCGCGTCACTATAAGGAAATGGGCCACAGTATGGCCACTTTGCGGTACAAATTGGTGGACCATGTTCCACCATTACCGCGTGGGGGCGACCGAAATAAGAAGCTGCTGCAGTTGGAGGCACGTTGGATAAATAACTTTAACACTGTCTCACCAATGGGCCTCAATGAAAACTTATCTCTTCTATGCTTTTTATAAAGTATTGTCTCTGCTTGGGTATAATGGGCCTGGTAATAGCATCAACAAATATGTTTTTTTGTATACCTAATAGGTCTGCTAGCAGCGATAATGAGTCTTTCTATTTAATGACACATTTAACTGTTAATTAATTCGGTTTCTAGGAGAGGCGGCTTATTGCTGAATGGATTCATAAACTAATATTATATTTGGCTATGTTGTTGCTATGATCTTTGACACATTTAGTGTTGTAAGGGTGGTTAATCAATGCCTTTAGGAATTCTTTCCATGGATGTTACCAGCTTTAAAGTAATAGCTTTCTGATCATTAATATATACCGCAATACTGCCGTAATTCCTTAGATAACCGACTCATTAATATCGTGATTATTGCAGCATCCAGACCTTTTATTTAACCCTAGTTGTTGTACTCATGACGAAGCACCACAATGTGATATTGTTATATGCTTTGATTGCCTGTGTTATGTTCCAGCATGATTCCGCACACTGTTTGTTGTCACATTGGTAAGCATTTCGTTGCCTAGGCGACGGGCCCCCGCCTCCCCCGTCCGCTCATTGGTAGACGCGGCTTTACGCGATGCCGCTGGGCGGGCTCCGGGGGTGTGGGTGGTCTGGAGCACGTAGGTTACGTGTTGGTTGGTTGGGGGTTGCTATGGCAACCCGTTTTCCTGTCAGCTGTGGATGGCCGTGCTTAATGACGGCACCCGTGACCGGAAAAGGGTGGCAAAGGTGATTGGGGTCTGAACACTGGTGATCTATATAAGGTATGTTGTACTTTCTTTATTTGTATCCTGACGAAAGGTGTAATTAAATAGCACCTGAAACGTTGACAATCAAGCTGGTGTAGCTGTCTTATTTGGTTTTGTAAATCCGTGGAGTGCCGCCTGAACTTGCTCTTTGTTTCTGCTCTGTCTGGACCGTGGGAGGGCACCCAGGTAATTAACAAGTTGTTTGGAGTGCCGGTCATTTGGGAACTATATATATATATATATATATATACATATATACACATATATAGTAAATACTGCTAGTCCATGCATGCTAATGTACCAGATTGATAACAGCAATAGACTATAGAGAATTTACCATAAACCTGTGCATTATAAGATATCATATGTATAATGTATAATTCAAATGCACAGTCTGGAACATGATCCCTAGAGGAGGAGGTGGGCCCCCAAGGCAATAGGGCTCATTGGGGGTTTCCCCCATTCCCCTTAAGGCCAGTCCAACCCTGATATGCATATGCAATAACACAGGGTGCATTTTTGCAGCCCTATAGTATGATATCTTACTTTTAATAAGGGATATATTTATCAATGCATTAACGCAAGCTTTGATAAGTAATATATTGCAGCAATTAAAAATTAATTATCGGTGGATTAATAAAAAGCATGCAGTGACACAGGCTCTGTGTCTTTCCTGCAAAATAGTAGCATACTACTAGCATACTGTATATAATGGCTAATGCCATCAAAAGATGGTACAGGTTGAGTATCCCATATCCAAATATTCCGAAATACGGAATATTCTGAAATACAGATTTTTTTTTTGTGTGAGACAGAGCTAGTGAAACCTTTGTGTTCTGATGGCTCAATGTACACAAACTTTGGTTAAAATACACAAAGTTATTAAAAATATTGTATTAAATGACCTTTAGGCTGTGTGTATAAGGTGTATATGAAACATACATGAATTGTGTGAATGTACACACACTTTGTTTAATGCACAAATTATTAAAAATATTGGCTAAAATGACCTTCAGGCTATGTGTATAAGGTGTATATAAAACATAAATGTATTCTGTGCTTAGACTTAGGTCCCATTGCCATGATATCTCATTATGGTATGCAATTATTCCAAAATACTGAAAAATCTGATATCCAAAATACCTCTGGTCCCAAGCATTTTGGATAAGGAATACTCAACCTGTATTAGCTATCAAGAAACAAGCTCTGAACATGACACATTTTCCCAGATCACAGTCTCCATAGTCTCCTTTGGGAACTGCATTTGTCACTCTTAATACTCTTAGAGGACACTTAGAGGTATATTTACTAAAGGACAATTTGAGATCGATCTTAATCGATGTTTGGCTTCCAGTGTTAAACACACATATTTACTAGCAGGTGATTTTTTACATTCATTTTTTTAAATGTTAGTAAATGTGTTTTAACCCTGCAAGTCAAACATTGATTAAGATCGATCTGAAAACAACCAACATCGACCTTTAGTAAATTTACTCCCTAGGGTCTGAGTCTGAGCCATAAGCTATGTACTGTATATCGATGTCAGATGCAGTTGAGCAATTTTTTTTTTACTTTGCACTCATCTAAATCGCAACACGCATCAATCCCAATTGTGCTTATACAGAGTAGTAATAATTTCAGATGCATGCATGCAAGAGTATACTGAAAATGCATTGGGCAGTGACTGGGAGGTGACTATTCCGACACACAGAGATGGCTCCTCTTCTACTGTAGGTGTATTATTATTTATTTATTTATTTATTTATTACCAGTTTCTTATATAGCACAGCAAATTCCATTGCGCTTTACAATTTGAACAACAGCAATAAAGACATAGAGGTAGGAAGGCCCTGTTCGCAAGTTTACAATCTATAGGCATTGATACACAAGACTAGATGCTACCTATTGCATAATGGTCCACCAGATTGCGAAGGTTCTTAATGAGCTGTATGATATATTCACTCAGCAATGTTGGCCAACGGTCAAGGAAGTGTGAAAGTGAAGAAAGACAAAATATGTGAGGTTATGGGGTATATTCAATTGAAGTCGGATTCATTCCGACATTCATTTGTCAGAATGGATCCGACCTGGGCTATTCAATGACATCTCAATTTGACTTTTAAAAAAGTCAAATTGAGATGCAGGAGGGGAGACGGGGGAGAGCAGCGCTACAGCAGCGGCTATATAGCCGCTGCTGTAGCGCTGCTCTCCCCCATCTGCCCGCGTCTCTCCCCAGTCTCCCCCCACATCTCTCTGCCTCTCCCCGTCCCTCCTCTCCATGGCCCCGCATCAGAGTCGCCGCTCACGGCAGCGCCCACCCGGCTCCAGCAAGCGAGGTCTTGCTTGCTGGAAAGGTGGACGCTGCTGTGAGCAGCGGCTGTGACATCCTCTGGCACTGCTCTCCCCGTCCCTGGCGTGGCTCTCCCCATCTCCGGCGCTGCTCTCCCCATCTCACTTCGACTTTTTTTACAGTCGAATTGAGATGGTCGAAAAGGGGGCCAAAACCTGTCGTTTTGGCCCAGTTTTCGACACAAGCACGTGGATCGGCAGCTATTCTGCCGATCCACGTGCTTTTCGACAAGTCGAATTCCTCGACTTGTCAAAAAAATTGGGGTTAGATTGAATAGGTCGGAACCCCTTGCGACCTAATAAAGTCGAAAACTGATGTCTTTTCGACAGACGGCAGCTTTTGACTTCAATTGAATATACCCCTATATGTGCTGTGTACTGTACAAAAGGGACGTAATTAGATAAGCAGTGAAGGTTATATGGGTGGGAATTTGATAAGCTTGTCTGAAGAGGTGAGTTTTCAGGGAATGTTTGAAGACTTGGAGACTAGAGGTAAGTCGTATTGTGTGTGGGAGGGCATTGTGCAGAGTGGGCACAGTCCAGATAAAGTCCTGTAATTTTGAGTGGGGACAAGTAATGTGCATGGATGAGAGATGAGGATCTTGTGCAGAGCAGAGAGGTAGGGTAGGGAGATATATTGAGATGACTGAAGAGATGTACTGTAGGTTGGTGCAGTTTTTTAACAGCCTTGTATGTAAGAAAAAGTATTTTATATTGAATACGGTAGAATATGGGAGTGTTGCGGGCATGTCACTGAAGGGGTTGGGAATGATTTGCCTGTGGTCAGGATGCTAGCGGTCAGATGACCAACCATAGCTTCCAGATGGTGCGAATCCTGACAGGAGCTAGGTAATTATACTTACCTTCTCTCAATGCCCCTCCCCCCAATCCTCTTTTTTCGTTGCCTAAACCTGACCGCCCCCCCCCCCCCCCCCCACAGCCTAACCCTAACTCTCCCTGGGGTTGCCTAAAACATAACACCCCCTCCCCGGAGCCTAATCCTAACCCTCCCTTTCCTGGAGCCTAACCCTCCCCCCACAGCCTAAACCTACACCCCCTTCCCCGCGCAGTTTACCTGTCCGCAGCCTCCAGTTTTCAGAGATGCCTTGAAGCTGGCCTGGGGGCTTCCCATACCTTTGCAAATGTATGCAACTGAGATCTCTGAAATGTCTAACACCATGTAGTTATCAAATCCTGTTGCTGATGTCATCCATGTGCTGGGGATACTAGTGTAAACCCTCGTTCACAATCCCGGTAGTCTGGATTTTGGAATCCAGACCGCCGGGATTGTGATTCTTGTCGGGTTGCCGGCTCCGGCATTCCGAGCAGTGGCGGGAGTCCGGCATCAGTATATAAACTGCCGGGTTTTAGACCAACGGGATCTTGCCTGGATAACCACTGAAAGGGTCACATACGCAGGTGCTCAAATATTCAGAATAGGGCTACTGGCATCTTTATGTACAGTATATGTGAATCGCACTAATGTAAGTTTAAAAAAGCTGCTCAGTTTCAAAAGGGCAGCAAGTATATACTTAACAAACTAGTGCTGCAAATGTGTTGTGTGTGCGTAGATAATAGAAAGTTGTTACTACCTGTAAGCAGTGTGTCATACTGTATTACAGTATTGCAAGCAAATGTTTCAATTGTTTCAAGAGGTTGCTGAATATGTGTTTGCATTATTTTTCCCTTGCAGGGCAAGCAGGAAGAAAAGCAGCAGTGATCGGGCTAGTGCACACGGATAGTGATAGTGATGACAGTAAGAGTTGGAATAGCAGTTATCCGACTGCATACAGAAAATGCATACAACTCTGCATATTGGTGTGTATATGCATTTATATATTGTTCTATGCACACAATGCAGGAACACCTGTGGGTGACTTGGAGTTGCTTTACCCTTCCTCTGTACTTGTCACTGCCTGTTTAGGGGTTTTATTGCTATGTTTGTATTAATGCTTTGTGTATTCCTGCGATAGCTCACTATACCATATTCAAACTGGCCCTAATGAAGCTATCTGATATAATGAAACCAGCAGGGTGTTGTTTTATTCCTTCGATTACAATATAAATGAGGGCACTAGAGGGAAAGTGCAGAGCATCTATCATAAGTCCTAATCTCCATGCCGGAAAACCACAATTGTCCGGTTAACCAGCAACAGCTCCAGATAAGATCACTGAGAGGGGAGAAGGGAATAATGTTTTTGGCTTTCAAGTCCATTGAGATAAGCACTTAAATTCTATTCTATTTTAGGGGCCATAATATCCCTTTAATCCAGGACACATTTGAATTCTGCAGGTTCTGTGGCTGGCTAAATTCAAGCTTGCATTTCACCTGATTTTAATCAGCCGCAGAACCTGTGCAAATCATAGGTGTTCCAGATTAAAGGGATACTATGGCAAGCCTATAGTACATATGGGGGGCTATCAGTGGTGCAAGTAAAAAAAAATGTGTTAGTGGTACTGTGTGTGCGTGCCTAAGGTGCGCATGCCAACAAATGGATGTGGCCACATGGGGCATGGCCAATGAAAATGGGGGAGTGATACACATATGGGGGGAGAGGTACACATATGACTCCAATATTGCAGTGCCAGATACACATATGCCCCCAATAGTGCCAGATACACATAAGCCCCTAGTAGTGCAGTGCCAGATACACATATGCCACCACAGTGCCAGATATGCCTCCACAATGCCATATACACATATGCCCCCAATAGTGCCATATACACATATGCCCCCAGTAGTGCAGTGCCAGATACACATATGCCACCACAGTGCCAGATATGCCCCCCACAGTGCCAGATATGCCCCCACAGTGCCAGATACAAATATGCCCCCACAGTGTCAGATACACATATGCCCCCACAGTGCCAGATATACATATGTCCACAGAGTGCCAGATATGCCCCCACAGTGCCAGACATGCCCCCACAGTGCCAGATGTGCCCCCACAGTGCCAGATACAAATATGCCCCCACAGTGCTAGATACACATATGCCCCCACAGTGCCAGGTACACATATGGTGTATCAGGGGAGGAGAGCATAGTGCCCACCTCTCCTGCCCTCAGAGCTTAGTCTGGTGGCAGCAATGTGTATCTCAAATCAGGCAGCGGTTCATGAGGCAATCAAAGCTCGCAGTCCAGAAGCCAATTGGGAGCCACCACTGCAGGTCTGCGAGCTCTGATTGGCTCATGAACCGGCACCTGGTTTGAGATACA
Source organism: Pseudophryne corroboree (assembly GCF_028390025.1). Classification (NCBI taxonomy): domain Eukaryota; kingdom Metazoa; phylum Chordata; class Amphibia; order Anura; family Myobatrachidae; genus Pseudophryne; species Pseudophryne corroboree. Next base: position 1,112,123,325 of record NC_086444.1, read on the forward strand.
TGCCACCCCCAGACTGAGCACTGAGGGGCAGGAGAGGCGCGCGCAGTGCTCTCCTCCCCTCACACACAGCAGTGACTACAAGCAAGATGGTTGGGCCGGCAATACTGCGTACCAGCTGTCAATTTCTTACCAGTCCGCAGTACTGCCCGTACTGCCATACTTGCAGCACTAGGGGCTATTCAGAGTTGGGCGCAGATTTTGCTCTCGCAGCAAAATCTGCAACCATATGATCACTTGCTGAGGGCTGGCCTGCATAGAGCAAGGCCATCCAGCATGTGTGGTGCTGCCCTGCGATGTGATCACAATTCAATTGCAATCACATTGAATAGAGGTTGACTCCTACCTTACGCAGCCAGGCTGTGTAGGCTGTGGTCCCGCCGCCATGTTTCCTATAGCAGGCAATGTCATCGGTCGGCCCCAAAAATGGTCATGACACACCTGCATTTCCCGATTTTCTCCCCTCCAACGCCATGTCGCCACCCCTGGACGCCCGTCACCTGTCAATTATCATGCTATTTCATCCTTCCGGGGTGCGATCACATGGAGAAGGGTTGTGCATGCATACATAGCACATGCGCAAAACCTATGGATGCGGCTGCTACATATGACCGCAGCGGCTACGTCCATCTCTGAATGAGGCCAATGGTGATTTGTGATACCGATAAATCATTCAGCACTTGCATACATACCATGCTGGTGTCTTTATTTAGAGAATTAAGATTTCCGTGTTGGTAGGACACAGACAGGCTCCTTTCAGGAAGAAGCATCACGGACAGAAGAACATTTTGGGGCAAAATTATATGGAGGATCCATATTTCATTTCTTACCTGACTGGACATTTTTAGCGAGTGGAGCACAGTTTATATAAACTCTGGACATATTTAATGCTGTATTTATATTGTGCGAAAGGGCTTTTAAATAATATCTATGCGGCAGCATGTTTTCACTAATTAAACTGTGGACTTTACTTGTCCTATGGGCCTGTTTGGTCTTTGTCAGTCTTTGATAGATTATTGTTCTTGTGTAATTGGCAAAGTCTCTTGGATGCCATTGATCTGTACATAAGAATGAGCTAAAGGCACAAGTGAAATGAGCATAGGGAATTGTATCCCATAAGAGTACAAGGAAATTAAGAACAGCATTTAATAAAGACTTTTTAGATACACTTTAAATAAATGTCTCAATACTTGAGCAGTTCTCAAATCCTCTTCTCCTGTTACACTTTCACAAGAGAATATTTAATATGGATTATGCTTATGCATTGCAGACACTTTAACCATAAACATATACACAGAGCCTTTCATTGCTTGTCGCCTGTCAATTACACATACTCTGCAAAATGATTAATGTGTTACCCAGCAACAAAGAAATATCATATAACAAGAACAAAAATAGCATATTCTGAACCACATGTTATCATATTTGTATCCTCACAGGCAGTTATTATTAATTTCCCTCAGTAGTATGACATAAAGTATGTGCTTATCAACCCCCTATGAACCTACATATCAACATACCTAAACTCAGCAGGTGATTGCTTGCAGGAAAGGGTTTTACAAGTAAGTAGGCATTTCCCGGGTCACGAAGCATGCTCCATTCCAGAACTGTTGCTAAAACTCTTTCATTGTAGTGCATGGGGCGCTCTGTAATATGGAAAATATGTAATGTAATGAAAATATTCATTGCATAGCTTTATGTGCTATTAAACAATTATATATTACAGCAGTGGGGACAGCACCAGAAGTGTTATTTTTTTGCTTGTCCTTTTCATTCTGACCCTCTTTTCAGTATAATATATATATATATATATATATACACATATATATATATATATACACTTATTAGAGGATTGGGTACAAAAGATATATATATATATATATATATATATATATATATTTTTTTTTTATTTTTTTTTACAGTACATACGCATGTAGAAGGGCACTCTGGGATATAGAAAAGAGCTGCCAGGGTGCCTTCCCTACAGAGTCATATACAGATGCAGGTGTCCCCCAAATGGAGTAGGAAGCAGCACTCTTCCAGTCTTTGTAAGGAGCTGTGTTTTTAATAAAATTATATATATATATATATGCCTTTTGTAACCAAGCCTCTAATAAGTAGGTTCTGTATAGTTTGTATCATTAAAGTGTGAAATTAGAAGTTTTGTTGGTAATTAAACCAAATGTCGATCTTATCCTTCTGCTTGTCATTACAAAATGTAGACCCTTTTACAGTAAATTTTAAGATCCTCTATGGGGATGAGAATTGAAACCAGCTTGTCTAAAGCTTATGATGGCTAAAGAAAACACTTGTGAGCCTGGGTGTACTGTTGGTATATTGGGGGTCATTCCGAGTTGATCGCTAGCTGCCGTTGTTCGCAGCACAGCGATCAGGCTAAAAATCAGAATTTCTGCGCATGCGCACGGGCAGCAGTGCGCACGCGCCAAGTACTTTCACACAAAACTATGCAGTTTTACACAAGGGCGAGCGACTCTTTTCAGTCGCTCTGCTGATCGGTGAGTGATTGACAGGAAGTGGGTGTTTCTGGGTGGTAACTGCCCGTTTTCCAGGAGTGTGCTAAAAAACGCAGGCGTGTCAGGTTAAACCGCAAGAGTGGCTGGGGAAACGGGGGAGTGGCTGGCCGAACGCAGGGCGTGTTTGTGACGTCAAACCAGGAACGAAACACTCTGAAGTGATCGCTAGGTAGGAGTAGGTCTGGAGCTACTCAGAAACTGCATGAAAATTTTTTCGAGCAGTTCTGCTAACCTTTGGTTCGCACTTCTGCTAAGCTAAGATACACTCCTAGAAGGCGGCGGCTTAGCGTTTGCCCTGCTACTAAAAGCAGCTAGAGAGCGATCAACTCAGAATGAGGGCCACAGTTAAGTTTGCAAAGCTCTATTCAAAGGATGATATGTTAATGTCGAAAGTGATTATGTATGGCTACATTATGTTCACAGGTACACTATAGCAACAGAGTACGTGTCAACATGTTTATAATGTCAACAAGCACAATGTTGACTTTAACATGTTGAGACTGACAAAGGTTGACATATTCAAAAAGTCAATACCCAATTTTAACCCTAACACTAACCCTAATAATAATGCTACCCCTAACATTTCTATTGTTGACATTCTGACTACAATTTATAGACATGTCATGTCAACATTTAAGTGTGTTGACTTTTTGCAGATTTTAGCATTTTAACCTTGTCAGCATCCTAACATTCAACACGCTGGTATTGACCTTCTGACTGTCGACATTGTAGGTTTCGACATGCCTACTGCATATTCTATTCAACATACAGTATGTATTATATAATAACACTTTTATATGCATAGTAATTTAACCTTCTACAGTATGTTCCCTGGCTTTCCCCAACCTCCATTTTCCTCAGTTAATAGATACATTTACGGTCATATGGCTAACAGTAATTTCTTTCTTCACCTGGGTGTTGTATGATGTGATTGTCTAATTGGTCAGGATAGCTCCGTGTTCAAAAAAACATTCAATTGCTTCAATTTTATATTTTTACTTTTACCAGATAGTTGTTTACAATATTTAAATAACATCTCGACATTGTCTAATATGATATATTATTATTATTTTGTGTTGTTTTCCCTTTAAATGTAAATAATTGGCCAAGATGTACTGTTTGTTACAGTTATTTATAATTGCATTACTTTTGGAAAAGGTAAATGTGGCAGTATGGATGGTGAAATGGTTAGCATTACTGCCTCACAGCACTGAGGTCATGGGTTCAATTCCCCCCATGGCCCTAACTGTACATGGGTGTTTTTCCTCCGGGTACTCCGGTTTCCTCCCACAATCCAAAAATATACTGGTAGGGTAATTGGCTTCCAACAAAAAAAATTAACCCTTGCATGAATGTGTCTGTGTGTACATGTGATAGGGTATATAGATTGTAAGCTCCACTGGGGCAGGGACTGATGTGAATGGGCAGAATATTCTCTGTAAAGTGATGCGGAATTTGTGTGTGCTATATAAATAACTGGTAACAATAATACAACTATTTTAAACAGAAAATAGTAAAAATGTTTTGAGAATTTTAAAACAATTGTTGAACTGAAAAGATAAAATAGCTAAGAAAGGGGAAATATGTATTTTGCTGAAGCATGCTCAAGGTTTAAGGAAAAGCTTTGTAGTAGAATAGTTCTCTTAGAGGCATATTCATGATCACTTAACTTGCTTTTATTTACATTACACTTATGTTTTAGGTTGCAGTATAATTAATGAAAGTCAGTAATGAAGGAGTTATGTCTCATATCTCCTTGATACCGCCTGATACGATAGTTTCCACACTCCCCAAACAAAAGTAAAAATTGTGAAATTCATCAAACTCCAAAAATGGATGATTAGCCCTTTTCAGGTTTGTTAGCAAACCAAAAAAGCCCACTAATGGGCAAAACCATGTTGCACTGCAGGCAGGGCAGATGTAACATATGCAGAGAGATTTATATTTGGTGGTGTGTGTTCAAACTGAAATCTAAATTGCAGTGTAAAAAATAAAGCAGCCAGTATTTACCCTGCACAGAAACAATTTAACCCAACCAAATCGAACAGTCTCTGCACATGTTACATCTGTACAGAGGCTGCAGGGAGGGAGCACTGGACAATGGGGGAGGATGCAAAGACACTGAGGATAGGCTGCCCCACCGAGTGATCAATGTAGAGAAGCTATGGGGAGGGAGCACTTGACAATGGGGGGAGGATGCAGGAACACTGAAGATATGCTGCAGGGTGAGCGATCACTGTACAGAAGCTGCGGGGATGGAGTGCTGGGCAATGAGAGGAGGATGCGAGGACACTGAGGACAGGCTGCGGGGGGAGTGATCACTCCACAGAAGCTATGGGGAGAGAGCACTGGACAATGAGAATTAAAAACTAAAATTTCTAATTTCATAATTTTTTCATGATGGACATGCCCCTTAGAGTGAAGATCATGTCTGGAAATACAGATGACAAATTGAAAATCTAATTAAATTGAAAAATGCGAGTTAGAAGCTGATTGGCTGGTACGTTATAACCTTCCATTTATCACTTCTCCAGGCTGCCCCATAGCCTGTAAAATGAACGCTAGGGGCTGATTGGCTGGTACTATATCTCTCTACAATTTATTTCTCTCAAAAGCTTAGTACATAGACCCCCTAAGGGGTTGATGTGTCAAGCAATGAAAAGAGTGGCAAAGTGGACTAGTGGAGAAGTTGCCCATAACAACCGATAGCAATTATTTATTTATTGGTTTATTAATTAACAGTTTCTTATATAGCGCAGCAAGTTCCGTTGCACTTTACAACTGGACACAATGATTAGACAAAACTGGGTAATAACAGTTATAGAGATAGGAGGGCTCTGCTCGCAAGCTTACAATCTATGGGGAAATAGTCAAAACAAAGATAGGTGCTATCTATTGAATAGTTGTCCACCAGATTTCAAAGGTTCTTGGTGGGCTGCGTGATATCACATCACAGCAGTGATGAACCAGGGTCAGTAGGAAGGGAAAGTGGAGATAGAGAAAATATGTGGCGGATATGTGTGGACTGTACAGTGGGGATATAATTGGATAGGAAAGCTTATGAAGGTAATGTGAGCGGTTCTGGAATTTGATAAGCTTGTCTGAAGAGGTGAGTTTTCAGGGAACGCTTGAAGGTTTGGAGACTAGAGGAGAGTCTTATTGTACGTGCTAGGGCATTCCACAGACTAGGTGCAGCCCGAAGAAAGTCATGTAATCGTGCATGGAAGCAAGTAATGAGTGTGGATGAGAGACGTAGATCTTGTGAAGAGTGAAGTGGCCGGGTTGGGAGATATTTTGAGATAAGCGAACATATGTACAGTATGTTGGTTAATAGCCTTGTGTGTGAGTAAAAGTATTTTATAGTGAATATGGTAGAATACAGGTAACCAATGGATGGACTGATATAGTGGGTATGCAGATGATGAATGTCTAGCAGGAAAATTACTCTCGCAGCTGCATTCAGAATGGATTGTAATGGTGAGAGTCTCTTATTGGTGAGACCAGTAAGAAGACTATTGCAATAATCAATGTGGGAGATAATGAGAGCATGGATTAGAGTTTAGCAGTGTCTTGTGTAAGGCATGATCATATTTTGGATATGTTTTTTAGATGCACATGATTTTGAGACAGATTGAATGTGGGGAACAAAGCACAGTTCAGAGTCCAGGATGACACCTAGGCAGCGAACTTGTGGTGTAGGGTTGATTGTCCAGTTCTCAACAGTGATAGAAATTTCAGATTGGTAACTGCTATTGGCAGGTGGAAATATAATTAACTCTTTTGGAAACATTAAGTTTGAGGTGGCAAGATGACATCCAAGATGAAACGGCAGAGAGGCAATCAGATAGGATATACCTATCATTTTATAGAATGTACTTGATAAATACTTCCTCAAGCTGATTGGTTGCTATGGGCAACTTTTCTAATGGTCCCACTTCTTCATTATTTTCACTGTTTGATAAATCATCCCATGAATTAAGGCACGCCACCCCCTCACTAACAATAGCTAGTACTGTATGCCCCTTTGAGTAATGCCTACTCTTCCTGGTGGGTGATCTGGCTTTGGACATGTGTACAGGACTTTAATTTCACACTAATTTAATAACATGTTCAAATATCTTTTCACCATATTAATTCAATTGCTGGCATAAAATGAAATTTTCAGTATGTTTATTACTATCATGAAAATACAAGAAACAAGTCAATAAATAAAAATATACTGTACATACCAATCTCTCCATTCTCAAGGACTTCAAACGTAGTCCAGAACATGTCCTTAGGCAAGGTGATATTTCTAATGCCGGCTACACAAATGGTCAGTTCTGCAGCTACCATTCTTGGAGAGACCTACAGAACACACCGTAAACCACTGCATTTATTCATGTGTGAAAATGAAGCTCTACACTTCTTCTACACTTTTTTACTCATTAATTAGAAAAGTGTTTCCCCAGAACACAGGCAGAAGTGGTTTTCTGAAGTTCTGGGAAAACATAATGTAGAGAAAGGCTGTTCTGAGCTTTCACTTGTCCAGACTCCATTTAAAATCTCAGACATCAATGTAGGAAAGTAAAAAGAAGAGAGTCTAAAGATGACAGTCTTATACAAATAAAAGTTAGTGCAAATATATAATACAGTAGCATTGCTAATTAAAAAATTTTCATGTTACCCACATTTTTAAATATTCAGCCCCTGGACATGAAACCTGGGCAAGGCTACTACCACGTATATGCCTGTACTGTACAGAAAGACTTTGGGCCTTATTCAGGTTTGTTAGCAAACCAAAAAAGCCCACTAATGGGCAAAACCATGCTGCACTGCAGGTGGGGCAGATGTAACATGTGCAGAGAGAGTTAGATTTGGGTGGGGTGTGTTCAAACTGAAATCTAAATTGCAGTATAAAAATAAAGCAGCCAGTATGGCCTGCACAGAAACAATATAACCCACCCAAATCTAACTCTCTCTACACATGTTACATATGCCCCACCTGCAGTGCACATGGTTTTGCCTATTAGTGTGCTCTTTTGGTTTACTAACAAACCTCGTCATTTTGGGTGACCCTGAGTTTCTTGAAGACAAGATGTGGAAGGGTTTTCCCCTATTCATGGACTTATCGCTGAATTCTGTAATATAGGAGAGCACTGTCTGATGATTACTGTAATCACTTCCCTACTGTATCTAAACAATTGTACAATTAATTGTAAGTGACCTCAGTGAAGTCTTGTGGGTCTATTTACTAAGCCTTGGATGGAGATAAATCTGACGGAGATAAAATTCCAGACAATCTGCTCCTAACTGCCATGTCACAGACTGAGTTTGAAAAATGACAGGAGCCGATTGGCTGGGACTTTATATCCATCAGATTTATCTCTATCCAAGGCTTAGTAAATAGACCCCTTAGTTCCATACTTGGATATAATGTCTATAGCTGGGCATACACTATACAATTATCTGGCAGATAATTTGTGGATGGAATGAAAACCTGGTAATGGATGAGAGCAACTGACAATCAACCATTTGCTACCGAACACTGGAAAATGGACAAACCTGTCGTTTATACAAATTGGTTAAATCACGGACAGGTTTTGTCCATTTTCCAGTGTTCAGTAGCAAATGGTTGATTGTTAGTTGCTCTCATCCATTAACAGGTTTTCATTCCATCCACAAATTATCTGCCAGATAATTGTATAGTGTATGCCCATGTTAACAAATGATGCTGTATTCTTCCACGATTACTTCCAGTCATTTCTTATTCAACTGCACTGGGTGTCCTTTATCCCTAGGAATGTTATTGCCACATGGATACATTTGGCAGTTACTGAAGAGGGGCATGCAGCAGCTTGCATAGCATAAAATATGTATAATTGTTCTCCGCAATTCCAGAAAACAAGGCGCACACATATACACATGACATTTGCATGAATCTGTCACTGAATGGCCACTTAATCGGGGAATGGAAATTGGGTTCTAATGTAGGCAGAGTGAAACAAGGGCATGTTCGCGTAATTGCAAACTGATGATGGCCAGCACAGAGACGCCTATATGCTTGTGCAAGCCAAATTATTTGTAGGTTGTTGATAGCACTAGCACAGCAATGATTTTGACAGTTGACAGCACTAGCAAACCATTTCTAATTGGCTGTCTGAGAATGCACCAGTAACAGTGATAGGTGCATTCTTCATTATTCGTATATTGTGTTTTTGATGGAGAGTTGGATATGATATATTAGGGAAGTCTGTTAAGTTCTATAGAGGCCTAATAATTATTGTGTATATTGCAAGCAAAACAAATGATTAATGGTTTCACTGAGCAGTATAGTAGCTTGTCTATTCACGGGTCACTTGATCTGGGTTTTTGTGGGGGGACCGTTTTCCAGTAGCTCCAAAAACACAGGTAAATGCACGGGGGTGCACATTTACCCCGTGTTTTTTGCTAGTGGAAAAAGGTTCCCCCGCAAAAACCGGATCAAGTGACCCGTGAATCCTACCCGGGTAACTACCTGGGTAGGACACGAGAATGATCCGGGTAGGGTTGTTGTGAAAACGGAATCCGTGTCGATGCGATACGGCTCCCGTTTACACTGTATGGAAGGGCGGCGCTGGGAGATCATATGATCTTGCAGCGCCGCCCAGCGCCGCCCCTGCCACGTCACTAGCAGCGTCATTAACCCGGCAATATGCCGGGTTGGTGAGCGCAGTGGGAGAGGGGGCTGAGCACAGGCCGCAGCCGGGTAGCACCCGTGTCAGGCTCCCAGCTGCGACCCGTGCTTAGTAGGTGGAAAAGGGGTATTAGATAACAACTATCCACACTTCTTCCAGGAGGAGGCCCATGTGCAGACTCCGTCTGGGCCCCCTCCTCTCTTGCCGGTAGCAATGTAGACTCTGGGCACTAGGGTCACTAGGGGACCCTAGCACTGTCCCAGAGTCTACTGCGCATGTGCAGGTCTCTGGGAAAATGGCATAATAGACAGGTTTATAATGATTTTCTTACTGTGCCTGCACGAAACACTGGGAAAATGGCTGCCGCATCATTATCCTGATCATTTCTGTAGCAGTGCTGCTGTTGAAGCAGGACTCCGGAGGGTAAGTATAGAAAACATGGCTGCAGTGTGTGCGGTGTGGTCCTCCCTGGACCCTGCACCCATTATATATACGCCAGTGACAACTTCTTATATGACATATTCAAATGGTAGTTGTCTTTCTATATACATATAAATTAGCTACCATTGCCAGAACCACTAGTTTCACTGTCTACATTTATATATGGGTAGTTAGAATCACCTATTGTGAGGGGGACCACATTCATTTCTGAAAAACAGTTAATTGCATCAAAGAAGACTTCCAAAGGTGAAATATGCGTTATTTTCTGTGATGGTACTCATCAGTACCCAGTACCAACACTTTGGTGTATTTTTATAATTTTTATAACTAGTTGAATGAAACAGGAAGAAATCAGTGTCCTATCTGTATGACTTTACTTCCCCCCCCCCGCCCCACCACCACCACCACCACCACCACCACCTGCTTATCTGTTATCAGCTTGGCTATTGTATAGCAAATCGAAGAAAAGTTCCCAGTATACGCAAGTAAACCTTGCCAATAAGGTTGATACGGATTCTGATTCTGAAATCATTACCAAAATAAATAAAATATGTGTCTGCGCATTTAACCAGTCTGGAAGTTGCCATAGATCTTGTGTCAACTCGTTCGTCTATGTGAGTGACAGCACTTTTTAAATAGAAATATAGAAAAAAGCACTGGGTGGAGCCTACTGTGCACAGTATCTTGGAAATTATGTTTTGTTTTTGTTTTTCAAAAATACTTTCTTGTTTACTGTATATAATTTACTTATACCTATCCTCAAATTCAGGGTATAAGCATTTCAAAACATTTTTCATGTATCAGGCTGTAAACTGAAAACAGCCCCTCTGTAACAAAAACATCCATAAGATAGACTTGCTTTGTAACATTCCAGTCTATTAGACCAAGCTCATATTTGCCAAATTTACCAAGTACCACTTTGGGAGGCCCATGGAGTCGGGGGGTTGAGTTGTCGAGATGCGTGCAAGACTCTGTAAATTGATTCCATATGACCCCACACTAAGTGAGTATTTGCTGTGAAGCTGGGCTTTGTACAACTGTGGGTGGGGCCATGATGCCGCTTGCCCTGCCCACCTCACCTAAGAATTGGTCCGACAGGTTGCAGGGACGTTGAAAACTTTTTTAGGAGCCAGGAGTCTCTTCACAAATTTGAAAGTATACTGGAAATTCCAGGAGCCCACTTAAATTATAAAGTGTTGCTACTTAAATTATAAAATGCACATTAAAAAAATAGGTAGACATAGAAACATTTCATGCTCACTAAATTAACTTTTGTGACCCACTAAAGAGTTCCAAACTATAGATAAATCCACGTTTGCTACCCATTGAAGCCAAAATGAGCAAAATGTGAAAATAGAAGTTTTAATTTACTTCATTCTTAACTACTGTTCCAGTGGCTCTAGCTCTCTACAATCTGAACAAAGTCTACTTGTTTCATTTTACAATCCTCTCAACTCTCCTGAAATGTAACAAATAAAATTATTTAGAATGTCCTAAAAATGTTTTGGTTAGTATCTAGGTCCTGATGAGGTAAATAAAATGTATGGCTATTTAACAGCACTATGCTGGAGATATAATATGTACAGTATTGGTTATGATTGAATTATTGGTGGAAGAGCCTATATCCTTCCCTTTCATATTAATATTAACTTACTTGATCTTTTTTTAGTGTATTGGATAATTAAATACTTAAACTGATGCAGTTTTTTTACATGGTACCATAGTTAAAATCTATGCATCCATGTTGCTCTAGTTCCCGCACTTCCAATCAAATATTCATTGATTATACATCTCCCACTGTTAGTCAATATCCTAGCATACAGTTTGCTGATGGCCAGAATCCTGGCAGCAGAATCCTGTCGGTAAGTATTGGGGTTAGGATTAGGAACTAGGGGGAGGGTTAGGGTTAAACTGTGGGAGGGGACAGTTAGGGTTAGGTTGCAGGAGGGGACGATTCGGCTGCAGGAGGGGTGGGTTAGGGTTAGGCTGTGGGAGAGATCGGTTGGGGAAAGGATTAGGTAAGGGTTACAATACTAACCAAAATCCGTTTGGATTTTGAATGTCAGGATTCTGCTGCCAAGATTATGACTGTTAGCGTCATAAGCACCGGAATATCATACCCAAACCCTGATAACAAGTTCAATATATTTTCATTTTCAAACATGCACAATTGAATAAACAGTTCCATGTTATTCAGTCCTGCAATGCAGGCAGACTGGAGTTGGGACAGATAAATGTGCTTCCATACAACACTCCTTTTAGGAGAATGTAGAGTTTCCTCTATATCTATATGCAGCAGACAATAATAAATAACCCTTATCCTTACCCTAATAATAACAGAAGTGTCAGGGTCTTTTCTTTCCATGAACACCTCAAGCAACAAGTCACCAGACTGTGGACTTTGAATCTGAAACAGAGGTCGGATTAGTAAGTATAAGCACTAAGTTGTGGCTATAGAAGGGAAACCACTTGGATATCCTGTATAAAGAATCTTAATACCCATTATTGTTATGTAAGAGATGTTGCCCATTTTGGTAGCACTTTGGTAAGAGAACATCCAGATGGAAGTGACATCTGTACAAGCAGTTACAGCATCTAATACAGCTCTCCTGGTGTAGATGTAAACCACCTTCACAGCAGAATCAAGACTGAAAGCTCTCCTTCCAAGGGAAGACAGTTACACCAAAGTATACACACTGGCCCTCATTCCGAGTTGTTCGCTCGCTAGCTGCTTTTAGCAGCATTGCAAACGCTAGGCCGCCGCCCCCTGGTAGTGTATCTTAGCTTAGCAGAATTGCGAACGAAAGATTAGCAGAATTGCTACTAAATATTTTCTTGCAGTTTCTGAGTAGCTCCAGACATACTCCTAGATTGCGATCAGCTCGGTCCGTTTAGTTCCTGGTTTAAACTCACAAACATGTCCTGCGTTCGGCCAGCCACTCCCCTGTTTCTCCAGACACTCCCGCGTTTTTTCCTGACACGCCTGCCTTTTTTAGCACACTCCCGGAAAATGCTCAGTTACCACCCAGAAACACCCACTTCCTGTCAATCACTCACCGATCAGCAGTGCGACTGAAAAGCACCAGCAAATCTACTAAGTTTTGTGTAAAATAACTTAGTGCATGCGCTCTGCGTACCATGCGCATTTAGCAACAAATCGCAGCATAGCGAAAATAGGCAACGAGCGAACAACTCGGAATGACCACCCCTGAGCAGTTATTACATACATACATATATTGTCCCAATATAGATATGCCTTAGAAATGACTACTCCTACTGCCAATTGTATGACACAGACCATTGCTATTATAAGCTACCCAGGAAATTATATATTTAAAAAAAAAATGTTTTTACATAAACCGAAAAAGCTATTTTTTTAAATGACTAAAACATATCTAAAAAAAATAGAATGCAGGGTTATTTAATTACAATTTTATTTTTCAATGCACTATTAGAAATATTTGCATATATTACCTGGACATCATTCCATTTGGTAATGAAACGGTTTTCAATATCCATTTGTTGTAGTTGTTCCTCACTTACCTACATAAAAATAAACAAGTCAGCTCTGTAGTGTCATGTCATCGTCAACTGGCAATGTGCCCTTCTGACCTGACTCACATCAAAGATCTCGGCATAGTGTCTGATCAGCTCCTCTACAACATGGACCTCCGTGTCACGCTGTCCTTTGGTTTGAAAGAGGTGAGAAGCAAATGCTTTTGCTAAAATGTGCGTGTCCAGGTAATTGACATCAGAGCATTTTTGAATCCTATTACAGTAGTGAAAAAAAAAGCCGATAGTCACATTGGACTTTTGGGTGGCGTTATACATTACATAGGCACAAAAAGACATTATTTATCCTTGTCACACACGCAGTGCTCGCTGTATTATGTAAACCTAGACTGTTCATGAAAATTAGGAACATTTAGCAGAGATTACATTTTTAGGCTCTCAGTGCATGTGCAGTGGCGCAGAGAAGGGGGGAGCGGGTACTCTTTACTCTGGGTTTGGCGGAGTTCTGGATCCTGCTAACCCTAATCTGTTCATAATAGCAGGCATAATGACAAGCATAATGTTGACATTTTGAACATGTTGACATTACGACCATATCATCATTATGAACTAAACTGCTGACATTCTGAACCATTCATCATTACCGTTTTGACATTCTGAAAGTCAACAAAGTGACTGCATACCGGGTTGAATTACTTAGAAACATAGAATTTGACGGCAGATAAGAACCACTTGGCCAATCTAGTCTGCCCTTTTTTTTTTTATCCTTTAGGCAATCTCAACCCTTTTTGAACCTTAATTCTTTGTAAGGATATTCATATGCCTATCCAAAGCATGTTTAAATTGCTCTACAGTCTTAGCCTCTACCACCTCTGATGGGAGGCTATTCCACTTATCCACTACCCTTTCTGTGAAGTAATTTTTCCTTAAATTTCCCCTGAACCTGCCTCCCTCCAGTCTCAGTGTATGTCCTCGAGTTCTAATACTTCTCTTCCTTTGAAGAATGTTTCCCTCCTGAACTTTGTTAAGACCCTTGATATATTTGAAAGTTTCTATCATGTCTCCCCTTTCCATTCTCTCCTCCAAACTATACATGTTAAAATCTTTTAGCCTTTCTGGGTTAGTTTTGTGATGTAGGCCATGCACCATTTTAGTTGCCCTTCTTTGTACACTCTCTGATATACTTATTAATATATAATTTTTCACACAACAGTCACATATTATATGCAATTTGTGGGTGGCTTAGTGGTTTTAAATGCAGAGAAATATAACTGAAAACCTCTGGATTAAATAAAGTGTTTATACCATATCTCACTAACCGATTATGGGGCAGATTTAACAACAAGTGATATTCTTGTTGTAATTCGCTATGAATGATAAACGGTACTCCAGCCAATCCGCTCTTAAGTGTCATGCATTTGAAAAATGACAGCTAATGTAGGAGCAGATTGGCTGGAACACTATTTATCATTTGTAACGAGTGATAAGAATATAATTTGTAACGAGTGATAGCAAAATATCACTTGTTAAATCTGCTCTATATAGTATATGCTTATTGATGTGAGTGATAGATCTGCTAATATGGTTTGCTAATAGTTCAACTAACAACACCAATTAAAAAGGAATGAATTTGACCAAGGGTTCTATTGTTCATTTAGAGACTCATGCAGAGCTTTGCGTTAGTCTTATGGATCTTGCACTTTTTTACTTCACATGATCCGTAGGTGAGCATAAGCAGAAATGTGTGATACAGTCATACGCATTGTCTTGTGCAAGACATATTTTTTGCTTTTGCAAATTGAATTCCCTGCCGTTTTCCTAAAGTTCATCTAGCATTACCTGGATTGAGCAAAATAATTTTCGAAGTCTGGATGATTATGGAGAAGACTGGTCTGTCAGCTGCCCTTTCCCTGCATTGTATGAGTTGAATTGTTCTAGTGTCATAGGAGTTACATTCAGAATGCTTAAATATCTTCTAAAGAGGTCAGGTGGAGAAGTTTCCCACAGCAACCAATCATTTTATAGAATGTACCTGATAAATGATAGCTACAAACCAGTTCCAGATTAAGGACCACGTTGGCCTGGGATTAAACATGTACAAGGGTGTATAAAGAGAAAAGGGAGGAGCTGTGACCAGCGGTGTGTGGGTGTGGCCATTGCCATATGGGCGTTTCCACCTCATACACTATCTGTCACACTGTCTGTCTAGATACACAGAAAAAATAGATACATTGCATACATTTATGAGAAAACTAGATTTTGGATGGCCATTAATAACTAGACATTATTTATGGCCAACTGTGTTGCTAGCTAGGCAGATGCTCATCGTTATTCTGTCATGATATGGCCCTATTTTGTGTGGAGGCCTGGAGATGCATTTCCATCCACCCTCTTGTTTATATATTCCTGATGAAAGATGAATTATCCATTTACCTTCTTTACAGAAACATATAAAGAAATTGGCCACAAAGGTGACCAGCTGCTAGAAATGACTCGGAAAGGCTGTTGTTGTTTTTTTAATGTATAAAATATTTAAGCACTGTTTCCTTTAGACCTTCTGTATCATGCAATAATGCAATACTAAATTGCAAAGGATGACTAAATTGCTAAAAATGCCACTGAGGAATTGGTTTGCAGATCAATGGCAGTCTATTTTTGATTCAATGTGGAAAGATTCAACATGAGGTTAAAAAACAAATAAACTGCAGATCTCTCATATACTTGCATTCTATTGACAGTATATCATTGGCTAAACAACATGTGTGCTCTGTGTAGAACAATAACCTGCTCCTTAAGGAAAATTTATTATTTACATTGAAACATTGGTCACGTTTAGACACTGCTTTCTGTCATTCTTCATTCTGAGTGCTGCTGTACCTGTTGTTATATATATATATATATATATATATATATATATATATATATATACCACTATTGGGTGTGCTGTCACGCTCTGAGATACGCATGAACGAGACCAAAGGCCGAGTCCGTTCAACCACCCAAGGTGCACATACAGTATCTCAGAGCACAACTGCACACCCAAGTGTGGTATATTTATCTTATAAAATGGCCTTTGTTGTGACAAAATAGTTCTATGTGGAGATGATACAGAATAGGAGGAAAATATAGTTCAGAATAGGCTTTTTAGTTTGACTTATGCAATTAAGTATTTGTTCATTAAAATTAACAGCGTAAGTAAATAAAATAGTTGTGTACTTATCTATTACTTCAGGGTGAAGGCTGGTACGTCTACTTACTCACTGTTTGCTGATTGTAAAGTGGCTGCTCATTGAAGTCCTGTTCAGATTATTTGAATAGATCATCATTGTACTAGTCATGTTTGATGAGGTCTGATGTGTGGTCATTTGAAGTATGTTTTAAATTTGACATTTTGTGACATTTTTCAGTTAGAAATGTGCATCATAGTGAGGCAGTGATGTGCTGCTTTCCTGTGATCAGTGTCTGTGTGAGAGCTGGTACTCTTTACACTCGTGGAGTGATACAGCTGTCACTTTGTGATTAGGTTCAAATTACAGTTGGAAGTTGCTCAGGCCTGAGGTGTGCGGTCATTGGAAAATAATGCACGGTCATGTGATCTAATGTGTCCAATCATGCTGCTAAATTCGGTCTCAATATACCACACCATTTTAGAAATATACTTATAAAATGGGTATAATGAACGAAAACTCAATACCATGACTGGATACATTAAATCACATGGCCATGCATTATTTTCCAATAACTGCTCACATCCCAGTATAGTCGCATGCCTGAACTACTTCCAGCTGTCACAATTACTTTCTGTAAGCAAAACCAACTGTAAATAATAGAGATGAGCGGGTTCGGTTTCTCTGAATCCGAACCCGCACGAACTTCATGTTTTTTTTCACGGGTCCGAGCGACTCGGATCTTCCCGCCTTGCTCGGTTAACCCGAGCGCGCCCGAACGTCATCATGACGCTGTCGGATTCTCGCGAGACTCGGATTCTATATAAGGAGCCGCGCGTCGCCGCCATTTTCACACGTGCATTGAGATTGATAGGGAGAGGACGTGGCTGGCGTCCTCTCCATTTAGATTAGAAGAGAGAGAGAGAAAGATTGACCTGATTTACTGGAGCTTAGGAGTACTGTAGAACTGTAGAGAGTGCAGAGTTTACTAGTGACTGACCACAGTGACCACCAGACAGTGCAGTTTTATTTAATATATCCGTTCTCTGCCTGAAAAAAACGATACACAGTGACTCAGTCACATACCATATCTGTGTGCACTGCTCAGCCCAGTGTGCTGCATCATCTATGTATATATCTGACTGTGCTCAGCTCACACATCTTATAATTGTGGGGGAGACTGGGGAGCACTGCAGTGCCAGTTATAGGTTATAGCAGGAGCCAGGAGTACATATTATTATTAAAATTAAACAGTGCACACTTTTGCTGCAGGAGTGCCACTGCCAGTGTGACTGACCAGTGACCTGACCACACTGACCACCAGTATAGTTAGTAGTATAGTATACTATATTGTGATTGCCTGAAAAAGTTAAACACTCGTATCTGACTATGCTCAGCTCACACATCTTATAATTGTGGGGGAGACTGGGGAGCACTGCAGTGCCAGTTATAGGTTATAGCAGGAGCCAGGAGTACATATTATTATTAAAATTAAACAGTGCACACTTTTGCTGCAGGAGTGCCACTGCCAGTGTGACTGACCAGTGACCTGACCACACTGACCACCAGTATAGTTAGTAGTATAGTATACTATATTGTGATTGCCTGAAAAAGTTAAACACTCGTCGTGTGACTTCACTTGTGTGGTGTTTTTTTTTTTATTCTATAAAAAACTCATTCTGCTGACAGACAGTGTCCAGCAGGTCCGTCATTATATAATATATACCTGTCCGGCTGCAGTAGTGATATATATATATTTTTATATCATTATTTATCATCCAGTCGCAGCAGACACAGTACGGTAGTTCACGGCTGTAGCTACCTCTGTGTCGGCACTCGGCAGTCCGTCCATAATTGTATACCACCTACCCGTGGTTTTTTTTTCTTTCTTCTTTATACATACATACTACTACTACATCTCTTTATCAACCAGTCTATATTAGCAGCAGACACAGTACAGTACGGTAGTCCACGGCTGTAGCTACCTCTGTGTCGGCACTCGGCAGTCCGTCCATAATTGTATACCACCTACCCGTGGTTTTTTTTTCTTTCTTCTTTATACATACATACTACTACTACTACATCTCTTTATCAACCAGTCTATATTAGCAGCAGACACAGTACAGTACGGTAGTCCACGGCTGTAGCTACCTCTTGACAATGCTAAATTCCTTGTCGTATAAACAACCCTTTATGAAGCTAAGAACACTGTACGCTGTTTACTTAAGAAGTACCGTAATGGTACGCTATTGGCGTAGCGATCGCTCAGCCGTAGGCGAGACGCTCAAGCGTCACGTTCACTCACGGCCCAGTGATCACAGAACACGTTATTGGTTATGTCTAGGGGAATGAATCGCTATGGCGTAGCATACGCTCGAGACCACGAGGAGGTCACCAGCGATGCAGATGCTCACAACACTATACCTTTATGTTAAAACCTTATACCAATGAAATACACGGAATACCTTAATGTGAGTACAGGGTGTAAGTGCAACCTTGTGTAACCTGACTAACTACAAAGCTGCTTGAGCGTCACCGACGCTCAAGTGAACACTTAACACTATAGAAAATGCACAGATACTGGTTTAGGTTCCAAGGCCTATTAACTGTATTATATCTAATATACTTGTAAAAGGGGATAACAGTACAAATGATACACTACAATATAACAGAGACTTCCTAACCACAGAACTAAACAATAAATACAAAAAGATAATACTACACTGACCTAAATGCAATACAATACAATACTATCTAATACAATACAATACTAGCCTAGTCTAGGGGAGATATGAGAGAACAGAACAGAGAGAGAGAGAGAGAGATGAGATGAGAGAAATTGGCTCACAGAAAGACAATGATAACGGAGAGAAACTTACGCACAAAGGGTATGATCGCCTGCGCCTCGATATCCAGCTCCCGGCTATCAGCAGATAACCGTTGATGAGAGAGTGAGAGCTGGATGTGGTCGGCCTGCCTATTTATGCCCCACACACAATGCAATCTCCTGGTCCTACAATCCCATTGTCCATTGGCCGAAGGAATTCGGCCCTGTATCATAACAAAAGGTCATAGGGTGATTCATACAGGTGGGCTGTGACGATTTCCAACAGCTCAGGTGGGTGGGAAACTGGGTTTCCCGCCGCATACCTGAGTATGTGTAATTAATAGAAATGGACATAAACTTCTTATGTCCATAACTATTCGCACGAGCGATTAATACGCTCCAAACCAACACCGGAATATTGCTAATTAAATACTCTTCCGATGGGTACCAAACACTGCTGTATGATTCCTGTTAGACCCTTCGTACGATATAAGGAGGGATTCCTCAGCTCTGGGACATTGTATTTTAACCAAACTTTCAGAATCTATCAAAGGGACCATGATCTATAAACTAGAGATGAGCGGGTTCGGTTCCTCGGAATCCGAACCCGCCCGAACTTCATGTTTTTTTTCACGGGTCCGAGCGACTCGGATCTTCCCGCCTTGCTCGGTTAACCCGAGCGCGCCCGAACGTCATCATGACGCTGTCGGATTCTCGCGAGGCTCGGATTCTATCGCGAGACTCGGATTCTATATAAGGAGCCGCGCGTCGCCGCCATTTTCACTCGTGCATTGAGATTGATAGGGAGAGGACGTGTCTGGCGTCCTCTCCATTAGAATAGAGATAGATTAGATAGAGAGAGAGAGATTGTGCAGAGTCGCAGACAGAGTTAGTTTACCACAGTCAGTGACCAGTGCAGTTGCTAGTTAACTTTTATTTAATATAATATATCCGTTCACTTCTCTCTGCTATATCCGTTCTCTGCCTGAAAAAAAAAACGATACACAGCACAGTCAGTCACACAGTGTGACTCAGTCTGTGTGCACTCAGCTCAGCCCAGTGTGCTGCACAGTCATCAATGTATAAATTAAAAGCTTATAATTAATTGTGGGGGAGACTGGGGAGCACTGCAGGTTGTTAGCAGGAGCCAGGAGTACAATTATATTAATTAACAGTGCACACTTTTGCTGCAGGAGTGGTGACCAGTGCCTGACCACCAGTATAGTATTGTTGTATACTACTAATATCTCTTTAAATATCAACCAGTCTATATTAGCAGCAGACACAGTACAGTGCGGTAGTTCACGGCTGTGGCTACCTCTGTGTCGGCACACGGCAGGCAGTCCGTCCGACCAGAATTGTATTATTTATTATTATATACCTACCACCTAACCGTGGTTTTTTTTTCATTCTTTATACCGTCATAGTGTCATCCTAATTGTTACGAGTATACTACTATCTCTTTATCAACCAGTGTACAGTGCGGTAGTTCACGGCTGTGGCTACCTCTGTGTCGGCACACGGCAGGCAGTCCGTCCGACCAGAATTGTATTATTTATTATTATATACCTACCACCTAACCGTGGTTTTTTTTTTCATTCTTTATACCGTCATAGTGTCATCCTAATTGTTACGAGTATACTACTATCTCTTTATCAACCAGTGTACAGTGCGGTAGTTCACGGCTGTGGCTACCTCTGTGTCGGCACACGGCAGGCAGTCCGTCCGACCAGAATTGTATTATTTATTATTATATACCTACCACCTAACCGTGGTTTTTTTTTCATTCTTTATACCGTCATAGTGTCATCCTAATTGTTACGAGTATACTACTATCTCTTTATCAACCAGTGTACAGTGCGGTAGTTCACGGCTGTGGCTACCTCTGTGTCGGCACACGGCAGGCAGTCCGTCCGACCAGAATTGTATTATTTATTATTATATACCTACCACCTAACCGTGGTTTTTTTTTCATTCTTTATACCGTCATAGTGTCATCCTAATTGTTACGAGTATACTACTATCTCTTTATCAACCAGTGTACAGTGCGGTAGTTCACGGCTGTGGCTACCTCTGTGTCGGCACACGGCAGGCAGTCCGTCCGACCAGAATTGTATTATTTATTATTATATACCTACCACCTAACCGTGGTTTTTTTTTTCATTCTTTATACCGTCATAGTGTCATCCTAATTGTTACGAGTATACTACTATCTCTTTATCAACCAGTGTACAGTGCGGTAGTTCACGGCTGTGGCTACCTCTGTGTCGGCACACGGCAGGCAGTCCGTCCGACCAGAATTGTATTATTTATTATTATATACCTACCACCTAACCGTGGTTTTTTTTTCATTCTTTATACCGTCATAGTGTCATCCTAATTGTTACGAGTATACTACTATCTCTTTATCAACCAGTGTACAGTGCGGTAGTTCACGGCTGTGGCTACCTCTGTGTCGGCACACGGCAGGCAGTCCGTCCGACCAGAATTGTATTATTTATTATTATATACCTACCACCTAACCGTGGTTTTTTTTTTCATTCTTTATACCGTCATAGTGTCATCCTAATTGTTACGAGTATACTACTATCTCTTTATCAACCAGTGTACAGTGCGGTAGTTCACGGCTGTGGCTACCTCTGTGTCGGCACACGGCAGGCAGTCCGTCCGACCAGAATTGTATTATTTATTATTATATACCTACCACCTAACCGTGGTTTTTTTTTCCATTCTTTATACCGTCATAGTGTCATCCTAATTGTTACGAGTATACTACTATCTCTTTATCAACCAGTGTACAGTGCGGTAGTTCACGGCTGTGGCTACCTCTGTGTCGGCACACGGCAGGCAGTCCGTCCGACCAGAATTGTATTATTTATTATTATATACCTACCACCTAACCGTGGTTTTTTTTTCATTCTTTATACCGTCATAGTGTCATCCTAATTGTTACGAGTATACTACTATCTCTTTATCAACCAGTGTACAGTGCGGTAGTTCACGGCTGTGGCTACCTCTGTGTCGGCACACGGCAGGCAGTCCGTCCGACCAGAATTGTATTATTTATTATTATATACCTACCACCTAACCGTGGTTTTTTTTTCATTCTTTATACCGTCATAGTGTCATCCTAATTGTTACGAGTATACTACTATCTCTTTATCAACCAGTGTACAGTGCGGTAGTTCACGGCTGTGGCTACCTCTGTGTCGGCACACGGCAGGCAGTCCGTCTGACCAGAATTGTATTATTTATTATTATATACCTACCACCTAACCGTGGTTTTTTTTTTCATTCTTTATACCGTCATAGTGTCATCCTAATTGTTACGAGTATACTACTATCTCTTTATCAACCAGTGTACAGTGCGGTAGTTCACGGCTGTGGCTACCTCTGTGTCGGCACACGGCAGGCAGTCCGTCCGACCAGAATTGTATTATTTATTATTATATACCTACCACCTAACCGTGGTTTTTTTTTTCATTCTTTATACCGTCATAGTGTCATCCTAATTGTTACGAGTATACTACTATCTCTTTATCAACCAGTGTACAGTGCGGTAGTTCACGGCTGTGGCTACCTCTGTGTCGGCACACGGCAGGCAGTCCGTCCGACCAGAATTGTATTATTTATTATTATATACCTACCACCTAACCGTGGTTTTTTTTTTCATTCTTTATACCGTCATAGTGTCATCCTAATTGTTACGAGTATACTACTATCTCTTTATCAACCAGTGTACAGTGCGGTAGTTCACGGCTGTGGCTACCTCTGTGTCGGCACACGGCAGGCAGTCCGTCCGACCAGAATTGTATTATTTATTATTATATACCTACCACCTAACCGTGGTTTTTTTTTCATTCTTTATACCGTCATAGTGTCATCCTAATTGTTACGAGTATACTACTATCTCTTTATCAACCAGTGTACAGTGCGGTAGTTCACGGCTGTGGCTACCTCTGTGTCGGCAGTCGGCAGGCAGTCCGTCCATCCATAATTGTATTATTATTATAATATATACCACCTAACCGTGGTTTTTTTTTCATTCTTTATACCGTCGTCATAGTGTCATACTAGTTGTTACGAGTATACTACTATCTCTTTATCAACCAGTGTACAGTGCGGTAGTTCACGGCTGTGGCTACCTCTGTGTCGGCAGTCGGCAGGCAGTCCGTCCATCCATAATTGTATTATTATTATAATATATACCACCTAACCGTGGTTTTTTTTTCATTCTTTATACCGTCGTCATAGTGTCATACTAGTTGTTACGAGTATACTACTATCTCTTTATCAACCAGTGTACAGTGCGGTAGTTCACGGCTGTGGCTACCTCTGTGTCGGCAGTCGGCAGGCAGTCCGTCCATCCATAATTGTATTATTATTATAATATATACCACCTAACCGTGGTTTTTTTTCCATTCTTTATACCGTCGTCATAGTGTCATACTAGTTGTTACGAGTATACTACTATCTCTTTATCAACCAGTGTACAGTGCGGTAGTTCACGGCTGTGGCTACCTCTGTGTCGGCAGTCGGCAGGCAGTCCGTCCATCCATAATTGTATTATTATTATAATATATACCACCTAACCGTGGTTTTTTTATACCACCTAACCGTGGCAGTCCGTCCATAATTGTATACTAGTATCCAATCCATCCATCTCCATTGTTTACCTGAGGTGCCTTTTAGTTCTGCCTATAAAATATGGAGAACAAAAAAGTTGAGGTTCCAAAATTAGGGAAAGATCAAGATCCACTTCCACCTCGTGCTGAAGCTGCTGCCACTAGTCATGGCCGAGACGATGAAATGCCAGCAACGTCGTCTGCCAAGGCCGATGCCCAATGTCATAGTACAGAGCATGTCAAATCCAAAACACCAAATATCAGAAAAAAAAGGACTCCAAAACCTAAAATAAAATTGTCGGAGGAGAAGCGTAAACTTGCCAATATGCCATTTACCACACGGAGTGGCAAGGAACGGCTGAGGCCCTGGCCTATGTTCATGGCTAGTGGTTCAGCTTCACATGAGGATGGAAGCACTCAGCCTCTCGCTAGAAAACTGAAAAGACTCAAGCTGGCAAAAGCACCGCAAAGAACTGTGCGTTCTTTGAAATCCCAAATCCACAAGGAGAGTCCAATTGTGTCGTTTGCGATGCCTGACCTTCCCAACACTGGACGTGAAGAGCATGCGCCTTCCACTATTTGCATGCCCCCTGCAAGTGCTGGAAGGAGCACCCGCAGTCCAGTTCCTGATAGTCAGATTGAAGATGTCAGTGTTGAAGTACACCAGGATGAGGAGGATATGGGTGTTGCTGGCGCTGGGGAGGAAATTGACCAGGAGGATTCTGATGGTGAGGTGGTTTGTTTAAGTCAGGCACCCGGGGAGACACCTGTTGTCCGTGGGAGGAATATGGCCGTTGACATGCCAGGTGAAAATACCAAAAAAATCAGCTCTTCGGTGTGGAGGTATTTCACCAGAAATGCGGACAACAGGTGTCAAGCCGTGTGTTCCCTTTGTCAAGCTGTAATAAGTAGGGGTAAGGACGTTAACCACCTCGGAACATCCTCCCTTATACGTCACCTGCAGCGCATTCATAATAAGTCAGTGACAAGTTCAAAAACTTTGGGTGACAGCGGAAGCAGTCCACTGACCAGTAAATCCCTTCCTCTTGTAACCAAGCTCACGCAAACCACCCCACCAACTCCCTCAGTGTCAATTTCCTCCTTCCCCAGGAATGCCAATAGTCCTGCAGGCCATGTCACTGGCAAGTCTGACGAGTCCTTTCCTGCCTGGGATTCCTCCGATGCATCCTTGCGTGTAACGCCTACTGCTGCTGGCGCTGCTGTTGTTGCCGCTGGGAGTCGATGGTCATCCCAGAGGGGAAGTCGTAAGCCCACTTGTACTACTTCCAGTAAGCAATTGACTGTTCAACAGTCCTTTGCGAGGAAGATGAAATATCACAGCAGTCATCCTACTGCAAAGCGGATAACTGAGTCCTTGACAACTATGTTGGTGTTAGACGTGCGTCCGGTATCCGCCGTTAGTTCACAGGGAACTAGACAATTTATTGAGGCAGTGTGCCCCCGTTACCAAATACCATCTAGGTTCCACTTCTCTAGGCAGGCGATACCGAGAATGTACACGGACGTCAGAAAAAGACTCACCAGTGTCCTAAAAAATGCAGTTGTACCCAATGTCCACTTAACCACGGACATGTGGACAAGTGGAGCAGGGCAGGGTCAGGACTATATGACTGTGACAGCCCACTGGGTAGATGTATGGACTCCCGCCGCAAGAACAGCAGCGGCGGCACCAGTAGCAGCATCTCGCAAACGCCAACTCTTTCCTAGGCAGGCTACGCTTTGTATCACCGCTTTCCAGAATACGCACACAGCTGAAAACCTCTTACGGCAACTGAGGAAGATCATCGCGGAATGGCTTACCCCAATTGGACTCTCCTGTGGATTTGTGGCATCGGACAACGCCAGCAATATTGTGTGTGCATTAAATCTGGGCAAATTCCAGCACGTCCCATGTTTTGCACATACCTTGAATTTGGTGGTGCAGAATTTTTTAAAAAACGACAGGGGCGTGCAAGAGATGCTGTCGGTGGCCAGAAAAATTGCGGGACACTTTCGGCGTACAGGCACCACGTACAGAAGACTGGAGCACCACCAAAAACTACTGAACCTGCCCTGCCATCATCTGAAGCAAGAAGTGGTAACGAGGTGGAATTCAACCCTCTATATGCTTCAGAGGTTGGAGGAGCAGCAAAAGGCCATTCAAGCCTATACAATTGAGCACGATATAGGAGATGGAATGCACCTGTCTCAAGTGCAGTGGAGAATGATTTCAACGTTGTGCAAGGTTCTGATGCCCTTTGAACTTGCCACACGTGAAGTCAGTTCAGACACTGCCAGCCTGAGTCAGGTCATTCCCCTCATCAGGCTTTTGCAGAAGAAGCTGGAGGCATTGAAGAAGGAGCTAACACGGAGCGATTCCGCTAGGCATGTGGGACTTGTGGATGCAGCCCTTAATTCGCTTAACAAGGATTCACGGGTGGTCAATCTGTTGAAATCAGAGCACTACATTTTGGCCACCGTGCTCGATCCTAGATTTAAAGCCTACCTTGGATCTCTCTTTCCGGCAGACACAGGTCTGCTGGGGTTGAAAGACCTGCTGGTGACAAAATTGTCAAGTCAAGCGGAACGCGACCTGTCAACATCTCCTCCTTCACATTCTCCCGCAACTGGGGGTGCGAGGAAAAGGCTCAGAATTCCGAGCCCACCCGCTGGCGGTGATGCAGGGCAGTCTGGAGCGACTGCTGATGCTGACATCTGGTCCGGACTGAAGGACCTGACAACGATTACGGACATGTCGTCTACTGTCACTGCATATGATTCTCTCAACATTGATAGAATGGTGGAGGATTATATGAGTGACCGCATCCAAGTAGGCACGTCACACAGTCCGTACTTATACTGGCAGGAAAAAGAGGCAATTTGGAGGCCCTTGCACAAACTGGCTTTATTCTACCTAAGTTGCCCTCCCACAAGTGTGTACTCCGAAAGAGTGTTTAGTGCCGCCGCTCACCTTGTCAGCAATCGGCGTACGAGGTTACATCCAGAAAATGTGGAGAAGATGATGTTCATTAAAATGAATTATAATCAATTCCTCCGCGGAGACATTGACCAGCAGCAATTGCCTCCACAAAGTACACAGGGAGCTGAGATGGTGGATTCCAGTGGGGACGAATTGATAATCTGTGAGGAGGGGGATGTACACGGTGATATATCGGAGGGTGAAGATGAGGTGGACATCTTGCCTCTGTAGAGCCAGTTTGTGCAAGGAGAGATTAATTGCTTCTTTTTTGGGGGGGGTCCAAACCAACCCGTCATATCAGTCACAGTCGTGTGGCAGACCCTGTCACTGAAATGATGGGTTGGTTAAAGTGTGCATGTCCTGTTTTGTTTATACAACATAAGGGTGGGTGGGAGGGCCCAAGGATAATTCCATCTTGCACCTCTTTTTTCTTTTCTTTTTCTTTGCATCATGTGCTGATTGGGGAGGGTTTTTTGGAAGGGACATCCTGCGTGACACTGCAGTGCCACTCCTAGATGGGCCCGGTGTTTGTGTCGGCCACTAGGGTCGCTAATCTTACTCACACAGTCAGCTACCTCATTGCGCCTCTTTTTTTCTTTGCGTCATGTGCTGTTTGGGGAGGGTTTTTTGGAAGGGACATCCTGCGTGACACTGCAGTGCCACTCCTAGATGTGCCCGGTGTTTGTGTCGGCCACTAGGGTCGCTAATCTTACTCACACAGTCAGCTACCTCATTGCGCCTCTTTTTTTCTTTGCGTCATGTGCTGTTTGGGGAGGGTTTTTTGGAAGGGCCATCCTGCGTGACACTGCAGTGCCACTCCTAGATGGGCCCGGTGTTTGTGTCGGCCACTAGGGTCGCTTATCTTACTCACACAGCGACCTCGGTGCAAATTTTAGGACTAAAAATAATATTGTGAGGTGTGATGTGTTCAGAATAGGCTGAAAATGAGTGTAAATTATGGTTTTTGAGGTTAATAATACTTTGGGATCAAAATTACCCCCAAATTCTATGATTTAAGCTGTTTTTTAGGGTTTTTTGAAAAAAACACCCGAATCCAAAACACACCCGAATCCGACAAAAAAAATTCGGTGAGGTTTTGCCAAAACGCGGTCGAACCCAAAACACGGCCGCGGAACCGAACCCAAAACCAAAACACAAAACCCGAAAAATTTCCGGCGCTCATCTCTACTATAAACTACATTAATTGTGAACATTTGTAACGAATGAGTCGCACGCTACGACTACATAAACTCTACCGTAAATACGCATACCGCGCCTGCGAGTGCACGTTATTGCGGGTATGCGCATCCACGGGAGAGCGCACGCACGCGCAGCGCGGACCAGTGTGCGGTGCAAATATGGCAACGTGCATTGAGACATTTTTCTGACTTTGACAGTCCACCCTTTGGCAGTCAATAATAACTGCCACAAAACATTTAAGGAGAAAAATGTAAGTCAGGGGTTAATTGATTTCCATGGTTGGGGAGGGGAGGAGAGAGGAGAAGGTGTGAAGAGGGTATGACCTAGTGAGATAGCAGAAGCATGTGTGTATGAATCCATGTTTGGGGGGTCATGTATCATCGTGCCGTACGTGTTGTAAATCAAGCTTCGAGGTATTGCGAAGTATACATTTGAATTCCTTCTTATCCTGTGGTACAGGTCTGTGGATGGGCTGTCAAACTCTACCGAGCTCATTTCGGCTGTGGTTGTAACAAAATGGGGATGCACATTTTAGTTGATGATACATGAATGGGGGAGGTATGTGGTTGCTGATATCTGTGCCTGTATTCCCTATCGTCTATGTGTGTCGTTACCTGAGGGTTGTAGAGATGAAGATACAGAACACTTACGAAAAATGCAATGATATTCTATGTCAGGGAAATGTACATCTGTCGTCGAAGTTGTTTTCGGTATCTGTTGAGAGTCGTCTTCTTTGCGCTGTATTGCTCCTTAGGCATGAGCAAATAGCTTTGTCTGAGCCATCAGATTTACAAAAAAATGTTGGGCTAGCGTGAGTTTAAAAATACTAGGGAAACTGGGGATCCATGGCAAAGTTCATCAAGTGTCCATATTTAAAGTTGTCAAATCTTCTTCTTTGGTCAATCCGTTGTCTGTATACATCTCGTCTCGTCAGCTTCCTCGTCCAAGGGGGTCTTTGTATCTTGGAGAAAAGCAGAAAAACAGGTGAAAGAAACGGACCGTATAATCGCATTTTCATCACATTCTGGTTTCTATCATTGGGTCATAAATCAAATCCAGGTTAATTACAGTTTCCTCGCTCCTCAAGCTCATCACTTTTGTACTTTGCTTGCACCTCATTAAAGCCTGCCCGCATCTAAATATCAATCCAATCGATATAATGACACCCAAGATACATAGTAGAAACTTTCCAACATCCATTATGACTCCTTGAGCCCAGTCTCCTAAACCGGAGAACCAATTTCGCGGGTTCAACCATGACACCCAACCAGTCAGCTCATTACCTACAGCAGCAAGGGTGAGATTGTGTTTTTGACGAAATTCCCACTTTAGTTGGAGAATATCGTCCATCTTTTGGTCTATGACCTCTACCGGATCCTCGGTGCTATTTGTGATATACGTGCAACACTTTATGCCGTACTGTGTTGCCAATGTAACACAATATCCGCCTGTTACTGCTGTAAGATAATTAAGAACCATCCTATGCTGAACTAGTTCTGTTTTGTAAGCTTGAAGTTCTCTTCCAGTGTATCTAAACGTGTCATCATACATTTCAGTGATATTATCTAACAAATTGGCGAGTGCGGAAATGTATCTATAATTCATCACACCTCGAGCGGTGCGAGTGAAATCTAACGCTACCAGAACCTGAATCCCGGTGGATTCATGGATAAGATCAGAGGCCGGATGCTCTAACCTTTCTGACAGTTGTCTTTTAACTCGGTGCTCGTAATGAGTGTGAGTATAAGGAGCTTGGGCACCACGGTGTATGTCCTTCATTTTGTCATGTGTAACAGTCATCACTTCAGGCAATACTTTTCCAATGTAACACAATCCTTCAGAGTTTGGGGCAAGCCACTTGTACGCCTTTCTCCCGCATATGAAATATGCATCATCGGGGAGAACATATGGGACGGAGAAGGACATGACCATGTTACAAACCTTCCAGGTGAAATCTCCTGACCCTAATTCTTCCATCTGCCTAATGCACGTATCGGTTTGTACGATATGTGCACAGTATCCTGGTGATACCTCTCCAACTCTAGTAATCCTATTTCCTAAGGTATATCGATACCGGAAAGATTTTCCTCTACTGGCTATGTGGCGTACGAGCTCTGTATCTGTAGGCATTCTATCTGCTCTGTGTGAAAAGGTCATGGTAAGGTTGCTCCATGACACTTCCCAATTTCCCGGTTTTCTGGGATTGGAGATGTTAAAACATATGAGGGACCTATCCACATGGTATTGGTGGAGCTTCAAACTAGGAGGGCTGGAGATGTTAAACCTCCGATCCACCGGTCTCCCACCACTTAGCTCAAGTACCTCCCCTAACGTTAAAGGAAATGGTACTAGCCCTGATTTACTGTGACCCTGAGGTACTTGAGAGCATACCCAACAATCTGTTTGGTTTAACACGTTACCCACTAGAGAGTGATAGTCACTCAATGGATGCCGGTCTATATGGATATTAAAACTAGATTGGCATTTCTTTATGCATCCATCTTCAACCAGATTATCACAGAGCCTACAGATACAATTTTCTTCAGCTAACAATCCATCACAATTTCTTCTATCGGATCGTTTTCTGATACTCGCCTTTGCTTGTTGGTTTGGTTGATCTTGGAAAACTACGCCTCCATCATCATAATCGGAACCCATTCCAGAACCTCTCTCGACCTCTATGGTACTCTCGCCGGAACAGACTGCTCTGGTCAACATCATGGTTAACATCAAAATCCGGATCACAGTCTCTTGGGGCAAGTCCATCTTTGAGGAGGAAATAGAGAAGAATGAGAAGGGGGAAAAAGAAATTTTAAGGGAGAGGGGATGGGAAGTGGAGAAAAACAATAAAAGGGAGAAGGGAGTCGACAACTGCTTTCGGTCTTCAAGGCTCAGGTGCCGCCTCAGTCCTCCTGGAACAGACACTCCAGCGATACAACCTCTACCGTCTGTTCCTTATCACGGGACTTCTCTGGATCAGCAACCTTTTTGCAGTGGGATGAATGGACCCAAGTCTCTCTCTCAGCAACCTTCAATGCTGTGGTGCTAGTCAATAAGACCTGGTATGGTCCTTCCCATCTATCAATAAGACAACCTGAGCGTAGAAAATTTCGTATCATTACATAATCCCCAGGTTCAATGTCATGACAATTACTATCTGGTAAATCAGGAATCACCAACTTCAGATTATCATTTTGATTCCTCAACTGTTTACTCATGTTAATCAAGTACTTTACAGTTACTTCATTGTTACATTTCAAATCATCCTGAGGGTTAATCATGACATGCGGTTGTCGACCAAACAAGATTTCAAAAGGAGACAGATTAAGAGGGGACCTGGGAGTGGTTCTGATGCTATACAGAACAATGGGTAAAGCTTCTGGCCACGTCAATCCTGTCTCTGCCATTACTTTACTCAATTTATTTTTAATAGTGCTGTTCACTCTTTCGACCTTCGCACTCGCCTGTGGACGGTACGGAGTGTGCAGCTTGCTATCAATTCCCATCAATTTACACATTCCTTGAAAGACATCACCTGTAAAATGGGTACCCCTATCACTTTCAATGATTCTAGGGATACCATATCTACATACAAATTCCTGCACAATTTTCTTAGCTGTAAACATAGCGGTATTTGTAGCTGCTGGAAAAGCTTCGACCCAATTCGAGAAAACATCTATACAAACAAGTACATATTTCAAATTTCTACATGGGGGTAATTGAATGAAGTCAATTTGTATTACTTGGAAAGGGCCGCCGGCAGGTGGGATATGGGATGGTTCTGTAGGTATTGCCTTTCCAATATTCTTTCTCAGACAGGTGAGGCATGACATTGCTCTCTTACTCGCATGAGAGGAGAATCCTGGGGCGCACCAGTATGCTCTTACCAATTTGCACATCCCCTCCTTGCCTAGATGAGTCAGCCCGTGAGCTGCTTCAGCCAGACATGGAAGGTATGCCCTGGGGGCCACTGGTTTACCATGTCCATCCGTCCAGAGCCCTGAGGACTCCTGGCCATATCCCTTTGCCTTCCAGACTGCTCTTTCCTGTGTGGAACACAGGTTCTGCATCTCACACAACTTCTGTGTGTTGATGGTATTAAATACCATCAACTGTGTGGTGTCTGTCCGTGTGGGGGTAGCAGCTGCAAGCTTTGCGGCTTCGTCTGCTCGGCTGTTACCAAGGGATACTGGGTCTTGGCTATATGTATGTGCTTTACATTTGATAACAGCCACTCTGTCGGGTTCCTGTATCGCTGTTAGAAGCCTTTTTATGTGAGCTGCATGCGCTATCGGTGTACCAGCTGCCGTCATGAAATTTCTGAGACGCCATAGCGCTCCGAAATCATGTACTACCCCGAACGCGTATCTAGAATCGGTGTAGATATTGGCAGACTTACCCTTAGCCAATTCACATGCTCTGGTTAGGGCGACCAGTTCAGCAACCTGGGCTGAGTGAGGTGGGCCTAGCGGTTCCGCTTCTATGGTGTCTTGGTCATCTACGACTGCGTATCCAGTACACAAGTCTCCCGAGTCTGACTGTCTGTGACAACTACCGTCCGTGTAGAACGTGAGTTCTGCATCTTCTAGTGGATTGTCACTGATGTCAGGCCTTGCGGTAAAATTTTGGGTCAAATATTCCATACAATCATGTGTATCTTCCTTTGCATTAAATCCTCCTTCCCCATCACTCTCACCTTCCACCCTTTGTGTCTGACCAGGCACACCTGGGAGAAATGTTGCAGGGTTTAATGCACTGCATCTCCTTATGGTGATGTTTACGGGGGCCATTAATGCCAATTCCCATCTTGTAAACCTTGCTGATGAGACGTGTCTGGTTTGGGCAGAATTCAATAAGGCAGATACCGCATGCGGTGTATGGATTGTGAGGTTGTGGCCTAGCACGACATCTTCGCTTTTTGTCACTAGCAATGCTATCGCCGCAACGCTACGCAAGCATGTGGGGAGGGATCGCGCTACCGTGTCTAGCTGAGCGCTGTAGTATGCAATTGGCCTGCTGGCATCACCGTGTTTTTGTGTTAGTACACCTGCTGCGCACCCAGCACTTTCTGTTCCGTATAGTTCAAAGGGTTTCCCATAGTCTGGCATACCTAGTGCTGGTGCCTGCGTTAGGCACTGTTTGAGTCTCTCAAATGCTGTTTCAGATTCGTCTGTATGCGAAATCCGATCAGGTTTGTTTGAAGAGACCATTTCCTGCAAAGGTAGCGCCAATATGGAAAACCCTGGGATCCAATTACGGCAATACCCACACATTCCTAAAAACGTCCTGATCTGTTGCTGGGTTTGTGGCAGTGTCATGTCTCTAATGGCTTGGATTCTATCAGCGGTCAGGTGTCTCAGTCCTTGTGTTAGACAGTGTCCCAAGTATTTTACCTCAGCTTGGCATAATTGCAACTTGTCTTTGGAGACCTTGTGACCTGTGTCTGAAAGATGAAACAGGAGCTGTTTCGTATCCTTCAGGGATGCCTCCAATGAATCAGAACACAGTAGTAGATCATCCACGTACTGTATCAACACTGATCCACTTTCCGGTTGGAAAGACTGTAAACAATCATGCAAAGCCTGAGAAAATATACTTGGACTATCTATCTAACCTTGGGGTAACCGAGTCCACGTGTATTGGACTCCTCTGTATGTGAATGCAAACAAATATTGGCTGTCAGGGTGCAGAGGTACCGAAAAGAAAGCGGAGCAGAGGTCAATAACAGTGAAAAATTTGGCAGTGGGAGGAATTTGCATTAGGATGACAGCTGGATTAGGCACTACGGGGAACTGACTCTCAACTATTTTGTTAATCCCCCTTAGATCCTGCACTAGCCTGTAACCCCTCCCCCCACTCTTTTTAACAGGGAAGATGGGACTATTTGCGGTGCTGGACGTTCTTACTAGAATGCCCTGTTGTAGCAAGCGCTCTATTACGGGAAAAACTCCTAACTCCACCTCTGGCTTCAGAGGATATTGTGGGATTTTTGGAGCTATCCTACCATCTTTTACTTGTACAACTACTGGAGCTACGTTTGCCATTAATCCAGTGTCCTGTCCATCTTTTGTCCAAAGCGACTCTGGTATCTGAGATGTCATCTCTTCTACTTGGGATGGATTCCTATTTGTCATAATGGAATGTGACATTAATTTTGATGGGGAGTCTAACATGTCTCGTACTTCCTGAGCGTGATTCTCAGGGATGTCCAAGAATACACCTTCAGGAGTACAATAAATGACGCAACCCATTTTACATAGTAAGTCTCTTCCCAGGAGATTAGTTGGTGCAGATGCAGCCAGCAAAAAGGAATGCTTGGTATGCAAAGGCCCTATTGTAATCTCGGCTGGTTTGCTAACAGGGTAGTGCTGGACTACTCCTGTTACTCCCATGGCTGGAATTGTCCTACCAGTGGTTCTCATGCCCACTGTCGAATTTATCACTGACTTGGCCGCCCCTGTGTCTACAAGAACGTTTAAAGTTTTACCAGCCACATTGATTGCAATCTCTGGTTCGCTTCCAAGACTGGCAATCAACTTAACTGGCTGCAGATTACAGGTATGGCCACACCCCTATTGGGTATGCTGACCTCCCTGAATCCCGCTGGCAGCAACTACTTGTGAGGGAGTTAGCTGGGAACTACCAGAGGCATGCCAATCTCTGTTCGGGGGATATCTTTTTGTTTCCCCTGTATGTGGCTCAAAACTCCGCCTCTGTGGACCCTGCTCCCAATGTCGTGTGTTGTGTTGTTGTCTAGGGGGTTGAAAAGACCTTTGTACATTCTTTGTTCTACATTCTCGTGCAAAGTGTCCCGGTCTGTTACAAGAAAAACATGTTATTACACTTGCCTTACCCACAGGATTTGGTGGTACATACGCAGGCTGCCTTGTGGTCAGCGCCTGTATACTTACGGACATCAACTTATCACTTTGCGACTCCCTGTGCCTAGTGATATTTCTGTCGTGATCAATAGCAGCCTCTCTCAAGGTGGACACTGACAGACCTCGCCAGCACGGTTGCGTGGTCTGAACCCTAGCTTTTAATGTTTCTTTCAAACCATCCATCAGTACAGATACTGCTACTTCTCGATGGTTTGGGTTGGTCTTAATGTCTTCTATACCAGTGTACTTTGCCATTTCTAATAGTGCCCGGTGAAAATATTCTGTTGCCGTTTCGGACTCCTTTTGCTTAATGGAAAATATTTTATTCCATTTAACAACGGCTGGGAAATACTCTTTTAGCTGTAAATTTATCCTTTTTACATTATCCTTGTTGTACACGTCTGTAAGCGGTACATCTTTATCCAATGCACAATCAGCTAAAAACTGAGTTGCATCAACATTGGAAGGTAAACAAGCTCTTAGCAGTATCTGCCAATCCTTGTTGTTGGGTTCTACCGTGTTACCTAAATCCCTGATGTATTTTTGGCTAGCAACTAAATCCTTCCTGGGGTCAGGAAATTCGGACACTATTGTTCTTAATTCCATTCTGGAAAATGGAGTGTACATGGCAATGTTCCTTATGGGAGTGGCTCCAGACACATCTGTTTTTCCATTGGGAACTGCTATTACCCTTACAGGAGCAATTCTAACAGCCTCTTCCTGTGTAGATTCTACAGCTTGTTGTGGTACAATTGTTTCAGTGTAGTGCATGGTGCCGTACTTACCCGTTGACACGACCTCACCTATCCCTCCGCTAGGGGCTTTCACTAATCTCGTGGGTGTCGCTGTGCCTACTGTGGTCTCTGCTATGGTGGCTGCAAGAGAGAGAGCTGAAATTGTTGCTGAATTGTCTTCTTGATCACACTCCTGAGGAAGGTTCAAAACAGGGTACATCTTGCACGGGTTAATACTTGCATGAGTTATTTGGTTAACATCATTAACATTTACAGTGTTACTAAGAGTTTGTGTTTTACAACCCAGTGCGTTTCTCTCCGCAATCAACTTCTCTCCTGCAATGTATGGTGGAGGAGGAGCTGTGGCAATCAACTTCCTGACTGCCCCAGATCCCGCCGCCAGAGCCAAACCTCTCTGTATCTCACCTTCCTGGTGCCATAACTGTAAACAATCATGATGTTGAATTCGTCTCTTTGTTGATTTTACGAGACATATCCTCCTCCTTAAATTTTGTAACACTTCTGGACTAAAGCTACCTATTCTTGGGAATTTGTCCCTGTCTTGTACAGTCATTCTCTCCCATTCATCACATAAAGATTCGGTGTGAATTCCATATTTTTCACACATTACATATCGTGCCGACCCAACTGGTCGGTTCACAGAATCAACCTGAACCAGGGTTGATCGCCCCCTACCTGAGCAACTGGCCCCCATAGTCTGCAGGTGTTGCTTAGTCCTCCTTGGATCTCTGTATCAAGGTTTTCAGCAAGCCTTTTCAGACAACCAAATTACTCCACAGTAGGCCGGCGGTGGCGGTTTACCGAGTACCCCACTCACTCGCCCACCTCGACCAATACGACCTGATCACACCGACGTGGTGCTGGCGTACTCGATACAGGGCCCCTATGGAACCTTCAGTTTACTGGAACATATGAGGGTTACCCGCAGGACACTTACTCTTTCCAGTAAAGGTGGGGTTGTTAGATAGTTCCTGAGTGACCAGCGAACTTCCCTTCCAAAAATAAAAAATTACACAAATCACGTCAGAATGTACAAATAGCGTTTGTGACCACTTTACTCTAATGGTATTAGGTCAGATTACTAACTACTGCACACAATTAGGTGCGGTCCAATCGTTCAGTACACGAGCACTACTTGTCATGTACTGAAAGACCAATGGAATCGATGTTTCCGGCCGCGATTCCTTCAGCAAGAGCTTATGGCCTATATGGGTTCTGCACCAACACCCCAGGCGTTGTGCCACTGGACTTTTATAGCGGACCTTTTACCTTACGACCTCCTGGTCTTGTTCCTTATGACCTCCTGGTCTTGTTCCCTTATGGTCCGCTATACTCTAATGCTCAAATATTATTTAACCAGGGATGCCTCCCTAGCCACCGTATATGTCACTTACACGTATGTCCCTTGACGAGTACCCGGCTTTCCTTTTGGTTCCACCTTAAAGTTATATAAACTTTTGTATACAAAACACACTCACTCAACACATGTACACTTTGTTTCTATATCTATTTCTGCGCAGAAATTGTCTTTAGGCCAAAAGTGTTACCAATTAGGAGCAGGATCTGTTAAACTAAATTTCAGATTTTTCCAAAAATAGATTTGCGTTATTTACCGCGTCGCGTTATCTACCGCTGTGCGTTAATTATCGCCTTTGCGTTACTTCACTTTATCACAACTTGAGCTACGTGGGCGTAACCGGACGCTACGTTGCGTAATGAACGCTGCGTGCGTCTGCCTTTTAGATTGCGTACGCTAGTCTTTGTTAGCGACACGTGTACGCAATGCAAAGATCCACCGTAACACAATATATTTTTATCAATGTAAATGATCCCTGATCATCTACCGCAATCCACACTGACTGCCTTGTATCTCAGACAAACCGTGTGTTTGTTCTATACTTTAACTATTACCTTTACTATGAAATAACAGCAAATCTCTTTTTAGCACTTTCTATCAACTATAAAATTGGCAAACAGGAATAGTGATATACGAAAATGAAACAGAAATGCAGATATGTGCGTGCGTACGCAAGACAAAAGAAAAATAAACAGTTTTAAAAAGACACAAGCGTTTTGTTCTTACTTCCGGTTACCGGGTTCCTTCAGCACTCTTTGTCTAAGCGAAGCAGACGCTTATCCCGCCAGCACTATGAGACAATCTCCCACCCTTTGCTGGGGGATAATGTCTGCTGATCTACCTAGTGCAGATGTGAGAAGTATAGGACGAGCCCGCAATTGACAATGCTAAATTCCTTGTCGTATAAACAACCCTTTATGAAGCTGAGAACACTGTACGCTGTTTACTTAAGAAGTACCGTAATGGTACGCTATTGGCGTAGCGATCGCTCAGCCGTAGGCGAGACGCTCAAGCGTCACGTTCGCTCACGGCCCAGTGATCACAGAACACGTTATTGGTTATGTCTAGGGGAATGAATCGCTATGGCGTAGCATACGCTCGAGACCACGAGGAGGTCACCAGCGATGCAGACGCTCACAACACTATACCTTTATGTTAAAACCTTATACCAATGAAATACACGGAATACCTTAATGTGAGTACAGGGTGTAAGTGCAACCTTGTGTAACCTGACTAACTACAAAGCTGCTTGAGCGTCACCGACGCTCAAGTGAACACTTAACACTATAGAAAATGCACAGATACTGGTTTAGGTTCCAAGGCCTATTAACTGTATTATATCTAATATACTTGTAAAAGGGGATAACAGTACAAATGATACACTACAATATAACAGAGACTTCCTAACCACAGAACTAAACAATAAATACAAAAAGATAATACTACACTGACCTAAATGCAATACAATACAATACTATCTAATACAATACAATACTAGCCTAGTCTAGGGGAGATATGAGAGAACAGAACAGAGAGAGAGAGAGAGAGATGAGATGAGAGAAATTGGCTCACAGAAAGACAATGATAACGGAGAGAAACTTACGCACAAAGGGTATGATCGCCTGCGCCTCGATATCCAGCTCCCGGCTATCAGCAGATAACCGTTGATGAGAGAGTGAGAGCTGGATGTGGTCGGCCTGCCTATTTATGCCCCACACACAATGCAATCTCCTGGTCCTACAATCCCATTGTCCATTGGCCGAAGGAATTCGGCCCTGTATCATAACAAAAGGTCATAGGGTGATTCATACAGGTGGGCTGTGACGATTTCCAACAGCTCAGGTGGGTGGGAAACTGGGTTTCCCGCCGCATACCTGAGTATGTGTAATTAATAGAAATGGACATAAACTTCTTATGTCCATAACTATTCGCACGAGCGATTAATACGCTCCAAACCAACACCGGAATATTGCTAATTAAATACTCTTCCGATGGGTACCAAACACTGCTGTATGATTCCTGTTAGACCCTTCGTACGATATAAGGAGGGATTCCTCAGCTCTGGGACATTGTATTTTAACCAAACTTTCAGAATCTATCAAAGGGACCATGATCTATAAACTACATTAATTGTGAACATTTGTAACGAATGAGTCGCACGCTACGACTACATAAACTCTACCGTAAATACGCATACCGCGCCTGCGAGTGCACGTTATTGCGGGTATGCGCATCCACGGGAGAGCGCACGCACGCGCAGCGCGGACCAGTGTGCGGTGCAAATATGGCAACGTGCATTGAGACATTTTTCTGACTTTGACACTCTGTGTCGGCACTGGGCAGTCCGTCCATAATTGTATACCACCTACCCGTGGTTTTTTTTTCTTTCTTCTTTATACATACATACTACTACTACTACATCTCTTTATCAACCAGTCTATATTAGCAGCAGACACAGTACAGTACGGTAGTCCACGGCTGTAGCTACCTCTGTGTCGGCACTGGGCAGTCCGTCCATAATTGTATACCACCTACCCATGGTTTTTTTTTCTTTCTTCTTTATACATACATACTACTACTACTACATCTCTTTATCAACCAGTCTATATTAGCAGCAGACACAGTACAGTACGGTAGTCCACGGCTGTAGCTACCTCTGTGTCGGCACTGGGCAGTCCGTCCATAATTGTATACCACCTACCCGTGGTTTTTTTTTCTTTCTTCTTTATACATACATACTACTACTACATCTCTTTATCAACCAGTCTATATTAGCAGCAGACACAGTACAGTACGGTAGTCCACGGCTGTAGCTACCTCTGTGTCGGCACTGGGCAGTCCGTCCATAATTGTATACCACCTACCCGTGTTTTTTTTTTCTTTCTTCTTTATACATACATACTACTACTACATCTCTTTATCAACCAGTCTATATTAGCAGCAGACACAGTACAGTACGGTAGTCCACGGCTGTAGCTACCTCTGTGTCGGCACTCGGCAGTCCGTCCATAATTGTATACCACCTACCCGTGGTTTTTTTTTCTTTCTTCTTTATACATACATACTACTACTACTACATCTCTTTATCAACCAGTCTATATTAGCAGCAGACACAGTACAGTACGGTAGTCCACGGCTGTAGCTACCTCTGTGTCGGCACTGGGCAGTCCGTCCATAATTGTATACCACCTACCCGTGGTTTTTTTTTCTTTCTTCTTTATACATACATACTACTACTACATCTCTTTATCAACCAGTCTATATTAGCAGCAGACACAGTACAGTACGGTAGTCCACGGCTGTAGCTACCTCTGTGTCGGCACTCGGCAGTCCATCCATAATTGTATACTAGTATCCATCCATCTCCATTGTTTACCTGAGGTGCCTTTTAGTTGTGCCTATTAAAATATGGAGAACAAAAATGTTGAGGTTCCAAAATTAGGGAAAGATCAAGATCCACTTCCACCTCGTGCTGAAGCTGCTGCCACTAGTCATGGCCGAGACGATGAAATGCCAGCAACGTCGTCTGCCAAGGCCGATGCCCAATGTCATAGTACAGAGCATGTCAAATCCAAAACACC
The DNA here is from genome assembly GCF_028390025.1 of Pseudophryne corroboree. Taxonomy (NCBI): domain Eukaryota; kingdom Metazoa; phylum Chordata; class Amphibia; order Anura; family Myobatrachidae; genus Pseudophryne; species Pseudophryne corroboree. The sequence goes on from NC_086444.1 coordinate 1,112,163,839, forward strand.
AAATATCAGTAAAAAAAGGACTCCAAAACCTAAAATAAAATTGTCGGAGGAGAAGCGTAAACTTGCCAATATGCCATTTACCACACGGAGTGGCAAGGAACGGCTGAGGCCCTGGCCTATGTTCATGGCTAGTGGTTCAGCTTCACATGAGGATGGAGGCACTCAGCCTCTCGCTAGAAAAATGAAAAGACTCAAGCTGGCAAAAGCAGTAGCACCGCAAAGAACTGTGCGTTCTTCTAAATCCCAAATCCACAAGGAGAGTCCAATTGTGTCGGTTGCGATGCCTGACCTTCCTAACACTGGACGTGAAGAGCATGCGCCTTCCACCATTTGCACGCCCCCTGCAAGTGCTGGAAGGAGCACCCGCAGTCCAGTTCCTGATAGTCAGATTGAAGATGTCAGTGTTGAAGTACACCAGGATGAGGAGGATATGGGTGTTGCTGGCGCTGGGGAGGAAATTGACCAGGAGGATTCTGATGGTGAGGTGGTTTGTTTAAGTCAGGCACCCGGGGAGACACCTGTTGTCCGTGGGAGGAATAGGGCCGTTGACATGCCTGGTGAAAATACCAAAAAAATCAGCTCTTCGGTGTGGAAGTATTTCACCAGAAATGCGGACAACAGGTGTCAAGCCGTGTGTTCCCTTTGTCAAGCTGTAATAAGTAGGGGTAAGGACGTTAACCACCTCGGAACATCCTCCCTTATACGTCACCTGCAGCGCATTCATAATAAGTCAGTGACAAGTTCAAAAACTTGGGCCGACAGCGGAAGCAGTCCACTGACCAGTAAATCCCTTCCTCTTGTAACCAAGCTCACGCAAACCACCCCACCAACTCCCTCAGTGTCAATTTCCTCCTTCCCCAGGAATGCCAATAGTCCTGCAGGCCATGTCACTGGCAATTCTGACGAGTCCTCTCCTGCCTGGGATTCCTCCGATGCATCCTTGCGTGTAACGCCTACTGCTGCTGGCGCTGCTGTTGTTGCTGCTGGGAGTCGATGGTCATCCCAGAGGGGAAGTCGTAAGCCCACTTGTACTACTTCCAGTAAGCAATTGACTGTCCAACAGTCCTTTGCGAGGAAGATGAAATATCACAGCAGTCATCCTGTTGCAAAGCGGATAACTGAGTCCTTGACAACTATGTTGGTGTTAGACGTGCGTCCGGTATCCGCCGTTAGTTCACAGGGAACTAGACAATTTATTGAGGCAGTGTGCCCCCGTTACCAAATACCATCTAGGTTCCACTTCTGTAGGCAGGCGATACCGAGAATGTACACGGACGTCAGAAAAAGACTCACCAGTGTCCTAAAAAATGCAGCTGTACCCAATGTCCACTTAACCACGGACATGTGGACAAGTGGAGCAGGGCAGGGTCAGGACTATATGACTGTGACAGCCCACTGGGTAGATGTATGGACTCCCGCCGCAAGAACAGCAGCGGCGGCACCAGTAGCAGCATCTCGCAAACGCCAACTCTTTCCTAGGCAGGCTACGCTTTGTATCACCGCTTTCCAGAATACGCACACAGCTGAAAACCTCTTACGGCAACTGAGGAAGATCATCGCAGAATGGCTTACCCCAATTGGACTCTCCTGTGGATTTGTGGCATCGGACAACGCCAGCAATATTGTGTGTGCATTAAATATGGGCAAATTCCAGCACGTCCCATGTTTTGCACATACCTTGAATTTGGTGGTGCAGAATTTTTTAAAAAACGACAGGGGCGTGCAAGAGATGCTGTCGGTGGCCAGAAGAATTGCGGGACACTTTCGGCGTACAGGCACCACGTACAGAAGACTGGAGCACCACCAAAAACTACTGAACCTGCCCTGCCATCATCTGAAGCAACAAGGTGGAATTCAACCCTCTATATGCTTCAGAGGTTGGAGGAGCAGCAAAAGGCCATTCAAGCCTATACAATTGAGCACGATATAGGAGGTGGAATGCACCTGTCTCAAGTGCAGTGGAGAATGATTTCAACGTTGTGCAAGGTTCTGATGCCCTTTGAACTTGCCACACGTGAAGTCAGTTCAGACACTGCCAGCCTGAGTCAGGTCATTCCCCTCATCAGGCTTTTGCAGAAGAAGCTGGAGGCATTGAAGAAGGAGCTAAAAGGGAGCGATTCCGCTAGGCATGTGGGACTTGTGGATGCAGCCCTTAATTCGCTTAACAAGGATTCACGGGTGGTCAATCTGTTGAAATCAGAGCACTACATTTTGGCCACCGTGCTCGATCCTAGATTTAAAACCTACCTTGGATCTCTCTTTCCGGCAGACACAAGTCTGCTGGGGTGCAAAGACCTGCTGGTGACAAAATTGTCAAGTCAAGCGGAACGCGACCTGTCAACATCTCCTCTTTCACATTCTCCCGCAACTGGGGGTGCGAGGAAAAGGCTCAGAATTCCGAGCCCACCCGCTGGCGGTGATGCAGGGCAGTCTGGAGCGACTGCTGATGCTGACATCTGGTCCGGACTGAAGGACCTGACAACGATTACGGACATGTCGTCTACTGTCACTGCATATGATTCTCTCAACATTGAAAGAATGGTGGAGGATTATATGAGTGACCGCATCCAAGTAGGCACGTCACACAGTCCGTACTTATAATGGCAGGAAAAAGAGGCAATTTGGAGGCCCTTGCACAAACTGGCTTTATTCTACCTAAGTTGCCCTCCCACAAGTGTGTACTCCGAAAAAGAGTGTTTAGTGCCGCCGCTCACCTTGTCAGCAATCGGCGTACGAGGTTACATCCAGAAAATGTGGAGAAGATGATGTTCATTAAAATGAATTATAATCAATTCCTCCGCGGAGACATTGACCAGCAGCAATTGCCTCCACAAAGTACACAGGGAGCTGAGATCGTGGATTCCAGTGGGGACGAATTGATAATCTGTGAGGAGGGGGATGTACACGGTGATATATCGGAGGATGATGATGAGGTGGACATCTTGCCTATGTAGAGCCAGTTTGTGCAAGGAGAGATTAATTGCTTCTTTTTTGGTGGGGGTCCAAACCAACCCGTCATATCAGTCACAGTCGTGTGGCAGACCCTGTCACTGAAATGATGGGTTGGTTAAAGTGTGCATGTCCTGTTTATACAACATAAGGGAGGGTGGGTGGGAGGGCCCAAGGACAATTCCATCTTGCACCTCTTTTTTCTTTTATTTTTCTTTGCGTCATGTGCTGTTTGGGGAGGGTTTTTTGGAAGGGACATCCTGCGTGACACTGCAGTGCCACTCCTAGATGGGCCCGGTGTTTGTGTCGGCCACTAGGGTCGCTAATCTTACTCACACAGCTACCTCATTGCGCCTCTTTTTTTCTTTGCGTCATGTGCTGTTTGGGGAGGGTTTTTTGGAAGGGACATCCTGCGTGACACTGCAGTGCCACTCCTAGATGGGTCAGGTGTTTGTGTCGGGCACTTGGGTCGCTGAGCTTAGTCACACAGCTACCTCATTGCACCTCTTTTTTTCTTTGCGTCATGTGCTGTTTGGGGAGTGTTTTTTGGAAGGGCCATCGTGCGTGACACTGCAGTGCCACTCCTAGATGGGCCAGGTGTTTGTGTCGGCCACTAGGGTCGCTTAGCTTAGTCATCCAGCGACCTCGGTGCAAATTTTAGGACTAAAAATAATATTGTGAGGTGTGAGGTATTCAGAATAGACTGAAAATGAGTGGAAATTATGGTTTTTGAGGTTAATAATAATATGGGATCAAAATGACCCCCAAATTCTATGATTTAAGCTGTTTTTTAGGGTTTTTTGAAAAAAACACCCGAATCCAAAACACACCCGAATCCGACAAAAAAAATTCGGTGAGGTTTTGCCAAAACGCGGTCGAACCCAAAACACGGCCGCGGAACCGAACCCAAAACCAAAACACAAAACCCGAAAAATTTCAGGCGCTCATCTCTAGTAAATAACAGCATTAATCACAGAGACATTACTGAGAGAAATGTAGCACATCGCCGCCTCATTGCCAGTAGCATATCACTACCTTACTGACAGCAGCACATCCCTGCCTCACTGACAGCAGCACATCCCTGCCTCACTGACAGTGGCACATCAGTGCCTCACTGACAGCAGCAATATTTGTCTCACTGACAGCAGCACATCCCTGCCTCACTGACAGCAGCACATCCCTGCCTCACTGACAGCAGCACATCCGTTCCTCACTGACAACAGCACATCACTGCCTCACTGACAGCAGTGCATCACTGACAGCAGCACATCCCTGCCCAGTGGCGTAACTACTGCCCCCGCAGTCCTCGCGGTGGCTTGGGGGCGAGGGGCTGCGGGGGCGCCACTGACCTTGAACAGATTGACATGCGGACGAGCGTCCGCATGTCAATCTGCGGTCTCCTCTCCCTCCCTGCTGTGTTGGAGGGACACGGAACGCACATCGCGCGTCTCTCCTGTGTCCATCCCTGGCTCTCCCCCGGCCGGTCTAAGGAAGTGCCGTTCGTGAGCTCTGATTGGCTCATGAACCGGCACTTCCTTTATTAGACCAGCGGGGGAGAGTCAGGAGGGACGCAGGAGAGACGCGCGATGCGCTCCGTGTCCCTCCAACACATTGGGGGGGGGGAGTAGGCACTTGGGGCATATACCTGGCACTGTGGGGGGCAGATCTGGCACTAGGGGCATATACCTGGCACTGTGGGGGCAGATCTGGCACTGGGGGCATATACCTGGCACTGTGGGGGCAGATCTGGCACTGAGGGCATATACCTGGCACTGTGGGGGAAGATCTGGCACTGGGGGCATATACCTGGCACTGTGGGGGGGGGGAAGATCTGGCACTGGGGGCATATACCTGGCACTGTGGGGGGGGATCTGGCACTGGGGGCATATACCTGGCACTGTGGGGGCAGATCTGGCACTGGGGGCATATACCTGGCACTGTGGGGGAAGATCTGGCACTGGGGGGCATATACCTGGCACTGTGGGGGGGGGGAGATCTGGCACTGGGGGCATATACCTGGCACTGTGGGGGGGGGAGATCTGGCACTGGGGGCATATACCTGGCACTGTGGGGGCAGATCTGGCACTGGGGGCATATATCTGGCACTTTGGGGGGAAGATCTGGCACTGGGGGCATATACCTGGCACTGTGGGGGCAGATCTGGCACTGGGGGCATATACCTGGCACTGTGGGGGCAGATCTGGCACTGGGGGCATATACCTGGCACTGTGGGGGGGAAAGATCTGGCACTGGGGGCATATACCTGGCACTGTGGGGGCAGATCTGGCACTGGGGGCATATACCTGGCACTGTGGGGGCAGATCTGGCACTGGGGGCATATACCTGGCACTGTGGGGGGAAGATCTGGCACTGGGGGCATATACCTGGCACTGTGGGGGGGGGGGGGAAGATCTGGCACTGGGGGAATATACCTGGCACTGTGGGGGCAGATCTGGCACTGGGGGCATATACCTGGCACTGTGGGGGGAAGATCTGGCACTGGGGGCATATACCTGCCACTGTGGGGGCAGATCTGGCACTGGGGGCATATACCTGGCACTGTGGGGGCAGATCTGGCACTGGGGGCATATACCTGGCACTGTGGGGGGAAGATCTGGCACTGGAGGCATATACCTGGCACTGTGGGGGAATATCTGGCACTGGGGGCATATACCTGGCACTGTGGGGGAATATTTGGCACTGGGGGGAGCAGGCACTGAGGGGGCATATGTGGCACTGTGGGGGAATATTTGGCACTGGGGGGAGCAGGCACTGAGGGGACATATGTGGCACTGGGGGAGGGGGTATATGTGGCACTGGGGGCATGTACCTGGCACTGTGGGGGAATATCTGGCACTAGGGGCATATACCTGGCACTGTGGGGGAATATCTGGCACTGGGGGCATATGTGGCACTGGGAGCATGGCCCTAGCAACGAGCACTACCCCCTAGCAACGAGCATGACACCCAGTGCATGAAACCCCTGGCAACGAGCATGACACCCTGAGCATGAAAACCCCTGGCACCGTGCATGGAACCAAGAGCATGAAACCCCTGGCAACGAGCAGGTAATTTAAAAGTAATTAGAAGCCTTACTGTAGAACTTAATGTGTAATGGGAATTATGGTGTGTGGCATAATGTATCACGGACATTGCGGTGTGTGTCATAATGTATCAGGCATTACGGTGTGTTGTATACTATATCACGGGCATTGTGGTATGTGGTATAATGTCTCAGGATCATTGTGGTGTGTGTCATACTGTGTCACAGACATTGTATGTGCTATAATGTATCAGGGGCATTGCAGTGTGTAGCATAATGTATAACGGGCATTGCGATTCCTGTCATAATGTGTCACAGGCATTACGGTGTGTGGCATAATGTGTCTGGGGCATTACAGTGTGTGCATATTGTGTCATGTGCATTATTGTGTGTGGAATAATGTCTAAGGGCCATTGCAGTATGTGGAATAATGTATACTGGGCATTACTATAAGGAGGAAAAATGACAAATAATGTAAGGGGCATGAATCAGGATTATTTTTCTTTCCTGTGGTGGCCAACGTCTGGGCGTGCAGGTTGCAAAACTGGGGTATAAGGTAGTCTTTTCCTGCAATGCCACGCCCTCCACGCAAAGCCACGCCCATTTTGACAAAGCCACACCCCCTTTTTGCCGACGCGCGCCTGCGGCGCGCGCATTTTTCTACCTTTGCTAGTGCCAATTACGGGGGTTATGGGGGAAAGGGGGGGGGGGGGGCGCCGAAGGATTTTTTGGCTTGGGGGAGAAAAATTTCTAGTTACGCCACTGTCCCTGCCTCACTGACAAATGCACATCACTGCCTCACTGACAGCAGTGCATCACTGACAGCATCACATCCCTGCCTCACTGACAGCAGCACATCCCTGCCTCACTGACAACTGCACATCTCTGCCACACTGACAGAAGCACATAACTGCCTCACTGACAGCAGCACATCCCTGCCTCACTGACAGCATCACATCCCTGCCTCACTGACAGCATCACATCCCTGCCTCACTGACAGCAGCACATACCTGCCTCACTGACAACAGCACATCCCTGCCTCACTGACAACTGCACATCTCTGCCTCACTGACAGCAACACATCCCTGCCTCACTGACAGTATCACATCGCTGCCTCACTGACAACAGCACATCACTGCCTCACTGCGGCACATCCCCACCTCACTGACAGACATACTCATTTGTGACAGAAAATAAGATTTTACTTACCGATAAATCTATTTCTCGTAGTCCGTAGTGGATGCTGGGACTCCGTCAGGACCATGGGGATTAGCGGCTCCGCAGGAGACAGGGCACAAAAATAAAAGCTTTAGGACTAGGTGGTGTGCACTGGCTCCTCCCCCTATGACCCTCCTCCAAGCCTCAGTTAGGATACTGTGCCCGGACGAGCGTACACAATAAGGAAGGATTTTGAATCCCGGGTAAGACTCATACCAGCCACACCAATCACACCGTACAACTTGTGATCTGAACCCAGTCAACAGTATGACAAACGTAGGAGCCTCTGAACAGACGGCTCACAACAATAACAACCCGATTTTTTTGTAACAATAACTATGTACAAGTATTGCAGACAATCCGCACTTGGGATGGGCGCCCAGCATCCACTACGGACTACGAGAAATAGATTTATCGGTAAGTAAAATCTTATTTTCTCTGACGTCCTAGTGGATGCTGGGACTCCGTCAGGACCATGGGGATTATACCAAAGCTCCCAAACGGGCGGGAGAGTGCGGATGACTCTGCAGCACCGAATGAGAGAACTCCAGGTCCTCTTTAGCCAGGGTATCAAATTTGTAGAATTTTACAAACGTGTTCTCCCCCGACCACGTAGCTGCTCGGCAGAGTTGTAATGCCGAGACCCCTCGGGCAGCCGCCCAAGATGAGCCCACCTTCCTTGTGGAATGGGCCTTGATAGATTTAGGCTGTGGCAGGCCTGCCACAGAATGTGCAAGTTGAATTGTGCTACAAATCCAACGAGCAATCGTCTGCTTAGAAGCAGGAGCACCCAGCTTGTTGGGTGCATACAGTATAAACAGCGAGTCAGATTTTCTGACTCCAGCCGTCCTTGAAATATATATTTTCAATGCCCTGACAACGTCCAGCAATTTGGAATCCTCCAAATCGCTAGTAGCCGCAGGCACCACAATAGGCTGGTTCAGGTGAAACGCTGAAACCACCTTAGGCAGAAACTGAGGACGCGTCCTCAATGGAAAATCAGATATGGGCTTTTATACGATAAAGCCGCCAATTCTGACACTCTCCTGGCTGAAGCCAGGGCCAGTAGCATGGTTACTTTCCATGTAAGATATTTCAAATCCACCGATTTGAGTGGCTCAAACCAATGGGATTTGAGAAAATCCAAAACTACATTAAGATCCCACGGAGCCACTGGGGGCACAACCGGGGGCTGTATATGTAGTACTCCTTTTACAAAAGTCTGGACTTCAGGAACTGAAGCCAATTCTTTCTGGAAGAAAATCGACAGGGCCGAAATTTGAACCTTAATGGACCCTAATTTGAGGCCCATAGACAATCCTGTTTGCAGGAAATGTAGGAATCGACCCAGTTGAAATTCCTCCGTCGGGGCCTTCCTGGCCTCACACCACGCAACATATTTTCTCCAAATGCGGTGATAATGTTGTGCAGTCACCTCCTTCCTGGCTTTTACCAGGGTAGGGATGACCTCTTCCGGAATGCCTTTTTCCCTTAGAATTCGGTGTTCAACCGCCATGCCGTCAAACGCAGCCGCGGTAAGTCTTGGAATAGACACGGTCCCTGCTGAAGCAGGTCCCGTCTTAGAGGTAGAGGCCACGGATCTTCCGTGAGCATCTCCTGAAGTTCCGGGTACCAAGTTCTTCTTGGCCAATCCGGAGCCACGAGTATCGTTCTTACTCCCCTTTGCCGTATAATTCTCAGTACTTTTGGTATGAGAGGCAGAGGAGGAAACACATACACTGACTGGAACACCCACGGTGTTACCAGAGCGTCCACAGCTATTGCCTGAGGGTCTCTTGACCTGGCGCAATACCTGTCCAGTTTTTTGTTGAGGCGGGACGCCATCATATCCACCTTTGGTTTTTCCCAACGGTTCACAATCATGTGGAAAACTTCTGGATGAAGTCCCCACTCTCCCGGGTGTAGATCGTGTCTGCTGAGGAAGTCCGCTTCCCAGTTGTCCACTCCCGGAATGAACACTGCTGACAGTGCTATCACATGATCTTCCGCCCAGCGAAGAATCCTTGCAGCTTCTGCCATTGCCCTCCTGCTTCTTGTGCCGCCCTGTCTGTTTACGTGGGCGACTGCCGTGATGTTGTCCGACTGGATCAACACCGGCTGACCCTGAAGCAGGGGTTTTGCCAGGCTTAGAGCATTGTAAATCGCTCTTAGCTCCAGTATATTTATGTGAAGAGACATCTCCAGGCTTGACCACACTCCCTGGAAGTTTCTTCCCTGTGTGACCGCTCCCCAGCCTCTCAGACTGGCATCCGTGGTCACCAGGACCCAGTCCTGTATGCCGAATCTGCGGCCCTCTAACAGATGAGCACTCTGCAACCACCACAGAAGAGACACCCTTGTCCGTGGAGACAAAGTTATCCGCTGATGCATCTGCAGATGCGATCCGGACCATTTGTCCAGCAGATCCCACTGAAAAGTTCGTGCGTGGAATCTGCCGAATGGAATCGCTTCGTAAGAAGCCACCATTTTTCCCAGGACTCTTGTGCATTGATGCACAGACACTTTTCCTGGTTTTAGGAGGTTCCTGATAAGTTCGGATAACTCCCTGGCTTTCTCCTCCGGAAGAAACACCTTTTTCTGAACCGTGTCCAGAATCATTTCCAGGAACAGCAGACGTGTCGTCGGGGTCAATTGAGATTTTGGAAAATTCAGAATCCACCCGTGCTGTTGCAGCACTACTTGGGTTAGTGCTACTACGTCCCCCAGCTGTTCTCTGGACCTTGCCCTTATCAGGAGATCGTCCAAGTAAGGGATAATTAATACGCCTTTTCTTCGCAGAAGAAACATAATTTCGGCCATTACCTTGGTAAAGACCCGAGGTGCCGTGGACAATCCAAACGGCAGCGTCTGAAACTGATAATGACAGTTTTGCACCACGAACCTGAGGTACCCTTGATGTGAAGGGCAAATTGGGACATGCAGGTAAGCATCCTTGATGTCCAGGGACACCATAAAGTCCCCTTCTTCCAGATTCGCTATCACTGCTCTGAGTGACTCCATCTTGAACTTGAATTTTTGTATGTACAGGTTAAAAGATTTCAGATTTAGAATAGGTCATACCGAGCCGTCCGGCTTCGGTACCACAAATAGTGTGGAATAATACCCCTTTCCCTGTTGTAGGAGGGGTACCTTGACTATCACCTGCTGAGAATACAGCTTGTGAATGGCTTCCAATACCGTCGCCCTGTCTGAGGGAGACGTTGGCAGAGCAGACTTTAGGAACCGGCGAGGGGGAGACTTCTCGAATTCCAACCTGTAACCCTGAGATACTACCTGCAGGATCCAGGGGTCCACCTGTGAGTGAGCCCACTGTGCGCTGAAATTCTTGAGTCGACCCCCCACCGCCCCTGAGTCCGCTTGTAAAGCCCCAACGTCATGCTGAGGGCTTTGCAGAAGCCGGGGAGGGCTTCTGCTCCTGGGAGGGAGCTGCTTGGTGCACTCTCTTACCCTTTCCTTTGCCTCGGGGCAGATATGACTGTCCTTTTGCCCGCTTGTTCTTATAGGAACGAAAGGACTGCGGCTGAAAAGACGGTGTCTTTTTCTGTTGGGAGGGGACCTGAGGTAAAAAGGTGGATTTCCCGGCTGTTGCCGTGGCCACCAAATCCGATAGACCGACCCCAAATAATTCCTCCCCTTTATACGGCAATACTTCCATATGCCGTTTGGAATCCGCATCACCTGACCACTGTCGCGTCCATAAACTTCTTCTGGCAGATATGGACATCGCACTTACTCTCGATGCCAGAGTGCAAATATCCCTCTGAGCATCTCGCATATAAAGAAAAGCATCCTTTAATTGCTCTATAGTCAATAAAATACTGTCCCTATCCAGGGTATCAATATTTTCAGTCATGGAATCCGACCAAACCACCCCAGCACTGCACATCCATGCAGAGGCGATGGCTGGTCGCAGTATAACACCAGTATGAGTGTATATACTTTTCAGGGTAGTTTCCAGCCTCCTATCAGCTGGATCCTTGAGGGCGGCCGTTTCAGGAGACGGTAACGCCACTTGTTTTGATAAGCGTGTGAGTGCCTTATCCACCCTAGGGGGTGTTTCCCAGCGCGCCCTAACCTCTGGCGGGAAAGGATATAATGCCAATAACTTCTTTGAAATTAGCAGTTTTCTATCGGGGTTAACCCACGCTTCATCACACACTTCATTCAATTCCTCCGATTCAGGAAAAACTACAGGTAGTTTTTTCAGACCCCACATAATACCCCTTTTTGTGGTACTTGCAGTATCAGAGATATGCAAAGCCTCCTTCATTGCCGTGATCATATAACGTGTGGCCCTACTGGAAAATACGTTTGTTTCTTCACCGTCGACACTAGATTCGGTGTCCGTGTCTGGGTCTCTGTCGACCGACTGAGGTAAAGGGCGTTTTACAGCCCCTGATGGTGTCTGAGACGCCTGGACAGGTACTAACTGGTTTGCCGGCCGTCTCATGTCGTCAACTGATTTTTGTAACGTGCTGACATTATCACGTAATTCCATAAACAAAGCCATCCATTCCGGTGTCGACTCCCTAGGGGGTGACATCACCATTACTGGCAATTGCTCCGCCTCCACACCAACATCGTCCTCATACATGTCGACACACACGTACCGACACACAGCAGACACACAGGGAATGCTCTTATCGAAGACAGGACCCCACTAGCCCTTTGGGGAGACAGAGGGAGAGTTTGCCAGCACACACCCAGGCGCTATAAATATATAGGAACAACCCTACAGAAGTGTTGTTTCCTTTATAGCAGCTTAATATATCAATATCGCCAAAAAAGTGCCCCCCCTCTCTGTTTTTTTACCCTGTTTCTGTAGTGCAGTGCAGGGGAGAGTCCTGGGAGCCTTCCTCGCAGCGGAGCTGTGCAGGAAAATGGTGCTGTGTGCTGAGGAGATAGGCCCCGCCCCCTATTTCGGCGGGCTCTTCTCCCGGTGTTTGTGAGACCTGGCAGGGGTTAAATACATCCATATAGCCCCAGGGGCTATATGTGATGTATTTTTAGCCAGAACAAGGTATTATCATTGCTGCCCAGGGCGCCCCCCCCCCCCCAGCGCCCTGCACCCTCAGTGACCGCTGGTGTGAAGTGTGCTGACAACAATGGCGCACAGCTGCAGTGCTGTGCGCTACCTCATGAAGACTGAAAAGTCTTCTGCAGCCGGTTTCTGGACCTCTTCACTTTTCGGCATCTGCAAGGGGGTCGGCGGCGCGGCTCCGGGACCGGACTCCATGGCTGGGCCTGTGTTCGATCCATCTGGAGCTAATGGTGTCCAGTAGCCTAAGAAGCCAATCCATCCTGCACGCAGGTGAGTTCACTTCTTCTCCCCTAAGTCCCTCGTTGCAGTGAGCCTGTTGCCAGCAGGACTCACTGAAAATAAAAAACCTAATAACTTTTTCTAAGCAGCTCTTTAGGAGAGCCACCTAGATTGCACCCTGCTCGGACGGGCACAAAAACCTAACTGAGGCTTGGAGGAGGGTCATAGGGGGAGGAGCCAGTGCACACCACCTAGTCCTAAAGCTTTTATTTTTGTGCCCTGTCTCCTGCGGAGCCGCTAATCCCCATGGTCCTGACGGAGTCCCAGCATCCACTAGGACGTCAGAGAAACATTAAATGTTTTAAATTTACATAAACTATTATCTAGTTAAGTGTTTACGCATTAAAATTATTCAAATTAAAACAGCCTATTCTGAAAAAAAGTTTCCTCCTATTTTGCATCTGTTTAACCCTATTTTGTCACTATAGGGACAACTTATAAAATATATACAGTACACCACTATTTGGTGTGAGGTCGCACTCTGATATACACACGGTAAAGAGTGGTATATCTATTACATACATACATACACATGATATTTACAGTATGTGTATCACATTTTGGGGCCTATTTATTACCATCCGCATCCAAGGATGCAAATGTGAGGTCATAAAATCGCCCAAATCCGCACTGCGATAATTGATTACATCGCACGAATGTATCAATTATCGCATGCAGGGACAAAGCTTGCGAGCAAGCTCTGTCCCTGTGATGCCTGTCCGCAGCATCATTGGGTTGTTTTTTGGGGGAAAAAACCCAAATTCCTGCTGCACATGCGCTGCCACGGCCGACATCGCCACTACTGCTGCTGCAGGGTCGACTTCCCCCATCGTGACTAAAAGGCTGTCAACCCCCCACACGGTAAATATACTCACCAGTCTAGGGAGCAGGTCATCACTACTCCTGTAGAGCTGCCGGGCGCCGAATCCTGTGTACTGCTGTGACTCCCGGTGCTGTAAAGTGACCTGCCATTTTGCAAAGTCACATTACTGCACCGGGGGTCTCATCGTAACATATGGAGGACCCGGCAGCTTGCTCAGGAGCACCGATCACCGGTTCCTGGACGAGTAAGTATGTTCTTTTTTTTTTTTTTACTTTTTTTTTTTTTTCAAGTGATTAGCCTGTGTGTCTATCAGACACACAGAGCTGATCACACTGCTGGGTTCCTGCAGTGATTTCGCCAGCCTGAGCTGGGGAAATTAGCACAGGACTCACTGTGATTTTTTTTCACATTTTTTTTTTTTTGTAAATTCGGCCCAGATCGCATTTCCCATTATAAGTATGGGAAATGCAATGTGGGTTACTAAAAAAAAGTTAAAGGGTTTGGAGCAGTTTTTTTATGAAAACTACTCCAAAAGCCCTTTAAAACATTTAAATGATACTAAAATAGTGTGAAAAGGGTGTGAAAACACACTTTTTCACATTTTTTTGTAAAAACAATGTTAATAAATAAGCCCATATGTCATGTACCCTGTTTAACTTTTTATTGCTTGCATCAGCTGTTTCCCTATGTGCTTTACAACAGGTGTATTGGTGGGTGTAGTATGGTATGTCGGCGGCCGGGCTCCCGGCGACCAGCATACAGGCGCCGGGAGCCCGACCGCCAGCATACCGACAGTGTGGCGAGTGCAAATGAGCCACGCTATTTATTCTCCCTCCAGGGGGTCGTGGACCCCCACGGGGGAGAAAATCTGTCGGTATGCTGGCTGTCAGGATTCCAGCGCCGGTATACTGTGCGCCGTGATCCCGACAGTCGGCAACCCGAAGACCACCCGTATTGGTAACTGCCTCATCTTTAAAAGCAAAGTTGCTGTGAGCTTTCGAACAGGTAGCATACAGTACCTAAAGTATAACACTAATGTGATACAGTAGCTATTTTTGCAGTAATTATTTTGATCAATAGAGTAGGATCTGCAGTATAGTGGGATCCCTTGCCGGGGGCTGCAGGCTTAAATGCATTGATCAGGACATGAACTAAAACCACACTGTTTCTTATTGGTAGTTAATATAGTGAGTGCAGAGCCAGTGGTGCCTGTGATTTCTGTTTAGACAATGTGGACACATACCGTACCATGTTGCATCCCAAATTTAGGAACGGTGAGTGCCGTGGATTAATGATAATATATACTGTATATATATATATATATATATGTATATATATATATATATATATAGTACCTAATTCAGACCTGATCGATAGGCTGTATTTTCGTACAGCGGGTGATCAGGTAAAAACTGTGCATGCGTATGCACCGCAATGTACAGGTGCGTCGCACGGGTACAAAGCGGATCGCCGCTCAGCGATGGGTTTGTGCAAAGATTCCATTCACACATGCGTTCGCAAGGAGATTGACAGGAAGAAGCCATTTGTGGGTTTCAACTGACCGTTTTCTGAGAGTGGTTGGAAAAACGCAGGTGAGTCCATGCGTTTGCAGGGAGGGTTCCTGACGTCAATTCCGGTCCCGGACAGGCTGAAGTGTTCACAGCGGATGAGTTACTTGGCTACTCAGAGACTGCGCAAGATCTGTTTGTACAGCTCTGCTACACGTGCGTTCGCACACTTGCAAAGCAAAAATACACTCCCCTATGGGCGGCGACTATGTGAATGCAGGACTGCAAAAAAAACTTAGCAAGCGAACATGTCTGAATTAGGCCCCTAGAGAGAGAGAGAGAGAGAGAGAGAGAGAGAGAGAGAGAGAGCGCACACACAGCAATACAGTATAATGTCAGAATTTTTCCATTTGGCATTGCACTATTTATGCCCTATTTCCCTGGTGAACATCTGCTGGAATATTATCACACATTAGTATTATTTTACTTAATGTCTGTAATTATTTTTCAGCTATAAGGTCACTAATTGTCTAGAAGAACCATTTACTGTGAAAATGTCAGGAAAGAGCCTAGAATGGAAATCCCTAGTGCAGATGGTTGCTATCGGATTTTGCTGATCTACATTACCTCAACGTTTAACAGAACATTGGTATCCAGAGAAACATTAGGTTGCCCTGGAAGCAGCAGAGATATCATTTTGCAAGGGGTAATGTACAGTTGACTACACGACACTATTTATTTTCAGTCTAAATATGTAGAGGTTAGATTATCCACATTGTTATTCTGTGGGCATAGCACTTTTACCAATCCACTAGATAAAACATTGCAGAGCAAACATACTGTAAGATAACTAACATTCACATTGCATTGTGATTTACAGTACATTTTGTTACTGTGCATAATATTCCCTTTACTAATCTCTAAAACTCATTTGAAATGCAAAAGAAAATAACAAATGTTTTATTTTATTAATCTCCTGAATATACAGCACTGCATAATGTGTAGATATATATATATATATATATATATATATATATATATATATACTGTATCTATTGTAGTGATGAGCGGGTTCGGTTCGTCGTGATCCGAACCCCCCCGAACTTCACCTTTTTTTACACGGTTCCGAGCAGACTTGGATCCTCCCGCCTTGCTCGGTTAACCCGAGCGCGCCCGAACGTCATCATCCTGCGGTCGGATTCTTGCGAGATTCGTATTCTATATAAGGAGCCGCGCGTCACCGCCATTTTTCACTCGTGCATTGGAGATGATCGTGAGAGGACGTGGCTGGCGTCCTCTCAGTTTCTATGGTCAGTGTGCTGCAAATATCTGTGCTCAGTGTGCTGCAAATATCTGTGCTCAGTGTGCTGCAAATATCTGTGCTCAGTGTGCTGAAAATATCTGTGCTCAGTGTGCTAATTGCTTTATTGTGGGGACTGGGGACCAGCAGTATTATATAGTAGGAGGACAGTGCAGAGTTTTGCTGACCAGTGATCACCAGTATTATACGTTCTCTGCCTGAAAAACGCTCCATATCTGTGCTGCATTGTAGTATATAGTAGTAGGACAGTGCAGAATTTTGCTGACCACCAGTATAACTATAAATATAGCAGTACAGTACAGTAGTCCACTGCTCTACCTCTGTGTCATCAAGTATACTATCCCATCCATACCTGTGGTGCATTTCAATTTTGCACAGTTTGCTGACCACCAGTATATAATATATAGCAGTACGGTACAGTAGGCCACTGCTCTACCTACCTCTGTGTTGTCAAGTATACTATTCATCCATATCTGTGGTGCATTTAAGTTTTGCACAGTTTGCTGACCACCAGTATATAATATATAGCAGTACGGTACAGTAGGCCACTGCTCTACCTACCTCTGTGTCGTCAAGTATACTATTCATCCATATCTGTGGTGCATTTCAGTTTTGCACAGTTTGCTGACCACCAGTATATAATATATAGCAGTACGGTACAGTAGGCCACTGCTCTACCTACCTCTGTGTCGTCAAGTTTACTATCCATCCATATCTGTGGTTCATTTCAGTTTTGCACAGTTTGCTGACCACCAGTATATAATATATAGCAGTACGGTATAGTAGGCCACTGCTCTACCTACCTCTGTGTCGTCAAGTATACTATCCATCCATACCTGTGGTGCATTTCAGTTTTGCACAGTTTGCTGACCACCAGTATATAATATATAGCAGTACGGTACAGTAGGACACTGCTCTACTTACCTCTGTGTCGTCAAGTATACTATCCATCCATACCTGTGGTGCATTTCAGTTTTGCACAGTTTGCTGACCACCAGTATATAATATAAAGCAGTACGGTACAGTAGGCCACTGCTCTACCTACCTCTGTGTCGTCAGGTATACTATCCCATCCATACGCGTGGTGCATTTCAGTTTTGCACAGTTTGCTGACCACCAGTATATAATATATAGCAGTACGGTACAGTAGGCCACTGCTCTACCTACCTCTGTGTCGTCAAGTATACTATCCATCCATACCTGTGGTGCATTTCAGTTTTGCACAGTTTGCTGACCACCAGTATATAATATATAGCAGTACGGTACAGTAGGCCACTGCTCTACCTACCTCTGTGTCGTCAAGTATACTATCCATCCATACCTGTGGTGCATTTCAGTTTTGCACAGTTTGCTGACCACCAGTATATAATATATAGCAGTACGGTAAAGTAGGCCACTGCTCTACCTACCTCTGTGTTGTCAAGTATACTATTCATCCATACCTGTGGTGCATTTAAGTTTTGCACAGTTTGCTGACCACCAGTATATAATATATAGCAGTACGGTACAGTAGGCCACTGCTCTACCTACCTCTGTGTCGTCAAGTATACTATCCATCCATACCTGTGGTGCATTTCAGTTTTGCACAGTTTGCTGACCACCAGTATATAATATATAGCAGTACGGTACAGTAGGCCACTGCTCTACCTACCTCTGTGTCGTCAAGTATACTATCCATCCATACCTGTGGTGCATATCAGTTTTGCACAATTTGCTGACCACCAGTATATAATATATAGCAGTACGGTACAGTAGGCCACTGCTCTACCTACCTCTGTGTCATCAAGTATACTATCCATCCATACCTGTGGTGCATTTCAGTTTTGCACAGTTTGCTGACCACCAGTATATAATATATAGCAGTACGGTACAGTAGGCCACTGCTCTACCTACCTCTGTGTCGTCAAGTATACTATCCATCCATACCTGTGGTGCATTTAAGTTTTGCACAGTTTGCTGACCACCAGTATATAATATATAGCAGTACGGTACAGTAGGCAAATGCTCTACCTACCTCGGTGTCGTCAAGTATATTATCCATCCATACCTGTGGTGCATTTCAGTTTTGCACAGTTTGCTGACCACCAGTATATATTATATAGCAGTACGGTACAGTAGGCCACTGCTCTACCTACCTCTGTGTCGTCAAGTATACTATCCATCCATACCTGTGGTGCATTTCAGTTTTGCACAGTTTGCTGACCACCAGTATATAATATATAGCAGTACGGTACAGTAGGCCACTGCTCTACCTACCTCTGTGTCGTCAAGTATACTATCCATCCATACCTGTGGTGCATATCAGTTTTGCACAGTTTGCTGACCACCAGTATATAATATATAGCAGTACGGTACAGTAGGCCACTGCTCTACCTACCTCTGTGTCGTCAAGTATACTATCCATCCATACCTGTGGTGCATTTCAGTTTTGCACAGTTTGCTGACCACCAGTATATAATATATAGCAGTACGGTACAGTAGGCCACTGCTCTACCTACCTCTGTGTCGTCAAGTATACTATCCCATCCATACCTGTGGTGCATTTCAGTTTTGCACAGTTTGCTGACCACCAGTATATAATATATAGCAGTACGGTACAGTAGGCCACTGCTCTACTTACCTCTGTGTCGTCAAGTATACTAACCATCCATACCTGTGGTGCATTTCAGTTTTGCACAGTTTGCTGACCACCAGTATATAATATATAGCAGTACGGTACAGTAGGCCACTGCTCTACCTACATCTGTGTCGTCAAGTATACTATCCCATCCATACCTGTGGTGCATTTCAGTTTTGCACAGTTTGCTGACCACCAGTATATAATATATAGCAGTACGGTACAGTAGGCCACTGCTCTACCTACCTTTGTGTCGTCAAGTATACTATCCATCCATACCTGTGGTGCAATTCAGTTTTGCACAGTTTGCTTACCACCAGTATATAATATATAGCAGTACGGTACAGTAGGCCACTGCTCTACCTACCTCTGTGTCGTCAAGTATACTATCCCATCCATACCTGTGGTGCATTTCATTTGTGCTCAGTATATATAGTAGTAGGCCATTGCTATTGATATATTACTGGCATATAATTCCACACATTAAAAAATGGAGAAAAAAATGTGGAGGGTAAAATAGGGAAAGATCAAGATCCACTTCCACCTCGTGCTGAAGCTGCTGCCACTAGTCATGGCCGAGACGATGAAATGCCATCAACGTCGTCTGCCAAGGCCGATGCCCAATGTCATAGTAGAGAGCATGTAAAATCCAAAAAAATAAAGCTCAGTAAAATGACCCAAAAATCTAAATCAAAATCGTCTGAGGAGAAGCGTAAACTTGCCAATGTGCCATTTACGACACGGAGTAGCAAGGAACGGCTGATGGCCTGGCCTATGTTCATGGCTAGTGGTTCAGCTTCACATGAGGATGGAAGCACTCATCCTCCTTATAGAAAACTTAAAAGAGTTAAGATGGCAAAAGCACAGCAAAGAACTGTGCGTTCTTCTAAATCACAAATCCCCAAGTAGAGTCCAATTGTGTCGGTTGCGATGCCTGACCTTCCCAACACTGGACGGGAAGAGGTGGCGCCTTCCACCATTTGCACGCCCCCTGCAAGTGCTGGAAGGAGCACCTGCAGTCCAGTTCCTGATAGTCAAATTGAAGATGTAACTGTTGAAGTACACCAGGATGAGGATATGGGTGTTGCTGGCGCTGGGGAGGAATTGACAAGGAGGATTCTGATGGTGAGGTGGTTTGTTTAAGTCAGGCACCCGGGGAGACACCTGTTGTCCGTGGGAAGAATATGGACATTGACATGCCTGGTCAAAATACAAAAAAAATCACCTCTTCGGTGTGGAATTATTTCAACAGAAATGCGGACAACTGGTGTCAAGCCGTGTGTTGCCTTTGTCAAGCTGTAATAAGTAGGGGTAAGGACGTTACCACCTAGGAACATCCTCCCTTATACGTCACCTGGAGCGCATTCATCAGAAGTCAGTGACAAGTTCAAAAACTTTGGGTGACAGCGGAAGCAGTCCACTGACCACTAAATCCCTTCCTCTTGTAACCAAGCTCCTGCAAACCACACCACCAACTCCCTCAGTGTCAATTTCCTCCTTAGACAGAAAAGCCAATAGTCCTGCAGGCCATGTCACAGTCATGTCTGACGAGTCCTCTCCTGCCTGGGATTCCTCCGATGCATCCTTGAGTGTAACGCCTACTGCTGCTGGCGCTGCTGTTGTTGCTGCTGGGAGTCAATTGTCATCTCAGAGGGGAAGTCGGAAGACCACTTGTACTACTTCCAGTAAGCAATTGACTGTCCAACAGTCCTTTGCGAGGAAGATGAAATATCACAGCAGTCATCCTGCTGCAAAGCGGATAACTCAGGCCCTGGCAGCCTGGGTGGTGAGAAACGTGTTTCCGGTATCCACCGTTAATTCACAGGGAACTAGAGAATTGATTGAGGTACTGTGTCCCCGGTACCAAATACCATCTAGGTTCCATTTCTCTAGGCAGGCAATACCGAAAATGTACACAGACGTCAGAAAAAGAGTCACCAGTGTCCTAAAAAATGCATTTGTACCCAATGTCCACTTAACCACGGACATGTGGACAAGTGGAGCAGGGCAGACTCAGGACTATATGACTGTGACAGCCCACTGGGTAGATGTATTGCCTCCCGCAGCAAGAACAGCAGCGACGGCACCAGTAGCAGCATCTCGCAAACGCCAACTCGTTCCTAGGCAGGCTATGCTTTGTATTACCGCTTTCCATAAGAGGCACACAGCTGACAACCTCTTACGGAAACTGAGGAACATCATCGCAGAATGGCTTACCCCAATTGGACTCTCATGGGGATTTGTGACATCGGACAACGCCACCAATATTGTGCGTGCATTGCATGTGGGCAAATTCCAGCGTGTCCCATGTTTTGCACATACATTGAATTTGGTGGTGCAGAATTATTTTAAAAACGACAGGGGCGTGCAAGAGGTGCTGTCAGTGGCCCGAAGAATTGTGGGCCACTTTCGGCATTCAGCCACCGCGTGCCTAAGACTGGAGCACCAGCAAACACTCCTGAACCTGCCCTGCCATCATCTGAAGCAAGAGGTGGTAACGAGGTGGAATTCAACCCTCTATATGCTTCATAGGATGGAGGAGCAGAAAAAAGCCATTCAAACCTATACATCTGCCTACGATATAGGCAAAGGAGGGGGAATGCACCTGACTCAAGCACAGTGGAGAATGATTTCAACGTTGTGCAAGGTTCTGCAACCCTTTGAACTTGCCACACGTGAAGTCAGTTCAGACACTGCCAGCCTGAGTCAGGTCATTCCCCTCATAAGGCTTTTGCAGAAGTAGCTGGAGACATTGAAGAAGGAGCTAAAACAGAGCGATTCCGCTAATCATGTGGGACTTGTGGATGGAGCCCTTAATTTGCTTAACCAGGATTCACGGGTGGTCAATCTATTGAAATCAGAGCACTACATTTTGTCCACCGTGCTCGATCCTAGATTTAAAACCTACGTTGTATCTCTCTTTCCGGCAGACACAAGTCTGCAGAGGTTCAAAGACCTGCTGGTGAGAAAATTGTCAAGTCAAGCGGAACGTGACCCGTCAACAGCTCCTCCTTCACATTCTCCCGAAACTGGGGGTGCGAGGAATAGGCTAAGAATTCTGAGCCCACCCGCTGGCGGTGATGCAGGGCAGTCTGGAGCGAGTGCTGACATCTGGTCCGGACTGAAGGACCTGTCAACGATTACTGACATGTCGTCTACTGTCACTGCATATGATTCTGTCACCATTGAAAGAATGGTGGAGGATTATATGAGTGACCGCATCCAAGTAGGCACGTCAGACAGTCCGTACGTATACTGGCAGGAAAAAGAGGCAATTTGGAGGCCCTTGCACAAACTGGCTTTATTTTACCTAAGTTGCACCCCCTCCAGTGTGTACTCCGAAAGAGTGTTTAGTGCAGCCGCTCACCTTGTCAGCAATCGGCATACAAGGTTACTTCCAGAAAATGTGGAGAAGATGATGTTCATCAAAATGAATTATAATCAATTCCTCCGTGGAGACATTCACCAGCAGCAATTGCCTCCAGAAAGTACACAGGGACCTGAGATGGTGGATTCCAGTGGGGACGAATTAATAATCTGTGAGGAGGGGGATGTACACAGTGAAAGGGGTGAGGAATCGGAGGAAGTGGAGGAGGTGGACATCTTGCCTCTATAGAGCCAGTTTTTGCAAGGAGAGATTGAGTGCTTCTTTTTTGGTGGGGGCCCAAACAAACCAGTAATTTCAGTCACAGTCGTGTGGCAGACCCTGTCGCTGAAATGATGGGTTTGTTAAAGTGTGCATGTCCTGTTTATAAAACATAAGGGTGGGTGGGAGGGCCCAAGGACAAGTCCATCTTGCACCTCTTTTTTCTTTCATTTTTCTTTGCATCATGTGCTGTTTGGGGACTATTTTTGGAAGTGCCATCCTGTCTGACACTGCAGTGCCACTCCTAGATGGGCCAGGTGTTTGTGTCAGCCACTTGGGTCGCTTAGCTTAGTCACACAGCTACCTCATTGCGCCTCTTTTTTTCTTTGCATCATGTGCTGTTTGGGGACTATTTTTTTGAAGTGCCATCCTGTCTGACACTGCAGTGCCACTCCTAGATGGGCCAGCTGTTTATGTCAGCCACTTGGGTCGCTTAGCTTAGTCACAGGGCTACCTCATTGCGCCTCTTTTTTTCTTTGCATCATGTGCTCTTTGGGGACTATTTTTTAAATCTTCCATCCTGTCTGACACTGCAGTGCCACTCCTAGATGGGCCAGGTGTTTGTGTCAGCCACTTGGGTCGCTTAGCTTAGCCATACAGCGACCTTGGTGCACCTCTTGTTTTCTTTGCATCATGTGCTGTTTGGGGACTATTTTTTAAATCTGCCATCCTGTCTGACACTGCAGTGCCACTCCTAGATGGGCCAGGTGTTTGTGTCGGCCACTTGGGTAGCTTAGTCACACAGCTACCTCATTGCGTCTCTTTTTTTCTTTGCATCATGTGCTGTCTGGGGACTATTTTTTTGAAGTGCCATCCTGTCTGACACTGCAGTGCCACTCCTAGATGGGCCAGGTGTTTGTGTCAGCCACTTGGGTCGCTTAGCTTAGCCATACAGCGACCTTGGTGCACCTCTTTTTTTCTTTGCATCATGTGCTGTTTGGGGACTATATTTTAAATCTGCCATCCTGTTTGACACTGCAGTGCCACTCCTAGATGGGCCAGGTGTTTGTGTCGGCCACTTGTGTTGCTTAGCTTAGCCATACAGCGACCTTGGTGCACCTCTTTATTTCTTTGCATCATGTGCTGTTTGGGGACTATTTTTTAAATCTGCCATCCTGTCTGACACTGCAGTGCCACTCCTAGATGGGCCAGGTGTTTGTGTCGGCCACTTGGGTCGCTTAGCTTAGTCACACAGCTACCTCATTGCGCCTCTTTTTTTTTGCATCATGTGCTGTTTGGGGACTATTTTTTTGAAGTGCCATCCTGTCTGACACTGCAGTGCCACTCCTAGATGGGCCAGGTGTTTGTGTCGGCCACTTGGGTCGCTTAGCTTAGTCATCCAGCGACCTCGGTGCAAATTTGGGACTAAAAATAATATTGTGAGGTGTGAGGTGTTCAGAATAGACTGGAAATGAGTGGAAATTATGGTTATTGAGGTTAATAATACTATGGGATCAAAATGACCCCCAAATTCTATGATTTAAGCTGTTTTTGAGAGTTTTTTGTAAAAAAAACACCCGAATCCAAAACACACCCGAATCCGACAAAAAATTTTCAGGGAGGTCTTGCCAAAACGCATCAGAATCCAAAACATGGCCGCGGAACCGAATCCAAAACCAAACACAAAACCTGAAAAATTTCCGGTGCACATCACTAATCTATTGTGTCAAGAATTACACAGACCCAATAAACTTCACTAGTTTCTTTATGTCTTTGTTAAGCAGGACAGCGCAGGGTTCTTTTAGCATAGCAGTGCAGGTTTACATCAGTACAGGATCACATCAGTAGAAGTTCATAGCGATACAAGTTCACCTTAGTAAAAGTCCAGTGGCCCTAATATCCCCACACCCGCTTCTAGATGCCGGTCACTTTCAGAAGCATTCTTCCTTTGTGCAGGGGTGGGGTTATCTGCGCAACAATTTATCCACGACTTCTGTATTGAGAGCTGCTGGTAGTGAGAGTTGTCCAGGGTCAGGATATATAGAGAGGGGTTGTAACAAGGGATGAGCGGGTTCCGTTCTCTGAGAACCGCACCCTACCAAACTTCACGTCCCAAGCCGGGATCCAAGCCTGGCTCGGGACTGCTGGCCAGAATTGGAAACCAGAACGAGGCAAAATGTCATCATCTCGCTGTCGGATTCTTGCGGGGTTTGGATTCCAAATAAGGAGTCATGCGTCGCCGCCATTTTCACTCCGGAATTGGAGAGTGTATCGAGAGGACGTGTCTCCGTCCACAGTGTCTGTGCAAGAAAGTGGGGTGGCGATTCCAGTGCTGTCTTGTGCTGCTCAGTCCAGTGTAGAGTCTTATGCTGCATCAGTCCAGTCACAGTGGTGGTGTCCTCTACTGCCATATGTCCAGTGCTGCTGTATAAGTCCAGTCCAGTGGTGCTGTGTTGTGCTGCATCAGTCCAGTGGTGGTGTCTTGTGCTGCATCAGTCCAGTCACAGTGGTGATGTCCCCTGCTGCCATATGTCCAGTGCTGCAGTATAAGTCCAGTCCATTGCAGTGGTACAATGTTGACCTGCATCAGTCCAGTGGTGGTGTCCCTGTGCTGCTGTATAAGTCCAGTGATACTGCCGTATATGTCCAGTGATACTGCCGTATATGTCCAGTGATACTGCCGTATATGTCCAGTGATACTGCCTTATCAGTCCAGTGATACTGCAGTACAAATCCAGTCCAGTGGTACTGCCGTATATATGTCCAGTGATACTGCCCTATATGTCCAGTGGTACCGACGTATAAATCCAGTGATACTGCCGTATATGCCCTGTGGTATTGCCATATAATTCCAGTGATACTGCGGTATATGTCCAGTGGTACTGCCATATAAATCCAGTTGTACTGCCGTATAAATCCAGTCCAGTGGTACTGCCGTATATATGTCCAGTGATACTGCCCTATATGTCCAGTGGTACCGACGTATAAATCCAGTGATACTGCCGTATATGCCCTGTGGTACTGCCATATAATTCCAGTGATACTGCGGTATATGTCCAGTGGTACTGCCATATAAATCCAGTTGTACTGCCGTATAAATCCAGTCCAGTGATACTGCCATATAAGTCCAGTGATACTTCCGTATATGTCCAGTGGTACTGCCGTATACTTCCAGTGATACTGCCGTATAGGTCCAGTGGTACTGCCATATAATTCCAGTGATACTGCCGCATATGTCCAGTGGTATTGCCGTATAAATCCAGTGGTACTGCCGTATAAGTCCAGTCCAGTGATACTGCCATATAAGTCCAGTGGTACTGCTGTATATGTCCAGTGGTACTGCCATATAAATCCAGTGATACTGCCATATAAGTCCAGTGGTACTGCCATATAATTCCAGTGATACTGCCGTATATGTCCAGTGGTACTGTCATATAATTCCAGTGATACTGCCGTATATGTCAAGTGGTACTGCCATATAATTTCAGTGATACTGCCGAATATGTCCAGTGGTACTGCCGTATAATTCCAGTGATGCTGCCGTATATGTCCAGCGGTATTGCCATAAAATTCCAGTGATACTGCCGTATATGTTCAGTGGTACTGCCATATAATTTCAGTGATACTGCCTTATGTGTCCAGTGGTACTGCCATAAAATTCCAGTGATACTTCCGTATATGTCCAGTGGTACTGCCATATAAATCCAGTGGTACAGCCATATAAATCCAGTTCAGTGACACTGCCATAAAAGTCTAGTGATACTGCCATATAAGTCCAGTGGTACTGCCATATAAGTCCAGTGGTACTGCCGTATAAGTCCAGTGTTACTGCCGTATAAGTCCAGTCCAGTGATACTGCCGTATAAGTCCAGTGATACTGTTGTATAAATCCAGTCCAGTGTTACTGCCATAAAATTCCAGTGATACTGCCGTATAAGTCCAGTGGTACTGCCATATAAGTCCAGTGGTACTGCCATATAAGTCCATTAGTACTGCTGTATAAGTCCAGTGGTACTGACCTATAAGTCCAGTGATACTGCTGTATAAGACCAGAGGTACTGCCGTATAGGTCCAGTGGAACTGCCATATGCGTCCAGTACAGTGGTACTGCCGTATAAGTCCAGTGGTACTGCCATATAAATCTAGTCCAATGGTACTGCTGTATAAGTCCAGTGGTACTGCCGTATAAGTCTAGTCCAGTGGTGCTGCCATATAAGTTCAGTGGTGCTGTCCTGTGCTGTATATTATTTACTCCAAATAAAGGGGTTGTTAATATATAATCCAAATAATTTTTACAGGGTTTGCCCTGTGTGGTGTAGAGGTACAATCTCGTGTTCTGCATTTTGTTATACAGTATAACTTCAGAAAAATAACAGTGAACAAAAATTTGGAGGATAAAATAGGGAAAGATCAAGAACCACTTGCTCCTACCGCCGCTGCTGTTGTTGTTGCTGGAAGTCTATCGTCATCCCAGAGGGGAAGTTGGAAGACCACTTGTACTAATTCAACTAAGCAAATGACTGTCCAACAGTCCTTTGCAAGGAAGAAGAAATATGACAGCAGTCATCCTGTTGCAAAGCAGATAACTGAGGCCTCGACAGCTATGTTGGTGTTAGACGTGCATCCGGTAACTGCCATTAGTGCAGTGGGACTGCAGTGCCACTCATAGATGGGCCAGGTGTTTGTGCTGCACACTTGTGTCGCTTAGCTTAGTCATACAGCTACCTCATTGCACCTCCTTTACTTCTTTGCATGATATGCTGCTTGGGGACTAGTTTTTTTTTTAGTGCCATCCTGTCTGCCACTGCAGTGCCACTCCTAGATGGGCCAGCTGTTTGTGCCGCACACTTGTCTCGCTTAGCTTAGTCATACAGCTACCTCATTGCACCTCTTTTACTTCTGTGCATAATGTGCTGTTTGGGAACTAGTTTTTTTAAGTGCCATCCTGTCTTCCACTGCAGTGCCACTCCTAGATGGGCCAGGTGTTTGTGCCGCACACTTGTGTCACTTAGCTTAATCATACAGCTACCTCGGTGCAAATGTTAGGCCTACAAACAATATTGTGAGGTGTGAGGTGTTCAGAATAGACTGGAAATGAGTGGAAATGAATGATATTGAGGTTAATACCATAGGATCAAAATTACCCCCAAATTCTGTGATTTTAGCTATTTTTATGTTTTTTTCATAAAATCATCCAGATCCAAAACCAAAACCAAAACCCGAGAGGGTGGTATTGGCAAAACCTATCCAGATCCAAAACATGAGCAAGGATCCAGATCCAAAAACAAAACACGAAAAGTGCCGGCCGCACATATCTAGTTGTAACACTAACTACCTGTGCTCACCTTATATTGTGTTAGTGATCTGTATGTACACCGCTCAAAAAAATAAAGGGAACACTTAAACAACACAATGTAACTCCAAGTCAATCACACTTCTGTGAAATCAAACTGTCCACTTAGGAAGCAACACTGATTGACAATCAATTTCACATGCTGTTGTGCAAATGGAATAGACAACAGGTGGAAATTATATGCAATTAGCAAGACACCCCCAATAAAGGAGTTGTTCTGCAGGTGATGACCACAGACCACTTCTCAGCTCCTCTGCTTTCTGGCTGATGTTTTGGTCACTTTGAAAGCTGGCGGTGCTTTCACTCTAGTGGTAGCATGAGACGGAGTCTACAACCCACACAAGTGGCTCAGGTAGTGCAGCTCATTCAGGATGGCACATCAATGCGAGCTGTGGCAAGGTGGTTTGCTGTGTCTGTTAGCGTAGTGTCCAAAGCATGGAGGCGCTACCAGGAGACAGGCCAGTACATCAGGAGACGTGGAGGAGGCCGTAGGAGGACAACAACCCAGCAGCAGGACCGCTACCTCTGCCTTTGTGCAAGGAGGAACAGGAGGAGCACTGCCAGAGCCCTGCAAAATGACCTCCAGCAAGCCACAAATGTGCATGTGTCTACTCAAACGATCAGAAACAGACTCCATGAGGGTGGTATGGGGGCCCGACGTCCACAGGTGGGGGTTGTTCTTACAGCCCAACACCATGCAGGACGTTTGGCATTTGCCAGAGAACACCAAGATTGGCAAATTCGCCACTGGCGCCCTGTGTTCTGCACAGATGAAAGCAGGTTCTCACTGAGCACATGTGACAGAGTCTGGAGACGCCAAGGAGAACGTTCTGCTGCCTGCAACATCCTCCAGCATGACCGGTTTGGCAGTGGGTCAGTAATGGTGTGGGGTGGCATTTCTTTGGGGGGCCGCACAGCCCTCCATGTGCTCGCCAGAGGTAGCCTGACTGCCATTAGGTACCGAGATGAGATCCTCAGACCCCTGTGAGACCATATGCTGGTGCAGTTGGCCCTGGGTTTCTCCTAATGTAAGACAATGCTAGACCTCATGTGGCTGGAGTGTGTCAGCAGTTCCTGCAAGACGAAGGCATTGATGCTATGGACTGGCCCGCCTGTTCCCCAGACCTGAATCCAATTGAGCACATCTGGGACATCATTTCTCGCTCCATCCACCACAGACTGTCCAGGAGTTGGCGGATGCTTTAGTCCAGGTCTGGGATGAGATCCCTCAGGAGACCATCCACCACCTCATCAGGAGCATGCCCAGGCGTTGTAGGGAGGTCATACAGGCACGTGGAGGCCACACACACTACTGAGCCTCTTTTTGACTTGTTTTAATTACATTAGTTGGATCAGCCTGTAGTGTGTTTTTCCACTTTAATTTTGAGTGTGACTCCAAATCCAGACCTCCATGGGTTAATAAATTTGATTTCCATTGATAATATTTGTGTGATTTTGTTGTCAGCACATTCAACTATGTAAAGAACAAAGTATTTAATAAGAATATTTCATTCATTCAGATCTAGGATGTGTTATTTTAGTGTTCCCTTTATTTTTTTGAGCAGTGTATTTACGTGCTACACACTGTGATAATTACAATGAGTTTATTTCCTTTACAGTTGAGACACAATGCTCAGGCTATAAATGTATATCAAAATTTATGAAAAACAATATGCAGAGTGCAATTGGTAATGAACACACAACAGTTGAATACAGTATGATTGATGCAGATGTGACTGTTAAGAAAGTAAGTCAGTTCATTAATCAGATTACTCAGTCTTGGATTTCCGTACACATACCTGATCGGTATGTTCTACTGTATATTGAGGTAAACCAGGTCCCCCTTTGTGGTCTACTTTAACGCCGCCCTTGTTGGGTGCTCACTCTTTTCATATGATTGCCAGGGTGTGCTTTTCAATATACTCAGAGTGCTTAGCTACAATTATTATTACTTAAGTCCAAGGGGCCCCCTTAGTAGCAGTGTATGTATCAAGCACCAAGGGAACAGCTGGGGGTTGCTATTGGCAAAGACCCTCTTGAGGGCTCTAGGGGTCTCACACCAATAGGCCTGGAGTTTCCTAACACCTGATACTTACCTTCGGTATATCTGTGGTGACTTTTACTTGGACTCCTGGCTGCACAAAGAGTAATGATAATATCACCAGTGATTAGCACAGCCACACGCTTTTAGAAGCACCAGATTCAAAAAGTGAATGTTACTAATGAGCACTTTATAATCAGCACAGCCATACGCCTTTAGAAGCATCTTATTCAAAAAATGAATGTTACTAATGAGGACTTTCTAATCAAGACAGGAGTCCTGGTGAACACAAACTTGTTCTTTAGAGTTATCCTTCACACAATGTAAGCCACGCATCGATAATGACGTCATTATGTCAACCCCCTTTTCATCCCCTTAGGGGAGATTTAATAAAATCCTAATTACTGTACGTAATTAGCTCAGTATATTGGTCACTGGTACAGTGCCTAAATACTTAATAAGAGTTCACACACACAGTTTCAGGATTAAATATATGAAAACAATGCTTTGCTGTTGTGTGAGCAGAAGTGAAACAAAATAAAATCAGCCTAGCATCCATACGGAGAAATAAGGGAGACATTTACTAAGCAGTGATAGGAGTGGAGAAGTGAGCCAGTGGAGAAGTTGCCCATGGCGACCAATCAGCACTGAAGTAACATCTATAATTTGCATACTATAAAATTATACAGAGCTGCTGATTGGTTGATGGGGCAACGTTTCCACTGGATCACTTCTCCGCTCTTATCACTGCTTAGTAAATGTCCCGCTAACTCACTCATTGACCCAATAATATACTGTACAGCTACTGTAGTCTGTCTCAAAGTATTTTCTGATTCTTGCAGGTATGTCCATAGGGTCTAGCCTGGCTTGGCTGCCACAACTACTCAAATACAGTCTTAGAATGATCTAGTTCTCCTGCCTCCTGAAGGTGAGAATGCTTACTAGCTCTCACTGGCCTCCTGGATCACTGGCTTCCAGGCACACTTTGCTTTGACTGCATAGTCCTTCCTGGACTATCTGACTGCTACAGCCCCAGCTGGACTCTGTTTCCTCAGGGCAGCCTCTAGGCGTGATCATGCACTCTTTTTTTTCTCTGTGTGGGTGGATCCCCCTAGCCCAACACTAAATTAGCTGCTCATCAGCATCATCTTGCTGATACTGCCATACAGAGCTGTGCTGTGATGCCACAAATCCCCCCCCCCTCCAGTACCCCCTCCGCAGTACAGAATACTGGCCGCAAAGCCCCCTCCCATGATATACAAACAGCCATCCGTCGTGTTCCTGCTGCCCCCCCCCCGTAGTACACAGTTAGCTGACGTCCTTCCAGTACACCCGCCCACTGTTATGCACAGGGATAGGAAGGGGATAACTGAGACTAAAGTGTGTCTATGAATCAGCAGGGGAGTGGTCTCGTGAGTCTTTCTGTGCAATAGGTGGCTCCGGGCTCACATTGTGGGCGGCTCTGTACAGTCTTGTTGACATTCCTCTCCTCCTACCAGAAAGTAATCTGCCGAGCCTGGAACCGTGCGCACTACTAATAAAGAATAAAAAGAAGCTAAGCAGTGCAGTTTGGTTGCTTGCTGGTCCCGCGTCCCCCCAATCGTCCTCGACCCATAGCAGTTGCATACCCCTGCACCCTCTATAGTTACACCACTGTATATTAACTAGAGATGAGCGGATTCGGTTCTCAGAGAACCGAACCCCCCCCCCCCCCCCGAACTACACGTGTTTTACACGGGTCCGAGGCAGGCTTGGTTGTTCCGACTCGGAAAACCTGAACGAGGCAAAACGTCATCATACCAATGTTGGATTCTCGCGAGATTCGGATTCCATATGAAGAGCCGCGCGTCGCCGCCATTTTCACTCGTGCATTGTAGAGGGTACAGAGAGGACGTGGCTACGTTCTCTCAGTGGCAAATCTCAATATCAGTGCTCAGTATCAGTGCTTATTGCTGCTCAGTAATACTAGTAGTATGTCTCTCTTGTGCTGCATCTTGCTGCTGTAGGGTGCTGTGGTAGTAGTGTCCTGTGACTGTGTACCATTCATCATTATTCCAGACACAGTGGTATCTGGGGGGTGACAATTCCAGAGTGCTTTTGTGCTGCTCAGTAATAGTTACTAGTACAGTGTCTCTCTTGTGCTGCATCTTGCTGCTGTAGGGTGCTGTGGTAGTAGTGTTCTGTGACTGTGTATCGTCACAGTGGTATCTGGGGGGTGACAATTCCAGAGTGCTTTTGTGCTGCTCAATAATACTAGTACAGTGTCTTGTGCTGCATCGTGCTGCTCAGTGTCAGTTCTCCGTAGTATCATCAGTCATCAGTATCATCAGTGCTCAGTATCATCAGTGCTCAGTATCAGTGCTCAGTATCATCAGTGCTCATTATCAGTGCTCAGTATTATCAGTGCTCAGTATCATCAGTGATCAATATCATCAGTGCTCAGTATCAGAGCTCAGTATCATCAGTGCTCAGTATCAGTGCTCAGTATCATCAGTGCTCAGTATCATCAGTACTCAGTATAATCAGTGCTCGGTATCATCAGTGCTCAGTATCAGTGCTCAGTATCATCAGTGCTCAGTTCAGTAGTATCAATGCTCAGTATAATCAGTGCTCAGTATCATCAGTGCTCAGTATCATCAGTGCTCAGTATCAGTGCACAGTATCATCAGTGCTCAGTATCATCAGTGCTCAGTATAATCAGTGCTCAGTATCAGTGCTCAGTATCATCAGTGCTCAGTATAATCAGTGCTCAGTATCATCAGTGCTCAGTATCATCAGTGCTCAGTATCAGTGCTCAGTATCAGTGCTGAGTATCATCAGTGCTCAGTATCATCAGTGCTCAGTATCAGTGCTCATTATGATTAGTGCTCAGTATCAGTGCTCAGTGTCTTGTGGTGCTCAGTAATACTACATTACTAATACTAGTACAGTGTCTTGTGCTGCATCTTGCTGCTGTAGGGTGCTGTGGTAGTGTCCTGTCACTGTGCATAGGTCATCATCATTCCAGTCACAGTGGCATCTGGTATCTATCTAGTGGTATCTAATTCCAGACATCACTGCCATCTAATTCCAGATATATTACTGGCATATAATTCCACACATTAAATAATGGAGAACAAAAATTTGGAGGGTAAAATAGGGAAAGATCAAGATCCACTTCCACTTAGTGCTGAAGCTGCTGCCACTAGTCATGGCAGAGACAATGAAATGCCATCAACGTCGTTTGCCAAGGCCGATGCCCAATGTCATAGTAGAGAGCATGTAAAATCCAAAAAAGCAAAAGTTCAGTAAAATGACCCAAAAATCTAAATTAAAATCGTCTGAGGAGAAGCATATACTTGCCAATATGCCATTTACGTCACGGAGTGGCAAGGAACGGCTAAGACCCTCTCCTATGTTCCTCCTGACTAGTAGTTCAGCTTCACATGACGATGGAAGCACTCATCCTCCCGCTAGAAAAATGAAAAGAGTTAAGCTGGCTAAAGCAAAGCAAAGAACTGTGCGTTCTAAATCACAAATCCCCAAGGAGAGTCCAATTGTGTCGGTTGCGATGCCTGACCTTCCCAATACTGGACGGGAAGAGGTGGCTCCTTCCACCATTTGCACACCCCCTGCAAGTGCTGGAAGGAGCACCCACAGTCCAGTTCCTGATTTTTAAATTGAAGATGTCACGGTTGAAGTACACCAGGGTGAGGATATGGGTGTTGCTGGCGCTGAGGAGGAAATTGACGAGGAGGTGTTTTGTTTAAGTCAGGCACCCGGGGAGACACCTGTTGTCCGTGGAATGAATAAGGCCATTGACATGCCTGGCCAAATATAAAAAAAATCACCTCTTTGGTGTGGAATTATTTCAACAGAAATGCGGACAACTGTTGTCAAGCTGTGTGTTGCCTTTGTCAAGCTGTACCACCTAGGAACATCCTCCCTTATACGTCACCTGAAGCGCATTCATCAGAAGTCACTGACAAGTTCAAAAACTTTGGGTGACAGCGGAAGCAGTCCACTGACCACTAAATCCCTCCTTCCTCTTGTACCCAAGCTCCTGCAAACCACACCACCAACTCCCTCAATGTCAATTTCCTCCTTAGACAGGAATGCCAAAAGTCCTGCAGGCCATGTCACTGGCAAGTCTGACGAGTCCTCTTCTAACTGGGATTCCTCCGATGGATCCTTGAGTGGAACACCTACTGCTGCTGTTGCTGCTGGCGCTGCTGTTGTTGTTGCTGGGAGTCAATCGTCATCACAGAGGGGAAGTCGGAAGACCACCTGTACTACTTCCAGTAAGCAATTGACTGTCCAACAGTCCTATGCGAGGAAGATGAAATATCACAGCAGTCATCCTGTTGCAAAGCGAATAACTCAGGCCTTGACAACTATGTTGGTGTTAGACGTGCATAGGGAAGCCAATCCCGGGCCATTTTTTCAATCCCGGGTATCGGGATTGAAAACTGGCCAATCCCGGGATTGTTTTTTTTGCTGTGTGGCCGCCCCCTCGCCCCACCCACCCGGGGAACATCTACTGAACGCTGCTGGCGGCTCCGTGCAGTGGCTGACGGCGCAGCGTGACCACTCACGCTGCGCTGGGGAGCCGGAACAAGGAAGCCGGGCAGCATCTGAGCATCCTGTGGACGCTCAACGCTGATCCCTCAATCCCCGGGATTGGAGCTTCCAATCCTGGGATTGAATCCCGGCCATTTTTGGCCCTAAATCCCGGGATCCCACCGATCCCGGGATTGGCCACCATAGACGTGCATCCGGTATCCACCGTTAGTTCACAGGGACTTAGAGAATTGCTTGAGGTAGTGTACCCATGGTACCAAATCCCATCTAGGTTCCACTTCTCTAGGCAGGCAATACCGAGAATGTACACAGACGTCAGAAAAAGAGTCCTCAGGGTCCTAAAAAATGCAGTTGTACCCACTGTCCACTTAACCACGGACATGTGGACAAGTGGAGCAGGGCAGACTAAGGACTATATGACTGTGACAGCACACTGGGTAGATGTATTGCTTCCCGCAGCAACAACAGCGGCGGCACCAGTAGCAGCATCTCGCAAACACCAACTCGTTCCTAGGCAGGCTACGCTTTGTATCACCGCTTTCCATAAGAGGCACACAGCTGACAACCTCTTACGGAAACTGAGGAACCTTATCGAGAATGGCTTACCCTAATCGGACTCTCCTGGGGATTTGTGATATCAGACAACGCCATTAATATTGTGCGTGCATTACATGTGGGCAAATTCCAGCATGTCCCATGTTTTGCACATACAATTCATTTGGTGGTGCAGAATTTTTTGAAAAACGACAGGGGCGTGCAGGAGATGCTGTCGGTGGCCCGTAAAATTGTGGGCCACTTTCGGCATTCAGCCACTGCATGCCGAATACTGGAGCGCCAGCAAACACTCATGAACATGCACTGCCATCAGCTGAAGCAAGAGGTGGTAATGAGGTGCAATTCAACACTCTATATGCTTCAGAGGATGGAGGATGAGGGAGCAGCAAAAGGCCATTCAAGCCTATACATCTGCCTACGATATAGGCAAAGGAGGGGGAATGTACCTGACTCAAGCACAGTGGAAAATGATTTCCATGTTGTGCAAGGTTCTCCAACCCTTTGAACTTGCCACACGGGAAGTCTGTTCAGACACTGCCAGCCTAAGTCAGGTCATTCCCCTCATCAGGCTTTTGCAGAAGCAGCTGGAGAGATTGAAGGAGGAGCTAAAATAGAGCGATTCTGCTAGGCATGTGGGACTTGTGGGTGTAGCCCTTCATTCTCTTAACCAGGATTCATGGGTGGTCAATCTGTTGAAATCAGAGCACTACATTTTGGCCACTGTGCTCAATCCTAGGTTTAAAGCATACGTTGTATCTCTCTTTCTGGCAGACACAAGTCTGCAGATGTTCAAAGACCTGCTGGTGAGACAATTGTCAAGTCAAGCGGAACGTGACCTTCCAACAGCTCCTCCTTCATTTTCTACCGCCACTGGAGCTGCCAGGAAAAGGATCAGATTTCCAAAACCACCAGCTGGCGGTGATGCAGTGCAGTCAGGAGTGAAAACTGACATCTGGTCCGGACTGAAGGACCTGCCAACGATTACTGACATGTCATCTACTGTCACTGCATATGATTCTGTCACCATTGAAAGAATGGTGGAGGATTATATTAGTGACAGCATCACTGTAGGCATGTCAGACAGTCCGTACGTATACTGGCAGGAAAATGAGGCAATTTGGAGGCCCTTGCACAAACTGGCTTTATTTTATCTAAGTTGCCCCCCCCCCCCTCCAGTGTGTACTCCGAAAGAGTGTTTAGTGCAGCCGGTAACCTTGTCAGCGATCGGCATTGGAGGTTACTTCCAGAAAATGTGGAGAAAATGATGTTCATCAAAATGAATTATAAATTCATCTGTGGAGACATTTACCAGCAATTGCCTCCCAAAAGTACACAGGGACCTGTGATGGTGGATTCCAGTGGGGACGAATTAATACTCTGTGAGGAGGAGGATGTACACAGTGAAAGGGGTGAGGAATCGGATGATGAGGATGAGGTGGACATCTTTCCTCTGTAGAGCCAGTTTGTGCAACGAGAGATTGATTGCTTCTTTTTTGGTGGGGGCCCAAACCAACAAGTCATTTCAGCCACAGTCGTGTGGCAGACCCTGTTGCTGAAATGTTTGGTTTGTTAAAGTGTGCATGTCCTGTTTATACAACATAAGGGTGGGTGGGTGGGAGGGTCCAAGGACAATTCCATCTTGCACCTCTTTTTTATTTATCTCTGCATTATGTGCTGTTTGGGGGCTACTTTTTTAAGTGCCATCCTGTCTGACACTGCAGTGCCACTCCTAGATGGGCCAGGTGTTTGTGCCGCCCACTTGGGTCGCTTAGCTTAGTCATCCAGCGACCTCGGTGCAAATTTTAGTACTAAAAATAATATTGTGAGGTGTTCAGAATAGACTGGAAATGAGTGGAAATTATAGTTATTGAGGTTAATAATACTATAGGATCAAAATTACCCCGAAATTCTATGATTGAAGCTGTTTTTGAGGGTTTTTTGAAAAAAAAAACATCCGAATCCAAAACGCATCTGAATCCGACAAAAATCCAAAAGGGTGGTTTTACCAAAACACGACCGCGGAACCGAATCCAAAACCAAAACACAAAAAATGCGCGCTGCACAGCTCTAATATTAACCCATACTTGCCTACTCTCCCAGAAGTGGTGGGAGGCTCCTATTTTTTTGGGTAGCCCCCCGCACCCCCGGAAGAGTAGGCAGGTCTCCTGCATCCTGCTCGCACCTTTGTGATGTGGGCAGGATGGAGACATAATCTCCCGTATTCGCGGGTCCGTGGGGTGGAGAAGGGGTTAAAATGACACAAATTGTGTCATTTTAGCACCGCTTCCTTCCCGCACACCCGCAAATTGCGGCATTTTCCGATGTGGGGGCGGGGCGTGATGATGTCACAGCCCCCCTTCCCCCCTCCGAAGTCTCCTGCAGCATCTCCTCTCCGGATTTCTCCCAGAGAGGAGACATTCAAAGTAGGCAAGTATGTATTAACCATGCTACATATATTTTTGATTTTTAATTTTATTGTAAACTAACAGATGTTTTCCAGCAAACCAGTACAGCGACATATGGAATAGGCATATGAAAGGGTGAAGGGCCTTAGCAGTCTTTTTAGAAGTGTGACTTCACAAGTGTAAACATTCTCACTTATAACTAAATTTAGTAGAGATGAGCGCCTGAAATTTTTCGGGTTTTGTGTTTTGGTTTTGGGTTCGGTTCCGCGGCCGTGTTTTGGGTTCGAACGCGTTTTGGCAAAACCTCACCGAATTTTTTTTGTCGGATTCGGGTGTGTTTTGGATTCGGGTGTTTTTTTCAAAAAACACTAAAAAACAGCTTAAATCATAGAATTTGGGGGTCATTTTGATCCCAAAGTATTATTAACCTCAAAAACCATAATTTACACTCATTTTCAGTCTATTCTGAATACCTCACACCTCACAATATTATTTTTAGTCCTAAAATTTGCACCGAGGTCGCTGTGTGAGTAAGATAAGCGACCCTAGTGGCCGACACAAACACCGGGCCCATCTAGGAGTGGCACTGCAGTGTCACGCAGGATGTCCCTTCCAAAAAACCCTCCCCAAACAGCACATGACGCAAAGAAAAAAAGAGGCGCAATGAGGTAGCTGTGTGAGTAAGATTAGCGACCCTAGTGGCCGACACAAACACCGGGCCCATCTAGGAGTGGCACTGCAGTGTCACGCAGGATGGCCCTTCCAAAAAACCCTCCCCAAACAGCACATGACGCAAAGAAAAAAAGAGGCGCAATGAGGTAGCTGTGTGAGTAAGATTAGCGACCCTAGTGGCCGACACAAACACCGGGCCCATCTAGGAGTGGCACTGCAGTGTCACGCAGGATGTCCCTTCCAAAAAATCCTCCCCAAACAGCACATGACGCAAAGAAAAAAAGAGGCGCAATGAGGTAGCTGTGTGAGTAAGATTAGCGACCCTAGTGGCCGACACAAACACCGGGCCCATCTAGGAGTGGCACTGCAGTGTCACGCAGGATGTCCCTTCCAAAAAACCCTCCCCAAACAGCACATGACGCAAAGAAAAAGAAAAGAAAAAAGAGGTGCAAGATGGAATTGTCCTTGGGCCCTCCCACCCACCCTTATGTTGTATAAACAAAACAGGACATGCACACTTTAACCAACCCATCATTTCAGTGACAGGGTCTGCCACACGACTGTGACTGATATGACGGGTTGGTTTGGACCCCCCCAAAAAAGAAGCAATTAATCTCTCCTTGCACAAACTGGCTCTACAGAGGCAAGATGTCCACCTCATCATCACCCTCCGATATATCACCGTGTACATCCCCCTCCTCACAGATTATCAATTCGTCCCCACTGGAATCCACCATCTCAGCTCCCTGTGTACTTTGTGGAGGCAATTGCTGCTGGTCAATGTCTCCGCGGAGGAATTGATTATAATTCATTTTAATGAACATCATCTTCTCCACATTTTCAGGATGTAACCTCGTACGCCGATTGCTGACAAGGTGAGCGGCGGCACTAAACACTCTTTCGGAGTACACACTTGTGGGAGGGCAACTTAGGTAGAATAAAGCCAGTTTGTGCAAGGGCCTCCAAATTGCCTCTTTTTCCTGCCAGTATAAGTACGGACTGTGTGACGTGCCTACTTGGATGCGGTCACTCATATAATCCTCCACCATTCTATCAATGTTGAGAGAATCATATGCAGTGACAGTAGACGACATGTCCGTAATCGTTGTCAGGTCCTTCAGTCCGGACCAGATGTCAGCATCAGCAGTCGCTCCAGACTGCCCTGCATCACCGCCAGCGGGTGGGCTCGGAATTCTGAGCCTTTTCCTCGCACCCCCAGTTGCGGGAGAATGTGAAGGAGGAGATGTTGACAGGTCGCGTTCCGCTTGACTTGACAATTTTGTCACCAGCAGGTCTTTCAACCCCAGCAGACTTGTGTCTGCCGGAAAGAGAGATCCAAGGTAGGCTTTAAATCTAGGATCGAGCACGGTGGCCAAAATGTAGTGCTCTGATTTCAACAGATTGACCACCCGTGAATCCTTGTTAAGCGAATTAAGGGCTCCATCCACAAGTCCCACATGCCTAGCGGAATCGCTCCGTGTTAGCTCCTCCTTCAATGTCTCCAGCTTCTTCTGCAAAAGCCTGATGAGGGGAATGACCTGACTCAGGCTGGCAGTGTCTGAACTGACTTCACGTGTGGCAAGTTCAAAGGGCATCAGAACCTTGCACAACGTTGAAATCATTCTCCACTGCGCCTGAGACAGGTGCATTCCACCTACTATATCGTGCTCAATTGTATAGGCTTGAATGGCCTTTTGCTGCTCCTCCAACCTCTGAAGCATATAGAGGGTTGAATTCCACCTCGTTACCACTTCTTGCTTCAGATGATGGCAGGGCAGGTTCAGTAGTTTTTGGTGGTGCTCCAGTCTTCTGTACGTGGTGCCTGTACGCCGAAAGTGTCCCGCAATTCTTCTGGCCACCGACAGCATCTCTTGCACGCCCCTGTCGTTTTTTTAAAAATTCTGCACCACCAAATTCAAGGTATGTGCAAAACATGGGACGTGCTGGAATTTGCCCATATTTAATGCACACACAATATTGCTGGCGTTGTCCGATGCCACAAATCCACAGGAGAGTCCAATTGGGGTAAGCCATTCCGCGATGATCTTCCTCAGTTGCCGTAAGAGGTTTTCAGCTGTGTGCGTATTCTGGAAAGCGGTGATACAAAGCGTAGCCTGCCTAGGAAAGAGTTGGCGTTTGCGAGATGCTGCTACTGGTGCCGCCGCTGCTGTTCTTGCGGCGGGAGTCCATACATCTACCCAGTGGGCTGTTACAGTCATATAGTCCTGACCCTGCCCTGCTCCACTTGTCCACATGTCCGTGGTTAAGTGGACATTGGGTACAACTGCATTTTTTAGGACACTGGTGAGTCTTTTTCTGACGTCCGTGTACATTCTCGGTATCGCCTGCCTAGAGAAGTGGAACCTAGATGGTATTTGGTAACGGGGGCACACTGCCTCAATAAATTGTCTAGTTCCCTGTGAACTAACGGCGGATACCGGACGCACGTCTTACACCAACATAGTTGTCAAGGCCTCAGTTATCCGCTTTGCAGCAGGATGACTGCTGTGATATTTCATCTTCCTCGCAAAGGACTGTTGAACAGTCAATTGCTTACTGGAAGTAGTACAAGTGGGCTTACGACTTCCCCTCTGGGATGACCATCGACTCCCAGCAGCAACAACAGCAGCGCCAGCAGCAGTAGGCGTTACACGCAAGGATGCATCGGAGGAATCCCAGGCAGGAGAGGAATCGTCAGAATTGCCAGTGACATGGCCTGCAGGACTATTGGCATTCCTGGGGAAGGAGGAAATTGACACTGAGGGAGTTGGTGGGGTGGTTTGCGTGAGCTTGGTTACAAGAGGAAGGGATTTACTGGTCAGTGGACTGCTTCCGCTGTCACCCAAAGTTTTTGAACTTGTCACTGACTTATTATGAATGCGCTGCAGGTGACGTATAAGGGAGGATGCGTACCCCGAACTCACGTTCTGCAGGTTTTTTTTTTTTTTTTTTGAATTTACAAAAGATACCTTGATAAGAACAATACATCTTTGCCTATGTGAGTGGGGTACGCATCTGCAACCCCAAATAGGATATAAAAATATCTGTAGCAATTTTTTGGTATAATTATTGTACTGAACGTATTACACTATTGGGGCTATATACCCCTTCTTTTTTCCTTTTTCGTCTCTACGTGATTGAGGAGATTTCATGAGAAAGAAGATCCTAAGTGCATGAAAGAAAAAGGAAAAAGGAAAAAGATACCTTTATGAACACATCGCGCACAACGTATATGTGAGTACGGTGCGTACCCGCATAGAACTTCTTATCAATAATTATAGACCAGGATCACTGTGAAATGCCATTTAATGAAACGTCCCTGTGATTATTAGACATTTGGAATGTGGAGAATTTTTGCTATGAACTATTGAATTCGGGACTCATTATTTTCTTCATAATTGTTATTTTGGGACTTTAAGGGGAGCGCAGCAGACGGTGTACTTTTGTTTTTTGTTCTAAGAGTTGGTGTGGAGAAAGAGTGAATTCTCCTTGTACACTTTCACTGCTGTTTCCTGTGGGCGCAGTGTGCACTTTCCATTTTTTTGTATAGTATAAGGGAGGATGTTCCGAGGTGGTTAACGTCCTTACCCCTACTTATTACAGCTTGACAAAGGGAACACACGGCTTGACACCTGTTGTCCGCATTTCTGGTGAAATACCTCCACACCGAAGAGCTGATTTTTTTGGTATTTTCACCTGGCATGTCAACGGCCATATTCCTCCCACGGACAACAGGTGTCTCCCCGGGTGCCTGACTTAAACAAACCACCTCACCATCAGAATCCTCCTGGTCAATTTCCTCCCCAGCGCCAGCAAAACCCATATCCTCCTCATCCTGGTGTACTTCAACACTGACATCTTCAATCTGACTATCAGGAACTGGACTGCGGGTGCTCCTTCCAGCACTTGCAGGGGGCGTGCAAATGGTGGAAGGCGCATGCTCTTCACGTCCAGTGTTGGGAAGGTCAGGCATCGCAACCGACACAATTGGACTCTCCTTGTGGATTTGGGATTTCGAAGAATGCACAGTTCTTTGCTGTGCTGCTTTTGCCAGCTTGAGTCTTTTCATTTTTCTAGCGAGAGGCTGAGTGCTTCCATCCTCATGTGAAGCTGAACCACTAGCCATAATCATAGGCCAGGGCCTCAGCCGTTCCTTGCCACTCCGTGTCGTAAATGGCATATTGGCAAGTTTACGCTTCTCCTCCGACAATTTTATTTTAGGTTTTGGAGTCCTTTTTTTTCTGATATTTGGTGTTTTGGATTTGACATGCTCTGTACTATGACATTGGGCATCGGCCTTGGCAGACGACGTTGCTGGCATTTCATCGTCTCGGCCATGACTAGTGGCAGCAGCTTCAGCACGAGGTGGAAGTGGATCTTGATCTTTCCCTAATTTTGGAACCTCAACATTTTTGTTCTCCATATTTTAATAGGCACAACTAAAAGGCACCTCAGGTAAACAATGGAGATGGATACTAGTATACAATTATGGACTGCCTGCCGAGTGCAGACACAGAGGTAGCCACAGCCGTGAACTACCGTACTGTACTGTGTCTGCTGCTAATATAGACTGGTTGATAAAGAGATGTCTATGTAACTATGTATGTATAAAGAAGAAAGAAAAAAAAACCACGGTTAGGTGGTATACAATTATGGACGGACTGCCTGCCGAGTGCAGACACAGAGGTAGCCACAGCCGTGAACTACCGTACTGTACTGTGTCTGCTGCTAATATAGACTGGTTGATAAAGAGATGTCGTAGTAGTATGTATGTATAAAGAAGAAAAAAAAACCACGGTTAGGTGGTATATACAATTATGGACGGGCTGCCGAGTGCCGACACAGAGGTAGCCACAGCCGTGAACTACCGCACTGTACTGTGTCTGCTGCTAATATATAGACTGGTTGATAAAGAGATAGTATACTCGTAACTAGTATGTATGTATAAAGAAAGAAAAAAAAACCACGGTTAGGTGGTATATACAATTATGGACAGGCTGCCGAGTGCCGACACAGAGGTAGCCACAGCCGTGAACTACCGCACTGTACTGTGTCTGCTGCTAATATAGACTGGTTGATAAAGAGAT
The DNA here is from genome assembly GCF_028390025.1 of Pseudophryne corroboree. Taxonomy (NCBI): domain Eukaryota; kingdom Metazoa; phylum Chordata; class Amphibia; order Anura; family Myobatrachidae; genus Pseudophryne; species Pseudophryne corroboree. The sequence goes on from NC_086444.1 coordinate 1,112,206,918, forward strand.
AGTATACTCGTAACTAGTATGTATGTATAAAGAAAGAAAAAAAAACCACGGTTAGGTGGTATATACAATTATGGACGGGCTGCCGAGTGCCGACACAGAGGTAGCCACAGCCGTGAACTACCGCACTGTACTGTGTCTGCTGCTAATATATAGACTGGTTGATAAAGAGATAGTATACTCGTAACTAGTATGTATGTATAAAGAAAGAAAAAAAAACCACGGTTAGGTGGTATATACAATTATGGACGGGCTGCCGAGTGCCGACACAGAGGTAGCCACAGCCGTGAACTACCGCACTGTACTGTGTCTGCTGCTAATATAGACTGGTTGATAAAGAGATAGTATACTCGTAACTAGTATGACTATAAAGAAAGAAAAAAAAACCACGGTTAGGTGGTATATACAATTATGGACGGGCTGCCGAGTGCCGACACAGAGGTAGCCACAGCCGTGAACTACCGCACTGTACTGTGTCTGCTGCTAATATATAGACTGGTTGATAAAGAGATAGTATACTCGTAACTAGTATGTATGTATAAAGAAAGAAAAAAAAACCACGGTTAGGTGGTATATACAATTATGGACGGGCTGCCGAGTGCCGACACAGAGGTAGCCACAGCCGTGAACTACCGCACTGTACTGTGTCTGCTGCTAATATAGACTGGTTGATAAAGAGATAGTATACTCGTAACTAGTATGTATGTATAAAGAAAGAAAAAAAAACCACGGTTAGGTGGTATATACAATTATGGACGGGCTGCCGAGTGCCGACACAGAGGTAGCCACAGCCGTGAACTATCGCACTGTACTGTGTCTGCTGCTAATATATAGACTGGTTGATAAAGAGATAGTATACTCGTAACTAGTATGTATGTATAAAGAAAGAAAAAAAAACCACGGTTAGGTGGTATATACAATTATGGACGGGCTGCCGAGTGCCGACACAGAGGTAGCCACAGCCGTGAACTACCGCACTGTACTGTGTCTGCTGCTAATATATAGACTGGTTGATAAAGAGATAGTATACTCGTAACTAGTATGTATGTATAAAGAAAGAAAAAAAAAACACGGTTAGGTGGTATATACAATTATGGACGGGCTGCCGAGTGCCGACACAGAGGTAGCCACAGCCGTGAACTACCGCACTGTACTGTGTCTGCTGCTAATATATAGACTGGTTGATAAAGAGATAGTATACTCGTAACTAGTATGTATGTATAAAGAAAGAAAAAAAAAACCACGGTTAGGTGGTATATACAATTATGGACGGGCTGCCGAGTGCCGACACAGAGGTAGCCACAGCCGTGAACTACCGCACTGTACTGTGTCTGCTGCTAATATATAGACTGGTTGATAAAGAGATAGTATACTCGTAACTAGTATGTATGTATAAAGAAAGAAAAAAAAAACCACGGTTAGGTGGTATATACAATTATGGACGGGCTGCCGAGTGCCGACACAGAGGTAGCCACAGCCGTGAACTACCGCACTGTACTGTGTCTGCTGCTAATATAGACTGGTTGATAAAGAGATAGTATACTCGTAACTAGTATGTATGTATAAAGAAAGAAAAAAAAACACGGTTAGGTGGTATATACAATTATGGACGGGCTGCCGAGTGCCGACACAGAGGTAGCCACAGCCGTGAACTACCGCACTGTACTGTGTCTGCTGCTAATATATAGACTGGTTGATAAAGAGATAGTATACTCGTAACTAGTATGTATGTATAAAGAAAGAAAAAAAAACCACGGTTAGGTGGTATATACAATTATGGACGGGCTGCCGAGTGCCGACACAGAGGTAGCCACAGCCGTGAACTACCGCACTGTACTGTGTCTGCTGCTAATATATAGACTGGTTGATAAAGAGATAGTATACTCGTAACTAGTATGTATGTATAAAGAAAGAAAAAAAAACCACGGTTAGGTGGTATATACAATTATGGACGGGCTGCCGAGTGCCGACACAGAGGTAGCCACAGCCGTGAACTACCGCACTGTACTGTGTCTGCTGCTAATATAGACTGGTTGATAAAGAGATAGTATACTCGTAACTAGTATGACTATAAAGAAAGAAAAAAAAAACCACGGTTAGGTGGTATATACAATTATGGACGGGCTGCCGAGTGCCGACACAGAGGTAGCCACAGCCGTGAACTACCGCACTGTACTGTGTCTGCTGCTAATATAGACTGGTTGATAAAGAGATAGTATACTACTAATATTATATATACTGGTGGTCAGGTCACTGGTCACTAGTCACACTGGCAGTGGCACTCCTGCAGCAAAAGTGTGCACTGTTTAATTTTAATATAATATTATGTACTCCTGGCTCCTGCTATAACCTATAACTGGCACTGCAGTGCTCCCCAGTCTCCCCCACAATTATAAGCTGTGTGAGCTGAGCACAGTCAGATATATATATACATTGATGCAGCACACTGGGCTGAGCAGTGCACACAGATATGGTATGTGACTGAGTCACTGTGTGTATCGTTTTTTTCAGGCAGAGAACGGATATATTAAATAAAACAAACAACTGCACTGTCTGGTGGTCACTGTGGTCGTCAGTCACTAAACTCTGCACTCTCTTCTACAGTATCACAGCCTCAGGTCAATCTCTCTCTCTCTCTCTCAACCCTAATCTAAATGGAGAGGACGCCAGCCACGTCCTCTCCCTATCAATCTCAATGCACGTGTGAAAATGGCGGCGACGCGCGGCTCCTTATATAGAATCCGAGTTTCGCGAGAATCCGACAGCGTCATGATGACGTTCGGGCGCGCTCGGGTTAACCGAGCAAGGCGGGAGGATCCGAGTCTGCTCGGACCCGTGAAAAAAACATGAAGTTCGTGCGGGTTCGGATTCAGAGAAACCGAACCCGCTCATCTCTAAAATTTAGTTCAGATGGAATTGCTCATCATGCTAATCTATCACAAGCATTTTGACATGTTTGACACTTACTCTGAAGCTGTGTGGCACCTATTTATTATTTTTTTTAATTCATATTTGTTTTTTGTTTTTTTTTGTATTTTTGCCTACAATGATATTGCCTGAAACATTCACGCCGTGACATTTTTTCAGCATTCAGAAAGAAAGTTATTGTTATAGCAACTGTTAAAAACAAAACAAGTGAGCTATTTATGTTTTGTTTAAATCCATCTAATTACATAGCACAGACAGGCACACTGACCTGTAGAGGTGTTCAATTAGAGCTGCCAGTGTAGCTTTCTGCAGCGTTGGGAGCGTATCAATTAAGGTTTTGTACTTTACCACTCGCTCCTGCTCATCCTGAATATCTGTTACAAAAACAAAAGCGTACAAACTTAATGACTGAAGAACATTGCTATGATGACAAAATATATTTTAATTGACATTAGTTCAGAATATACTATGGACCTTATTCAGCTGCGATGCGATCCTATTCTCCCCATCCCGCCTTAGTGCACACGTGCAAGACCTGCACTGCGCAGGCACAAGCCAGGGAGATGTGATCGCATCTCACTATACGAACACCTCTGCCTGATTGACAGGAAGTGGTGAAGACATGGCCATGCAGCGTTCGGCGGCCGTGGTATTGGAAATGGGGCGGGTTTGAGGTGGCCACGTAATGTCACATGCGGCTGCTGCGACCCGAGAAATGACGACTCTGCACCTGCCTTTGCAGCCTGGCTGCGGAGGCAGGGAGGCTTCCACTAATCAGAGATGTGATCGCAATTACATTGCAATCGCATCGCTGGCATCACTTTGCACGCTGGGCGGCCTTGCCCTGTGCTGGGTGGCCCCCAGCATGCGATCGCAGCCAGTTGCAGTTTTGCTAAATTAGCAAAACTGCAACTGTAGCTGAATAAGGTTCAGTAATGCATAACGTTTACTAAAGCTAAACCTTTTACATTAAAAAACAGTGAAACCATTAAGAACAAAATAACTGTACTACGTCATTACAGAACACCACCAAATTGGGAGACAAGAGAATAAAGAGTGTTTATTTTTAACCCTTTTATCTAACATCTGTTTTAAGTCAAGGAAGCTTTCATTGTGATTTAAGTTACTATATCTACAAGTCCTGCTTGCTCGTTTTGTCCCATTTCACTTTAAGGCAGAGGATCCCAAACTCTGACAATACAGTCCACGTTTTAGGGATATCCGTGCTTGAGCAGATGACTTGACTAGTACCTCTGATCATTTGATTTAACCACCTCTGATCATTTGATTTAACCATCTGGGTTCAAGCATGGATATCCTTAAAACCTTGACTGTAATGGCGGAGTTTGGGAACATCGGCTTTATGGTCTTTACGTAATAGACTGCAAGTTTCAGAAGCTGGTGGGATTTTGGCAATTTAGCCCAGAGAATTAAAGTTGAATCCTTTAAATGGCAAAACCATCCTGGATTTGTGTTTTAAAATACATTCCTTAAATCTACACCAGTTCCTGCAAAACAAAGGATATTACATAAGGGCCTAGATGTCCATATGGGATGGGAATGGGATCCCGGCGCTTGGGATGCAAGTGGTCAGAAAACCGACAGCGGCATCCCGATGGTCAGGATTACGATGCATTAATTTTAAGGTATGTGTGCTAACCCCCCTCCCCCACCCCCTAACCTTAATCCTTACTATTTGCAGCCTAACCCTACCCCCGCAGCCTTAACCTAACCCTCACTCCCAGGATTGCTGTGTCAATCTGCTCCCCTTGTGTTACCAACCGGAGGGAGCACAACCCCAATCACCCACATGCCTCGATGATCCGCGACCCAGCTGTGATTTTAGTTACTTGGTTTGTTGGCTGCGTGGATGAGTGAATGGGAGCAGGCAGGCGGCTGCATGGTGCTGATTGTGGCTTTTCACTAGGGCAGAGGAGAGGCAGTGGAAGGACAGAGGGGGACAGCTCTAACTCGTTATATAAAATTTTGATACATGTTTCCAATATCTTTTTCTCACCTTTGTTCTCTAGTTGTTGAAACTGTTAGGTGAACACAAATGACAGACGTATGCAACTATGAGTAGATGAGGATCTCATATAAGTACTTCTTAAAATAATAAATGTTCATTTTATCACTCAGTGAGAGAGTTCAACAGGTTCTGTCAAAGAATATCTAAAAAGTAGTTGAATACTGAATTCTATAGTCCTCATGAAGACGAAAAGTTGCATCTGTATTCCTTTTATGCCAGATACCTCCTGTAGCAATATTCATATCAACTGGTTTGTTTCTATATAAACCTCTTTGCCTTTAAATCGTGATCCTCACAGAAACACATTCAGGAGAAGAGAAAAGGAAAACATTGCAGTAGTAAACATTGGGCCTAATTCAGACCTGATCTTAGATGTGCTAAATTTAGCACTTCTTCAATCAGTCTTCAGACATGCGGGGGGACGCCCAGCACAGGGCTAGACCGCCCCGCATGTCAGGCCCGACCCCCTCGCCCCCCCCCCCCACACAAGTACAATAGCATTGCACAGCAGCTATGCTTTTGTACTGGAAGAGTAGCTCCCTATGAGCGCAGCTCCTGCGCACTGGCAGGGAGCAACTCATTGCTGCCCGGGTTGCATCGGCTGCATGTGACGTCACGCAGCCACCGTGGACCACCACCCCCCCAATGGTCCAGGCACGCTTGCGTTGCCCAGACCGCACCCCCTAAATGAAGGCCAAACATCGCCGGCCCGCCCCCTCCCGCCTCTGCCTGTCAATCACGCAGAGGCGATCGCAGGGCTAAGACAGCTGTCGGCTGCTTGGCATGCGCAGGCACACTGCGGCGCTGGCACAATTAAGACCTGATCGCTGCTGTGCGGAAATGCACAGCAACGATCAGGTCTGAATTAGCCCCATAGTGTAATACTGCTTTGCACTTTTTATTCATTACAGCAGTATTACTCTATGTTTATTACAGTCTTCACTACAGCTGTCTTCAGTTGTTGTTTGTTCGTGGGTCTTTCTGCCTTTAGTTTTGTCTTCCGCAAGGGAAATGCCTGCTAGGCTTGAGATCAGGATTGACTTGGCTATTGCAGAATATTCCACTGGGTTGCTTTCACAGTATGTTTTGGTCCAATCAACTTTGCTGAATTTGACTAAATCTGAGCAGATAGTATATCCCTTGTACAATCAGAATTCATTTGGCTGCTTCTGTCTTCTTTCACATTATCAATAAACACTAGTGACCCAGTACCATTGTAAGCTATGCATTCCCATGCCATCACACTGCCTCCATCGTTTTTTACAGAAGATGTGGTATGCTTCAGATCATGACCCATCCCAAGCCTTCTCTGAACTTTTTTCTTCCCATCATTCTGGTACAGATTGATCTTAGTTTCTTTTGTCCAAAGATTGCAGTTCCAGAACTGGTCTGGATTTGTAATTTGTTTTTTGGCAAAGGCTATTTCTGGCCTTTCTATGTTTGAGGGTAATGAGACAACGGAGACAATTATTTTGCTCTGATGGAGAGATGAATACAGGTCAGTTTTGCAGATGAATTGTAACTTAGTAACATAGTCGGTGAGGTTGAAAAAAGACTAGTAGTCCATTGAGTTCAACCGGAATTATATTGCATTCCCTATTCTATTTAGGTTAAAAGCTATATCCTGGTATATCTTTTTCCATTAGAAATTTGTCTAACTCATTTTTAAACGCATTGACTGAGTATTGAGCATTGACTGCGGTATTCCACTAATTACTTTAGCCCAGGTGGAAAACATCCCATTAATCACCACTCGCTGTTCCCTGTTATCAAGCCAATTACACACCCATGTACAAATAGTGTATCCTATACCGAGCTCCCTTAATTTAAAAATCAGCCTCCTGTGAGGAAAGCTTTTGCAAAATCCAGATAAACCACATCTATTGCATTACCCTGGTCGAGATTGTCACTTACTATCTCATAAAAGCTAATCAAATTAGTTTGGCATGACTGATTCCTCACAAAACCATGCTGGTTCTTATTAATAGCATGGTAGTTAGCCAAGTAGTCCTGCATGCTGTTCCTTAGTATACTCTCCAATAATTTCCCCACTATTGATGTCAGACTAACCGGTCTATAGTTACCAGGATGAAGTTTAATATCCTTTTTAAATATTGGGACTACAGCCGCTATACGACAGTCCTTTGGTACCATGCCTGATCTAAGTGACTCAGTGAAAATCAGATACAGAGGCCTTGCTATTTCAGCATTTAGCTCCATCAGAACCCTAGGATCTAGGCTATCTGGACCAGGAGATTTATTAGTCTTAATTTTTTTTAGTCGTTCACGAACTCCTTCCTCAGAAAGATAAGTATTAAATAATGGGTCTTTATCAATACTTTTGTTATTGTTACTCACTACTCTGGTCCTCTCAAGTAAACACTGATGAGAAAAATTTGTTCAATATCTCAGCTTTTTCTTTGTCATTATTTATCAGGAATCACATTTCACTTTTTAATGGTCCTATTTTCTCTTTTTTTTTAGCCTCTTCCCATTTATGTACTTATAGAATTTTTTAGGGTTAGTTTTACTCTCCTTAGCGATTTGCTTTTTGTTTTCTATTTTATCCTTTTTGCATTTTTTGTTACATTCCTTGTAGTACTGGAATGACTCCGCCTTCCCATCTGATTTGAAAGCTTTGAATGATCACCTTTTTTTATCCATTTCTTCCTTAACTTTTTTGTTTAACCACATTGGTTTGAATTTAGTACTCTTATTTTGACTGCCCAAGGGGATGCACTTATATTTGACAAGCATCATTTTAAGAACATCCCACATTTCGGGATGCACACAACTACAGGTGATGCTGAGTCATATGCAGCTATGCTGCATAGACTAAGTTTAGTGAGGGTGTGTTGACAGAACTGCATGCTATGCAGAGATGCATGCATGCATAAATACACATGTAATCAGACAGTGCTAGTGTGCACTCAGGGGCAAATGCAGTATTTGCAGGAGGGGGTTTCCAGAGAGGGGTGAAGCCAAGCATGGGGGTGGGCACTTAAGTGACCTAGTATATGCCGGGTCCGTTAAACTATTATAGACAGACAGATAGACCAAATGTATTTTATCATAGTCACAGAGCAATCTCCATTCTAAAACTGTATTAGAAAATCACCACTGTATAGAAATTTGACAATGCCAGGTGCTATACCTTAAAGAGTTAACCAGAAGCTAGACTAAGGAATGGTTTAGCATAAACTTCTTCAAGTCTGACATTAAAGATGAAAAGCGTTGGGAACTACCCTGGACCCTCTTATGATGGACAGATAAGCTTTTATGTGTTTTTATTCTTGTACGTTTACTACCTGCTCAAATACCAAGGATTGTTATAATAAAACTGTGTATTTTTTATGCTAAACCATTGTAGGGTGTGTTATATTTGGAGACTTGCCATAGCTCCGTAACACTCTTACTAGCACAGTTTCTTGATTTGATATGCAGTGTTGAAAAACGGTACACACTATGTATTTTGCCTTCCTTTCTTTTGTTTCATGTTGCTATGGGCTACTGCATGTCAGATGACCAAAGACCATAACTATGAATTAAGTTTTGAACCTCTGGAATTATTTTTATGTAAAGTTTTAAAAATGCACTAGTAGGAGCTGGTTACTTTTATTTACTTAGATCAATGTATGTGTGACTAATAATCACACGCTGTTACTGGTTACTAGCTACCACTCAAAATTGTAGAGGAGTGCTACCATTTGCTTGAAAATATATTTATCTATATAAATTTGTCAGATTGCAAGTTATTACCTGTGCACAGATTATCCTGTTTACTAAATAAATAAATATATATATATATATATATATATAAAAATATATATATAATTTTATATATATGTATATATATATATATATATATATATATATATATATATACATACAAAGATATCGGCGGCACTCACTGGCTTTTCAAAGCCAAAAGACCAGACCAGTCAGTTAGCGCTAACAGACTGGTCTGGTCTTTTGGCTTTGAAAAGCCCGTAAGTGCCGCCGATATCTTTCTGTATAAGTCACGCTGTTTGCTGAGGAGGGCACCCAGCAGGTTGTATCTTTGGAATAGCAGTGAGTGCCGAATGCCTTGTGTACATATATATATATATATATATATATATATATGGAGAACAAACGGAGAGTGCACTCATGAATAATAAAAAATACACCATTTTTACTTGAAACATATGCTCACGTAAATCAAGGTTAAAAAAGATCAGCATGAATAGCACAGTCACTTAGCCGTTCTACAGCGATATTGTGGCTTGCTTCTCAGACGGCTCTGATTAAAGCAGGTGACGTCCCAGCGTTCACGTCTCAGGCCACTTCCCAGGAGTGCGCTCACAGTTTGTTCTCCAGTTTTTATAATACTCTGGTGGCACGGAATGGATTGAAGCGGCACTTGGATGATTTGAAAAAAACTCTGATATCCTAAGGATCTTTTGCGCAAGGACTGATCACTGGGCCATATATTCGCAGCAAACAGCGTGACTTATACACAAAGATATCGGCGGCACTCACTGGCTTTTCAAAGCCAAAAGACCAGACCAGTCAGTTAGCGCTAACTGACTGGTCTGGTCTTTTGGCTTTGAAAAGCCCGTGAGTGCCGCCGATATATTTGTATGTATATATATATATATATATATATATATATATATAGACAGTCACTGGAAATCCGGCACTGAAATAACATTATACAACAGCCTGCGTGCCCTTGTCTCGTATAAAACACATGGTTGCTTCAGAACAGGTTAGAGTTCAGAATGGACACGGCACTCCAGGACTTAATATAGAGATGTATTTAATGTCCACAAAGTTAAAGTATGCATACATACATACATATCCATGGTGAAACATCCAGAGATACAGGCCATGCAATATAAATGTGAGTCTAAGCACGTGCATATAAACTATGCAGCATTTCGGGACACAACGGTCCCTTCATAAGGTTTTGCAGGTGCTCACAGACAGAAGACAAAGGTCTTTGTCTTCTGTCTGTGAGCACCTGCAACACCTGATGAAAATACATGTAAGCGCCCTCAAATCTGTTTGTTTGCTGTTTTCTCCTGAACCTTGCTAATAGGAGGTTCTTCTAGAGGTGCTGCTCTTTCATTCTCTTAGCGCAATTGGGTACCTTCCTTTTTCCTTATATATATATATATATATATAGCTGTATAGATCAGGCGGCACACACGGGTCTTCACACAGAATAAATAAAGGACTACCGAGCCAGTTGTTCTTGATAAAGGTGGCAACACCAAAATGGTGAACTTGGAGCTGGCTTGTGTGTGTGTGTATGTATACATATATACATATATGTATAATATGTCTGTGTGTATGTATGTATATATATATATATATATATATAAATACCAAATAATAGCCTTATCCTGAGCTGTAGTATTGCTGCCCTCTAATACGATCCTTCTGTTAGCAAGGACCAAACAAAACACCACCTCCAAAATCAATCAGATGGTGCTAAAAATCACTTATACCAGCAATATAATTGACCAAATATATCAGTTTTAACAATCTATTAAATGCACATTTTATGCCCAATACAAACAGAGATAACCCTTTCAAATACACAGATCATATATTGTGTCAAAAGATTTTAGTGAAGGGTATTTTTCTCTCTCTCTTCAACCCTGACGCGTTTCATCCTATAGGGATGGTCAGTGCAGCTGGTAAAAATATATACATTTCAATGAATGAATTACAAAAATAAATGATATAAAATATGAAAAATAAATAAATAAAATGTACAAAAATTCATGACAATTATATAGAAGATTCATGACAATTATAATAAAAGAGATGAGGACATATAATCAAATAATCATGACATCATGTTAAGAGGAGATGGGGATATATAATCAAAAATGCCACAATTAATGAAAATACTAAATGATTTCAGACATTGTGAATGCACCACGTAATCAGTATGGCAAATGATACAATCCAATGCCTCATAGCAGTACATACATACATACATACATACATACATAAATACATACATACATAAAATTGCATTCACAATATCTGAAATCATTTAGTATTTTCATTAATTGTGGTAATTTTTATTATATATCCCCATCTCCTCTTAACATGATGTCATGATTATTTGATTATATGTCCTCATCTCTTTTATTATAATTGTCATGAATGTTCTATTATAATTGTCATGAATTTTTGTACATTTTATTTATTTATTTTTCATATTTTATATCATTTATTTTTTAATTCATTCATTGAAATGTATATATTTTTACCAGCTGCACTGACCAGCCCTCTGAAGAAGTCCGTATAGGACGAAATGCGTCAGGGTTGAAGAGAGAGAGAGAGAGAAAAATACCCTTCACTAAAATCTTTTGACACAATATATGATCTGTGTATTTGAAAGGGTTATCTCTGTATTGGGCATAAAATGTGCATTTAATAAATTGTTAAAACTGATATATTCGGTCAATTATATTGCTGGTATAATTGGGAAGTGATTTTTGGCGCCCTCTGGTTCATTTTGGAGGTGGTGTTTTGTTTGGTCCTTGCTAACAGAAGGATCGTATTAGAGGGCAGCAATACTACAGCGCAGGATAAGGGTATTATTTGGTATTTGTATTGTTCCTTTCTGTTAGATACCTGTAACTGCTGCTGATCACTTCAGATTTTAGGATGCCTGTTTTTAAGGATAGAACTAAAAGGTTACAAAATGTTAGACAAATATTTATTGATGAGCAAGAGATTATCTTTGTGGAGAATGATGAGGACTATTTTGGATATTTAAATTCCATGGATAGATTGTCTACTAAAGAACTTAAATGGTGGTATGATATTACCACCCGGGAGAAATATCTGGAGGTGGGAAGGATCCCTAGGGGACTTAGAATTATCAAAATGCCCGTATTTGGGAATAATCTGGATTTTTAATGGCTGAGTGGAATGCAATCTTAGATGAATGTTCTGCAAAACTAATGGGCTTAATTATTACTGAAAGAAAAAAGGAATTACTTAAAACAGATGAGGAAATCTCTAAATTAGAATTAGTTATGGAGAGGTTTGAAACCAGTGAAGAATTCAAACGAGATGCTAACAATTTACAACATAGACTTGAACATGATATCATTAACAGTAAGCACAAGAAATTTCTTAGAGTTAAGAGCGATTATGTGAATGGGAAAGTACATAATTGGTCGAATTTTGAGAGAAAACCTGATACTGCTTATAGAGGCAATGATCTTAGAGATGGCAGAGTTAACTTTAAATCTGATTGGTAAACATCCAACAGCAGACAGACGAGAAGGTCATTTGTGGAATCCCCTTATGAAGGAAGGTGGGAAAGTCATCCTATCAGAACTCATAGAAAGAGATATATATTCCAAACATCTGGTAGTAGGGATAGATTCCCCTCATATGGTGAAGGACTAGATGAACGTATTTCGTACATGTCCAACCAATATGCACCCCTGAGATCACCTTCTCCGCCTCCCAGACAGGGGTATTTTTTAGAGGAACGGAAAGAGAGATGACATTTTTTCAGGCCCAATATGGAAGAACAGTATGGAAGGATGAACACCCCCCCAAGGTACCAAAAGAGGATATCAAGTGGAAGACGAGGAAAAATAGGTGGAAGATCAAGCCCCCCAAAAAAGGAAAGCTCTTCCAAATCAGGACAAAACATGACAAGGGTCATTAACCTTTCAAAGAAAGAACTTTCTGCAGCCGAGGCCTCGGTTCTAGACAAAGGCCTCAAATTCGCACCCGATGAAAATGTAAACAAATTTAATTTGTTTATTGACCTAAACAAATTTGTAAGTAAGTTGACCATCCAGCGGCATTTCCTTAAGAATCCAGTCCCCAAATTGTCGTACGTACCCAAAGAAAAACCTGCAGTATCCCTTCCTTCTAAATTTTACCCTGTGGAATCAAAAGGTAATTACCTAGAAATCTTTTATGAATCCGTAAGGGGTGATTTCAGAGGCATGAAGGTTCATGATAAGAAGTACAATCATTACCTTAGCACTCAGGAAATCAAAGCTATCAAAGAAATTAAAAAAGATCAGAACCTTATCATCAAAGCAGCAGATAAAGGGGGATCTGTCGTCTTACAGGATCAACAATCCTACACGAATGAGGCTTATAGAATTTTGAATGATGTTGAAACATATGAGAAATTGGATCATAGCCCCCTGGTAGCTTTTCAGGAATCTCTGCAAAAGTTATTATACAAGGCCAATAGTTCTAGTTTAATCTGTAAAGAGGAACTGGAATATTTAAACACTAAACAGCCCATCATACCAGCTTTTTATCAGCTACCCAAAGTCCACAAAAATAGGGACCATCCTCCTGGACGTCCAATTATTCGGGGAGTAGATTCCCTAACGGCCAATGTTTCCCATTATGTGGACATTAAACTACAACCATATGTGAATAGATCTAAGTCGTACCTTAAGGACTCTGCAAGACTGTTGAACGACTATGTGTGGTCTGAGGGAGATTGTTGGATTACAGTGGACGTTCAGGCACTGTACTCCTCCATTCCTCATAAGAAGGGAATTGAAGCTGTTAATGATGTATTGGGAAGAGATCTTACAAAGTCTCCAGAAGAGATTTTTTTCACTTTAGAGTGTATCAAGTTTATCTTGGAACACAACTTTTTTGAATTTGAGGGTTCATATTTTCTTCAAAAACAAGGTACGGCCATGGGCACCAAGTTTGAACCTTCTTACGCCAATATTTTTATGAGTGAATGGGAAGAGAAATATATTTATGGTACTAAATATGAAAGAGAACATATAAAATGATATCGTAGATATACTGATGGCCTCCTATTTATTTGGCAAGGGGATAACCTTAGTATTATGGAATTCATTATGTATTTGAATACTAATGATGTGAACTTAAAATTCACACATAAATTCAATAGGTCCATAATTGACTATGTGGATCTAGAACTAGAAGGATCACAGTCTGGGAAGGTTACCACAAGAACTTTTTTCAAGGAAGTAGATGCCAACAGTTACATTCTTATATCCAGCTGTCATCATCCAGCATGGAAAGAAGGAGTACCATATTCTCAATTTTTGAGAATCAGGAGAAACTGCAGCAGAACAGCTGATTATTGGTCGCAAACTGATGTTTTAAAAAATAGATTTATTGAACGAGGCTATAACCTAGGATCTATTGAAGAAGCCAGGGTTAGAGCGTCTCTCCGAAATAGAGATGATCTTATGCAGGAGAAAACAGAAGTCGGTAATATTGTTCTAGTAGACCATTCATTACGCAATATTGCCTTGATATGGGAGCAATAAGAAAAACTATGGAAAGACATTGGGGTCTCCTTTTGAGAGATCCCATATTGGGACCCAGTCTCCCCAAAAGACCAAACATGGTTTATAGAAAGGCCAATAATTTGAAGAACTTATTGGTACCAAGTCAGCTGAAGCCTATAAAGGAATCCGGTTTCTCCACTAGAATACAATTAGGGAACCAAGGGGGTTGTTTCCCATGTCAACATTGCAAACACATGTCTAGCTCTCAATTCCAATTTAAATTGGATAGTGGCAACTTGTACAAACTAAGAGATAGAGCAACTTGTACGACGGAGTATGTAATCTATCAAATTGATTGTAGTTGCCTGTCTTATGTAGGGAAAACGAAAAGACAGGTCAAAATTAGGATTCAAGAACATTTGCGAAGCATAAAGAATAGGGTAATTTCACATAACCTTCCCAGGCATTTTAAAGATGTCCATGACTCTGAAGTTAAGGGTTTAAGTTTCACCATTTTAGAACTAATTAAGCCACATAGTAGAGGTGTTAACAGAGATTTGGCATTATCTCGCCTAGAAACTTTCTGGATATATACCCTCAACACCTTGTCCCCTAGGGAAGTCAATGAGGGACTAGATATTGTGTCCTTCTTATAGCTTTCCTATAGCTCTATGTTGGGTTTTTGGGGTGTTTCTTAATTCAGTAATATGGGAAGAAGATTTTTTTTCATAGGGTATTTGTATTATAAGGAATAGAGACTATACGGTATTTGTAAAGGAAAAGTACCTTTATGGACTCTTAATTATGGCTATAGTAGTATTTCACATTATTAGGACCTACAGAAACTAAACATAGATACACAGGAAGTTATAGTATTTAATTAGGACCCTTATTAATCAGGTATAGTTTAATGTAAGGATCTATATAATATTATTAAATAACGGTAACTTATTTACTAAGTGTTGGACACTTTATTATGGCTATATTTTTAGTCCATTTTATTTTTATTTATATATTTAATTAGGACATATGTAAATTATATGTAGACACATGCAGTACATTATTTCACCTAGCTTGGTCACTTGATTATGTCCAAATTACTAGTCAAATTTATTTTATTAGGTCACTAAAATTAAATAATGTACACATGGCATTCAGTATAATAATTAATCTATTCAGGACCCTTAAGAATATAAATAGTAACACAGGGGGTTTAAATCAATATTTAAAAGAGTGTGTTCAGCATAGAAATGTGTTTTTTATGGATAACTTACAAGTAATATAATCACTATAAGCATTTGCTTGTATTAGGCATAGGTTAATAATAATATTCCAGCAGGGTATCATCGATATATTTCCCCATTAATTATCTTACAGAAGTAGCGCTGTCATTCCTCATGCGTACCACCAATAGGTTGCGCGCATGAGGCATCATGTAGAACGGAGGCGACGTCTATTCTTGTGTTCCACCGCCGGTATAGGTGCAGCGCAAATGTCACTTCCGCTTAGCAGACCAGGAAGTGCGTTCCACTATTACTACAGTTGGAACGCAAGGAAATAACCTGGGGCTCCGTGCCCGTCGGTGTCCACGATTTGCGGGCCCATTCGGGCTATTTATTGGTGGGGATGATGCATGCCTTTGTAAATACGCATATGGGCATTAAGCCCTGGTTTATAACAATACCCACTGGGGGTCATTCTGAGTTGATCGCTCGCTAGCAGTTTTTAGCAGTCATGCAAACGCTAAGCCGCCGCCCTCTGGGAGTGTATTTTAGCTTAGCAGAAGTGCAAACGAAAGGATTGCAGAGCGACTACAAAAAAAAAATTGTGCAGTTTCAGAGTAGCTCCAGGGGTGGTCTTCTGTTTGCCGGCGGTCGGGCTCCCGGCGCTCAGTATACCGGCGCCGGGAGCCCGACAGCCGGAATACCGACAATTATTTTCCCTCGTGGGGGTCCACGACCCCCATAGAGGGAGAATAAAATAGTGTGGCGCGCGTAGCGCGCCACCGTGCCCGTAGCGTGGCGAGCGCAGCGAGCCCGCAAGGGGCTCATTTGCGCTCACCAAGCTGTCGGTAAGCCGGCGGTCGGGCTCCCGGCGCCGGGATGCTGGTCGCCGGGAGCCCGACCGCCGGCCAGCCGTAGTGAACCCTAGCTCCAGACCTACTCCTAGCTTGCGAACACTTCAGACTGTTCAGTTCCGGATTTGATGTCACAAACATGCCCTGCGTTTGCCCAGCCACACCTGCGTTTTTCCTGGCATGCCTGCGTTTTTTCGAGCACTCCCTGAAAACGGTCAGTTGACACCCAGAAACGCCCCTTTCCTGTCAATCACTCTGTGGCTGCCATTGCGACTGAAAAGCTTTGCTAGACCTTGTGTAAAAATATTTTGCCCATTGTGAAAGTACGTCACGCATGCGCACTGCACCGCATACACATGCGCAGAAGTGCTGGGTTTTTTTGTATCATCGCTGCGCAGCGAACATTTTTATCTAGCGATCAACTCGGAATGACCCCCATTGTGCGCTCCATTGTTTGCAAGGATGGAACGCAGGGTGGAAGTGACGTAACTTCCGGAATAACGAGAGTTATCTATTTATTTATATATTTAGGGTTTATAGGCACCAATGTCACTCACATATTAGTTTATATGGTAGGATTTATATTCATGTACATGTACATTAGTTGTGATTGGTTGTGAGATCCAGGATATGAGGTAGGAAGGGTGTTTGGTATATATTGCCCCTTAGCTCACCCATTCAGTCAGTTGCACTTTGGGAGAGCACACATGAACTTGTAAGTACTGGGCGTTGATCACTAGTAGTAAAATAGTTTAAAATTAAAATATAACTAATATTAATTTAATTTGCTGTAGGTCTAGTTCATCTGTTGATATTATCATTAATATTGAAGCTCACCTAAAGTGGGTATGTATACACGTACTTAAAATAGGGATGTAATTCATCATTATTAAAGTCTAATTGGTACATTTTCCATTCAGGATACTTACTTCTAGAGTTACTGTTTGGACCGCCACATACTATGGATAGAGGTCTCATTAGTCCATAAGTAAGTTACTTAAAGAGTACATAATGGTACTTTTTCTACCTATATGGAATGTAAATTGAAGACATGAAAATTGTCTTGTAGAATTGTTCAACAAACTTGAATATCCCTATGATTGCCATTTGAATTGATTCTATAGGTATGTACTGCTATAAGGCATTGGATTGTATCATTTGCCATACTGATAACGTGGTCCATTCACAATGTCTGAAATCATTTAGTATTTTCATTAATTGTGGTATTTTTGATTATATATCCCCATCTCCTCTTAACATAATGTCATGATTATTTGATTATATGTCCTCATCTCTTTTATTATAATTATCATGAATCTTCTAGTCATGAATTTCTGTACATTTTATTTATTTATTTATTTTCCATATTTTATATCGTTTATTTTTTAATTAATTCATTGAAATGTATATTTTTTTACCAGCTGCACTGACCATCCCTCAGAAGAAGTCCGTATAGGACGAAACGCATCAGTGTTGAAGCGAGAGAGAAAAATACCCTTCACTAAAATCTTTTGACACAATATATGATCTGTGTATTTGAAAGGGTTATCTCTGTATTGGGAATAAAATGTGCTTTTAATAAATTGTTAAAACTGATATATTTGGTCAATTATATTACTGGTATAATTGAGAAGTGATTTTTAGCGCCCCCTGATTCATTTTGGAGGTGATATATATATTTATATATTTATATACAGTGTATGTGTATATATATATAGAGAGAGAGAGAGAGAGAGAGAGAGAGAGAGAGAGATTCCGTGAATAACGGCACTGGAGACTGTCAGCAGATAAAAAATCTTGTATTAAAAGGTAGACGTTTCGGAGCTTACACTCCGTCCTCAGTACCAAATACAATCAACTAACATGACACATACAAACATTTAAATACCTGTACATTGCCGCGCTGTCCTCGCCACCGCACACCGGGTCCTCTCTTCCGGTCATCACCTCACACTTCCCCCATTTCCGCTGACGTCACCGTTGCCATGGTCACGCACAGCGTGCGTGTCACCGGCCCTGCCGCCCGGAGCTGCAGGGGATTGGATGTGGAACCGGCTACAGGAAGCCCTCTGTGCCAGTTAACCGAGGCAGATTGCAGCTGAAAATATCAAAACATACAAACAGCATATATTACAAACACAAAAATATTAATGAAAAAATAATAATAAAAATCGAAAGCAGCATCAGGAAACATACTGGCCGAAGGTGCCTATATGGGGGATATCAACATAACACTCCGGTGTATCCGCCCATAATAACACAATAATAGCCTCAAAAGTAGTTTAAATACATATATTATGAATACTTTAGTGCCCTCAGGTACCCAAACTTATACTTTATTAAATATAGCTGACCTGGCTATAACGCATTCCAATTGATTTTGTCATTTAGCCCACCTGGGGCAAATGTGTTAAGCCGCATAATCCATCTGGACTCCCTTTCCAATAGCGCCCTAGCTCTATCCCCTACTCTAAGTGTCAAAGGTATATGATCAATTCCAAAATACCTAAGATCATCGAGGGTATGTCTAGCCAACTTAAAATGGCGAGCAACTGGTTGGTCAATGACTTTGCCCTCCAGGGTTAACTTGATGACAGATCTATGTGTCCAGATGGATTATGCGGCTTAACACATTTGCCCCAGGTGGGCTAAATGACAAAATCAATTGTAATGCGTTATAGCCAGGTCAACTATATTTAATAAAGTATAAGTTTGGGTACCTGAGGGCACTATAGTATTCATAATATATGTAATTAAACTACTTTTGAGGCTATTATTGTGTTATTATGGGCGGATACACCGGAGTGTTATGTTGATATCCCCCATATAGGCACCTTCGGCCAGTATGTTTCCTGATGCTGCTTTCGATTTTTATTATTATTTTTTCATTAATATTTTTGTGTTTGTAATATATGCTGTTTGTATGTTTTGATATTTTCAGCTGCAATCTGCCTCGGTTAACTGGCACAGAGGGCTTCCTGTAGCCGGTTCCACATCCAATCCCCTGCAGCTCCGGGCGGCGGGGCCGGTGACACGCACGCTGTGCGTGACCATGGCAACGGTGACGTCAGCGGAAATGGGGGAAGTGTGAGGTGATGACCGGAAGAGAGGACACGGTGTGCGGCGGTGAGGACAGCGCGGCAATGTACAGGTATTTAAATGTTTGTATGTGTCATGTTAGTTGATTGTATTTGGTACTGAGGACGGAGTGTAAGCTCCAAAACGTCTACCTTTTAATACAAGATTTGTATTTGCTGACAGTCTCCAGTGCCGTTATTCACGGAATCTATGTTGTTTTTCATCTGGCACGGAGAGAAGTTGTACTATTTGTTGAGGAGTGCCGGCTGCTATGGATTGTTTATATATATATATATATATATATATTTATATAAATGGTATAGACTCGCTTGTGTGAAGAGGTCTCTCACCAATCAACATGCTCACAAATACAAGCGGCACTCCACGGACTTCAATGTTAAAATAATGAATTTATGGTGAAAAAAATCATTCTGGTCCGACGTTTCAATACCACGTAGGGTATATTTTCAAGGACAAATGGTGAAGCAAATTTTTTTTTTGAAACGTCGGACCACATTGTTTTTTTCACATAAATTCATTACTTTAACATTGAAGTCCATGGAGTGCCGCCTGTATTTGTGAGCTTGTTGATTGGTGAGAGACCTCTTCACACAAGCAAGTCTATACCATTTATGCATTTAAGGAGGGCACCCCAGCAATACTTAGGAGTGCCAACTAATATGGACATATATATATATATATATATATATATATATATAATTGAACTGATACTGCAGGGGGGACTAGATATACAGGGATAAGTATTTTTGGAATAGTATCACTTACAAGTGCCTCCAAGGAGATGACCAGATGACCAGATAGCGGGCTGTAGTAATAGAAGTCAGCAGTCATTGGAAGGACTGAGGCAGTCGAAGATTACAGCAGCTGCCAAGACACACAGTTAGGACAAGTGCACCGCCTGTGATTCAATGGTATTTGAAAAGGGTGGAGTCAAATTTAGGAGAGGGTTTAAATAGCGAGCTGCTGCACTGGCTTCTTTACATTAAAAAACATATTTGGTCTGTCAGGGGCGTGTGTGTTTATGGGTACACAGACCCACCCCTCCCCCCCCAGGTGCACTAGTGGCTCTGATACTGATGAGTGCTGTGAAACCAAGCATACAGGTAGGAATGGTGCAGTCGAATAGATGTGTACAACTCAGTATACTGCTAAATATTCACAATTATTTCCATTCATCCAGTACGGGTGTAAATATGGTCAACTCTGCTTGTGTCCCCAAGCCAATAATCCTGTAAATTCAGATGATTAATTTCTTACAAATCTAGTACCATGCAACATTTTCATAAATATTGGAACAATCACTAAAATGTGTGCCTGTAACTATTATATCTCATGTCCCTCACCTTAAATGGCACTAACTCTTCTCTCACCATTGGTCAGTAGAATTTCCCCTCACTCCCTTTCTGAGCCCTAATTTGCCCCCAGGCTGCATGGTGGCTACACTTTAATGAGACATGAGACTGAAACATAAAGAGTTAAACACAAAGAAAATAATTCCTACTTAGAACCTATTTTCCTTAAACACATATGACGCAAATGATTTTACCACTATTACGTACTAATACTAATATCACACAATAACAGTTGTGATGTTACACTACATTAACACCATGAACCTTTCACAAATTTCCATATCATCAAAAAAGTGTTGATTGTTAGATCCCGACCTTAACAAGTACAGGGCAAGGTCTAGATTGGGATTTTCATAAATAAGGAATATGTGACAATTTGCTACTTTTGTCACTATGTATTATTTTATTTTTATTTATGAAAATGTACCTTTAGTAAAAGATCTTGCTGTAAAACATAATTTCCATGTTATATAATACAAAAGTGCATTTTAATGCCTAACTAAAAAAACAAGCTAATCACATTGCACGCATTCTGGACAAAGACGCCCATTGTTAGTGTGATTGCAGAACACATGGTACTAGTAATAAACACAAATCTAAAAATACAAAAAAGCAACACTACTTGTTTGAATTTACTCCTGGGGGTAGATTTACTGAAGACTCTAAAAATGAAAAGTAGTGGTGCTGTCCATAGCAACCAGACAGATTCTGTCTATCATTTTCTAGGATGCAACAGAGAGATGTTAGCTAGAATTTGGTTGATTTAGTAAATCAACCCCTAGGATTGTCATCTGATTGTAGGCTTAATGGTAAGTGCCCATTGGATGCTACAGACAGATGGCGAGATCCTGCTTCTATAAATGAAAAAACTGTTTAACTGCCTGTGAATGCCTATCTCACCCATTGTTCTTACGTCCACAGCCACGACGGTCATTATTAGTATTGGGACTTCCACCAGACCCATGCCAGGAGCAAAATACCTGTCTGATATAGATGCCTCATCTCCTCCGCACACTGCGAATCAGCACTGAGGTCACACCCATGAAACTCCCAAGAGATGGAACAGTTCTGTGTCACTAGTTACCGCTTATTTCAGAAAGTGTCCATTGATGGACAGATCAATCTCTATGCTCCAGAGATGTACGTCTGTGTACAGATACCTGATCAGGAGCATGCGCAGTTGCCAAATTATTTCTTTGGTATATGCTGAAATCTGTGAGAACTAGATGCTTTGCGGCGACTTGCGTCTAACTCAGGTCCAGTTTTGGCAAAAGCCATTTAACCTGCCTATGTACTGTATTTTTTGGCATGTGGGAGGAAACCCTTGCCAACCCATCGAGAATCATTGGTGTTTCTATAATTGGTGCAATGAGTGCAGTGCACACGGGCCCCTGGGTACAGGATGCCCACACCACACCCATTGCACCCATTTTAATACTTACCTTTCCGGAGTCCAGCGTCGGGAGCTGTGATCGCGCCAGAAATCGCCACCAAAATGGCCGCCACGCATGCGTGGTAGCCAAATTGGTCTCCGGTTCATGGCGGGCGCCATGTTTCCGGAGACCTGCGCATGCGCAGTAGACTACGGCACAATGACAGTGCCGTGCAGAGGAGGGGGCCCACCCGGAGGTGCACACGGGCCCCCTCCTCTGTAGAAACGCCCCTGTGGAGAATATACAAACTCCACACAAATAGATTTCCTGGGGCTAAATGTAATAGGGTGTGAGAAGACAGAGGTGCAGGAGTTTGTGCAGGTTTGCCTGTATTTTTAAAGCGGCAAACAGGCAGCATGGTTTTGCCTTGTAAATGATTGCCACTTTAAAAATATGGCCATTCTCATACAAACTCTCGAACCTCCTGCTTCTAGCACCTTATTACATTTAGGTGGTCTTTCCGAGTTGATCGCTCGCTAGCAGTTTTTAGCAGCCGTGCAAACGCATTGCCGCTGTCCACTGGGGAGTGTATTTTTGTTTTGCAGAGGTGCGAACACCTGCAAAATCTTTTTGTGCAAAACAAGACCAGCCCTGTAGTTACTCTTCATGTGCGTTGATTCTAACGACGGAGGGACGTCTTTTGACGTCACACACCCGCCCAGCGTTCGCCCAGCCACGCCTGCGTTTTCCCAGACATGCCTGCGTTTTTCTAAGCACTCCCTGAGCGCTGGCAGGGAGCTACTGGCCGCGTCCCGGGTCGCATTGGCTGTGTGTGACGTCACAAAGACGCCGCCGTGGCCCACCCCCTCAACGATCCAGACACGCCTCCGTTGTCCGGACCGCGCCCCGCCAACAGCTTTCTATCGCCGCTGGCACGCCCCCTCCTGCCCTGCGACCGCCTCTGTCTGTCAATCAGGCAAAGACAATCGCAGCCCAGAGATGCTGATAGCATCTCACTGGGCTTCTGGGGTGCACACGCAGTGCAACCGCTGCGTGTGTGCACTCCACAAAAATATTCAGACTGCGATCGCTGCCGCTGCAGCGATCCAGTCTGAATTAGCCCCATCATGAGGATTAGGGATATGGACATAATTACTGCAGCAATATTAGCCACAATTTAGAATTAGCCTGAGAGTAGTGTCGGGCATGAAGGGCTCACCAGGAGAATACAGTGATAGAGACCCGTGCTTAAGGAGTGTGGCCAGTAACCACAGAGGCTTGGCCATACAATTAACACAATAATAGAGCAACAATGTATAATATAAGTGCACAGTCTAGCAGTGGTGCCCACACAGAGGTGGGTTTAAACCTCATGGAGCCCTAGGCAAGACAGAGATCTGGGGACCCCCCTACCCAAATAATCCATAACACTATATTTTCATTAGAGTCCAAGGGGTAAATTTACAGTACTAAAGCTTTTTAAACAGAGAATTAGTGATGTTGCCATAGCAATCAATCAGATGCAGTCTATCATTTCTCTATTGCCTTTTAGAAAATGATAGACAGCATCTGATTGGTTGATATAGGCATCATCACCAATTCTCTGTTTTAGAAGCTTTATTAAATGTACCCCTGAGTTTGGCTATTATTCCCCCATAAGAGTAGTGGGAGCTTGGTGATCGCACCCCCACCCACCTTGCCCCACCATCAAATGCGGCAGACCTGGATCACCCATTTATTCATACACCTGTGCACGTTACAATGAGATGTCAGCATTGCACTGAATGTTCCAGTTTGTTAGCGTTTTCTTTCTTTTTAATTCCTTCCCAATTAAGAGAGCTTCTTCAAAGATATAAGACTTTCAGTTAAGCTTAACTGGCCTCAAATTAACATCAAAAGGCTTGATGCATATGTTAGTGCCTCAGTCTAACCTCCCATTAACACACTTATGTTTGCCTGCAGCACCTGCTGGCTGAAGTACTCTCCTTTTACACAATAAACAAGGGCCACCCCCTAAGCTTTCTGCATTGTACCTGAAGGTGAATAAATACTACATGCATTTATACAAGACACTTATGATTTTGCAAAATGCTTAATCTCCTGACAGCCTATCCCCCAGTCTCAGACCATCCTTCTCGGCTACCCCACCTCCCAACCATCCTCTGCGGCTACCCCATCTCCCCCCCTAAACCATCTGACACGGCTACAAACCCACCATTCAACCATTCGCCACCACCGCTACCCCTGACCATCAGCCACTGCTAGCAAAAATCCCATCCCTGGGCTTTTGCTGCCAGTAGCGAATCCCCTCCAAAAAAATATTCACAGTACCTGACACGGAATAAACACTATACGCATTTATACAAGGTACTTAGCACTTATTATTTAGCAAAGTGCTTAATTTCCTGTCAACCTATCCCCTCCAGCAATACATTGCTACTACCACCCCCCTCCTCAACCATCTGCTGCTGCAAACCCCCCTCTTTGACTGTCCGCCACTGCCCCCCCCCCCGACCGTCTGCCGCTTCTACCTCTCCCTACGCCGTTAGCACCCTTCCCCCCCCCACATACCTTCTTCTGTCTTGTCGGCTCCTCTCCACGCAGCGTACTGTGACAGTGCACTGTCAAAAAGGGAAAGGAGACAGAGTGGCGTGCAGAGCCAGCTCAAGTGAAAATGCACTCCATTCAATAGACCTGACGGCAAGCTCCCTGGGACGCGCCTGGCCCCATGTGTTCTCTTGGGCTACTTTATCCACTACTAGCCCCACTAGGGATTTCCCCTGTATACCTGTGGGCCAGTCCAACCCTGGCCGATGCTACTTACTGCCAAAACAGCTGCATTGCCGCACAGCCGAATGTCTACATTTTTATCATGTCAACATTTCCTCAGTGTCAATATGTTGACAAGGCCAATTTAAACATGCTGACCACGTTGATAGATAAAGCATGTCAACATTATGACCATGTTAACATTCAACTGTCAACATGATGAATGTTGACATTCTAACCATCAACAAAATATAATGTACCCCACTATTATGTAGAAGTACTGAGAACAGCTTGCAAACCCTTCAATTCATTTTTATACATATTGGGAACTGAACTGGTTACACAGAGGAATCACTGACTAGATAACAATAACATAAATAATCAGGAATAGGGGGGGGGATTCAAAGTATTAACCACTTCTTAACATTGAAGGTGAAATAAAATAATAGAATGTTACTAAATACAATAATGAAATAGTTACTTAGCTACTGCATCAGGCGGTTTTGCAAGCAAAACAAATGCAGAGTTACAGTAAGCCAGAGGCTAAGATAGCACTCCTGCAGACAGGTGCTGCACATTACATTCTAACAGCATCTATAGGCCCCCAGGGTCATATGTAGTACTTTAATATTGCAATGAAATATAAAGAGCCTGTGAGAACTATC
Organism: Pseudophryne corroboree; assembly: GCF_028390025.1. Taxonomy (NCBI): domain Eukaryota; kingdom Metazoa; phylum Chordata; class Amphibia; order Anura; family Myobatrachidae; genus Pseudophryne; species Pseudophryne corroboree. Next base: position 1,112,232,476 of record NC_086444.1, read on the forward strand.
TCATGCGGACAGATTGAGACACTGAACAGTTGTGCAGATGAAAAAAACAAAAACTTTTATAAAAATAACAAGAGACAAAAAAGAGTCTCTTAATGTATTATATTGTGTGTGATAACATATGTTGCTTATATTATCCATTCTCTGTAAAGTGGTAGGTTCAATGCTCTGTCTTCTGTGACAGCAAGATGCTTTATTCTAATTTTACAGCAAAGGAAGCTTACTCTAATAACATTATGTCTTCTATCTCAGGGGATTTTAAGCAAAAATCTTTCACTTAAATAAACATCTTTTACTTAGTAGATGCATTCGTTCAAATGAATAATGAAACAACTATTTCTGGAACACAGTGTCATTACCTAGGGCAGAGATCCAATATGGATATAGTTCTTTTGTCAGAAGTGCATCATCTATTTCATATAAAAAACATTTCAGCACATCAGTCACGTCTTCCAGATGATGTTTTCCGACTTTTAGTTTAATGCTCCGTGCATCCTTTTTAAAGTCTTCCAACAACTCCCTTACTTTCAGCGGGTCCCCGTTCTTAAGATACAGAGATTTGCTTCCCAAGCCTTAATATAAGGAGACATCAAAATAAACATGTCTAAGTGAATTATAATAATGTATGGTAAACTGACATTTACTGAAAAATGTAAAATCTGTCTTGTAAGCTATACTCAGCACAAATAACACGGAACTGTGTTTTACAAAAAGTAACAGTTTAAATTCATGAATTATTACTGTAGCGAGAATACAAAGCAAAGTGCATTGCTAACCAAGTCCGATACAGTATTACTGCTTAGGGAACAGCTTTCAAAGGGCTCTAGTTATTATTATTTTTACAGTGGCCCCTTTATATTGTTTGTACAAGATATCCTTTGCCACATACCTCTTATTTTATTACTAAACCTGTCCCATTCACTCCTTTACTATTTTTTTTTACACGAGCTTTTCACCATAGGGGGTAAATTTACTAAAGGGTCTGTCCCCCTCTGTCCTCTCTCAGGTTTCCAGCTGCCTCTCTGCAATCTCCTCCTGGATGTCTGAACGCTCTCTAAAGCTCAACATGGACAAAACGGAACTCATCATCTTCCCCCCATCCAGAGCAACACCCCCGACCAATATCTCCATCATTGTTGACAACACCACCATCTCCCCCGTTCCCCAACTCCGCTGTCTGGGCATCACTCTTGACTCCTCCCTCTCCTTTGCACCCCACATCCAAGCTCTGGCACAATCCTGTTGTTTCCAGCTACGCAACATTGCTCGTATCAGGCCATATCTCTCCCAGAGTGCAACTAAACTCATCATCCACTCACTGGTCATCTCACGACTTGACTACTGCAATGTCCTCCTCACTGGCCTCGCTTGCTCCCATCTTGCTCCCCTCCAATCTGTCCTGAACTCCGCAGCTAGGCTTATCTTCCTCTCCCGCCGCACCACATCTGCCACTCCCCTTCAACAAAATCTACACTGGCTCCCATTCCCCTACAGAATCCTCTTCAAACTCCTCACCCTCACATACAAGGCTATCTCTAATTCCACTACTCCCTACATCTCCAACCTCCTTTCCCTTCATACTCCCTCCCGCCCCCTACGGTCGACTAATGACCGTCGCCTCTCCACCGCCCTGGTCACTGCTTCCCATGCACGAGTTCAGGATTTTGCCCGTGCTGCACCCCTTCAGTGGAACGCACTCCCCCGCTCCATTAGACTCTCCCCAACCTTGCAAAGCTTCAAACGGGCACTAAAAACCCACCTATTCATCAAAGCATACCCTCCCGATGCATAACCCAGTGCTGAAGCCGCGCCTCCACCCCCCTGCCTCATGCCGTGAACATCTCAGCTTTGCTTGCATACTGCCATCAGGATACCTCCCACTTGCCTGCACCTCTTGTCATCTGTCTGTCGCCCCTCCCCATTAGATTGTTAGCTCTTCAGAGCAGGGCCCTCTTTCCTCTTGTTATCTAAGCCCTCGTCTCAACACATTTCACTCACAGCTCTCCCCTACTCAACGACCATCTTTATCCTGCTAGTAAAGGCTCATCTCCATCTATGGCCACTAGCCTCTAGTAGGACGATGATCACTCCCTCAATACTTACATCTTAGCTGTATTATGTCTTGAGAATGTGTGGTGCTCTGTTACCTGTACTCTATTTCTGTTATTTATGTACTGTAATGCAATGTTTTGTCCCCTGTACTGTCCTTTGTACGGCGCTGCAAAACACATGTGGCGCCTTTTAAATAAAATGTAATAATAATAATAATAATAGATCGATTTTAAATCGATGTTGTGTTTCAGGGGCTAAATTGCACCTTTACAGTACTAACATTTATAAATCTATATAAAAAAATGCCTATTAGTAAATATGCATTTCAGCCCTGAAGCACAACACCTATTTAGATCAATGTGGATCTATTTATAATCTGTCAACCACTTAACTGTAATTGCCTAATACTTTTTTCAAAATCCACTCAGAAATGGCCAGATTTTTGTTATTAAATTAGGTTAAAAACATTTATTTAAAACATGCAGTATCCAACACAAGTTTATTTTTGTAAAAAAAAAAAAACACCCTGGTTCAAATATTGATGGCCAATATATCAGTACACCGATCATCAAAACATTGCACCCATTGTGTCTCCACATGTTCCAACAGCCTGGTGTACACAGGGAAGGTAAGGGTTTCTTGTTTGACATACCCCCAGTGACTGCTAATCTCTGCAGCCGTGGGGTGGGGGGTGCTTCCGGACTGCCCTATCACTAGTGGTAAGAAGCACAGCAGGCACTGGCAGAGGGACAGTGAGATTCAGTTGCGGGAAGGTTACCTTTGTAGGCCTCACAGCAAAATGCCTCTAGAGAGACACCTCTCTCCACAGTGGTTGTTCATTTTATACCACATAATATTGCCTTAAGCTGGGTCCCCACTGGGATGACGGGGATTCGTGTGTACCCAGCCTTAGTTCATTTTATGCAATATGCAGTAATAGTGCCCTAGTTCATTTTATGCCCCATATTAGTGACCTAGGCCCTTATTCAGTAACACCCGGAGATTACCAAAAATCACAAACAAGCAATATTCGGCAATCTGCGCATGTGCTGCGGCCGCATAGCACATTTTCAAACCCTCACAGGGATGCTATCATGATGTGATTGACAGCTGTGGCTATCGGGGGAGGGGGGCATGGAAGCAGTATTGAGAGGGCATGGTCTGGACAACGGAGGCTTGTCCAGACCATTTTTGCATGACATCACACGCAACCGCTCTGAGGGAAAAAAGGCCAGCAGTGCAACAACATACGCAGCCATGCTGCATATGCAGGAGTTATCCTCAAATTCCAGTTCAGCGATGCGGGGCAGGACTTTGCATGCTGGGTAGCCTTGCCCTGAGCTGGGCGGCCCCCGCATGAGACCTTCAGCAGATTCTGCTTTTTAGGCAGACTGGGATTAAAAACAAGCCCGGGAAATTTATTGAAGCAGCCCCAATGGGGGCGTGGTCTGATGAGTGGTGGGATCTGTTGAAGGGGCGGGATACCTCCTTATAGGGCCTGATTGTATGCAATTGCGGACTTCCTTGTCTTTTTCTGCAGTTGTGTCTGAGAGCAGGGGCAGATGGAGAACTAAAAGTGGCCCTGTAAGATTTTGTAGAAGTGGCCCGACATGGGCAGCATAAGAGGTATAACATATCGTGTAGCCTACTCTCTAACAGTACTGGGATTACTGATTAGCTCTGATGGTCTGTAAGTGTGAAATAGGATTGTGGGAGATGCCTCATATCAGTGTGGAGCTTTACTGAGAGACAGAGATTGCCACTGAAGACTCCCCCTTTTCAAGCTTAGGAACTTGGGAGTTAATTCAGACCTGATCACTGTTGTGCAATCAGGTCTGAACTGCGCATATGTATGCACCGCAATGCGCAGGCGCGATGGTCCGCAGAGATGGGGAGCATCGGGCAGTGACGGGATGGTGCAACAAATCGGATCGCACCGGCAAATGCAAAAAGATTGACAGGAGGAGGGCGTTTGTGGGTGTCCGGAAAAACGCAGGAGGAACCCAGTGTTATGTGGGAGGATTTGTGACGTCAGCTACGGCCCCGATCATTGCAGCAGCTGAGTAAGTCCTGGGCTGTTCAAAGACTGCACAAACTGCTGTTTATGCAGCTCTCTTGCACATGCGATCACACACCTGCACAGCGAATTCCCCCTCCCCCTGTAGGCAGTGACTACCTGATTGCAGGGATGCAAAAAATGCACCATAGCGATCATGTATGTTTTACCCCCTTTGTACACAACTAACTGTATGACCTGAGCGCAGGGCCCTCTAAACCTCTGGGCCTGATAGCAATGGCACCCACTATAGTTATGACAATGCTTCCAGCAGCTGCCCAGTGTCACCACCTTTATATGGGAGTGATGAGGCTAGGATCTCTGTTGGTGATTCATGACCTGTTTGTTGGATCTGAGACAGTTACCTTGCATGACCCCATGGGTCACACAGCCAGCCGATGGTGATGTTGCATCCTAGGATGCAGCTCAGATCACTAATGCAAGCAGGAGGTATAACAATATTAGGCATTACCATATACGTGCTATCCCTGCTGCTTCTATGTAAACAGCAGTGATAGCAACTCCAATCACATATGAATTAGGTCCCAGATGCGACCATGTCAGGGAAAGCCCAGCTGGGCTTTCCAATTCCCTTGACAGACTTCACCCCCTCAATAGACCCGGCCACCATTAGGGCTGATTCCATAAATTTCCCTGGCTTGTTTTCTATCTCAGTGTGCCCCTGGTGGTATTGAAGGTCTAGGGAGCTGATTAGCACTCTAGAGAAGACATGGGGAGTGTGCAATTGAACAAACACAGTATGAGGTGACCAGGGTAATTAAATTGTCCAAGAGGTTTATAGAGTGGAGAACTTGCAGGAGCGGTGATAGACCATGTTAAAAACAGCCATGAGATAAAGAAAAATGAGTATACAGTAGAGGCCCATGAGATTAGCAGTGAGGAGGTCATTGATGACCTTGGTGAGGGAAGTTTCCTGGGAGTGAAAGCATCAGTGACCAGGCTGGAGTGGGTCAAGGAGGGAATGGAAAGAAGGTATGGAAAGAATGGATGGAGATGAGGTGATCATAAACAACATATTCAAATAGCTTAGAGGCAAAGGCAAGGAGAGAAATTGAGCACTAATTAGAGATTGAAGGTCTGTCAAGAGAAAGTGTTTCTTAAGAATGAGGGAGGCTAGTACATGTTTGAGTAGGTGCAAGGGAAGGAGCTTATGAAGGCAGGGGAGGAAAGAAGAAAAGGAGGGTTTGGACTTTGACCCCTGTGACTCCCTGTGTGGGAACAAGGATAACTAGATTGCTAGATCAAGTGACTGGAGGAGAGGAGGCATCAGAGGTATGTCAATGAAACATCAGTGGTACACCAGTGGGCCGTAAAACCTGACTTGGCTGTGATCCAGGGCCCTCATTCCGAGTTGTTCGCTCGGTATTTTTCATCGCATCGCAGTGAAAATCCGCTTAGTACGCATGCGCAATGTTCGCACTGCGACTGCGCCAAGTAACTTTACTATGAAGAAAGTATTTTTACTCACGGCTTTTTCTTCGCTCCGGCGATCGTAATGTGATTGACAGGAAATGGGTGTTACTGGGCGGATACACGGCGTTTCAGGGGCGTGTGGCTGAAAACGCTACCGTTTCCGGAAAAAACGCAGGAGTGGCCGGGGAAACGGTGGGAGTGCCTGGGCGAACGCTGGGTGTGTTTGTGACGACAACCAGGAACGACAAGCACTGAAATGATCGCACAGGCAGAGTAAGTCTGGAGCTACTCTGAAACTGCTAACTCGTTTGTAATCGCAATATTGCGCATACGTCGGTCGCAATTTTAAGAAGCTAAGATTCACTCCCAGTAGGCGGCGGCTTAGCGTGTGTAACTCTGCTACATTCGCCTTGCGAGCGAACAACTCGGAATGAGGGCCCAGGTGAATACCACAAGCTTTGCTCGTGGTTGGTTTCGCTAAAATCTGCTCTGACTTGGTTGTGATCTAGTGGGATGCTACAATTTGACTGCAGTCTCCACTTTTCTATTTTCCTGAAATAATGGGGGTAATTCCAAGTTGATCGCAGCAGAATTTTTTATAGCAATTGGGCAAAACCATGTGCACTGCAGGGGAGGCAGATATAACATGTGCTGAAAGAGTTAGATTTGGGTGGGTTATTTTATTTCTGTGCAGGGTAAATACTGGCTGCTTTATTTTTACACTGCAAATTAGATTGCAGATTGAACACACCCCACCCAAATCTAACTCTCTCTGCACATGTTATATCTGCCTCCCCTGCAGTGCACATGGTTTTGCCCAATTGCTATCAAAAATCATGCTGCGAACAACTTGGAATTACCCCCAATGTACTGCACCATTGGGAAAATGGTATTTGAAAAAAAATATGTAGAGCCTATAATAAAATGTGGGAGTAATAATTTATATGTTCAAAATAAGGCTAAAACAGTAAAATGTATTTTCTTTCATGAATCACATCCGTACATTCAGAGTAATTAATGAGGCTTACTGAAAAATCTATGTGATGATATCTACCTGCGCCATGCAATGGCTTACTCAGCTTGTGATAGTATTTGTCTTTAGGCATAAACATCTCTGAATAACAAAATACAGGGCTGCATTCCAACAAATATCAACATTTCTAAAAGGTTAATTATAATTTCTCAGAAAAAAACAAGTTTCTATGTCTTACATTGTTGCAGCTGCTTGCTATTCATATATTAAAAATATACATATTTCAACAGGCTCACAATTACCTAATATCATTCAAAAACAATCTGCTGAACATAAACTCTGTATTACCTACCATACTGTGTAACAAATGCCATACAGCTATGCACAATAATTGGAATGTTGTTTTTGCAGAGCTGCTGATCCTGTAGCGCATTGCCATCTGTACTTGCTGCTTTTTCAATTGCACAATGCCAGACCATGAAATCCTGAATCGTATGTCCATGGATATATAATGTCCTGCACGTTGAAAAATGAAGTGAAGAAGAATTATACTAAATATAAAAATGACCAAAACACTAAAAATAAAAGATACTACTGTATGTTACAACTGTGCATAAAATGTTATAAATATGTAAATTGACGTATTAACAGTTTACCTGTTCAATCACAAAATACAGATCTGGTGTCTTTAATGAGTTTCCAATTAATCATGTTGTCTACTAAGAATATGTTTGCCAATTTTTGTAGAAGGGAATAAAAATATACCCAAAGTGACAGTGATTTATGGTAACACTTCAGCTCTCTATTTGAACAGGAGGGGCAGTTTTGCCTGCTGAGGCAGAATGTTAGGTAATTAAGGGGTCTATTTACTAAGCCTTGGATGGAGATAAAGTCGATGGAGATAAACTACCAGCCAATCAGCTTCTAATTGCTATGTCACAGGCTGTGTTTGAAAAATGACAGTTAGGAGCTGATTGGCTGGTACTTTATCTCCAGCGACTATGGGGGGTCATTCCGAGTTGATCGCTAGCTGCCGTTGTTCGCAGCACATCGATCAGTGAAAAAAATGGCTAATCTGCGCATGCGTATGCACCGCAATGTGCACGCGCGACGTACGGGTACAAAGAGCATCGTGGTTTTGCACAGGTTCAACTGAAGCTTTCAGTCGCACGGCTGAACGCAGGAAGATTGACAGGAAGGGGGCGTCTCTGGGTGTCAACCGACCGTTTTCAGGGAGTGCTTAGAAAAATGCAGGCGTGTCGGGGAAAACGCAGGCATGGCTGGGCGAACGCTGGGCGGGTGTGTGACGTCAAAAGCCGTCCCACCGTCAGACTCAACGCACAAGAGGAGTAACTACGGGCTGGTCTTGTTTTGTACAAAATGATTTTGCAGGCGCTCTGCTGCACAGGCGTTCTCACTTCTGCAAAGCGAAAATACACTCCCCGGTGGCACGTCTGCTAAAAGTAGCTAGCGAGCAATCAATTCGGAAAGACCCCCTATATCTCCATCAAAGGCTTAGTAAATAGATCTCTAAGTGGTATAAAATGAGTCAGGGCAGTGAAAAAAATATATACATAGGCCCAGATTTATCAAGCCTTGGAGAGTGATAAATTGCACAGTAAAAAAGCACCAACCAATCAGCTCCTAACTGTCATATTACAGGTTGTGTTTGACAAATGACAGAAGCTGATTGGCTGGTACTTTATCAACATGCAATTTATCACTCTCCAAGGGTTGATAAATCTGGGCCTATAATTTTTTGCTCTTGTATCATTTTTTAAACTGTGTGCTGCTGGTACAGATAGTCCATACAAAGCCCTGGGTAATCCATAGCTACCCCCTAGACATACACAAACCACTCGTGACCCTGAAGATGATACGTTTCTTATAAAAAAAAAATACATTTTTATTTCTCCGAGCACAAGATATTTGAGCTGTTAATACCTGTATGTACAGTACACAGCAGATTTGTCAATAATCCTGATGAAAGACATTGATATATTAATAGCAGAAGGATGGATTTTATGAGTGGTGTATTTCTATGATGCTGTTGCCTGAGTATCATATACCAAATTAAAGGCCTTATTACATAGATTTGCAGAAAAATATTGGCGTTGTAATTGGTTCCTTCGAGTTATGTGGCAAAACGTCCATATGTCATTTACTATGCATCACCATTGTGCTCTGGAAAATGTGACTGTTGATGAACTCTCCCTGTGCATCTGCCAGGTGACCTAGAACATGTGAAGTGCTGGGTGGTTTGGAAACTATGACAGTTATGTGCGGCCACCCACTAAGCAGGGATTTTTTTACTCCTAAGGCGGTAAAAAGGGGTAAAATTCCCCCCAGCAAACCTTTGTCCAGTTGAAACCGGCACATCAGCAAGTTGTTATATATTAGCCTTAGTTTGCAAATGGTTAAATAAAGAGACCAATATTTTGTAGACATATATAATGGTAGATGCTCAATCAGCTTAATTATATCATTCAGGTGCTTGAAAGGGAGGGGTATTTCACTGATAGTATGCTGCATTGGGCATTCTGGCTTATGCTGGTGTTTTAGGGTGCCACACCCTGCACCTAGATATAGCGCAAGGGACCCCTAATATACAGAGACGCTTTGATGCGGCTTTGGGGCTTATTCACACATTTGCGCAAATATGTGTAACCAAGATCTCTGAATTCTAATATTATGTTGGATTTATAGGGATTTATATCTGGTTACTGTTATCATTCAGGGTGCTGGGGGAAACAATGTCTCTCTTTTTTTCTTGCTTAGAAATACCCCTCCCTTTCGAGCACCTGAATGATATCATTCAGCTGATTGAGCATCTACCATTATATATGTCTGTTGTGAGAGGCAGAGAGGTTCCTGCATTAGGAGGAGGTGCAGGCCCTGACATGCCACATGGAGCATTATGGGGTTGCTCCAAGGTAGGTAGCTCTTAGCTTAGACATATTGTAGTAAGGAGCCATTATCATGTGGCTCCTTGCTGGTTAATCATAGACCCAGATTGGGGTAATGGAGGTGTGAGGTGTGGTGCCTCTGGACTGGCTGAGCTGGATGGCTTTAGTGTGGCATGCCTTTACATTCTATTAACACTTTTCACTTATTAATTTTGTAACACTATTTCTCTATTTTTATTACATTTCATTTTTGTATGACCTTCTTTATAGCTTTGGCTTCCTAAATACTAATTTATTAACACTATAGTTTTTTCACTGGTATGCTGCCCTGGGCTTTCTGGCTTATGCTTGTATTTTAGGGTGCCACACCCTGCACCTAGATATAGCGCTAGGGACCCCAAATAAACAGAGACGCCTTGATACGGCTTTTGGGCTTATTCACACATTTGCGCAAATATGTGTAACCAAGATCTCTGAATTCTAATATTATGTGGGATTTATATCTGGTTACTGTTATCATTCAGGGTGCTGGGGGAAACAATGTCTCTCTTTTTTTCTTACCAATATTTTGTACTCAGCTAATTATCATGTATAATTGTAATGTAAAACCTGTTAGTGTATGTGAACTTTTACTTATATTGTTGGAATCTTATTAGAAGCTACTTACATAAGGGAGATTTTACTGGTTGAAGGAGCATTAAAATTCAAACTGAACCAAGGTTTAGAAAGCCAGCTCCTCTGACATCACAGGGGCTAACTCAGACTGGATCGCTGCAGCGGTAGTGTTCGCAGTATGAAGTCCCTTGGGGAGTGCGCACGCAGAGGCTGTCGTGGGGCGAGAGGGGGTGTGCCAATGGCATTAGAACGCCATTGGCGGGGTGTATCTGGACAACGCAGATGTGTCCAGACCATTGTGCGGGCGGGCCACTGTGGCTATGTGACGTCACACGCAGCTGCTGCGACCCAGGACACGGCGGGTAGCCGCCCGGCTGCACTTTAGGATGTGCACTAGCTGCGCAGACAGGAAGCTACTTGCTGGGAGCTAAGGCACCGCAGCCAAGCAAAACTATCGCATCCGTGCTGGGGAGGGGGGGGCAGAGCAAGACATGGAGGGCGGACTAGCCCTGTGCTGGGCGTCCCCCCGCATGTCTGAGAAACTGATCGTAGATGTGCTGAATTTAGCACATCTACAATCAGATCTGAATTACCCCCACAGTCACAATGGTTCTGAATCTCTGATTTACTGTAAAACATTATTCTTATCTGTATTTTATTTTCTCTATGTTAGGCTATTGCTGAATTAATGTAATAGAATCATTACCTTCCATTTTCAACTAGTAGCACAACATTTTTCTTTTCTCCATTTATCACAGATGAGCTTCTTGCTAGAAAACAAACAAGTTGCAAGTTAGTAGGGAATTACCGCTATAGCTCTTCCGCAGTAATTTTGGTAGCACAAACACTTACTATGTACTACTGTCTCCCATATGTGATTTTCACAACACAATATTTTCTCTCTACTAGACAATGTTATGTGCATGGCAATAAAATGTCAGCACCTATAGCACTCCTTTATAGGTGAAAAGTGTCTGTGCATCATCATTTGTCAACTGCATGCGTGGGATGCGTGTTTTTCATGTGTTGAGGTGAACTTGGTTTAATTAAATTACCGTGCATAAAGATTCAGCTTATTTTGCTTTGGCAACTGTGTGCTGCACTGTCTGCCAAAAATGTGCCTATAGTGTTCAATTAAATGAATAGACTCCTGCTCAGCACAACATAATGACTCAAAAAGCAGTTTACAAAGTACAGATTCCTTTTTGTGGTATTGACGTTCTTTCCTTAAACTTTTCATATGTTGGACAGAGCACAGTCACTAATGCAGACAACAGGCTTTTACATTCCTGCACTCTGCATGGGGACATGACTGCATTGTGGTGCCCATGTGTGTTTTTTGCCTTTTCATTAAATAAAGCACATACTGTACTGGACAGTGGACACACAATGTGTTAGTATTATCTAGAGTCCAGGTTTTAGTTTTTAATTCTTTTTATTATACAAATAGATCTACGGTTATCTTGGCTTCTCTGCTGCGCCTAGGTGCATCATGGTTTATTTACATAAGCCCTTCATCTATTGTTCTCAGCTGCAATTCAATACAGAGAACAATACAGCAGGGGATTAAGTCATTACAGCAGGGGATTAAGTCCGACTGCCCAGCCTCAATTAATCCTATTAAAGGCCAAGATAAACGTGGACCCATCTGTAGCAACAATAGAGAACATATGCAATAATAATACTAAAAAACATGGGTATACAGATACAGTATATAGAAATGAGCAATAGTGCAAAAAGGTTGGACCAGCTTATCACAGTTTTCTAAGGGCCTAATACAGGTTGGATCGCAATATGTGTTCAAACCGCAAAAATTGCTAAAAAGATGCAGGCGCAAGCCCGTCCTGCGCATGCGCCCACATTTTCTGTGGGGGGGCCGCAGAAAATGCGATCACCTCTGCCTGTCAATCAGGCAGATGCGGTCGCTGGGCGGGGGGTGGCAACGGTATTTTCTAGGCAGAGACAGAGCGCTGCGGGGGCGGAGGTGGCCAATCGGGGGCGGCGTCAGTGAAACGGGGGGCATGGCGTGGACGTGATCACGGCAGCATCATAAACTAGGCTGCGGGCCTCCTGCAGGCACAGCTAAGCTGCGCTGGCAGGAGGCGACCTTAATTTCTGCTATCAAGCAGAAACTGCGATGCGATCGCAATTTCTGCTTGATGAAAGGGGGGAGGTGGCGGTCAGCATGAATTTGCAATCCTTACTGAATTAGGTCCTAAGTCTTATGTGGGTTGCACAGAAACAGGTATTTTGGTCAGGAAGAGTTGTGCCAAAAGGGCCAAAACCTTATGTCAGAGGATGGACACCTTGGGGAAGTCATACCAAATGTAAAAGTAAGACCCAATGGGCGGAATTCAAATGTTTGAAAAGTCGGTTGGGTGTCTGTTTTTTCCTGTCTACTAGAATTCAGCATAGATTGGAGGATCTGTAGTAGAGTACATCTGGTGCACTAGTTTTGAAGGAACCAAATAGCCATGTAGTGTAAATCTTGAAGTTAGTTTCCCTTAAGGGAAGTACTGTACTTATAGAAGATTTGGTTTAGAGATGAGCGGGTTCGGTTTTCAGAGAACCAAACCGTACCGAACTTCATGCTCTGAACCCGATTCCGAGCCCGGCTCGTGTTTTCCCGGCTGATTCGGAAACCCGAATGAGGCAAAACGTCATCATCCCACTGTCGGATTCTCGCGGAATTTGGATTCTATATAACGAGCCGCGCGTCCCCGCCATTTTCACTCTGGCATTATAGAGTGTAGAGAGAGGATGTGTCTCTGTTCTCTCAGTGCCCTCAGTATCCGTGGCTTGTGCTGAATCTGTCCAGTCACAGTGCTTGTGTCCTCTGCTGCCATATGTCCAGTGCTGCTGTATAGGGTGCTCTGTTGTGCTGTATCAGTTCAGGGTGGTGTATTGTGCTGCATCAGTCCAGTCACAGAGGTGGTGTCCTCTGCTGCCATATATCCAGTGCTGCTGTTTAATAAGTCCCTTACAGTGTTGCTGTGTTGTCCTGCATCAGATCAGTGGTAGTGTCCTGGACATCAGTCAGTCCAGTGACCAGTCACAGTGGTGGTGTAATCTGCTGCCATATGCCCAGTGCTGCTGTATAATTATTAGTGATGTGCACTGGAAATTTATCGGGTTTTGTGTTTTGGTTTTGGATTCGGTTCCGAGGCCGTGTTTTGGATTCGGACGCGTTTTGGCAAAACCTCCCTGAAAATTTTTTGTCGGATTCGGGTGTGCTTTGGATTCGGGTGTTTTTTTAAAAAAAAAACCTTTAAAAACAGCTTCAATAATAGAATTTGGGGGTCATTTTGATCCCATAGTATTATTAACCTCAATAACCATAGTTTCCACTAATTTTCAGTCTATTCTGAACACCTCACAATATTATTTTTAGTCCTAAAATTTGCACCAAGGTCGCTGGATGACTAAGCGACCCAAGTGGGCGGCACAAACACCTGGCCCATCTAGGAGTGGCACTGCAGTGTCAGACAGGATGGCACTTCAAAAAAACTAGTCCCCTAACAGCACATGATGCAAAGAAAAAAAAAGGCGCAATGAGGTAGCTGTGTGACTAAGCTAAGCGACCCAAGTGGCCGACACAAACACCTGGCCCATCTAGGAGTGGCACTGCAGTGTCAGACAGGATGGCAGATTTAAAAAATAGTCCCCAAACAGCACATGATGCAAAGAAAAAAAGAGGCGCAATGAGGTAGCTGTGTGACTAAGCTAAGCGACCCAAGTGGCCGACACAAACACCTGGCCCATCTAGGAGTGGCACTGCAGTGTCAGACAGGATGGCAGATTTAAAAAATAGTCCCCAAACAGCACATGATGCAAAGAAAAAAGAGGTGCACCATGGTCGCTGGATGGCTAAGCTAAGCGACCCAAGTGGCCGACACAAACACCTGGCCCATCTAGGAGTGGCACTGCAGTGTCAGACAGGATGGCAGATTTAAAAAATAGTCCCCAAACAGCACATGATGCAAAGAAAAAAAGAGGTGCACCAAGGTCACTGGATGGCTAAGCTAAGCGACACAAGTGACCGACACAAACTCCTTGCCCATCTAGGAGTGGCACAGCAGTGTCAGACAGGATGGCAGATTTAAAAAATAGTCCCCAAACAGCACATGATGCAAAGAAAAAAAGAGGTGCACTAAGGTCGCTGGATGGCTAAGCTAAGCGACACAAGTGGCTGACACAAACACCTGGCCCATCTAGGAGTGGCACTGCAGTGTCAGACAGGATGGCACTTCAAAAAAATAGTCCCCAAACAGCACATGATGCAAAGAAAAAAAAAGGGGCGCAATGAGGTAGCTGTGTGACTAAGCTAAGCGACCCAAGTGGCCGACACAAACACCTGGCCCATCTAGGAGTGGAACTGCAGTGTCAGACAGGATGGCAGATTTAAAAAATAGTCCCCAAACAGCACATGATGCAAAGAAAAGAAGAGGTGCACCAAGGTCGCCGGATGGCTAAGCTAAGCGACCCAAGTGGCCGACACAAACACCTGGCCCATCTAGGAGTGGCACTGCTGTGTCAGACAGGATGGCAGATTTAAAAAATAGTCCCCAAACAGCACATGATGCAAAGAAAAAAAAAGGTGCACCAAGGTCGCTAGATGGCTAAGCTAAGCGACACAAGTGGCCGACACAAACACCTGGCCCATCTAGGAGTGGCACTGCAGTGTCAGACAGGATGGCAGATTTAAAAATAGTCCCCAAACAGCACATGATGCAAAGAAAAAAAGAGGCGCAATGAGGTAGCTGTGTGACTAAGCTAAGCGACCCAAGTGGCCGACACAAACACCTGGCCCATCTAGGAGTGGCACTGCAGTGTCAGGCAGGATGGCACTTCAAAAAATAGTCCCCATACAGCACATGATGCAAAGAAAAATGAAAGAAAAAAGAGGTGCAAGATGGAATTTTCCTTGGGCCCTCCCACCCACCCTTATGTTGTATAAACAGGACATGCACACTTTAACGAACCCATCATTTCAGCGACAGGGTCTGCCACACGACTGTGACTGAAATGACTGGTTGGTTTGGGCCCCCACCAAAAAAGAAGCAATCAATCTCTCCTTGCACAAACTGGCTCTATATACTGGTGGACAGCAAACTGTGCAAAACTGAAATGCACCACAAGTATGGATGGATAGTATACTTGACGACACAGAGGTAGGTAGAGCAGTGGCCTACTGTACCGTACTGCTATATAGTATATACTGGTGGTCAGCAAACTGTGCAAAACTGAAATCCACCACAGGTAAGGATGGATGGTATACTTGACGACACAGAGGTAGGAAGAGCAGTGGCCTACTGTACCGTACTGCTATATATTATATACTGGTGGACAGCAAACTGTGCAAAACTGAAATGCACCACAGGTATGGATGGATACTAGTATACTTGATGACACAGAGGTAGGTAGAGCAGTGGCCTACTGTACCGTAGTGCTATATAGTATATATTGGTGGTCAGCAAACTGTGCAAAACTGAAATACACCACGGGTATGGATGGATAGTATACTTGACGACACAGAGGTAAGTAGAGCAGTGGCCTTCTGTACCGTACTGCTATATAGTATATACTGATGGTCAGCAAACTGTGCAAAACTGAAATGTACCACAGGTATGGATGGATAGTATACTTGACGACACAGAGGTAGGTGGAGCAGTGGACTACTGTACCGTACTGCTATATATATATAGTTATACTGGTGGTCAGCAAAATTCTGCACTGTCCTCCTACTATATACTACAATGCAGCACAGAGATGGAGCGTTTTTCAGGAAGAGAACGTATAATACTGGTGGTCACTGGTCACTAAAACTCTGCACTGTCCTCCTACTATATAATACTGCTGGTCCCCAGTCCCCACAGTAAAGCAATTAGCACACTGAGTCAGAGGCAGAACTCTGGGAGGCAACGGAGTCATCTGCCGCCGGGCTCCTGCTCTGAAGGGGGGCACCTCTCCTCCCATTCTGTGACACCATTGAATTAAGTTAATTGATAGCTGTTGCTGTCTTTTCAGTGGCCGACTTCCTTGCAGTTTACAATTCACACCCTCTTTATTATACGGAATATACTCATTTTACAAGTGTCATACCCAGGATTAGAAACCACAACCTATTACACTGGAAGCAGACACCTTACTGATTAAGCTGTTTGCTCCTGTATAGGAAATATGAGAATTTTACCTATATGAAGATACTACTCTGACAATTACACGTAACTTCATATAGTTAGAATTCTGATGCTTCCTCTACAGGAGTAAATAGCTCCATCAGTAAAGTGTCTGCTGTCAGTGTAACAGGTCATGGGCTCTAATCCTGGGTATGACTGCTAAGAAATGTGTGATTTAAAATAAAAGACAATTAAATGTATAAATACAGTATATAATTTTATTTCAGAACACTCCACACACACACACACACACACACACACACACACACACACACACACACACACACACATATATTTATCTTAATATAGGAAATAGGGGGGCACCAATATTTATCTTGCCTCCGGGCGCCTGTGACGAACTTATGCCACTGCACTGAGCACAGATATTTGCAGCACACTGAGCACAGTCAGATATGGAGCGTTTTTCAGGCAGAGAACGTAGATATTTGCACTTGCAGCACACTGAGCACAGATATTTGCAGCACACTGAGCACAGATATTTGCAGCACACTGAACATAGAAACTGAGAGGACGCCAGCCACGTCCTCTCACGATCATCTCCAATGCACGAGTGAAAAATGGCGGCGACGCGCGGCTCCTTATATAGAATACGAATCTCGTGAGAATCCGACCGCGGGATGATGACGTTTGGGCGCGCTCGGGTTAACCTAGCAAGGCGGGAGGATCCGAGTCTGCCTCGGACCCGTGTAAAATGTGTGAAGTTCGGGGGGGTTCGGATCCCGAGGATCCGAACCCACTCATCACTAATAATTATCTGTGTTGTCCTGCATCAGACCAGTGCTAGTGTCCTGTGCATCAGTCAGTCCAGTGCCCATTCTCAGTGGTGGTGTCCTCTGCTGCCATATGTCCACTGCTGCTGTATAATAAGTCCCTTACAGAGTTGCTGTGTTCTCCTGCATCAGACCAGTGGCAGTGTCCTGGCCATCAGTCATTCCAGTGACCAGGCAGTCACAGTGGTAGACGCTGCTGCTATATGTCCACTGCTGACGTATAATAATAATAACAACAACAACAACAACAAGTCCCTTACAGTGTTGCTGTGTTGTGCTGCATCAGACCAGTGGTAGTGTCCTGGCCATCAGTCATTCCAGTGACCAGGCAGTCACAGTGGTATACGCTGCTGCTAAATGTCCTATGCTACAGTATTATAATAATAATAATAATAATAATAATAACAACCACAAGTCCCTCACAGTGTTGCTGTGTTGTCCTCCATCAGAACAGTGGTAGTGTCCTGGCCATCAGCCATCAGTCATTCCTGTGCCGCATATTGTGTTATATAACTCCAGAAACATAATGGAGAACAAAAATTTGGAGGATAAAATAGGGAAAGATCAAGAACCATTTCCTCCTATTGCTGCTGCTGCCACTAGCCATGACATAGACAATGAAATGCCATTAACGTCGTCTGCCAAGGCCGATGCCCATTGTGATAGTAGAGGGTATGTAAAATCCAAAAAGCCAAAGTTCAGTTAAAAGACCCCAAAAAAGACATTTAAATGGTCTGAGGAGAAACGTAAACTTGCCAATATGCCATTTACGACACGGAGTGGCAGGGAACAGCTGAGGCCCTGGCCTATGCTCATGACTAGTGGTTCAGCTTCACATGACGATGAAAGCCCTCATAACTGAGGCCTTAACACTTATGTTGGTGTTAGACATGCGTCCGTTATCCGCCATTAGTGCAGTGGGATTTAGACAATTGATGGAGGTATTGTCAATTCCAGTGATTTGGACGTATAATTATTAATTACAGTGATCTTGACAATTCATTCCCGTGATTTGGATGTATAATTATTAATTACAGTGATTTTGCCAATTAATTCAAGTGATTTGGACGTATAATTACAGTGATCTTGCCAATTAATTCCAATGATTTGGACGTATAATTCCAGTGATTTTGCAAATTAATTCCAGTGATTTTGACGTATAATTCCAGTTGGAATTGTTTGTGTCGCTTGTCATACAGCTACCTCATTGCACCTCTTCGACATCTTTTCATAAGGTGCTGTTTGGGGCCTAGTTTTTGAAAAGTGCCATCCTGTGTGACACTGCCGTATGAGTCCAGGGGTACTGCTGTATTAGTCCTGGGGTACTGCCGTATAAGTCCACCAATTGCAGATTTTTTTAAAAGTGACTGGAGCGTGCTGGAGATGCTGTCAGTGGACCAAACAATTGCCGCCCACTCTCGACATTCAGCTACTGCGTGAGACTACTAGATGGGCCAGGTGGTTGTGTCGCTTAACTTAGTCATACAGCAAACTCGGTGCACCTTTTTTTCTTCTTTGCATCATGTACTGTTAGGGGCCTTTTTTTTTATATCTGCCCTCCTGTCTGCCACTGCAGTGCCACGCCTAGATGGGCCAATTGTTTGTGTCGTTTGCCATAGTCATACAACCACCTCATTGCAATTCTTTTCTTCTATGCATGATGTGCTGTTTGGGGCCTTTTTTAATATCTACCCTCCTGTCTGCCACTGCAGTGCCACGCCTAGATGGGCCAATTGTTTGTGTCGCTTGGCTTAGTCATACAACTATCTCATTGCAATTCTTTTTCTTCTTTGCATGATGTGCTGTTTGGGGCCTTTTTTATATCTGTCCTCCTGTCTGCCACTGCAGTGCCACGCCTAGATGGACCAATTGTTTGTGTCGCTTGGCTTAGTCATACAACTACCTCATTGCAATTCTTTTTCTTCTTTGCATGATGTGCTGTTTGGGGCCTTTTTTTTGTATCTACCCTCCTGTCTGCCACTGCAGTGCCACTCCTAGATGGGCCAGGTGTTTGTGTTGTCAACTTGTGTCGCTTAGCTTAGTCATACAGTGACCTCGGTGCAACCTTTTGGCCTAAAAACAATATTGTGAGGTGTGAGGTGTTCAGAATAGACTGGAAATGAGTGGAAATGATTGTTATTGAGGTTAATAATACCATAGGAGAAAAATTACCCCCAAATTCTGTGATTTTAGCTGTTTTTTATGTTTTTTTCAAAAATCATACAGATCCCAAACCAAAACACGAAAAGGGTGGTTTTGCCAAAACCAAGCAAAAACCAAAACACGAAAGTGGAATTAGAACCAAAACCAAAACACAGAACACGAAAAGTGCCAGCCGTACATCTCTAGTTTGGTTACATGCAATCGATGAGCGAACACTCCTACAGATAAAGGGGATTGTTTAAGATCTTTCTGAGGCCAGCTCAAACAATTCAAAGTGCTGATCTGTAGAAGGTACAGGAAGCCTTTAGCTCCCCTGTAAGCAGCTGAAAAGACACATGTTCTCTAAAAAGTAATTGGGGCTTTGAGGACCTGGAATTAATTTGATATGAACCCCTACAATTACAGGAATTGAAACTGGAGATATGGGGAAAGATTATTTATACTTGCTACACAAATCACTCAGAGCAAAATCATCAGTGATGTGTCAATACTGCATTACACCAACTAGTACCCACAATAAGGCAAAACTATAATAAATCCCTGTAGGGAAAAGTAGGTGTCTCTATAACGACAAAGGGAAGGGGTGAGAGAAATTATCAAATATCCTAACCATTTTGTCCCATAAATTAAGTGAGAATTGTATCATATCCCTTACACTGAGGCTGGCCTGTGGTACATCAGATGTCCTGTCCAAAGTCTCACCATGAACAAAGGAGTTTTCAATATCCACAATAAGGCAAAACTATAATAAATCCCTGTAGGGAAAAGTAGGTGTCTCTATAACGACAAAGGGAAGGGGTGAGAGAAATTATCAAATATCCTAACCATTTTGTCCCATAAATTAAGTGAGAATTGTATCATATCCCTTACACTGAGGCTGGCCTGTGGTACATCAGATGTCCTGTCCAAAGTCTCACCATGAACAAAGGAGTTTTCAATATCCACCAATTTATTGAAACCTGAGGCAGAAAGAATGTGGCTTCATGGATCCCATGGCAATATTGAGTAACTAGAAGTTCCAAACCCCTTGAGGGTGAGGATTTTGCAAGACAGTCACAATTAATTTAAAGTTTGGTATCAATCCAGATAAATTTATTACAAAGCTTCTGCAATATTGTGAGAAATGATGCCAGAAGCAACACAGGTAAAGTATGTAATAGATAGACCTAACTCGGTAAGGTCAAACATCAGAAGGTCACTATTGAATGCCAAAAACACTACCATCGAAAGAAAAACATTGATAGTTCTGAAACATCGGTAATCGATGTCCATCATTAATCTAGCGTCTGTCAATGGTGCTGGTTGCAGCAGGCAACCACACAGCCCACAGAACCTGCTGCAGCCAGGGAGCGGAATGCGGATGTCGGGTGTGGGTGGGTGTCGGGTGCCTGCGGGGTGACTGCAGCCGCACCCATGGGCTGCATCGCCCTGCTTACCCGTCCCTAGACCTACTCCTGAACACGAGAGCCTACCTAAGGCCTTCACAACATCTAGTAGTGATAAAAACGGGTTTCATACTTATTGAGGTGAGAGGTATGATGCATACTACAGTATGTCTGGAATTGTCCAATTGCTTGACACATAGCACAAACTTAACTTGTCAAGATCTATAAGGTATGCCATACTGTATATTCATTCAACCTGTTCACCACCAGCACCTTCGTAAAGAGCTTAATTTCTGTATTCAAGAGCAAGATTGGACTATAACTGAAACAGTTAGCTGGTACCTTTAAGGGGCTTGGAGATCCAAATTATGTGGGATTGAGTAATGTCAGGATGAACTTTACCTGCTGTGGGACATAATTGACACATGTGACACCTTGGGTCAGCTCATAGGCAAATGTCTTGTAACAGGACATTATGAAATCATCAAAGACAAAAGCAGCTGCCACCTGCTCTTCAATAATTTGCCTATTAAGTTTTTGGCCATGGACAGGGACCAATTTGGACAATGCACTGTATCTAAAGTACGCTGGAAAGCAGTAACATTGGAAGTCTCTAGATGGTCAGTTTTGTGCATATTGTAAAGGTAATCATAACATCATTGACAGGTGACATGGATATAACTAGGGTCTTAGATCATATGAGCATTAGAATCTCTGATTTAGACTTGTTGAACAGAAAATGTATAGAATCATGAAGTATACCTACAACATTATATACCACTGAGTGGGAGTGGATTTCTTGCAAGAATATAGCATCACCGGAAGAGTGTGCAACATACTATACAGCAAATGTTGTCTGTGGTATACTGTATTCAAACCCTTTCTATTGAGAGGCTTGACTTTAATTGGCATATCTGCAGCAGATTATAGTTTAACTTGGGAAAATTTAGGGGTCTATTCATGAAGCAGTCAAAAATGTGGAGACGTGGGCAAGTGGAGAAGTTGCCCATGGCAACCAATCAGCATTCAAATAACAGCTATAATTTGCATACTATACAATTTTACGGAGCGGCTGATTGGTTGCCATGGACAACTTCTCCACAGGCTCACTTCTCCACTATTTTCACTGCTTTATGAATAGACCCCTTATTGAATCAATTCAATAGGATAAACTAAAATCATGTAATTTCAATAGTTAAAATCTTAAAATAACACACTCACTAAAGAGAACAAAATAATGTTGGCAAAGATTGTGTTTATACTATTATATTATTATATCCAATTATTTCCAAATTACATTGTAACACGTGGAACCATACAGCACATGTAATTAATATGCTGCATGCTTACATTTTCCATGGAGGTGCTGGCCAAAACTGTACGTTCCCTGACATCTACAAACACTATAGTAGTGTTTCTATAGAGCTCTTTTTTGGGAACATGCCCTAACCTATGACTTCATCACAAGGACTGCCAGAAGCAGATATACTTCTTCACTAGTGTTAAACTGTGATGCAAAAGTGAAATGGCGAGCAAAAGTGGAACTCACCAGAAAACTGCTTCTTTGCCCATCTCTACTATGTAACAACAACAATTGATAAAAAAAGAAAATGTATAAATATACATTTATGATGAATAGTATCTTACTAAGTTCCTGCAGTTTCTTCAGTTCAATAACGTCTCCTAGAATATTTTCTTGAGCGTTGCTGTAGTGCAGGCGGGATTTCTCTAAGGCGAACCAACCTTCTTTCCAGTCCATAAGACTATATGAATCTTTGTAATGTAAATATCCAATTACATCAAACTCTAACTCTGTTAACTTTTCCTCTACATTAGGAACAAAATTCTACAAAAAAAATATAAATAGTGAAATAATATTATTTTCTATATTAATGTTACTGACACCAAGAAGAGACAAAAACAAAAAAATAAAATCAACAAATAGAACAAACATGCCTGAACTAAATGCACTCAACGTAAAAAGTGAAATTGATTCCAAAATATCCCACCTTCAGTGCTGCTGTTCAATATCATTATCATAGATGATTCGGCATGACGATACAGGATAGGCAGATCTTACGATTGATGAGTTGAATGTAAGCTGGATGTACAGTAATATCCCACACATTTCATGCATGGAACTTAGAGAGTAATTCAGAGTTGAGTTAGCATTTGGGCAAAACCATGTGCACTGCAGGGGTGGGGGGCAAATATAACATTTGCAGAGATAGTTAGATTTGGGTGGGTTATTTTGTTTCTGTGCAGGGTAAATACTGGCTGCTTTATTTTTACACTGCAATTTAGATTTCAGTTTGAACCCAGCCCACCCAAATCTAACTCTGTCTGCACATGTTATATCTGCCCCCGCCCCCCCTGCAGTGCACATGGATTTGCCCAACTACTAACAAATTTGCTGCTGCGATCAATTCTGAATTCGGCCCTTAATACATTCAGATGTGTTCATATACGAGGAGTGTGCAAACATTTTGCGGATGTGCAGTGTATAGGTAAAGTAGACACAATCTCACTGCCTGGTTGTGAATTAAAATCTCTGACTAAAGTTTTTGTGAAATTTCAAGACACAGAAGCGTATATAAGCAGCGCAGCACACCAAACAAATCAGCATGTTCACTTTCTTTACAAACTCATTATGGAGCTCGACAGAGGCCACTTAAAAGCCATGATCTTCTAAAACTACAAGAGTGGTATCTGACAGCAGGAGAGTTTTGAGTGAATTCAAGCTGCTTTTGGGAAGGAAGCAAAATCCTAAACCACTGTGCTTGAGTGTTTTGCAGACTTTTGGCATGGGATATACTCTCTGGAAGATGAGATGCACTGCGGTCGAGCTGTGTCCGCCAACACCAATGATATTGTTATTGCCACATGGGCCATAGTTCAGTTGGACACCAGGGTGACTAGGGCCCAATAAGAGAAGGAGATACTGTAGGCATGTCATCGGGATCCATCCACTTGACACTCCACAAAAAGCTTGGCCTGAGCAAGGTTTCTGAGTGCTGGGTGCCCCATCAGCTGACTTAAGAGCAGAAAAAGGCTCAGGTGACTCGGTGCCGCAACATGCTGGCCAGGTTTGATAGTGGTCACTCAATCTCTGTCTGGGAGATCATCAGTGGTAATGAATCCTGGATCTACAGTTTCGACTCAGAGACCAAAACACATTTGGCCTAGTGGACCCTAGTTGGAGGTGCACCATGATACGACAGGATTACTGTGTGCCAAGCAGCTGGTGGCTGTTTTAGTGGCCAAGACTGTTTATGTAGCTACTGAACCACTCATGCAGCAGCGCATCATCACTGGGGACCAGTACACCAACCAATGCCTGACGCAAGTGCTGGAAGCCATTTCCCGGCATCGTCCAAGAACTTAAACTCATAGTGCCCTTCTCCACCATGTCAAAACACCTGCCACAAGTCCAGGAAAGTGGTGGATTTTTTGGCCCATGGATGCATCCAGGAGCTTGGTAATCCACCATACAGTCCAGACCTGGCCCCCATGAAACTTCTTCATGTTCTCTCAAATCAAGTGCAAGATACATGGGATTAATTTTGAGTCACTGGAAGTTACGCTGCAGACCACCATCCAGCATGTAGAAGACATATCTGCTTCGGACTGTTTCCCCAAGTGGTTTTAATGCATGCAACTTTGCATAGACTCCTCTGGCAAATACTTCAAAAAAATGTAATGTTCACTTTCTTTGTAAATACAGTATAATAGTTTTTGTGCATCCAGAAACTTATTACACACCCTTTGTACACCTATACTCAAATCATGTCATATAGCCCAGTCTGATGCCATGAAAAATTAGACTAAGCCGCACCATGCATCTTTTTCACTTAATAATACTGTATGTTTAATGTGCATTTGCTAATGCGACATAAGCACCATGCAAACATTCCCTGTGCCCCACTAGTGGATTGGCTTGATATAGCAGTGCAAAAAAAGGCTAATCTTGGGAAAAAAAGACAAAAGACCAAGGAATAATATGTCTGAGCTGCTCCCTGCATCCTCCGAGTTGATCGCTCGCTAGCAGTTTTTAGCAGCCGTGCAAATGCTTTGCAGGTGCCCACTGGAGAGTGTATTTTCGCTTTGCAGAAGTGCGAACGCTTGTGCAAAACAAGACCAGCCCTGTAGTTACTCTTCGTGTGCGTTGATTCTAACGACGGTGCGTTGATTCTAACGATGGCTTTTGACATCACACACCCGCCCAGCATTCGCCCCGCCACGCCTGCGTTTTCCCCGACACGCCTGCGTTTTTTTAAGCACTCCCTAAAAACGGTCGGTTGCCACCCAGAAATGCCCACTTCATGTCAATCTTCCTGCGTTGTGCCATGTGACTGAAAGCTTCGCTAGAACCTATGCAAACCACAAAGGACTTTGTACCTGTCCGTCGCACATGCGCATTGCGGTGCATACCATGCGCAGAAATGCTGATTTTTAGCCTGATCGCTGCACTGCGAACAACGGCAGCTAGCGATCATCTCGGAATGACCCCCTAAGAGTGCACAGAAAAGTGCAAATCGTACGTCCGCCATCTACTAAAACTCTGTTGGTAGGTAGCTGTGGTATGAGAAAGGTGCTACAGTATGTGGTGCGAAAATAGACTCAAAAGTGTGAAAGCACGAAACTGGATATCTGTGACGCGGCATGAAAGTCACAACAAGCATCTAATGCCATATGAAGCAAAAATACTAGGTAAATAAGGACACATCTGTACAATGCCCAGTATACAGAGTTGTACGCATCTCAGTAATGACCTTATACTTGGTTTAAAGCTGTCTTCAATAATAAAAAGCACTTTAATAAGCCCTATTTTTGGGTGCAAAAGATAAAGGGGCAGAAGTACTAAGCCTTGGAGAGTAATAAAATGTAGCAGGATAAACTACAAACCAATCAGCTGCTGTCAATTTTCAAAGACAGCCTGTAACAGGGAGCTGATTGGATGGTACTTTATCTCTCTCCACTTTATCACTCTTCAAGGCTTATTACAATTGCCCAATAATTCTGCATAGGTTGCAATTCACTGACATGCCCTTGCTAAGCGTTGCCTATCACCTGTGGTGAAAGACCACTCTTATCAGTTAACTAGTTCAACACTGGTGAGGACAATCATTCAGTAAGAGAAAACAGAGCATTTTGTCTCTCCTGGAATGGGTCAAGTTGGGAGGTATGCACTATACTGTATAACACATGTTATTCCAACTGATGCCTTTAAAAGGTTTTTTTTTTTCCTTTCCTTTCTCTGAAAGTCATGTCATGTGTCCCTCTGTGCATATCACCATTGTAGCATAGACGTTTTTATACTGGGTACAGTGTATCTGGTGCACAAGGGCCCATAGTTCTGAGGGTGAGGTGGCCCACACTGCACACACTGCTTCCATATAGTCACTTACCCCTCCAGAGTCCCGGGGTGGCGGCCCTGCAGTGCTGTCACAAATCACTTGGAAATTGGCCACCGAGTGATTTGCGCATGTGCACTGGAGATGTGTCCGGGAACATCACACAGAATTTCTAGCCTTGCAGCCCCCACTTCCATCAGTCAGCTGAGTAATCTGAAGCTGTACTTTTGACTTTATCATGCATTCAGGCACTATCTTCAGTGAAGGTCTACTGCTACTCCAGGTTACACAGCAACCTATCTCTACTCAGTATGCTGCATATCATATATAATACTTGTTACAGCGACCTGCATGAGGGGAAGCATTATGAGGCTCTCAAGCTTCATACACTCTCATATACTGTAAGTGTTACTGGCCCTAGGGGCAATGCTCGTCTAACAGGCATACTGTATGTTAAATTTAGTATCAGCCACTTATGTGTTTATCTGATCACCTGTTACTGGGCTGACTTGTCCCTGGCCATCCTTATGATGCTTTTGTTTGCTGATAATAGCCAATCCTTTTTTTTTTTTTTTTTTTGCATATTCCCTTCCTACCTACCTAACACTCAGCTTGTTTTTTGACCAGACCTGTTACCATGGCAAAGATGAGTTATCTTGATGTCAGCCATGGAACTTTGGTGTGGATTACTAAAGGCAGATGTGAAGGCTGTCAGGAAATTGGGCAATTTTTCTCCAAATAGGGCATAGCCTAGGTCAAGGCTTTATCCTTGAGTACTGTATAGTCAGGCTCAAACCCACTTTCTGAGGACCTGTGGCATGAGTCTAATGTTTCATCAGGAAAACAAGATTACACAGAATTGTCCAGAAGCATGTATGATCTCCCACAAAGTGTTTTGGAAAAATCACTTTGGTTTCCATATATAGGGATGGACAAATTGTTTAGGTGGTCTTGTATCAGTAATGATCTGAGATGTACTGTAAATGAGCCAATTCTGCTTACACTTCTTGCATTTGACCAAGCTGCAAATTAGTCTCAGTGAATAGAGCATCAACTTCAAATGAATTCATTCTGAAGAATGGTTTTGATAGAGGCACTACAGCTGGAATGCTGCAGTGCTGTAAATGAGTGTGAGTTTTGTTTCCTGCTGCTGAGTTAAATGGAGTCAAAGTCACTTTCAAAGCCATCGGTTCTGTAAACAGGTAGATAGAGTCCAAAGCTGGTAACCAAAGCGACAGGAACACAGCAAGGGAAAATTGACTCAGAAATGGAGGTCAGACAAGCCAGTCCGGGAAGTTAAATCAGCAGAACCAGGAACCAGGATCAGATAGATTAGAGTAGTGGTTCTCCAGCCTTATATAACCACAGACTTCAGGGGATTTCTGTGGCCAGGAAGTGAGCAGAGAGAAAAGTGAGCTCAAGGTCGTGAGCTCAGGTTTTACGACCAACAACCTAACTGAAAACTGTCACGATCCGGGTATCTGGATGCCATTATTTACCTTTCAGGTGTCTCCTGAGGCTGGCTCAGCGTCCTAGGCCCGGTTCCCAGCTGTGTTGCTAGCATTCATATGTCACGTCTCATCTCTGCTGGTCCGTGGATATTGTCCTTCCAGTGCCCGGGCGACTGGCATGGCGTCACCTGCCGGCGGGGCCTCGGGCATCGTCTTTGTATTCTCAATGCATTACAGGTTATGTGGCACTCCTCATCTACTGCAGCCGCGGCCGTCCGCGCTGGAGGTCTGAGACGCAAGTCGGCGTTCTCTGTGCTCACCGCCGCCATTACAGAGGAATCTTCATGTGGTGTTACAAACAAGGCTTCCCTCCACTGGCCGGTATGGGCGCAGCCATCTTAGTTCTAGTCACATGATCCTGTCCTCCAATCCATAGCTCCGCTGAAGTCTGCCTAATTGCTCATCCAATCCCTGCATACCTAAGGGTATAAAGGGATTGAGCCTGAACCAGGAAATCGTCAGTGCTTTGGTTGTCAAACCCTGTTTCCAGATTTCACTAAGAGACCCGCACCAGCCTACCACCTTGCGGTGCAGCCTGACTCTATAGTCTCCTGTGTTTGCTTCAGTCTCCAGCTACAGTCTCATCTGCTTCCAGCAGTGATCAGCTTTCTTAAAGAGCCGGTGCTTTTCCAGCGGTTACCTGCATACCATCGGTTACCTGCATACCATCGGTATCTGCAAACCATCGGTTTCTACATCTTCGCTCCCTAGCTTCATTCTACTATCTGGCTGGTTCCATCCAGCATCTACTCCATGTCTTAACACCTGGCTGGTTCCATCCAGCGTCCTCAGCAGCTACCTCAACTACAGTGCTACCAGTGAAACATCTGCTGGTGTGTTCCTTGGCTATACCTTATACTACGGACGGGTCTGGTAAGGACATTCCATCTCTGGGACATTAAGAACTGTACCTACTGCTATCAGTACCATGTGGCCGTTGCCAACCCGTAGTTCTTTAGGAACTGTTTTTACCAAATCTGCTGTATATCTTCGTTGACTTATTACTGCTGTGATTACATGGAGTTCTGTTAATAAATACTTATTGACTTTTAATCCTGGTTGTCATGGTCACGCCTTCGGGCAACCTTTCTACATCTTACTCGTATGTCCAGGGGTCTGATAAAACCTCCGAAGTTTAGCTTCACCCCAGCCCCTACAACTGAGGCTTCGTCCTGTCAGCTCAGGCCCACAGTTGTGACAAAAACTAGCTGCTATAGCACATCTGGCAGAGCTATTGGTCTTGAGTCAACAAAAGCATGGATCAAGTCCCTTTTCTTTTGAAAATGTGCTATTTTGTTCATCTCAAATGTCTACTGGGTACAGCTCATCTATTAAGTCATTAGTCAAAAAAAACTTTCACCTCCATGTTTTAATATCACCGATAGGTGGTACAATTTGTCTCCTTATGCAAGCACTTCTTTTCTGTGCAGCATCTACAAATTAACTGATAGATGGAGAGAGTTAATCAAATTACTTCAAATTTATGTATTTGCGCATTGAGATGACCAAACGGAATTTACATACAATAATGATGCCAATAAACCTACTGATTAAATGTTGGATTGTTTTAGGTTCCCATCCTAATATGTTTCAAGGGTTCCTGGTGTTGATACCACCTGTAATTGTTATTGCTCTCTAAAATATCTGAAGAGAGACTCAGAATGGTCTGATTAAAGCTTCTGCTCATTCCAAGCTAATAAATGGTATGCATCATGAATAAACATGTCCTTTATGTTCAGGAAGTAAAGTATATGTCTCCACTAAAAATATCAATACTCAAGGTTGCTTCTTTTACTTAATCTATAATTTGTTGAACTGTATAAGGCTGGGTGCACACTATGCAATAGGTAGTTCAATCAGACGAATGACATATCACATAGTGCATCTGTCCATGTGTACAGAAGATATGTCTGTGAACGACATCGATGTCAGTATATCTGCATGTGTGTATGGCCGACCCACCGACCAACCCATATGCCAGCTGTAGTATTCACTAACAATGAAAGTACAAATGGGTAGGAAAAATGTAAATACCCACCCAGTTGTGATGTATGGCCAGACAGTGGCCGATTGGCAAGTGTATATGCTTACCAGAGTCAGTCGCTAGGCCGGCGTATCCAGGGTCGGACTGGCCCACAGGGGTACAGGGGAAACCACCGGTGGGTCCCACTGCCTGAGGGTCCACTCCTTCCTCTAGGGATCAGGTTCCAGACTGTACACTTGTATTATACATGGTAGATATGTTGCATTACACTGCACAAGACTATTATGTATTTCAAGCCTCTGTGGAGGCTAGCCACACCCCCTTTGTAGGTTTCTCAAACCCCTAAGTATGGGCCCCTATCACTGCATTCCCCCGGTGGGCCCTTCATACCCCAGTCCGACACTGGGCGTATCCATCATTGAAGTGTGAAATCAAGCCTAAGATTGTACAGTTTGTCAATTTAGTCTCTTTCTGATTAAAGTTACCTTCCTGCATAAACATAATTGTTTTCCATGTCTCCATTCCCAAACCAAAAGTACTTCATTGTGTTTGCTACAAGAGATATACTGGTGTTCTCAAGTGGAATTTACAGAAAGACAAATTTGTACTACAATATTTCTCAAAGAAATAATTTTATTTGGTTGAAAGATTGATTGTGAGATTGGTTGTAGAAAATGCCTGGTTGTCCTGGTCGCTATGACTACCTTCCTCTTGGCTCTATTTCTGTGCTTACGCATTTTACCAGTATCTCTTCTTTGCTTCAGTTCTAACCTTGAACCGGTTCATTATGTGCTGACCTTTGACCTGTTCTCCACTATACATTTTTTTTAACTATTTGTATGAGTAGAGCTCATGATTGTTGGAGAACCTCCAGCATTACTATTGTAGCAAGCCAAATTTCAAGGCTAAAGGCTAATAGCTGGTTAGGAATAGATATCTACAGTATTAAGAATTATTTTATTTATGCATGTCTAGTGCGGGATACAAACTGAATAGTGTATACTGTTCTCCACTATGTCTGTGTTTTATTACATTGTCACCTTGGTTATGTATTGTCTGTTGCCATCTAGTGGATTTTGGTTGGAGGCTGTGACCTGTAAATGACTCACAGAAAACCAATTATGTCTTGCAGGGGTAAGAAGTGAAGACAGGTCACTTATGAGACTTCCATGCCTCAGGTACGCCATTTTTCACACAAAGTCGATTACATCACCAACATGTCTGTGACATGAGCAAATTATTAAAATCACAAAACCAAATTTTTAGCATTGCCACTGAAATTAGATTTTCTTTCATTTTTTTCCTCTTCTTTTTTATTAATTTTCATACCAATAAAAGAAAAAAGAAAACTGGAAAATAGACTTTTTGGAAAACTCCTATTGATGCATTTGACTATCCAAACTCATTGCCATATTGCCATGCTCCTTTGAACTCATTATAGCCAGGCTAATACTCTCCCAGTTTTTATCCCAAATGGTTATTACATTAGCAATTTTCTATGCAAGTTGTGTGTATTTTCTCTTTCGCATATTATTAAAAAAAATTAAAAAAATTAAAAGAAATTGCATATTATGTAGATTACTTTAAAAATAAATACATTAAAAACATTAAAGCTGGTTCCTTTGAGAGCTTACAGTTCACAACGCCAATTTATTTAATGCTAATGCCTTAGGCTTAACTTTATCAGATAATTATCAGCAGTACCTTAGATATTGCCTTGGCCCATTCTCTCTGAGACTCTGCATTTTCAGCTCCAAAAAGAAACATACGTTCTGACAATAAGAAGATCTCAAAAGTAGAGATGGCCCTAGAGCAAACAGAAAAAAACCCAGTTGTATTTAGATTGTATAATCTAATGTACCCAGAGGCTTAAATCCCTTTAATAGCATTTGCTATTTCATGCCCTTGTAGAATACTGTGAATGAAGAGAAAATTGCTTATAATATCTGATATATTGAAACTTTGAAAAATATATGTATTTAGAGAAACTTCTAGTTGTTTTATTTCGCACTTGTGACACCTCACAAATTTCCTGTCTTATTGCCTTCTTGAAGCCTATAAAAACAATTATATTTAATTCCCAGCATAGACTTCTCACAAATAGTCAATAACCACTAAGAGGTTTTGTTTTTTTACTGAATGCCTATTTGTACTCGCAATTTATTTGATACAATTATTTTATAGATTTACAGCTCATCTCCTAAAGCTATTTAAAAATACTATTGAAATAAAATACTGTTAGATTATTGTTCTGGCAAACTTTGAAATAGAGACGCCTTTCTTTTTTTTTTTAATTATTTAAATTAATATAAAGTGTTATCTTCAATATAATGATAATTGCAGTTTATATATTATTTTTTGTCGAGCTCTATGCAAAGAAATA
Organism: Pseudophryne corroboree; assembly: GCF_028390025.1. Classification (NCBI taxonomy): domain Eukaryota; kingdom Metazoa; phylum Chordata; class Amphibia; order Anura; family Myobatrachidae; genus Pseudophryne; species Pseudophryne corroboree. The sequence goes on from NC_086444.1 coordinate 1,112,264,259, forward strand.
TGTGCTCAATCAGTTAGACTCCTGTGTATAGTGCACTGGTAGAATAAAAATGTAATAGAGATTAATGTGATCAATTTTGTAGACATTCTTTGCACTCCAGCAGTAAGAAGGGGTGGTGGTGGGGTGAGGAAGGGGGGAAGGGAGGGTTTGATTGGGAGAATTAATGTAACAGAATTAGTGAGATAGCATCTACATCACTTCTGAAGAGCAAAATATTACTAACACTGCATAGCATAAAACATTTAAAAGGCAAGAGTTCCACTTGTGTTTGTTACAAAAGCACTCTGAATAAAAATGATTTGATTCTGTGAAAAAAACAAACTGCAGACTGGTTGTAATAAGCGTTATGTGTCCTTTTCAGCAAGTACCTTCAAGTAAATTGGCAGTTTGACATGTGCTATATTAGTAATTACCTTTAAAATAAAAATACACTTAGTTATGTTTTAAAAGGGCCTCTCAAGCAAATTACAGGAGCTAAATACATAGCCCTTGCTGTGTTCCATTGATCATGCTAAAAGCAATCCATTTTAGTTAAAACTAATTATTTGTTCGGTTGAAAACAGAAGCATTTTATTGTGTCCATTAACAGAACATTATTCTGATTGCTGCCCTTTTAAGCTAAGGTTTAGGGTTGACATGATGCATTTTTCCAAGAAACTTTACGTTTTAATGTAATGGATGCACTAGTTGTATTAATAGAGTTGGCAATATTTTTTTTATTTTTTTTCTGCAAAATAATGAACTTTCAAGATATTTATTCTATAATATACAGTATAGACCTTTGAAGAAAACTCTCTTAAGGAACCCTTAGCTGTCAGTGCACTATGGTACATAAGGTGACTTACTAAGAGTGTTGGTGAAAAACTTGCCAATAATCAAGGTCTAGGTTGAAGAAGACTGCCAAGTTACATTAGCAAAGGCATAAATCACCTGGTCATTCAAACTCTTGAATTGACAAGTGATGACCAGCAAAAACATTACTGCCATACAATGTGATGCTCCAATGTATAAGTCTTGGATTTAAATTTTCATCAGCTGATATATTTTGGGCTCCTCTGATGGATGTCTCAACCTGGTATGTTGGAATGTACTTTTATGTTTAAATGCAATTTATGTTTTAATAACATTGAGTGGGCATGGCTCCCAAAGAACCTCTTTGACCACTGAGTGCCATGGCATCTCCGTAGGGGTTTTCAGATCAGTGCACATTTCCTTCTAATTTTTTTTCTTGTTTTCTATTTTTTTTTAATAAAAAAGCTGTTAGAATAATACAATCCTTAAAAATTAAACAGAGAAGTATTATTTGCACATGATTAGTGTAAGATTGTTATATATAGTGATCTTCATCTTCTGCTATGTCATACGTAAGTGGTTGGGGACAGAACAACCAGCAGCCAATCAATATGCTCATAGTGTCACAGATTATTTCAGGATATGCTTTTGCTGACCTTTGGGTATATTTACTAAAATTCGATTTTGGAAACCACTTTATGAAACTTCAAAATCGATTGATATCGATTCCGTTTGAGTTTCCAAACTTTTCAAAAAATCCCTTGTTTCAGAAAAATTGATTTTGCATTGGAGTTTCAAATCGAATTTGATGTTTGGAAGGGATTTTGAGTTGAATTTATGAAATCCCTTACCGAATCAAACCTCAAATCCCCATTGAAAACCCCAGCAAAATCGAATGTAACATTGAATAGAACTTCCTCATTGCTTCCAAATGCATCACATGCACACTAATTAAAGGGGAAGCTCTCTCTTAACACTGTTTTATACAAGAAATGATGATAAAAAAATTGTGTTTTTTTGATTTTTTTTTAAAAATACAGATGAAATAGTTGACAATAAGTTTAGACCGAATCTGCCTTCCTGCCTGCCTTAAACTTTGTGTTCACATAGTCAGTTGTTGCTAAAAAAAAAAACTGCCTGCTCCCTGTTTATTACATAATCTTGTGGAGTGTTTTTTATGTACAATTATACAATAGACAGCAGCATACCACAATATCGAACATTTATGCCAAATAATATAATAATATGCCTTCTGTATAATTATTTTTTTTTAAAAACCAAAGATGTATTCTGTCATGGATTTGGTGGCTATATGTACCTCTTTATACTTATGCTCAGCAGGAGTTTGTGGATTTGACAATGGAGTCAGAAACCAAGAGCAATGGCTGTAACCTAAATAACCTTTTTTGGTGGAAGGGGAACAATATAGTAACAATTATTATTAGCTGCTTTATTTACACATACTGGTATCTTACTCAATAACCATCCCTCTGGCATTTGTCCAACAAGAATTTTTGCACACAGGGATAAATTGCTGAGTATGTAGGCATCATGGGATGAACCAGGATAGCAAGGTACAACACTCATGACTTTAAAATTAATTATATCATCCAGCCAAATTGCCTAATATTGTGCTCTGGTGCTATCTATTGCACATTCATGGAATAAATATGTCTATAAGTATAAATATGTGCACTATTCAACTCATGAAGCTGCTGATGATGTTCTGATTGATCCTACAGAGTTATCTCATTCAGATGGGGATTTGCGTTGTGCAGGTACATGCACAACATACCATCACCTCCATTACTACTACTTCCACACTGCCCTACATGCTTTTGGGTACTTCACTATCAATTTCATACCAATAGAATGGGTTTAGAAGCCAAAATCGAATGTCTAACATCATTCTAAACATTTTGGGATTTGAGGTTCGATTTGGCATTTAGTAAATGCGGTGATTCTATGTTGGGCTATGGAAAAACATCAATGTTTTTCAGAAATTCGATTTCTGTTGGGATGTGAGTTGATATTGGCAATAGAATTGATTTGACATTCAATGTGGTATTTAGAAAATCTGTTCAACCCAAATCGATTGGAAATCAAATGGAAACAGAATGCCAAATCCCTTGAATCACCAAAATCAAACTTTAATAAATGTTCCCCCTTGTGTGGGTAGGTGACCGGTAAACACATGCTCACCTTTAGGATTTAGATCTTATTTCAAAAGGTTTCACTATCCTCTTCTCCTTTGATTACTCTCTCCTTAAAGATATATAAAATTTTGGCCAAAGAGATATATCATAGGAACTGCCTCACCAGTGTGCCAGCACATTGACAGTATCTACTGTGCATATCTCTGGTAAAATTGTGCATTTTCTTGGTGTTTTCTCTGCTGCACATGTATCGGTGAAAATGGTTCTGGCTCTATTTTCCTGGAGGTCTCTGATGGTGGAAAGGTATACAGCAGGGGTCTTCAACCTTTAAGACAGTGTGGGCCACATTAAAAAATTCACTGAAGTCCGAGGGTCACTAAACACATTTTGATGCCTGTGCTCCAGGTCTCCGCAGCTCAGCGTGTTCCCTGTTCCCTCCCCAATAGTTATCCCACACTCAGGAGACCTTCTACATATTATATATACATATTTACAGTGGTGCAAGTAGAAAAAATGTGTTAATGGTACTGTGTGCACACACCAAAGGCGCGTGAGCAAAAAAAAATGGGTGTCGCCAATGAAAATGGGGGTGTGATACACATATGGGAGGGGCCAGATACACATACACCCCCAATAGTGCAGTGCCAGATACACATATGTCCCTAATAATGCCAGATAAACATATCTCCAATAGTGCCAGATTCACATATGCCCACAGGAGTGCAGTGCCAGATGCACATATGCCCCTAATAGTGCCAGATACACGTATGCCTCCAATGGTGCCAGATGCACATATGCCCCTTCCCTCACTAAACAATCATACTTCAAAATCCTCATCTCTACCCAGCCTTCCAACTCCCTGTGCCTCTTTGCCACTGTTAACTGTTATGATACCAGTACGTCTGACCAGAGGTGATCTTATGACGGAGGTCAGAGTACTGGAATGGAATGCTGGTTACGGGAGCAGGAAAGCCTAGTAACCCCTGGCGCCCTAACTCCGTTGTCTCGCCCGTGTTATCAGAAATCCCCTGCGAGACTATGGTTGCTTGAGCCCATGGCAGCCGCGTTTGAAGGGCGGATTATGTCTGCCCAACTCCGATGCCCCCTCAGGTCTTAATGGGAGACAAAGGGAAATCCGAGACAGGGTGATAACAAGGGGCCCTCTGACTAAGCAACCAGGCCAGGGGCTACAAGCTAACTAACTTAAACCAGAAGTATGTGCGGACAAACCGCCAGGGAAAAGGACAACCAAAAATCCACGAATCCGTTACTCCTATCCAGCACCGCTGGATACCAGAGTGGATTTGTGGGAGCGGAATCCTCCGCAAAAGCTCCGAAACACAATGTAACCAAATAATAAATAGTAAGCGGTCTAGCCGCAACACACGGCTACGCCGCGACTCACGAACACCACAGGATGTTAAAGGAGCTCGGTCAGGACTCCAGGAAAAGATGACAACTTCCGAGTATTGGACCACTGAGGACAGGAACGACCGGATAGACAGGACTGGAAAACTCTCTGCAACAGACACAGCAAACAGGAAGCTATTACCGGCGTCTGTGAGAAGTCCAGAGAGTGCTTTTAACTGGGAGCTCTCCAATCAGGAGCCAGACAGGGTAATTAACAATCATGCCGTGCAGCTGCATGCTGCACGGCCAGGATACCAATGAGGTGATTAATCTAGACCCAGCAACGGGGAACGCGGTCCGACAGTGGCGTCCCCGTTGCTAGGGTCTGAGCGGCTCCGTGCGCCCGGCGTCTAGCGTTGCTAGGGAGCCGGCGGCTGTCCGCATGCGGCGTCCCTAGTTGCTAGGCGCCGGGCCGCACTGACGGGCGGACCCTCGGCGCCTAACAGTACCCCCCCCCTTGAGGAGGGGTCAAGGAACCCCTAAGGCCAGGTTTCCGAGGAAATTCTCGAAAAAATGCCTTTTTGAGCCTCGGGGCATGGAGATCCTCATCCAGGACCCAAGACCTTTCTTCTGGACCATAATCCCTCCAATGTACCAAAAAATAAAGCCGACCCCGGGACAACTTGGAATCGAGAACCTTCTCCACCAAGAACTCCTGCTGACCCTGTACATCTATTGGTGATTTCCCCTGAGAGATCTTCCGAGGAAATCTACTGGAAGAAACGTATGGTTTCAACAGGGAGCAATGGAAAGTATTTCCGATCCGGAGAGTTCTTGGTAAACGTAACCGGAAAGCAACTGGATTGATTTTTTTTATAATATGAAATGGTCCAATAAATTTAGGGCCCAATCTGGCTGAGGTTTGTCGAAGTCTAATGTTGCGAGTCGACAACCACACCCTATCTCCAACTTTAAAAGTGCACGGCCGCCGGAGCCTGTCAGAAAAATTTTTCTCCCGAAATGCTGCTTTTCTGAGAGCAAGGTGCACTTTTCTCCAAATGAGTCTGAGATGAGCGGTCAAGGTCAGTGAGGAGACAGAGGAATGTTGAAAAAAGGAATTAGCTCTGGGGTGAAAACCAAAAACTGTAACAAATGGAGACACATTGGTGGAGGAATGACAGGCATTGTTGTAAGCAAACTCCGCCAATGGAAGAAACTCGGACCAGTCATTTTGGAGTTTGGCCGAGTACAAACGCAAATATTGTTTTAATGATTGATTAACTCGCTCAGTCTGCCCGTTGGATTGGGGATGGTAGCCAGACGTTAAAGACAATTTCATCTTTAAAGAGGCACAAAAAGACTTCCAAAATTGTGCAATGAATTGTGGACCCCGATCAGAAACAATATCAGTGGGTAACCCATGGAGTCTGAAAACATGGCGGAGGAACAAAACTGCCAATCCCTGGGCAGATGGCAATCGGGGAAGAGCAATGAAATGGGCCATCTTGCTAAAACGGTCAACTACCACCCATATGACTCGGCATCCGGCTGACAGAGGGAGGTCCACCACAAAATCCATGGAAATATGAGACCATGGCCTGAGAGGAACATTCAAGGGCATAAGTTGACCGATAGGCAAGGAACGGGAAACTTTATGCTGTGCACAGACCTGACACGAAAAAACAAACTCCTTAATGTCTTTGGAAAGACCAGGCCACCATACTGAGCGGGAGACTAATTCCAAAGTCTTAGCGATCCCCGGATGCCCGGCAACTTTGCTATCATGAAACTCCGTCAAAACGGTTGCTCTCAAAAACTCAGGGACATAAAGACGACCAGCAGGAGTATTTCCAGGAGCTTGATGTTGAAGCTGCTTTAACTGGGTAAATAAATCCTGTGTGAGGCCTGCCCGAATGACTGAAGACGGAAGTATGGGAGTAACAGGACTGTTATCATGAACTGGAAGAAAACTGCGTGACAGGGCATCCGCCTTGGCATTCTTGGAACCTGGCCTGAAGGTGATAATAAACTTGAAACGAGTAAAAAATAAAGCCCAACGAGCTTGCCGGGCATTCAGCCGTTTAGCTGATTCAATGTACTGAAGATTTTTGTGATCAGTCAAAACTGAAATGGTATGTGTTGCTCCCTCAAGCCAATGCCTCCACTCCTCGAAAGCCCATTTAATAGCCAGTAATTCCCGGTTACCAACATCGTAGTTGGATTCAGCAGATGAGAATTTCCTGGACATAAAGGCACAAGGATGTAATTCCAGAGAATCCGGATCCTTCTGAGATAGGATAGCCCCTACTCCAACCTCCGAGGCATCAACCTCAACAATGAAAGGCAATTCTGGGTTGGGATGTCTGAGGACCGGGGCTGAGACAAAGGCTTGTTTCAAGGCCTGAAAAGATAACTCAGCTTCACGTGACCAGTTGGTTGGATCCGCTCCCTTCTTAGTCAGTGCCACAATGGGAGCAACTAGGTCGGAGAAAGAGTGAATAAATCTTCTATAATAATTCGCAAACCCTAAAAAGCGCTGAATTGCTTTTAAGTTGGTGGGTTGCGCCCAACTAAGGATGGCTTGGAGCTTCTTCAGTTCCATACAGAATCCCCGAGGGGAAATAATGTACCCTAAAAAGGATACCTCCGTGACATGAAATTCACACTTCTCCAGCTTGGCATATAGGTGATTTTCACGTAATTTTTTTAGAACCTGACGCACCTGGGTAACGTGTTGTTCAATAGAGTCAGAATATATCAAGATATCGTCTAAATAGACTACTACGAATCTTCCAAGAAAATCACGGAGCACATCGTTAATGAGATCCTGGAAAACTGCCGGAGCGTTAGACAGGCCGAATGGCATAACCAGATACTCATAGTGACCCGACTGAGTACTGAATGCCGTTTTCCACTCATCCCCTGACTTGATTCGGATGAGGTTATATGCTCCTCTCAGGTCAATCTTAGAAAAAATCACAGCCGAACGTAGCTGATCAAAGAGGACAGAAATCAGCGGCAAAGGGTAAGTATTTTTTACTGAGATTTTATTCAAGGCTCTAAAGTCAATGCAAGGTCTGAGTGATCCATCCTTCTTCTCCACAAAGAAGAAGCCTGCACTTAAAGGGGATTTAGACGGCCTGATAAATCCTTTCCCTAGGCTTTCTTTAACATATTCATTCATGGCCACAGTTTCTGGTCCGGACAATGCATATAACCTTCCCTTAGGCAAAGTGGCACCAGGAATTAGCTCAATAGCACAATCATAAGGCCGATGGGGAGGCAGAATGTCCGCATTGCCCTTGGAAAATACATCAACAAAATCCTGGTATTCCACAGGAATGGGTGCGGGAATGACAGCAGCTATTCTGATGGGAAGCGTAATACATTCCTTATTACAGATGGTACCCCACTGTGAGATCTCCCCCGACTGCCAATCAATGATGGGATTATGAAAGGCCAGCCAAGGGTGACCCAGAACCACTGGAACTGCTGGGCAATGGGTAAGGAAAAATTCAATTTTTTCGGAATGAAGAGCTCCTACCGAAAATAGTACAGGAGGTGTACAGAGAGAAATAACCCCATTGGACAAGGGACTCCCATCTAAACCATGCATGGTGATACACCTACCCAAGGCTAACTGAGGAATACCTAAGGCCTTGGCCCACGTTAAGTCCATAAAGTTCCCTGCAGCTCCACTGTCAACAAAAGCCGACACCGAGGAACAGAGGCTGCCAAAGGAAACTTTAGCTGGGACTAACAGTGAATTATTTGAGGAGATAAGCTGCAGACCAAAGTGAACCCCCTCACAATTCACTTGGTCGAGGCGTTTCCCGACTTGTTCGGACAATTACGGGCAAAATGTCCCTTACTCCCACAGTACAAACAAAGACCAGAATTTTGCCTTCTGGTTCTTTCTTCAGGAGACAGCTTGGAGAGACCTATCTGCATGGGCTCCTCTATGTCCACAGGAATGGAAAAAACACCAGGAGTAGACCCGACAGATGCTCCTTTTTCAGCCCTCCGCTCTCTGAGACGACGATCAATCTTAATAGAAAGCTCCATGAGTTTATCAAGAGTCTCAGGAGCAGGATACTGAAGGAGACTGTCTTTTATAGACTCAGATAAGCCGAGGCGAAACTGACTGCGCAGGGCTGGGTCATTCCATCCACAGTCGTTCGACCAACGGTGAAACTCCGTACAATAAATCTCTGCGGGATTCTTACCCTGTCTGAGAGCACGCAAATGACTCTCGGCGGATGCCTCTCTATCAGGGTCATCATACAATAGCCCTAAAGACCCCAGAAAGGTGTCTACAGACAACAATGCCGGATCGTCAGTTCTTAAACCAAAAGCCCAGGTCTGGGGATCCCCCTGAAGTAAAGAAATAATAATTCCGACCCGCTGAGATTCCGTACCTGAGGAGACTGGTCTTAAACGAAAATAAAGTTTACAAGACTCTTTAAAATTAAAAAACTGCTTTCTATCCCCAGAAAAACGGTCAGGCAAATGCATTTTTGGTTCAGGAACGACCCTCGGGGAAGTCCGTAACAGATCTTCCTGTGACCTCACCCGAAGGGACAGATCCTGAACCATCTGAGTAAGTTCTTGAATCTGACTAACTAGAAGCTGGCCAGGATTTGGCCCTACACCAGTGGGATTCATGAGGCCGACAAATCTTCCAAACTGAAATAAGGGAAAAAATCAAACCCTGTTTAATTTTAAATTTTAGTCAGGCCGGTAATAATGTTATGATACCAGTACGTCTGACCAGAGGTGATCTTATGACGGAGGTCAGAGTACTGGAATGGAATGCTGGTTACGGGAGCAGGAAAGCCTAGTAACCCCTGGCGCCCTAACTCCGTTGTCTCGCCCGTGTTATCAGAAATCCCCTGCGAGACTATGGTTGCTTGAGCCCATGGCAGCCGCGTTTGAAGGGCGGATTATGTCTGCCCAACTCCGATGCCCCCTCAGGTCTTAATGGGAGACAAAGGGAAATCCGAGACAGGGTGATAACAAGGGGCCCTCTGACTAAGCAACCAGGCCAGGGGCTACAAGCTAACTAACTTAAACCAGAAGTATGTGCGGACAAACCGCCAGGGAAAAGGACAACCAAAAATCCACGAATCCGTTACTCCTATCCAGCACCGCTGGATACCAGAGTGGATTTGTGGGAGCGGAATCCTCCGCAAAAGCTCCGAAACACAATGTAACCAAATAATAAATAGTAAGCGGTCTAGCCGCAACACACGGCTACGCCGCGACTCACGAACACCACAGGATGTTAAAGGTGCTCGGTCAGGACTCCAGGAAAAGATGACAACTTCCGAGTATTGGACCACTGAGGACAGGAACGACCGGATAGGCAGGACTGGAAAACTCTCTGCAACAGACACAGCAAACAGGAAGCTATTACCGGCGTCTGTGAGAAGTCCAGAGAGTGCTTTTAACTGGGAGCTCTCCAATCAGGAGCCAGACAGGGTAATTAACAATCATGCCGTGCAGCTGCATGCTGCACGGCCAGGATACCAATGAGGTGATTAATCTAGACCCAGCAACGGGGAACGCGGTCCGACAGTGGCGTCCCCGTTGCTAGGGTCTGAGCGGCTCCGTGCGCCCGGCGTCTAGCGTTGCTAGGGAGCCGGCGGCTGTCCGCATGCGGCGTCCCTAGTTGCTAGGCGCCGGGCCGCACTGACGGGCGGACCCTCGGCGCCTAACATTAACTCCGTCCTCTGCCCACCACCACCTCCTCTCCCTTCCTCATTGTCTGCTCTTGACTTTGCCACTTATTTCACATACAAGATTGACTCCATACGTCAGGACATCACATTCCACCAGACCAGCAACCAGCCACCACCCATCCCTTGCCACCCCTCCCCTTCCCGCTTACCATCTCTGACATCTTTCTCCCATGTATCTGGTGAGGAAGTCCTTGCCCTCATCCGTTCTTCCCTCCCCACAACCTCCCCACTTGACCCTATCCCCTCCCACCTCCTCCGCTACCTCTCTCCTTCTGCCTGTTCCCATCTTGCCCACCTTCTCAATCTCTCCCTCTCATCAGGCACTGTCCCCTCTGCCTTTAAGCATGCTCTTGTTTCCCCTATTCTTAAAAAAACCTATACTTGATCCAAACACTCTCTTCAACTATTGACCCATCTCTCTCCTCCCTTTTGCCTCCAAACTTCTTGAGCATATTGTCTATAATCGCCTCACTGCCTTTCTTTCCTCTCACTCACTGCTTGACCAATTCCAATCTGGTTTCCATTCTCTCCACTCCACTGAAACTGCCCTCACAAAATGACCTTCATGCATCCAAATCTAAGGGCCTCTACTCTCTGCTTATTCTTCTTGACCTCTCTGCTGCTTTTGACAATGTGGACCACCCTCTCCTTCTGCAAATCCTTCACTCTCTTGGTCTGTGTGATACTGCCCTCTCCTGGCTGTCCTCCTACCTCTCTGATCATTCCATCTCTGTCTCCTCTCTTGAGGCTACTTCCCCCCCCACTTCCACTAACTGTTGGTGTCCCCCAATGCTCTGTTATTGATCCTCTCCTTTTCTCTCTCTATACGTCCTCTTTAGGTGAACTCATTAGTTCTTTTAACTTCCAATACCACCTTTATGCTGATGACGCTCAAATCTATTTTCCCTCCCCTGATCTCTCCATGGCTCTCCTTACTCGTACCTCCAACAACTGTCTCTCTGCTATCTCTTCCTGGATGTCCCAGCGCTTTCTTAAACTCAACATGTCTAAGACAGAGCTGATCATCTTCTCACCCTCCTGCACAACCTCACCTCCCACAATCTCATTATCCATTGATGGCATGACTATCTCCTTTAGCCCCCAAGTATGCTGTCTTGTCGTAATCCTTGACTCTTCCATCTCCATCAAACCACACATTCAGCACCTCTCACAAACCTGTCATTTTCATCTCAAAAACATTTCCAGGATCAGACCTTTTCTCACCCAGGATGCCACTAAGATAATTATTCACTCACTGAATATTTCCAGACTGGACTACTGTAATCTCCTCCTAACTGGCCTCCCTGACAATTACCTCCCTCCACTCCAATCTATCCTCAATGCTGCAGCCCGGCTCATCTTCCTCACCAAACGCACTACATCCACCTCCCCTCTCCTACAAGCCCTTCACTGGCTTCCCTTCCCTTTCAGAATCCAATTCAAACTTCTCAGACTCACTTACAAAGCACTCACCCACTCCTCTCCCATTTACATCTCTGACCTTATCTCCCTTTACTCTCTCACCCGTCCTCTTCGCTCTGCTAATGCATGCTGACTCTCCTGTCTTCTGATTACTTTCTCCAAGATTTTTCACGTGCTGCTCCCTTTCTCTGGAATTCTTTACCTCTCCCCCTCAGACTCTCCGCCTCTCTACAAAACTTCAAACGGGCTCTTAAATCCCACTTCTTTACCTAACCCAGCCAAATCTCATCCTAAACCTCTGTTCCATGCTCTCTATGTACCCCATCTGTGTCACCCCTATCTGTCTAACCCTCCCCTTAGAATGTAAGCTCTCACGAGTAGGGCCCTCTTCACTCATGTGCTTATCCTTTTCTTACTTTAATAATCCTCAACTGCCCAAATCCTGCAGTTTTAGTCCACCTTCAAACTTATCTCTATGTCGTTTACTGGTGTAGTTATGCTTAGTTACCTTGTACTTGTCCTATATCGTCTTCAACTGTAAGTCACTATTTTCCTGTTTTGATTATGTACATATGTACTCTGTAATTGGGTGCAGCGGAACCCTTGTGGTGCCATATAAATAAAGGATAATAATAATAATAATAGTGCCAGATACACCTACGCCCCCAATAGTGCAGTGCCAGATACACATATGCTCCCAATAGTGCCATATAAACATATGCCTCCAATAGTGCCAGATTCACATATGCCCCAGTAGTGCAGTGCCAGATACACATATGGCCCAGTAGTGCCGTGCCAGATACACATATGCACCCAATAGACAGCACAGGCACCATAATCACCCCCCCCCCCCCAAATACAGACAGCACAGACACCATGATCATTCCCCTCCCCCCAATTAGACAGCACAGGCACCATAATCACCCACCACCCACATATACAGACAGCACAGGAACCATAATCATCTCCCACTCACATATACAGACAGTACAGACACCATGATTTCCCCCCCCCCCAACATAGACAGACAGCACAGGCGTCATGATTAATCCACCTTCCCCACATCGAGAGACAGCACAGTCACCATGATAAATCCTCCCCCACAACACACACACACACACACACACACACACAAACATATATAGACAGCACAAGCACCATATTTAATCCCCCCAACATGTACAGACAGCACAGGCACCACATTTAATCACCCCACATGTACAGACAGCACAGGCCTCATGAATGTTTTCCCTCAACATGTACAGACAGCACATGCATCATGAGTAATCCACCTCACACACACACACAGGCAGCACAGACACCATGAGTATTCCCCATCTCACACAGACACACACTTATATACAGACAGCACAGGCAGACTTATAATCATTCCCCCAATAAACAACACATGCGCCCGACCACCACGCCGGGTAATCGCAATCATGTAGTGTAGGACAAAGTGACTCTCCCAGCATATACAGTATATACATACCACGTCGCCACAGAAATGAGTGGCGCGTCTCACCACACATGATCAGGCTCAGCCTGAGAGGAGAAAGCTACCTAGAGCTCAGCGCTGCGTCACGTGACTCCCTGTGATTCAGCAGCTGCACTGGCAGCTACTCCCGCTACTTCCCAGCAGCCAGTGCAGCTGCTGCAGTGCAGGGAGTCACGTGATGCGGCGCTGAGCTCCGACATGCTCCAGGTCGCTCCGGAGAATCGTTAAAAAGAAAGTAAAAATAGAAACCAGTGCTGGGCATGCGGGCCATGGAGAGCAGCTCAGCGGGCCACTCATGGCCCGTGGGCAATGGGTTGAAGACCCCTGGTATACAGTGTATAGTCAGAGCCGGCCCTAACCAATATGATGCCCTAGGCAAGATTTTGGCTGGTGCCCCCTAGCACCACCGCTAGTTCCGCCTCTGACCCTGCACCCCTTTTCCAGCACCATCACCCCCCACCCATAGCAGTCCTTTTTTTTGTTTTCCTACTCCCTGTAATTTAAATAAGAACAGTGTGCACATTCGGCGCACAACCCAAAAAGGTATGTGTTTTTGCTGGCAAGGGGCATGGCCACACAATAGTACCCCCAATTCAAATGATGCCTCACAGTAGTGCAACTTTATTCACAATTTATCATGCGATAGTGTCCCTTATTCACATTACATCACACAGTAGTACCACTTTACCTTATATCCGTTACTCCTCACAGTAGTGCCCCTCATTCATATAACATCATACTGAATTGCTCCTTATTCACATTACACCACACCATATTGCTCTTTATTCTCATTACCCCACACCATATTGCTCCTTATTCACATTACACGACACCATATTGCTCTTTATTCACATTAGACTACACAGTAGTGACCTTTCTATACGTTACGCCACACAGTAGAGCACCTTATACACATAATGCCACACATTGGTAATGCATTTATACACATAATACCACACAGTAATGCCCCTTACACATATGACACACATTATTAATGTCCTTATAAACATAATGCGCCTTACACGTTATGCCATCCCTTATTAATTCCCTTATGCACATAATTTCCCTTACACATATGCCGCACATTGTTAATGGCCATAACGACGCACATAATGTCCCTTACACATATTCCACACATTATTAGTGCCCTTTTACACTTAATGACACACATAGTGCCCCTTACACATACGTTACATATTATTAATGCCCTTATACACATATTGACACATATAGTTCCTGGCGTGAGTCAACTGGCAGCTCTGCTAACGTCGGGTGCCTGTTTTTTATGAAAATGCATCTTATTTGCATTGCTATGTGACTAGGATGCACAAGCAGCTTCTGCTGATTAAAATGATATGTGGCATGCCTATATATCGTGTGCAACTGTGGCTGTATCTGCATACGAAATGCTACACACAGAATATAGGCATGCCACATATCATTTTAATCAGCAGAAGCTGCTTGTGCCCCTAGGCATACCAGATGCCCTAGGCAATTGCCTAGTTTGCCTATGCCTAAGGCCGGCTCTGTGTATAGTCAATGGGTGCAGGTTGAGTGGCATGAACCCTCCTTGACTAATATCATGACAGCATGATGATGACAAGAAACCAGCTAACAACACAGAATTAACTCTAGGTAGATTGAATTGAAATACTTTAAGTGGATTGTAGAGCTTGGCAAGTCTCTATACTAAAGGGGACTACACTTACATCAGACAAGCCCTGAGCAGACCAATTCCAGCAGATTTGCCCGATTGGAGGAAGATACTGTGGATGGCAGTGCAGAAATGGTGGAGCTTGGTGAGATTGTTTCCTCTAGCAACTAGAGGAACAGTTGTAACTAATGCACCTAGCCAGATTGTGGTGGTAGGGGATTCAATCATCAGAAAGGTAGACAGGGTAATCTGCCACCAGGACTGTGATAATCATACAGTGTGTTGTCTTCCGAATGCTCGGGTACGGCATGTCACGTACCGGGTACACAGGTTGTTGGGAGGGGCTGGAAATGACCCGACAGTCTTGGTGCACATTGGCACAAATAATCAAGTTAAAGGTAGTGATGAGCGGATTCGGTTTTACTCGGTTTTACTCGGTTTTACTCGGTTCTCAAAACGGCATCTTATTGGCTCACGGATGTCACGTGTTTTGGATAGCCAATAAGATGCCGTTTTGAGAACCGAGTAAAACCGAGTAAAACCGAGTAAAACCGAACCTCGCTCATCACTAGTTAAAGGTAGATGTGATGTCCTTAAAAATTATTACAGGGACCTAGGCCATAAACTTAGAAATATTACCTGCTAGCCAAGGGAGGCAGAAGGAGATAAGGGAGGTTAATGTGTGGCTAAGAGATTAGGGAGGTTAATGTGTGGCTAAGAGATTGGTGTAGGAAGGAGGGTTTTTTGACTTTTTGGAACATCAGGCTGATATCTCGGTCAGGCACCATCTTTTTTGTCGCGATGGATTGCACCTGAATGAGGAGGGGGCAGCAGTACTTGGGGAAGGATGATAAGAAGGATGGTGGAGATTTTATACTAGTCAGGGTGGAGGGAATAGCAAGAAATGATGGGATGTTCAGTGAGAGCAGTAAAAACGGGTGTATAAAGAATAATGGGGGTAGAGAGGAGGGTAGGGGAAGGGCAGTCAAGATTGGTAAACCAAGAAATCAATAAACAAGAAAAAAATATCCTATCAAAACAAGAATATACTGAAAAAGGTTTTGCTAACCTAAAATGTATGTTGGCAAATGCAAGAAGCCTATCAGACAAAATGGGGGAACTTGAAGTGGTAGCAATGAACGAGCAATATGACATTATATTATTATTATTATTACTGAAACGTGGTGGGATGATTCTCGTAGAGATTTCTGCAAGAGATGTGAGCTGAGCGATTTAGCATAGGCGATGTCTGTTCTATAACCTGGTGTCTAGATCACTCATACACATGTAGCGATCTGTACTGATACTAACCGGCTCCTTGCTTCTTTGTGCAGCTCAGTGTGGTGCAGTGTGAAACTTGAAGAGGAGGGATCAGGCAGAGGCAGGGGTGTGGTGGGTAATGTCAATCACTATCGCTCATTCCTGTACACATGAGTGATTTCAAGTTTTGTGCTAAGCAATCTGACTTGATTTTGCCTGCATGCAGGCCAATCTAGAACTGGCGATAGGGACGTGCAGGGCTGTGCATCGCTATCACTATGCGGTATACACACGTAGCAATGTGTGCTACGTGTGTACCCCTCTTCTGATGGCTATACCCTCTTCAGGAGTGACAGGGCAAATAAAACAGGTGGAGGAGTATGTCTCTACGTCAAGCCATTGATAAAACCTTATTTAAAGGAAATTATGTATGAGGGTACAGGGGATAACATAGAATCATTATAGGTGGAAATATCAAATGAAGGTAAATGTTTAAAAAAACTAATTTAATATGGACATGCTATAAATCATCTGATATTGGTGTAACTAAGGAAGCACAACTCTTACTGCAAATAGAAAAGGCTGCAGGAATGGGAGAAGTGTTAATTATGGGGGATTTCAATTATCCAGACATAAACTGGATAAACGAGTCATGTTATACATCAAAAGGTAATAGGTTTTTAACCATAATAAAAGATCACCACTAATTGAGGAACCAACTAGAAATAGGAATATACTAGACCTGGTAATAACAAATAATGTGGAGGTAATGTCAAATATCAAAGTAAGGGCAACATTGGGTAACAGCGATCATAATATGGTCTCATTCAAAACAAGTTTCCAAAAGCAGCAATGTAAGAGCTCAACTAAGGGGGTGATTCAGATCTGATCGCTGCTGTGCGTTTTCGCACAGCGGGCAATCAGGTCATAATAGTGCATGCATATGCACTGCAATGCGCACGCACATCGGACTACAACAACAGGGATTGAGAGGGGATGGTGCGAAAAATCCGTTTGCATGGGCATTTGCAAGGTGATTGACAGGAGGAGGCCGTGTGTGGGTGGTAACTGACTCTTTACTGGGAATGTTCAGGAAAATGCAGGTGTGCCCAAGCGTTTTTAGGGAGGGTGTCTGACGTCAATTCCGTCCCCGATCAGCCTGATTCAATAGCACTGGAGGAGTAAGTCCTGAGCTGCACAGAGACTGCATACACAGAATTTTAGCAGCTCGGCGTACACATGGGATTGCACACTTGCACGGCAAAAATACACTCCCACTGTAGGTGGCGACTATCTGATCGCAGGACAGCAAAAAAATGCAGCCTTGCGATCAGAACTGAATTACCCCCTAAGACCTTTAATTTTAGAAAGGCAAACTTTAATATGCATAAGAATGCTCTAAAGCAGTGGTTCCCAACCTCCGTCCTCAAGTACCCGCAACAGTTCATGTTTTCCAGGTCACCTAGCAGTTGAACAGGTGTATTCATTACTCACTGACACATTTTAAAAGACCCACATGGGGAGCTAATTATTTCATTTGCAATCCTACGAGGAGATGTGAAAAATATGAACTATTGGGGGTACTTGAGGACTGTGGTTGGGAACCACTGCTCAAAAGGACATAACTTGGGACAGATTGCTTAAAGGTAAGAACACTGTTGAAATGCGGGACACTTTTAAAATGTTGCTAGAAAAGTATACGCAAGAGTTCATACCCATGGGCAACAAAGGCAAGTGTAAAAAGTATAGAGATACAGGTGGCTTTTTTCCCAGCGCAAAGTAAATAAAGATGAGTGACGCACCCTGCATCTATTGGAAGTTGCTCCTCCAAAGAAAAATCCCAAACCATTACAGAGAGGGTAAGCCGCTAAAAAGTGCACTTTCTCTGTACCGATACGTTCTATTGAACCATACGTTACACTGAGCCATATATATGCACAGCTCATGTCAACAGACTGTGAACGTCTAGCCATTTGGTTTTGTGTTTTATGTGTTTTTATGTAGTTTGTTTGTGTGTTTTCCGGAAATAGGTGTTTTAAATAATAGTCATAATTGCACACACAGTTCCTGCCATACGGCACCTTTTATTGTACATCAGTCATAGGTAATTACAGAGGATTGTTGCACTTATGTTAAACATTACAAGACACACATATTTATGGAAATTTTTTTTCTTAAAATAAAGTAATTACTTTTTATTATACGTGCGTCACTCATCTTTATTTACTTTGCGCTGGGAAAAAAAGCCACCTGTATCTCTAACTTTAATAGCGGAATTAGGTAGCGATTCCGCACCCTCTTCCTGAGCTGCATCTGTAGTGAAGTGAGTGTACCTTTCTGTTAGCGCAGTGCCAAACCCCCTTTTTAAGTGTAAAAAGTATAACCCTATGTGGCTTAACAAGAAGGTAAGTGTAGAAATGGAAAAAAAGGCGTGCTTTTAAAGCATTCAAATCAGATGGGAATGTGGAGTCATTCCTCTACTATAAAGAATGTAATAAAAAATGTAAAAAGGAAATCAGAACTGCTAAAATACATAACAAAAAGCAAGTCACAAAGGAAAGCAATACGAACCCCAAAAATTCATTAAGTATATCAATGGAAAAGGGCTGAAAAAGGACAATATAGGACTGTTAGAAAGTGTGTTGGGCGTTGTGATAATTTACAACAAAGAACCGGTAAGTCTGACATCTATAGTGGGGAAAATATTAGAAAGTATATTAAGGGATTGCATTCAGGCGTACTTAGGGTCCCGCAAAATTATTACTAAGAACCAGCATGGATTTGTGAGAGATAGGTCATGTCAAAAAAACATGAATTAGCTTCTATGAGGAAGTAAGTGCAAACTTAGACCAGGGAATCACAGTTGATGTGTTATTTTTATATTTTGCTAAAGCCTTTGAGACAGTGCCGCACACGAGGTTGATACATAAACTTAAATAGCTTGGTCTTGGAATCACAATAAGTACTTGGGTCAAAAAATTTCCAGAAAATAGAGAACAGAGAGTTGTGGTCAATGGTAAGTATTCCAACTGGGCTAAAGTATTAAGTGGTGTACCTTAAGGCTCTCTACTAGGGCCACTTCTGTGTAATATATTTATAAATGACCTGGCTAACAGTCTTGAGAGCAAAGTGTCCATTTTCGCTGATGACACTAAACTTTGTAAAATAATTAAATCAGATAGAGATTTTGACTGTCTACAGAATTATTAAATCAAATTGGAAGTTTGAGCAACAAAGTGGAGTATGAGGTTTAATATAGGGAAATGTAAAGTTATGCACTTTGGGACAGAGGCCCTCATTCTGAGTTGATCGCTCGCTGCCGTTTTTAGCAGAATTGCGATCAGGCTAAAAACCGGCAGTTCTGCGCATGCGTATGGGCCGCAGGGCGCATGTGCTAAGTGCTTTCACACAAGACTATGCGATTTTACACAGGGGCGAGCGACGCTTTTCAGTTGCTCTGCTGATCGGTGAGTGATTGACAGGAAGTGGGTGTTTCTGGGTGGTAACTGAGCATTTTACGGGAGTGTGCTAAAAAACGCAGGCGTGCGTGGCAAAAACGCAGGAGTGGCTGGGGAAATGGGGGAGTGGCTGGCCGAATGCAGGGCGTGTTTGTGACATCAAACCAGGAACCAAAGAGTCTGCAGTGATCGCAATCTAGGAGTAGGTCTGGAGCTACTCAGAAACTGCAGGGAAATATTTAATAGCAGAACTGCTAACCTTTCGTTAGCAATTCTGCTAAGCTAAGATACACTCCCAGAGGGTGGCGGCCTAGCGTGTGCACTGCTGCTAAAAGCAGCAAGCGAGCAATCAACTCGGAATGAGGGCCAGAGATCAAACATGCAATTTACAAATTAAATGGGGAAATGATAGGCATATTTGTTATGGAGAAAGATTTGTGTGTACTCATTGACAATAAACATAGTAATAGAAGCTCAGTGTGGGTGTGCAATAGCAAAGGCAAATAAGGTAATAGCATGCATAAAATGGGGGATGGAGACAAGGTAAGAAACTGTAATCCTGCCACTATATATATCGTTAGTACGGGCGCATTTGGAATACTGTGTACAGTTCTGGGCACCACACTATATAAAATAGGATTTTGGTTACCTACCAGTAAATCCTTTTCTCGTAGTCCGTAGAGGATGCTGGGGTCCACATTAGTACCATGGGGTATAGACGGGTCCACTTCAAGAGTTCGAGAATGTGGGCTAGCTCCTCCCTCTATGCCCTCCTACCAGACTCAGTCTAGAAACTGTGCCCGAGGAGACGGACATCTTCGAGAGAAGGATTTAACACAGATAGTGGCGAGATTCATACCAGCTCACACATACAAGGCACATCAGGCTAACTAGCTTGAAAAACTCAGCAACTGCTGAAACATTACTTACCAAGTAACAATGCAGTACTCAACTAAAACGAAGTTGTACTGAACCAGATAACGATCGCAGGAAAACGAAGCACTGGGCGGGTGCCCAGCATCCTCTATGGACTACGAGAAAAGGATTTACCGGTAGGTAACCAAAATCCTATTTTCTCTTACGTCCTAGAGGATGCTGGGGTCCACATTAGTACCATGGGGATGTACAAAAGCTCCCAGAACGGGAGGGAGAGCGCGGAGGATCCTGCAGAACTGATTGACTGAACTTCAGATCATCAGAGGCCAAAGTATTCAACTTGTAGAACTTAGCAAACGTGTTCGACCTAGACCAAGTTGCTACTCGGCAAAGTTGTAACACCGAGACACCCCGGGCAGTTGCCCGGGAAGACCCACCTTACAAGTAGAATGGGCCTTAACAGATTTAGGACACGGCAATCCTGCCATAGAATAAGCATGCTGGATAGTGAACCTGATCCAGCAAGGTATAGTCTGCTTTGAAGCAGGACACCCAATTTTCTTGGGATCATACAGGACAATCAAAGAGTCTGATTTCCTGTGACGAACAGTCCTCTTCACATAGATTTTCAAAGCCCTCACAACATCCAAGGACTTTGACGAAATTGAGGAGTCAGTAGCCACTGGCACCACAATAGGTTGCTTGATATGAAATGCCGACACAACCTTTGGAAGAAACTGCTGACGTGTCAGGAGCTCTACTCTATCTTCGTGGAAGATCAAGTAAGGGCTTTTACAGGACAAAGCCCCCAATTCTGACACACATCTAGCAGAAGCTAAGGCTAACAACGTGACAGCCTTCCATGTAAGTAATTCTACCTCAACCTCCTGTAGAGGCTCAAACCAGTCCGACTGGAGAAACTGCAACACCATGTTAAGGTCCCAAGGCACCATAGGTGGTACAAAGGGAGGTTGGATGTGCAGAATTCCCTTCAAAAAGGTCTGAACCTCAGGGAGGGCAGCAAATTGTTTCTGGAAGAAAATGGACAGGGCCGAAATCTGGACGTTCACAGAACCCAACCTCTGGCCCATATCCACACCTGCTTGCAGGAAGAGTAGAAAACGTCCCAGTTGAAACTCCACCGCAGGAAACTTCTTGGACTCACACCAAGAGACATATTTCTTCCAAATACGATGGTAATGTTTAGACATTACCACTTTCCTAGCCTGTATCAGGGTAGGAATGACCTTCTTCGGAATGCCCTTCCGAGCTAGTATCAAGCGTTCAACCTCCATGCCGTCAAACGTAGCCATGGTAAGTATTGATAGGCAAACGGCCCCTGCTGCAGCAGGTCCTTCCAAAGAGGAAGAGGCCTCGGCTCTTCCTGCAAGAGATTCAGAAGGTCCATGTACCAAGCCCGCCTTGGCCACTCTGGAGCAATGAGGATTGCTTGAACTCTTGTTATCCTTATGAGCTTTAGAACTATTGGAATGAGTGGGAGTGGTGGAAACACGTACACTGACTGGAACACCCACAGAGACACCACTGCCACTGCTTGTGGGTCCCACGACCTGGAACAATAGCGTTGAAGCTTCTTGTTGAGCTGAGACGCCATCATGTCTATTTGGGGTAACCCCCAAAGATCTGTTATTTCCTTGGACACCTCCGGATGGAGACACCACTCCCCCGGATGGAGATCATGTCTGCTGAGGAAGTCTGCTTCCCAGTTGTCCAATCCCATAATGAAGATTGCAGAGAGCGCCAACGCATGTTTTTCTGCCAAGAGGATGATTCTTGTCACCTCTGACATTGCAGCAATGCTTTTCGTTCCGCCCTGTCGGTTTATGTAAGCCACCATCGTTACATTGTCCGACTGTACATGAATGGCCCGATTTCTTAGAAGATGGGACGCCTGAAGAAGACCGTTGTAGACGGCTCTTAGTTCCAGGATGTTGATCGGCAGGCCGGCTTCCAGACTTGACCACCTTCCTTGGAAAGTTTCCCCTTGCGTGACTGCGCCCCAGCCCCGGAGGCTCGCATCCTTGGTTAGAAGGACCCAGTCCTGAATGCCGAACCTACAGCTCTCCAGAAGGTGAGGGAATTGGAGCCACCAGAGGAGTGAAATCCTGGCCTTTGGTGACAAACGAATTCTCTGGTGCATGTGAAGATGAGATCCTGACCACTTATCCAGGCGAACCAGTTGTAAGGCCAGAGCATGGAACCTCCCGTACTGGAGAGCCTCGTAAGAGGCCACCATCTTCCCCAAAAGGTGAATGCATTGATGAACCGACACCCGGGCTGGCTTCAGGACATCCCAGACCATTGTTTGTATCACCAATGCCTTTTCCTGTGGAAGAAACACCCTCTGCACTTCCGTGTCGAGGATCATCCCCAGAAAAGATAACCTCCGGGTTGGTTCCAAATTAAATTTTGGGAGATTCAGAATCCAACCGTGGATTCTGAGTAGGTGGGTCGTGAGTACAAAGGACTGCAACAGCTCCTCCTTGGATGATGCTTTTATCAGTAGATCATCTAGATACGGAATGATGTTCACCCCCTGTTTTCAGAGTAGAACCATCATCTCCACCATCACCTTGGTGACCACCCTTGGTGCTGTAGAGAGGCTGAATGGCAGGGCCTGGAACTGGAAATGACAGTCCAGTAATACAAAACGGAGATAAGCCTGATGCGGTAGCCAGATCGGAATGTGGAGGTACGCATCCTTGATATCCAGGGATACTAGGAATTCCCCCTCTTCCAGACCTGATATCTCCGCCCTGAGAGACTCTATTTTGAACTTGAATTCCTTCAGAAAAGGGTTCAGTGATTTTAGGTTCAGAATGGGTCTGACCGAACCATCCGGTTTCGGTGCCACGAAAAGGTTCGAATAGTAACCCGTGGCTTGCGAATGAGGAGGCACTGGCACAATGACCTGTGCCTCCACCAACTTCTGAACCGCTGCTTGTAGGACAGTCCTGTCCGCCAGCAGAGCTGGCAAGCCTGATTTGAAAAATCGGTGAGGAGGGAGATTTTGAAATTCCAACCTGTATCCCTGGGACACAATATCTATCACCCAGGGATCCATGCTGCAGGGATGCTGTTGCCAGCAGCCTCCCTGCAACATAAAAAAACTCTAAAATAACTTTTTTCTAGAAAAGCTCTGGAGAGCTCCCCTAGCTGTGACCAGCTCCTCTGGGCACATTTTCTAAACTGAGTCTGGTTGGAGGGGCATAGAGGGAGGAGCCAGCCCACACTCTCAAACCCTTAAAGTGCCAATGGCTCCTGGTGGACCCGTCTATACCCCATGGTACTAATGTGGACCCCAGCATTCTCTAGGACATAAGAGAAAAGACATATTGGAGCTAAAAAAAAAGTAAAAAAAAAGAAATACCAAATTTATTAGTGGCATTGAGTCGGACCATAATGAAAGGCTTACCAGGTTAGATATGTTTACTTTACAGAAGAGACAACTAAGAGGAGATATGATTATTATTTATAAATACATTGGGGGCAATATAAGGAATTATCAGGAGAGTTGTTTATCGAGAGATCTGTACACAGAACGCATGGCCCCCTAAGGTTAGAGGAGAGGACTTTTCTCACCTAGCAAAGGAAGGGATTCTTCACAGTGAGGGCGGTAAAGATATGGAATTCTCTATCGGAGAAGGTTGTCATGTCATGGCTGACAAGGATACAACCTCTAATAATTAGATTAAAGATAGGTTGAACACGATGGACAATGTCTTTTTTTAACCTAAACAACTATGTATAAGTATATAAACTGTATTTCTATTGTCCTCATAAAATCATGCAATGGGGCACTATCAATGAGGCTCATAGATATGCCCAAATGTATTAGGCCTTAACAAGAGATAAAGTGAAGACGGATAAAGTGTGGTAAATGACCAGCCAATCAGCTTCTTACAGTAACTGCCATGGCACAGGGCAGTGGCGGATCCAGGGGGGGGCACTCGGGCCCGTGCCCCCCCTGTCATTTGTGGCCTTCTGTCCCCCGTCCCCCCCGGCGCCGCACAGGGAGATGACGGGCGCCCGCTGAGATTGTGTTACCAGCGGGCGCCCGTCTCCCTGCACAGCGGCAGCCAGAGGCAGGAGCTCAGTACTGAGCTCCAGCTTCCGGCGCTGTCACTGTGCAGCGTGCGCTATGGGAGAGACATCAGTCATGACGTCTCTCTCATAGTGCTGACTGAGGAGCGGACGCCCAGGGAGGTGGAAGACTGAAGCGGCCTGGAAGCGGGAACGGGGCTCGGTAAGTATGATGTATTTTTCTTCCTAAATGCAGTGGGGGCATCTACTGGGGGTAAACTACGGGGGGACATTACTACTGGGGGGGCATCAACAAGGGGCATTACTACTGGGGGGGCATTACTACTGGGGGCATTATAACTGGGGGGCATCACTACTGAGGGGTCATCTATTGGGGGCAGCTACTGGGGGCCATTTTTACTGGGGGCCATCTACTGGGGGCATTATTACTGGGGGGCATCTACTGGGGGCATTACTACTGGGGGGTCATCTATTGGGGCAAACTCATAGGGGGCATTATTACTGGGGGGTCATCTATTGTGGGCAGCTACTGGGGGCCATCTACTGGGGGCATTATTACTGGGGGCCATCTACTGGGGGCATTATTACTGGGGGGCATCTACTGGGGGCATTACTACTGGGGGGTCATCTATTGGGGGCAAACTCCTAGGGGGCATTACTACTGGGGGCAAACTACTGGAGGACATTATTACTGGGGGGCATCTACTGGGGGCAAACTGCTGGGGGACATTATTACTGGGGGGGCATCTACTGAGGGCAAACTACTGGGGGACATTATTACTGGGGGTCATCTACTGGGGGCAAACTGCTGGGGGACATTATTACTGGGTGGCATCTACTGGGGGCAAACTACTGGGGGACATTATTACTGGGGGCCAACTACAAAGGTGCTAACTACTGGCGGCGTAACTACAGGGGCATTACTACTGGCGGCTTAACTACAGGGGCATTACTACTTGGGGGCTAAACTACAGGGGGGCCAAACTACTGGGGGCATAACTACAGGGGCCAAACTACTGGGGGATAACTACAGGGGCCAAACTACTGGGGGCATTACTACTGGAGGCTAAACTACAAGGGGGGCATAACTACAGGGGCTAAACTACAATGGGGCAAACTACAGGGGGGCATTACTACTGGTGGCTAAACTACTGGGGGCATTACCACTGGGAGGCTAAACTAAAGGGGGGGTAAACTACTGGGGTCATAACTGCAGGGGCATTACCACTGGGGGCATTACTACAGGCAACATTACTACTGGGGGCAATACGGGCATTGCATAAGGGGCACCACTACTATGGGGTCTATATAAGGGGCACTACCAGTACAGTGGACATTGCATAATGAGCGCTACAACTGTGGGCATTGTATAAGAAGCGCCACCTCACATGCACCGAAGCCGCACGCAAATGTACTTGCCCCTTCTATGGTGCCCCCCCTATCATTTTCTTCTGGATCCGCCCCTGGCACAGGGTGTGTCACAGCTCCTTCCCTTCTCATAATATGCCTCATACTATTTCAGCACCAAATACATGTGGCCCTTAATCTGGATGTTTGTGTAACAATAAATTTACTAAATGAAACACACCCTCCTACAATCATGTTGCAATGTGTCGGTGACTATGTGGGTTAGGTATGACTGGTCGTCAGTTATCATGTTGACATATCTATATGGATGATATGTCAACATGATATACTGTTGACAAACAGTCCCTGGTGATCTAGTGGTGCATTACCTTGTCCCAGTGACTTTTAGCAGCTCCAGTATCTTCTTCGGGGTCCCATTGGTCATGTAAGTATAAGTTTCTTCTGAAATGTCTCGTGGCATTCCAGTGAGTATTTTTCTCACTATCCTTATCCCTCTCCCCACCCACCAACATTACTGTCGACCCTCTGACCATATACCGACTATGTTACAACTTTACCTAAAAGATGATACAAAGTTTTATTTCATGTAAAAGTATGTACCGTATATACTCGGGTATTAGCCGACTTTTTAAGCACTTTTTTTTGTGCTGAAAAAGCCACCTCGGCTTATACTCGAGTCAGCTTTAGTGCCAGATATGCCCCACAGTGCCAGGTGTGCCAGATATGCCCCACAGTGCTAGATACTTACCCTCCGTCGCTCCCGCGCTGTCTTCTGAAGGAGGGACACAGGAGAGCAGCGCGCAGCTCTCCTGTGTCCCTCCTGCATCTCTGGCGGCAGCGGCGTCTGAGTGGTAAAGGAAGTGCACGAACCGGCACTTCCTTTAACACACGCCGCTGCCGCCGGAGATGCAGGAGGGACACAGGAGAGCCGCGCGCTGCGCTCTCTGTGTCCCTCCTTCAGAAGACAGCGCGGGAGCGACGGAGGGTAAATATCTAGCACTGTGGGGCATATCTGGCACACCTGGCACTGTGGAGCATATCTGGCACACCTGGCACTGTGGGGCATATCTGGCACACCTGGCACTGTGGGTCATATCTGGCACACCTGGCACTGTGGGGCATATCTGGCACACCTGGCACTGTGGGGCATATCTGGCACTGTGGGGCACATCTGGCACACCTGGCACTGTGGGGCATATCTGGCACACCTGGCACTGTGGGGCATATCTGGCACACCTGGCACTGTGGGGCATATCTGGCACTGTGGGGCACATCTGGCACTGTGGGACATATCTGGCACATCTGGCACTGTGGGACATATCTGGCACATCTGGCACTGTGGGGCACATCTGGCACTGTGGGGCATATCTGGCACTGTGGGGCATATCTGGCACATCTGGCACTGTGGGGCATATCTGGCACATCTGGCACTGTGGGGCATATCTGGCACTGTGGGGCATATCTGGCACTATGAGGTCTGTGTACGGGTAGAGCTGCATTTCCCACCCTAGGCTTATGCTCGAGTCAATAAGTTTTCCCAGGTTTTTGTGGTAAAATTAGGTGCCTCGGCTTATATTCGGGTCGACTTATACTCGAGTATATACGGTATTTACGTTATTGTTATCTTAATGTCAGTGTGGAGCCAAGGAGGAGATGTATCAAATCTTCAATAGAGGATATGTAGAAAAGGTTGCCCTAGCAACCAATCTGATTCTAGCTATCATTTATGAAGCACAGTCTATGAAATGATAGCTAGAATCTGATTGGTTGCAGTAGGCCATTTACCCACATGTCCTTTTTAGAAACAACAAGAAAAAACAAAAAAAAACTTGGAACGTGCGGCTAACATTTGATTTAAACATCAGCGCCCAATTTTGTGTTTTTTTCCTTTTTAGAAAGTTTGATACATTCACCCAATGATTGGTACTGAAATAATAGATGTTACTAATTTGAAATGTACTTACGCATATGTTTAATGCAATTGCTTCAAATTTCAGTTTGGAAACATTTGATTTTACGGGAATGCAATAAAACTATATTGGTATTATTAATGTCTCAATTTATTAATACAATATAAAAGTCCTATTAAACAACAAAATAAAGTTCTGTAATGGTTTATGTTGTTGAAGAAAATGAGTTAAAAAACACACATGAATAAAGGTTGAATTAGTTTATGGTATAAAGGGAGGTATTAGTCTCAAAAACGTAGCACATTATGGCTAAGTGTCATCATATGTACCGGCAGTCACTTCATCTTCGACACTGGGTTCCCAAGTACAGTTTCACTACATATAAATGAAGCAGTTTGTCAATACTAAAGCAAGATGATATGGTAATGATCGGAATAGGGTGTTAAGAACTTATGTTAATCTCTTTGCAAAATAAGTTGTTTGTTTGCATCATTATAGCTGCCACTCTGACATATTAAAAAGTCATACATTTCTTCTAAGCTAATGTCAGACCATTTACAGCAACGTACTTCACTAGCCTCAGTAACTCACACTGTATTAATGTTACAGTAGTGTCTAAACTTTCTCTTTTTTTATAAATATATTAATAAAAAGACTTTATACTATTGCAGTGATGGCTAACCTTGACACTCCAGCTGTTGTTGAACTACACATCCCAGCATGCCCTGCTACAGTTTTGTTATTTGGCCATGCTAAAACTGATGCAGGGCATGCTGGGATGTGTAGTTCAACAACAGCTGGAGTGTCAAGGTTAGCCATCACTGTACTATTGCAAATAAAACAAAAAAAGGTTATACAGTAGGTATCAACAGTGGTGTTGAGAGAGGAGGGCAGGGAGTACAGATTACTCAGGCCCAGGCCAGAGCACATCAGTAGCCATTTTTTTGGTGGGACATTTTTTTTTCTTTATTATAAATCAGTGGGCAGGCGTGCAAGAAGCGGGTTGGGCCGCCAGGAGGGGGGATGGATGTGTGTGTCACCTAGCTGTTTGTTCCTTGTCATGGACGACCCTCACAGCTACTTTCACCTGCCGCACCGCTGCTAGGATCTCGCAAGATGATATCATCAACTTGCGAGTCAATCTCTGCAGCCCGCTCTGGATGGCCTCTTCAGAATCAGCAAGCTCCGGGGGGTGGGCAGGTACTAGGAGGGGCAAGCATGCAGCTGGGTGGGCGTGGCCTGTGAGTTTAAGAAGTGGCGCAGCTCATCTCAGTTGTAAGAATAAGCAGCAGGGCTGGTCATCTCGTCGGAAGCTAGTCTGTTAGGCTGCAACAATGTGATCTGAGAGCTGTGACTGTGAGTGACAGACATGGCACTGTGTGTTATAAATTCTATATATATATTCTATAATACGTGCATAAATACATTAACATTAGTTTTATATATATATATATATATATATATATATATAGCTAAAAAGAAAGACAGGGGGGGCGCTCCATAGTGCAGAGTCAATTTTTAATTTTAAAAGCACACAAAACACTGCGGTTTAAAACACAACGATAATTGCCCGTACCAGAACAAAATCCGCTGTGGGCTTAATACCACATGATTTAAAACACATATGCCCCCGGCAATTCTCCAAACCTCCGGCAGATCTCCTGAGACAGGACCTCAGCCCCGTGCCGCTGGACCGCTGAAGACAGCCGCCGCACGTCGGGACACCGTCACCCGTCGATAGCCACCGAGGCAGGAGGGGGCACGACCACACACGTCAGCAAGCCACGCCCCACGTCAGGGGCGTGGCTTGCTGACGTGTGTGGTCGTGCCCCCTCCTGCCTCGGTGGCTATCGACGGGTGACGGTGTCCCGACGTGCGGCGGCTGTCTTCAGCGGTCCAGCGGCACGGGGCTGAGGTCCTGTCTCAGGAGATCTGCCGGAGGTTTGGAGAATTGCCGGGGGCATATGTGTTTTAAATCATGTGGTATTAAGCCCACAGCGGATTTTGTTCTGGTACGGGCAATTATCGTTGTGTTTTAAACCGCAGTGTTTTGTGTGCTTTTAAAATTAAAAATTGACTCTGCACTATGGAGCGCCCCCCCTGTCTTTCTTTTTAGATATCTGTTTTCCCGTGGAATTCCGGGTTATTTGTGACGGCGGGGGAGCTGCGGTTCTATTAAAAGAAGGACACTGGTGCACCCACTCTCCTCTGATTAGAGAAGTGACCTTAAGCTGTACTGGCTTAAGACTTTTTATTCTGACTGAGCGCATCTGATTATTTTTTATTATTATATATATATATAGATCTATATATAGATCTATATATAGATATATATATTTACCTATATATAGTAATAGATAAATATACATACAGTAGCCACACCCATTCCATGGGGGTCTGGGAAGTTATTGTACCAGGGCCCAGGATTTCTCTTGGCAGCCCTGGGTATCAAAGGTATGTACTATCGGAAATTGGTTAATCCGGGTTTGGGTATGATATGTCGACAAACATAATGTTGACATTGATCACATTGACATGGTCATAATTTCATCTTTGACCTTGTCTACAATCATCATGTAGATAGGGATTAAATGCCGACATGTTAGCATGTCGACATATAGTCCCTGGTAGCCAAGAGGTGACTTAGCTGCTCCTGATGGCTGCTACAGCAGCTCCAGCTGCATTTTACTGGACCCAGCAGTCTTGTGAGCCTCCCACCCACAGCCTAACACTAGCCTCCCACCCACAGCCTAACCCTAACCCTCCAGCCCTGGAGCAGCACCCTTGCTGACCCTGCATCTGGCCAGCAGGGTGCGGCCAGTTTCCTTTGGACATTCTGGTCATGCACCCTGCAGGCTGTACAGCCACTCTGAGTGTCCTTATGGCACTTGAAGCGGTGAAGCAGTGAACCGGTCAGGTGGTCCCACCCACCATCCCCTAACAGCGCAGAGTTATAAGGGTATGCACTCAAGGAGGGAGAGGCAGGAGCTGCACAGGGCGGATACCACCTAGTGCGGGGTTGATAGTTTTCTATAAATGTAAGTGTATAATAGATCCAAAAGGGTTTTCTCTTACGTCCTAGAGGATGCTGGGGACTCCGTAAGGACCATGGGGTATAGACGGGCTCCGCAGGAGATAGGGCACCTAAAAAGAACTTTGACTATGGGTGTGCACTGGCTCTTCCCTCTATGCCCCTCCTCCAGACCTCAGTTAGATCTTGTACCCAGAGGAGAATGGGTGCACTGCAGAGAGCTCTCCAGAGTTTTCTTTGGAAAAATAATTTTGTTAAATTTTTTATTTTCAGGGAGTCCTGTTGGCAACAGGCTTCCTGCATCGTGGCACCGAGGAGAGAGAAGCAGAGCTGGCTTGTTAAGTTGGGCACTGCTTCTAAGGCTACTGGACACCATTAGCTCCAGAGGGAGTCGGAACACAGGTCTCACCTGGGGTTCGTCCCGGAGCCGTGCCGCCGTCCTCCTCACAGATGCCGAAGATAGAAGCCGGGTGAGTATGAGAAGGCAAAGAAGACTTCAGGCGGCAGAAGACATCAGATCTTCATGAGGTAAGCGTGGTGTGCTCCCAGTCACACACACTGAAGGGTGCAGGGCGCAGGGGGGGGCGCTAGAGATGAGCGGGTTCGGTTTCTTTGAATCCGAACCCGCACGAACTTCACTTTTTTTTTCACGGGTCCGAGCGACTCGGATCTTCCCGCCTTGCTCGGTTAACCCGAGCGCGCCCGAACGTCATCATGACGCTGTCGGATTCTCGCGAGACTCGGATTCTATATAAGGAGCCGCGCGTCGCCGCCATTTTCACACGTGCATTGAGATTGATAGGGAGAGGACGTGGCTGGCGTCCTCTCCATTAGAATAGATTAGAAGAGAGAGAGAGAGAGAGAGATTGTGCAGACAGAGTTTACCACAGTGACCAGTGCAGTTGTTGTTAAGTTAACTTTTATTTAATATATCCGTTCTCTGCTATATCCGTTCTCTGCCTGAAAAAAACGATACACAGCAGTCACACAGTGTGACTCAGTCTGTGTGCACTCAGCTCAGCCCAGTGTGCTGCACATCAATGTATAAAAGCTTATAATAATTGTGGGGGAGACTGGGGAGCACTGCAGGTTGTTATAGCAGGAGCCAGGAGTACATAATATTATATTAATTTAAAATTAAACAGTGCACACTTTTGCTGCAGGAGTGCCACTGCCAGTGTGACTAGTGGTGACCAGTGCCTGACCACCAGTATAGTAGTATATTGTTGTATACTATCTCTTTATCAACCAGTCTATATTAGCAGCAGACACAGTACAGTGCGGTAGTTCACGGCTGTGGCTACCTCTGTGTCGGCAGTCGGCACTCGGCAGGCAGTCCGTCCATCCATAATTGTATAATTATATACCACCTAACCGTGGTATTTTTTTTTCTTTCTTTATACCGTCGTCATAGTCATACTAGTTGTTACGAGTATACTACTATCTCTTTATCAACCAGTGTACAGTGCGGTAGTTCACGGCTGTGGCTACCTCTGTGTCGGCAGTCGGCAGGCAGTCCGTCCATCCATAATTGTATTATTATAATATATACCACCTAACCGTGGTTTTTTTTTCATTCTTTATACCGTCATAGTGTCATACTAGTTGTTACGAGTATACTACTATCTCTTTATCAACCAGTGTACAGTGCGGTAGTTCACGGCTGTGGCTACCTCTGTGTCGGCAGTCGGCAGGCAGTCCGTCCATCCATAATTGTATTATTATAATATATACCACCTAACCGTGGTTTTTTTTTCATTCTTTATACCGTCATAGTGTCATACTAGTTGTTACGAGTATACTACTATCTCTTTATCAACCAGTGTACAGTGCGGTAGTTCACGGCTGTGGCTACCTCTGTGTCGGCAGTCGGCAGGCAGTCCGTCCATCCATAATTGTATTATAATATATACCACCTAACCGTGGTTTTTTTTTCATTCTTTATACCGTCATAGTGTCATACTAGTTGTTACGAGTATACTACTATCTCTTTATCAACCAGTGTACAGTGCGGTAGTTCACGGCTGTGGCTACCTCTGTGTCGGCAGTCGGCAGGCAGTCCGTCCATCCATAATTGTATTATAATATATACCACCTAACCGTGGTTTTTTTTTCATTCTTTATACCGTCATAGTCAGTCATACTAGTTGTTACGAGTATACTACTATCTCTTTATCAACCAGTGTACAGTGCGGTAGTTCACGGCTGTGGCTACCTCTGTGTCGGCACTCGGCAGGCAGTCCGTCCATCCATAATTGTATTATAATATATACCACCTAACCGTGGTTTTTTTTTCATTCTTTATACCGTCATAGTGTCATACTAGTTGTTACGAGTATACTACTATCTCTTTATCAACCAGTGTACAGTGCGGTAGTTCACGGCTGTGGCTACCTCTGTGTCGGCAGTCGGCAGGCAGTCCGTCCATCCATAATTGTATTATAATATATACCACCTAACCGTGGTTTTTTTTTCATTCTTTATACCGTCATAGTCAGTCATACTAGTTGTTACGAGTATACTACTATCTCTTTATCAACCAGTGTACAGTGCGGTAGTTCACGGCTGTGGCTACCTCTGTGTCGGAACTCGGCAGGCAGTCCGTCCATCCATAATTGTATTACAATATATACCACCTAACCGTGGTTTTTTTTTCATTCTTTATACCGTCATAGTCAGTCATACTAGTTGTTACGAGTATACTACTATCTCTTTATCAACCAGTGTACAGTGCGGTAGTTCACGGCTGTGGCTACCTCTGTGTCGGCACTCGGCAGGCAGTCCGTCCATCCATAATTGTATTACAATATATACCACCTAACCGTGGTTTTTTTATACCACCTAACCGTGGCAGTCCGTCCATAATTGTATACTAGTATCCAATCCATCCATCTCCATTGTTTACCTGAGGTGCCTTTTAGTTCTGCCTATAAAATATGGAGAACAAAAAAGTTGAGGTTCCAAAATTAGGGAAAGATCAAGATCCACTTCCACCTCGTGCTGAAGCTGCTGCCACTAGTCATGGCCGAGACGATGAAATGCCAGCAACGTCGTCTGCCAAGGCCGATGCCCAATGTCATAGTACAGAGCATGTCAAATCCAAAACACCAAATATCAGTAAAAAGCCTCTTTTTTTCTTTGCGTCATGTGCTGTTTGGGGAGGGTTTTTTGGAAGGGACATCCTGCGTGACACTGCAGTGCCTCTCCTAGATGGGCCCGGTGTTTGTGTCGGCCACTAGGGTCGCTAATCTTACTCACACAGCTACCTCATTGCGCCTCTTTTTTTCTTTGCGTCATGTGCTGTTTGGGGAGGGTTTTTTGGAAGGGACATCCTGCGTGACACTGCAGTGCCACTCCTAGATGGGCCCGGTGTTTGTGTCGGCCACTAGGGTCGCTTATCTTACTCACACAGCGACCTCGGTGCAAATTTTAGGACTAAAAATAATATTGTGAGGTGTGAGGTATTCAGAATAGACTGAAAATGAGTGTAAATTATGGTTTTTGAGGTTAATAATACTTTGGGATCAAAATGACCCCCAAATTCTATGATTTAAGCTGTTTTTTAGTGTTTTTGGAAAAAAACACCCGAATCCAAAACACACCCGAATCCGACAAAAATAATTCGGTGAGGTTTTGCCAAAACGCGTTCGAACCCAAAACACGGCCGCGGAACCGAACCCAAAACCAAAACACAAAACCCGAAAAATTTCAGGCGCTCATCTCTAGGGGGCGCCCTGGGCAGCAATATTCCTCATATTTGGCATTGATAAGCATGGATTAGGCTGTGGCACAGTAAATCCGGTAACCCCCGCCATTTTTCTATAGAAAATTGATGGGACCGAAGCCCACCGTCGGGTGGGCGGGGCTTGATCCTCAGCACTAACCAGCGCCATTTTCTCCATAGAGACTACATGATGAAACGCTGGCTCCCTGTTTTCTCCCCTGCTGAGCTTCACAGGCTGGAAAAAAGAGGAGGGGGCACTTTGGCGACGCAGTGAATGGAGATTACAATTATATACATATAACAGCGCTATCTGGTCATATATTCCAGTGTTTTTAAGCGCTGGGTGTGTGCTGGCATACTCTATCTCTCTGTCTCTCCTAAGGGCCTGGTTTGGGTTTTGTCCCCTTATAGGTAACTCCTTGTGTGTGTGGGGTGTCGGTACATGTGTGTCGACATGTCTGAGGCGGAAGGCTTCTCCAAGGAGGAGGTGGAGCAAATGAGTGGTGTGTCCCCGTCGGTTGTGCCGACTCCAGATTGGATGGACATGTGGCATACGTTGCATGCAAGTGTGGCATCTTTACATAAAAGGCTTGATAAGGCTGGTTTAGGGGGGACAGCAGGCGGTCAATCCTCAGATTGGACCGACTCACAGGGCCCGTCGGGGTCTCAAAAGCGTCCCTTAACACAAGACTCTACTACCGACGCGGATTCTGATTCCAGTGTCGACTATGACAAAGTAAAGTTGCACCCTAGGGTGACTAAAACCATTCAGTGTATGATTGTGGCAATAAGGGATGTGTTGCATATTGTGGATGAACCCTCGGTCCCCGACACAAGGGTACACATGTTTAAGGAAAAGAAACAGATTATTAATTTTCCCACATCTCATGAATTAAATGAGTTCTTTGGAAAAGCTTGGGAGACTCCGGATAAGAGACCGCAGATCCTCAAAAGAATTTTTATGGCATACCCTTTCCCTAAGCAGGACAGGGAGATTTGGGAATCACCCCCCACTGTGGACAAGGCCCTGACGCGCAAGAAAGTGGCGCTACCATCTCCTGACACAGCGGCCCTTAAGGACCCTGCAGGTCGCAGGCAAGAAACTACCTTAAAGTGTATTTATTCTCATACGGGTGCTGTGCTAAGACCGACAATTGCGTCGGCATGGGTGTGTAGCGCAATTGCAGCTTGGACAGAGGAGCTGACAGATCAATTTGATACTATGGATAAGGATACTATATTCTTAACTCTAGCCCATATAAAAGACGCAGTCCTATTTATGAGGGATGCTCAAAGGGACATTGGATTGCTAGCTTCTAGGGCCAATGCCATGTCTATCTCAGCGAGAAGATCCTTATGGACTCGCCAATGGACGGGTGATGCGGATTCCAAAAAGCATATGGAAGTACTACCCTATAAGGGTGATGTATTGTTTGGGGATGGGCTGACGGACCTGGTTTCCACAGAAACAGCAGGTAAATCAAATTTTTTACCATATATTCCCCAACAGCAAAAGAAAGCAACACCATATCAGATGCAGTCCTGTCGGTCGCACAAGTCCAAAAGAGGTCGGGGATCCTCTTTCCTCGCCAGAGGTAAGGGCAGAGGCAAGAGAGCACCTGCTTCGGCAGGTGCCCAGGAACAAAAGTCCTCCCCGGCTGTTCCAAAACCAACAGCATGACGCTGGGACTCCCCTGAGGGAGTCCGCACTGGTGGGGGCACGTCTTCGACTTTTCAGTCAGGTCTGGGTCAGTTCGGACCTGAATCCCTGGGTGTTGGAAATAGTTTCCCAGGGTTACAAATTGGAATTCGAGGAGGTGCCCCCGCGCCGATTTTTCAAATCGGCCCTACCAGCTTCCACATCGGAAAGGGATGTAGTGTTAGCTGCAACAGTGGTGCAAGTGGGCGGGTACGCGTGGGTACGGCGTACCCTTAAGAATTTAGCCGTGGGTACGCCGTACCCACGCCGCCGGGCCTGCCGCTCACTGCGCTGCAATCAGTGCAGCGCTGTCCTGGCTGTAAGCCAGATTCATTCAGTAAACTGCAGAGGAAGGGGAGGAGACCATGGAGAATGAGATCTCCCTCCCCTCACGCTCTGCTCCACGCAGTACCCGGATCATCCAGCCTGCTGTGTGTGGCTGGCGGAAGTCACCTCCGGGCACGGGATGAGACGGTAGCGTTCCGGAGCTAGCTGACAGGCTCACACAGCAGGGACGGGAGCAAGCTCAGTGAAGGACTGAGGTGGCCGGTCACAACCCAGCCTCCAGGAGGCGGGCCGCACACCAGTGACCACTGAATCAAGAGCAAGGTATTCCCGCTCAGTGTCACTGGCGCCCGCATCCCTCACTAGCCTACACCACATTGTAATCGGAAAGAGACAGCAGGGGAGAGCTCCACATACTGGCGTGCGGACTCAGGAGGTGACGGAGCGGACCCGGAGGCACAGAATGGGAGAGAAGATGCTGCTCTGGCAAATGTAATGGTACTGTATTCACCACAGTCCTTTAATTCAAACCTCCTGTTTTGCGTGCATATACAGTACTAATAGATTGATGGCTGTGTAGCCCTGTGGTTATCTGTCACCCCCCACTTGACACTGTATGCCATATTACTGTATTACCATATTACGAGCTAGCAGTGGCAGAGAGTAATAATATGTAGCATGCAGATAGGACTACATCTGGTCCAGCTGGGTTGGGGTCGGGAGTCACTGAAGATGCCGGAAGTCTAAATACTGACCCCGGAATCACGATATTTTTTAATCCTGACAGATGCTCAACAGGTATGGAACCCTAATTCCCTAATTCTCCCCTCCCGCAGATAACTCTAACCTCCCCTCCCGCAGATAACCCTAACCTCCCCTCCCGCAGATAACCCTAAACCTCCCCTCCCGCAGCCTAACCCTAACCCTCCCCAAAGCCTAATCCTAAACCTCCCCTCCCGCAGCCTAACCCTAACCCTCCCCAAAGCCTAATCCTAAACCTCCCCTCCCGCAGCCTAACCCTCCCCAAAGCCTAATCCTAACCCTCCCCTCCCACAGCCTAACCCTCCCCTCCCGCAGATAACCCTAACCCTCTCCTCCCGCGGATAACCCTAACCTCCCCCCTTGCAGCCTAACCCTCCCCTCCCGCAGCCTAACCCTAACCGTCCCCAAAGCCTAATCCTAACCCTCCCCTCCCGCAGCCTAACCCTAAACCTCCCCTCCCGCAGCCTAACCCTAACCCTCCCCTAGCCTAACCCTCCCTTCCCGCAGCCTAACCCTAACCCTCCCTTCCCACAGCCTAACCCTAACCCTCCCCTCCCGCAGCATAACCCTAACCCTCCCCTCCCGCAGCCTAACCCTCCCCAAAGCCTAATCCTAACCCTCCCCTCCCCTCCCGCAGACTAACCCTAACCCTCCCCTCCTGCAGCCTAACCCTAACCCTCCCCTCCCGCAGCCTAACCCTCCCCGGCATATTTACGCTCGGGATCCTGGCGGTCGGCTTTCTGACTGCCGGAATAATGAATGCCGGCATGCCGACTATATCCCGGTCCAGCCAGCTTGATTATTCTGTCACCAGCGAGTACTAGATACTGTTGATAGCAATGCATTAGGGTACATGTAGTTTTAGGCCAGCACAGACTGCACAAAACTGGGACTGTGCAGACGCACATACAGAAACGGCTAAGTTTCAAAGATGGGATTACTGGGGAAAGCCGGGAACCAGAGGACTGTGAGTGTGGAGGAAGCTGTTTGCGGGGATCATGCCGTTTTAGATGCCAGTGGTAGGTGGCAGGACAGCTGGGGGAGGTACAGTGTAAGGCTGACATGGGCAGGAACAGTACAGTCCGGCTGGAGAAAAGCTGGTGACAGCATCTGCAGGACCAGGCCTGCCCTTTCATCCCCTAACCTGATTCCTTCTGTTCCTTCCCCTCCACCCTGTCACCGGCAATTCTAATTTGCTCCCCTCCTTCCACTCCACCCTGCCTGCGCCCTCATTCTACCCTTTTTTAGAGCTGCATAGGACAGAGGAGCTGGGAAGTTATCTGGAGGGATGATCCTAATGTTAATGTGCAGTGTACTGTAGTGATTTAGTGTAGCGTATAGTGATGTAGTTCAGCACCAGTGGTGCAAATGTGCGGGTACAGGTGGGTACGGCGTACCCTTAAGAATTTAGCCGTGGGTACGCCATACCCACACCGACGGGCCGCCACTCCTCGCCGCTCCCCGTCCCTCCCTCCCTCTGCTGCTCCCGCCGCACCGCCGCTGATGTGAGGGGAGCAGAGCGCAGCCTGTGCCTCTCCTGCCCCTCAGTGTCTTTGTTTAATTCAGCGCCGCCCGTGAGCCAATCAGAGCTCGCGGATCGGCAGCCAAGGCTGCCGGACCGCGAGCTTTGATTGGCTCACGGATCGGCGCTGAATTGAACTGAGCCGCCCGCACCCGCCGGACACTGAGGGGAAGGAGAGGCGCAGGCTGCGCTCTCCTCCCCTCACACACACAGGAAAGCAGCGCCAGCAGCAACAGTGAGCAGCAGGGGAGCGGTGGGAAGGGGGGGCTTCATGTACACCTGGCACTGGGGGCATATCTGGTACTGGGGGATATC
This sequence comes from Pseudophryne corroboree, assembly GCF_028390025.1. NCBI lineage: Eukaryota > Metazoa > Chordata > Amphibia > Anura > Myobatrachidae > Pseudophryne > Pseudophryne corroboree. Next base: position 1,112,303,147 of record NC_086444.1, read on the forward strand.
TGCCAATGGGGGCATATCTGGCAATGTGGGGACATGTGTATCTGGCACTGGGGGGGCATGTATATCTGGCACTGGGGGCATATCTGGCACTGGGGGCATATCTGGCAATGGGGGGACATGTGTATCTGGCACTGGGGGCAAATCTGGCACTGCGGGGACATGTGTATCTGGCACTGTGGCCATAACTGGCACTGCGGGGACATGTGTATCTGGCACTGTGGCCATATCTGGCACTGCGGGCATATCTGGCATTGGGGAGACATGTGTATCTGCCCCCAGCATTTCTGTATCTGGCACTGGGGGCATATCTGGCACTGTGGGTGCATTTCTGTATCTGGCACTGGGGGGCAATGTATATCTGGCACTCTGGGGGCATTTGTGTATCTGGCACTGTGAGGCAATGTATATCTGGCACTCTGGGGGCATTTGTGTATCTGGCACTGTGGGGCAATGTGTATCTGGCACTGTGAGGCAATGTATATCTGGCACTCTGGGGGCATTTGTGTATCTGGCACTGTGGGGCAATGTGTATCTGGCACTGTGGGGCAATGTGTATCTGGCACTGTGGGGCAATGTGTATCTGGCACTGTGGGGTAATGTGTATCTGGCACTGTGGGGGCATTTGTGTATCTGGCACAGTGAGGCAATGTGTATCTGGCACTGTGGGGCAATGTATATCTGGCACTGTGGGGCAACGTGCATCTGGCACTATTGGGGTCATATGTGTATCTGCCTCTCCCCCCATACGTGTATCACGCCCCCATTTTCATTGGCCACGCCCCATGTGGCATTTGGCCACACCCATTTTTTGACGTGCGCGCCTTCGGCGCGCACACACAGTACCCATAAGACATTTTTTTCTATTTGCACCACTGAGCTGCAATTCAAACGCTGTGTATACAGCAAGTGATAATCAAGGTTCCCCTGCACCAGCAGGGAAGAGGTTACTATTCAACCCTATTTGTGGTCTCGAAACCGGACGGTACGGTCAGACCGATTTTGAATCTGAAATCCCTAAACCTGTACATAAAAAGATTCAAATTCAAAATGTTATCTCTCAGAGCAATAATAGCCAACATGGAGGAGGGGGAGTTTATGGTGTCTCTGGACATAAAGGATGCGTACCTTCATGTCCCCATATATGCCCCCCATCAGGAATACTTGAGATTCGCTGTACAGGATTGTCATTACCAATTTCAGACGTTGCCGTTTGGACTTTCCACGGCCCCGAGGATTTTCACCAAGATAATGGCGGAAATGATGGTGGTCCTGCGCAAGCATGGAGTCACAATTATCCCATACTTGGACGATCTCCTGATGAAAGCGAGATCAAGAGAGAAATTTCTGAGCAGTGTGGCCCTTTCTCTGAGAGTGCTCCAGCAACACGGTTGGATTCTAAATCTACCGAAGTCACAGTTGATTCCGACAACTCGACTACCGTTCCTAGGTACGATACTGGATACGGAACAAATGAAGGTGTTCCTTCCAATAGAGAAAGCCCAAGACATCCAGAACATGGTCAGAGAACTGCTAAAACCGAAAAGGGTGTCAGTTCACCAATGCACTCGAGTTCTGGGGAAAATGGTGGCGGCATACGAGGCCATTCCCTTCGGAAGGTTCCATGCAAGGACTTTTCAATGGGACCTTCTGGACTAGTGGTCCGGGTCCCATCTGCATTTACATCGGAAAATAACTCTGTCCCCAGGAACCAGAGTGTCCCTCCTGTGGTGGTTGCAAAGTGCTCACCTGCTGGAGTGTCGCAGGTTCGGGATTCAGGACTGGATCCTTTGTTACCACGGACGCGAGCCTCCGAGGATGGGGAGCAGTCACACAGGGAAAGACTTTTCAGGGTCTTTGGTCAGACCAGGAGTCCTGACTACACATCAATGTGTTGGAACTCAGGGCCATTTACTACGGCCTTCGACAAGCGGAGAGTTTTCTTCGAAACCTTCCGGTTCTGATTCAATCAGACAATGTCACAGCAGTGGCTCATGTGAACCGCCAAGGCGGGACAAGAAGCAGAGTCGCGATGGCGGAAGCCACAAGGATCCTTCGCTGGGCGGAAAATCATGTAAGCACTCTGTCGGCTGTCTTCATTCCGGGAGTGGACAACTGGGAAGCAGACTTCCTCAGCAGACACGATCTCCATCCAGGAGAGTGGGGACTTCATCAAGAAGTCTTTGCAGACGTAACACGTCTTTGGGGAACTCCTCAAATAGACATGATGGCGTCACGCCTCAACAAAAAACTTCGGAGGTATTGCGCCAGGTCTCGGGACCCTCAGGCAGTAGCAGTAGATGCACTGGTAACACCGTGGGTGTTTGAATCGGTCTACGTGTTCCCTCCTCTTCCTCTCATCACGAAAGTGTTGAGGATCATAAGACGAAGAAGAGTACAGATGATACTCGTTGTCCCAGACTGGCCTCGAAGGGCTTGGTACTCGGAACTACAAGAGATGCTCACAGGAGACCCCTGGCCTCTTCCTCTGAGGGAAGACCTGTTGCAGCAGGGGCCCTGTGTATTTCAAGACTTACCGCGGTTACGTTTGACGGCATGGCGGTTGAACGCCGAATCCTAGCGAAAAAGGGGATTCCGGTAGAGGTCATCCCTAATTTAATAAAGGCTAGGAAGGAGGTGACGATCAAACATTATCACCGTATCTGGCGAAAGTATGTGTCTTGGTGTGAGACCAAGAATGCACCTACCGAAGATTTTCATTTGGGTCGTCTTCTCCACTTCCTACAGACAGGAGTGGATATGGGCCTGAAATTAGGCTCGGTTAAGGTACAGATTTCGGCCCTCTCGATTTTCTTTTAGAAGGAATTGGCTTCTCTTCCAGAAGTCCAGACGTTTGTAAAGGGAGTGCTGCACATCCAGCCCCCTTTTGTGCCTCCAGTGGCACCATGGGACCTGAACGTGGTGTTGCAGTTCCTAAAATCACACTGGTTTGAACCGCTTAACAAGGTTGAGTTGAAATCTCTTACCTGGAAGTTGGTAATGTTGTTGGCCTTAGCATCAGCAAGGCGAGTGTCAGAGTTGGCGGCTCTATCACACAAGAGCCCCTACTTGATTTTTCATGTGGATCGAGCTGAATTGAGGACACGTCCGCAATTTTTGCCTAAAGTGGTTTCGTCGTTCCATATGAATCAACCTATAGTCGTGCCTGTGGCTACAGGTGACCTGGAGGATTCTAGATCCCTGGACGTAATCAGGGCCTTAAAAATTTATGTAGCCAGGACGGCTAGAATTAGGAAAACAGAGGCTCTGTTTGTTCTGTATGCGGCCAATAAGATTGGCGCTCCTGCTTCAAAGCAGACTATTGCTCGCTGGATCTGTAATACGATTCAGCAGGCTCACTCTACGGCTGGATTGCCGGTACCAAATTCGGTTAAGGCCCATTCCACTAGGAAGGTGGGCTCTTCTTGGGCGGCTGCCCGAGGCGTCTCGGCTTTACAACTTTGCCGAGCGGCGACGTGGTCAAGGTCAAACACTTTTGATAAATTCTACAAGTTTGATACCCTGGCTGATGAGGACCTAGCGTTTGCTCAGTCGGTGCTGCAAAGTCGTCCGCACTCTCCCGCCCGATTGGATGCTTTGGTATAAACCCCATGGTCCTTACGGAGTCCCCAGCATCCTCTAGGACGTAAGAGAAAATAAGATTTTAAACCTACCGGTAAATCTATTTCTCCTAGTCCGTAGAGGATGCTGGGCGCCCGTCCCAGTGCGGAAACTCTGCAAGACTTGTATATAGTTGTTGCTTACATAAGGGTTATGTTACAGTTGACATCGGTCTTGGACCGTTACTGTAGTTTGTTTTTTGTTTATACTGTTAACTGGTTATGTATGTTCTAGGTTACATGGTATGATTGGTGTGGGCTGGTATGAATCTTGCCCTTGGATTGCTAAATCCTGCCTTGTATTGTCCATCTCCTCTGGGAACAGTTCTCTAACTGAGGTCTGGAGGAGGGGCATAGAGGGAGGAGCCAGTGCACACCCATAGTCAAAGTTCTTTTTAGGTGCCCTATCTCCTGCGGATACCGTCTATACCCCATGGTCCTTACGGAGTCCCCAGCATCCTCTACGGACTAGGAGAAATAGATTTACCGGTAGGTTTAAAATCTTATTATTTTATAAATACAGTATAACCCACATTGCGTTTTTTGTCATCGATTAGTTATGGTAGCAGATTCCATGTACCCTGTGTACATGGCATACTGCATATACTGTAGTCTACATACAACACGATTGATATATATGTTAATACAGTAGATGTAAATGATAATGTTAGGCAGATAACAAATGTGTGGGTTTAGTGTATGTAGAGGATAGCATCTGCCTGGATCCATGAAGAATCATGTTTGACACACTAATGACACACTAATGGATCCAAAATGAATCAGTTTGACACACTAAAGAAGAGTGTATTTAACCAGTGATTCAAACTAAGGTGAGTGTTGTATTTACAAAAAAAAGACCCTTTGGGTCTGTTAAACTAATGCACTGTACATAAAAGGTTAAAAGGTCGGACAGAGATGGATTTATACTTCTCAAGGTACATTTGATCCAACTGAAGGTTTATATATGTGAAAAGAAAATTTCAGAATAATTTTAATAAACTATTTCAAACAGTAAATGACTGACAATTTCTGTCTTTCATACAGTAAATGTCACCTTCATTTCATCCACCATTAATGTACTTACAAGTGTTCGGTTGACAACCTAAAAATTATAAACTTTTTAACACACTTACCTAAGTAATAGCAAGCTTTAGCTGCGCTAGTATTAACTAAAAGACTTAAAATTATACCTGCTGTGTTCATAAAACCATATTGTACAGCACTTAACTAACAGCAAATAATAAGTTCAACTTTATAGTAGCAAAGCCATGTGTTACTAGTAACAAAAGTTACCTGTCAAACTCAAACAGAAGTGCAATCTTAACAAAAGGAAGTACAGGTTGAGTGTTCCATATCCAAAATGTTTGGGACCAGAAGTATTTTGAATATCAGATTTTTCTGTATTTTGGAATATTTGCCTACCATAATGAGATTTCATGGGGATGTAAAAATAGAATGCATTTATGTTTCAGATATACCTTAAACGCACAGCCTGAAGGAAATTATATACAATATTTTCAAAAATTTTCAATAATCACAAAAAAGCTTTAATTCAAGAAAAATAAATAATTTTATATAAAATTTCTTAACATGACTTACCCGCACCTGCCCCCTCACCAACCCTGTGGGCAGGCCTTAACAAGGGCAAGGACAGTTATCATGCACTCATAATACAGAGATCTCTTCTGCAGTTGGGAGTGCAACTGTAATGTTTCAAGATTCCACTAATTGAATACATTAATTATATAATACAATGTAATGACGTCTGCACAGTAAGTGGTGCTGCAGGGTCCCAGTGAGTTACTGTAGAGCATTAAGGCTGGATGTAATGAAGTCCGAGTTGACCAGAAGTGCTGGGTTTCTGACCGAATTTGGATGCAAAACCATGCCTTGTAAATGATTGCCGCTTTAAAAAAACATCCAAGTTCGGCGGGGAACCCGCGCCTCCGGCCAACTCGGACTTAATTACATCCATCCCCTATTAAAGTATTACTATATTTATATTATTTCTTTGATGTTCTCAGTCAGCATAAACATGATATTAATATAGTGGCCTCCATAGGAAGAACCCCCCAAAAATGTAACATTTATTCATACAAGACCCAAATAATAATTTTGCATTATTTTTATTTATTTCAAATTCAAAAATCTATACTAAACCCTCTGTTATATCGGAAATGAACTCACTTATATCCATTGAGGGAATCCAATTAACCATGGGGTTTGCCATGCAGGCAAAAGCTGTGTTTTGTTTACGCCTAAAGCTGTCCAATTAAACAGCCCTTTTCCTGTGCATTAACCCATTGATTCTGTTTAAAATGCAGATTCAATGGGTTCCCCAAGCGTTAAACCCAGAGGGTGCCTTTTATCTCTGACTTTTCCTTGCAGCTCCTAAAGGTGTGAGGAAAAGTGCACCTCTAAGAAATAGTGGGTGAGTTATTTACATAGTTCTCAGTGCATTTTTGATTTCCCAACAAATGTCTGCCAGTTGTACAACTCAGTCAGTCACACTGTAAGATTTATAAGGACATACATGGCATCCCCACCTAAGCATCTTTCAAGGAATATAGTGGAACAATGGGAATGATTCTGATTTGGAAGTAAAGCAAAAAACAAAGTACCTTTGTCTCTGGAACAAACCATGTTGCAATGCAAGAGGAGCAATTACATTAATATTTTCTATACCCTAAACTACATCAGTGACCCCTCTATACCCTAGACTAGGGGTGGGCAAAATACGTCCCGCGGGCCGGATGCGACCCGCAAACCGATCCTGTCCGGCCCACTGCCTCCCACCAGTGAGCAATGACAAACGGCCCGAACGGCTGAGCTGCTTGTCATTGCTCTGAGCTGCAGTACCTCCAAGCTGCCGGCGGCGCCTCTCTCCCCTGCTGCTGCGTTGAAGCAGCCTCCTCCTCCTCCAGAGTCCCCAGTGCAACAGCTGGGTTCAGCCGAAAAGGGGCGGAGCTACGTGCCGAGGAGGGGGAGGGCTACACGGGACCTCAGGGGGCGGAGCTACACGGGACAAGAGCCAGACTTGTACAGAACAGATCCATCCTTCCTGCCACTGCAAGCCAGCCAGATCAGTAAAGTTAATGGGAAAAGTGAGTGAGAGAAAGAAAGGTGTGTGTGTGTGTGTGTGTGTGTGTGTGTGTGTGTGTGTGTGTGTATGCGTGTGTGTGATAGTGTGCGTATATTTGTGTGTGCGGGCAGTGGCGTCAGTCTGTTTTTAGGTTTGGGGGAGAGATCTTTAGCTCTTGCTGTACCAACCCCTCCCGTGTTGTGTCACCATCCCCCCCCCGTGTTCTGTCACCGTGTCACACCCCCCATGTTCTGTCACTGTCACCCCCCCGTGTTCTGTCACTGTGTCACCCCCCCGTGTTCTGTCACCGTGTCACCCCCACCGTGTTCTGTCACCGTGTCACCTCCCCGTGTTCTGTCACTGTGTCACACCCCCCGTGTTCTGTCACCGTGTCACACCCCCATGTTCTGTCACCGTGTCACGCCCCCCATGTTCTGTCACCGTGTCACCCCCCCCGTGTTCTGTCACCATGTCACCCCCACCGTGTTCTGTCACCGTGTCACACACCCCGTGTTCTGTCGCCGTGTCACCCCCACCGTGTTCTGTCACCGTGTCACACCCCCCATGGTCTGTCACTGTCACCCCCCCCGTGTTCTGTCACTGTGTCACACCCCCGTGTTCTGTCACCGTGACACCCCCACTGTGTTCTGTCACCGTGTCACACCCACCGTGTTCTGTCACTGTGTCACACCCCCCGTGTTCTGTCACCGTGTCACACCCCCGTGTTCTGTCGCCGTGTCACCCCCACCGTGTTCTGTCACCGTGTCACAAACCCTGTGTTCTGTCACCGTGTCACCACCACCGTGTTCTGTCACCGTGTCACACACCCCGTGTTCTGTCACTGTCACCACCCCTCCCCGTGTTCTGTCACTGTGTCACACCTTTCCCCAGGGGCCATAAGACACTGGATAATTTGCTTGCTGCACAATAATTATCCTAAATAAAATGTTAATGTGTAAAAGGGGGCTCTACCTGCTGTAATGTGTAAAAGGGGCTCTACCTTCCATACTGTGTAAAAGGGGCTCTATCTGGTGTAATGTGTGTAAGTGGCGCTGTGTGGCGCAATTTGAATAATGGAGACTATTGTGCAGCCTAATATGAATCTGTATTATTTTTTGCCCACACCCCTTCCACATGAAGCATGTCCCTATATTTTTGGCAAGTGGGGGGAGCTGCTATTTTGTATGTGGCCCTCGGATACTGACAGGGAATGTCAAATGGCCCCTCAGCTGAAATAATTGCCCACCCCTGCCCTAGACTATATCAGTGACCCCTCTATACCCTACACTACATCACAGACACTACGAATCGGCTCGGGCATTTGTGCACGGGGCGTGCGCACCTCATGGGGGGGGGTGCATGCATGTCATGGGGGGGGTGCACACACACCGCATGGGGTGTGCTGCAAGTCAGGGGGTGTGGACTCGCGGCACGCTCCCATTTCCATGGAGATCGATGGGGGTGACTAAACCAGAGAGCCGGAGGCTGCGCTGCGCGCGGCCTTCCCGGATATCTGTAGGTCCTGGACTGGCCCACCAGCCCATCAGGCCCTGCTGACACCTCTATACCCTACACTACATCACTGACCCCTCTAAACCCTACACTACATCAATGACCTCTCTATACGCAACACTACATTACCGACTCATCTATAAGCTACACTGCACTCTAAAACAGGAGTAGCCAACCCTGGTCCTCGAGAGCTACCAACAGTTAACGTTTTCCAGGTCTCCTCACAGAATCGCAAGTGAAGCAATTAGCTCCATCTGTGGATCTTTTAAAATGTGTCAGTGAGTAATGACTACACCTGTGCACCTGTTAGGTGCGCTGGAAAACGTGAACTGTTGGTAGCTCTCGAGGACCAGGGTTGGCTACCACTGCTCTAAAATATCACTATATTCCCTCTCTGTACTACAGTACATAAGACACAGAGAGAAACACTGAAAAAAGTAAGACACAAGGCCCAAAATGTCCACAGCATCTGCCCCCTCCGAGCAGTGTGTTTCTTGCATGTCCCCCAGTGCTACAAATGCGCCAGCATCTCTTTGACAACCCCCCTCCCTTAACCCACAGAGTGTTCCTCACATGTTTGTCAACTTCTTACCTTAGTCTTTTTCCAAGCAGCAGCTTGAGCCCAAGAAAACTATGCTGCAGCCTGCAACCCTGCGCAGACCAGGAGGTGGGGTGGAGCCTAGGAAAGGCAGCAGCTGCACAGAGCAGGAAGGGAGGCAGAACAATGCAAAGTCTGAGGTGACATGCTAACTGCAGCTTTGCCTTTTCAGGGTACAGTGCTCTGGGCATTGCCTTGTCTCTCCACTACTGGCTGTGGCCCCCTATTTCCAATCACAAATGCAACCCCCATAGGTTTCTGTCGGGGCTGCTAAAATGCCAAACTTACCAGCATAAAACACTGGGGATGTCATGGATGTCCTCATTAGTACTGCATTTACTGTACCTGCACATACCCACAAAGAACATGCAATATACTGTACTTCCCTTATTATGATCTACATAACCGATACAACCTCTGAGTCATTTTATACATTTGGCGCCCCTATAATTATATTAAATACTATGAAAATAATGGTGTAAAAAAAGTTCACTCACATTATTTGATTGATGTAAAACTTGAACTAGAGAATGAAGTACTGTAGTGAAATTTAATGAAGGAACTATGGGGGAGATGTACTAAGCAGTGATAAAAGTGGAGAAATGAGCCAGTGGAGAAGTTGCCCACGGCAACCAATCAGCATTGACGTAACATTTATAATTTGCATACTTCTAAAGTATACAGAGCAGCTGATTGGTTGCCATGGGCAAGTTCCACACTGGCTCACTTCTCCACTTTTATCACTGCTTAGTACATGTTCCCCTTTAAGAGTAAAATCTGCTCACACATACCGTGAATTCAGATTGAAATCTGATGGATGAACAACCAAACACAGAGATTCACTTAAATCAATACAGCCCTCTGGCACGGAATCACTTTCATCTTCATAATAGCTCAGAAGACTGCTGTCTATGGTACACCACCATTTCTTCATTTCTATTAGAAAAACAGTGACAAAATACAAGATTGACTCATTATAAAGTGACAGCTGCGAAACATTAAGCGGCATATTTATCACACTCTGCATCCGAGATGCAGATGGGTTGTGATAAATTCATCCAAAATCACATTGCGATAATTGAATACTGCAATTCTCAGGGTATTTTTCATGAAAAATACCATAAGATTGTAATAGTGCATGCGCCGCCGCTGCTAACTGCCCCCCTCAAACACCCAACTCTGCTTACACTTACCTGCCCGATGATCAGTGATTGGTGAGCTCTCTCATCCTGTAAGCTGGTTGCTGGGCTCCTGCTTTATGACCCTAATCAGCTGTGCTGTAAACCGGCATCTCGTATGCTGTAAAGTGAGATGCTTGTTTACAGCACAGCTGGCCAGGGTCATAGAGTAAGAGACCGATGACCAGCTGATCAAAGGAGAGAGCTCAATGATCAACAGAGAGTGTATTATTTTTTTACATTAATCATATTGTGGTGTATTTAGACCACAAACTGATCACAGTGCCGGCAATACCGGTCAGAGCAGAGCAGGAGTTGCTTAACGCCATCTCCAGATAGTGTTGTTACCACAGAGCTCCCCCCATTTTATTTTTTCCCATTTCCTCTTAGTAAATTTGGGCAGATCAGATTTCCCATTACAAGAATTGCATGCATATTCAAACCCAGGCATGTCACAAGGGGAACTCTGAAACTAGCATTTTCATAATATCACTCTTGCGACTTCATCGACAAATGCATGGGCAAACACAGCAGCAGCAAGTTCTGAGTCAGGCCCAAAGTCAGAATCACACTGCCAGAACTGCCAGCTTGAGACATTTAACTAGATTGTTTATATACTGATGGTACAGTATATACCATACTTGCATGTCACATCAAGACCAACCTTGACATACAGTGCATGTAGATGTGAAAAGAATCATCTAACCTAAACCACATAACTGTCTAAAATTTAGTGTAAGTCTCTAAAAGGCTATTACACGGCCATTATAAAAAAACACTGCCACCACAAAGACACAATGAAATACATAATATGGAAAAAACATAGAAACTGCCTAAATCACCAACTTCTAGCTGTACTCTGTGAGTTTAGGAAAATGCTAGAAACATGAAACCCTAGAACAGTCATTCTCAAACTATGTGCCATGGCACCCCTTGTGCAAATATGCAGTAATGGTTGCAGTTTCCCTGCGAGGGGTGGGGACTAATGATGCAATTAGCCCAGCTCCCATCGCCGCCCACCTGCTTCTCCTCTCGAGGAATCTCCCAGAGAGGAAATCATCAATGTAGTCAAGAATAATCTAATCAGGACATATGTTATATGATGTGAGGTAACATAATTAAATGAAAATAATTACCTTCTTTTATTTTTTGGTAGGCTGACATCTTAGAAGAGCTGGACAAAGCTTTATATAAATAGCCACAATAAAACATACTTTGATTACTTCCAGTCTTTGCGAGATAGTCTGATGTTTTGTAATCTAAAAAGATTTAAAATAATATTTTCTATGTGTTCAAATATATTCACCAATAATTGTTGTTGTCTATAATTTCATTGAAAATAGGTCAAAATGTATTACATTCAAGGCTGTGGTCTGTTCCTTATTTTAAACAGAGACAAAGCAAACAATAACATCATTGTATTTTGTACTATAGCTATTAGACAAAAAACTAATAAGTTATGCTATTTTCTTATATTCAGAAGTTACATTTGTAAATTTCACCTGGTTACAAGGAAATTGACTAGTAGAGAGGGTTTGTCAGTTCCGCACTAGTAGTGTGATGTATGGCCACACCTAAATATCAATAAATCTAATAAATCTAATGAATCTGAAAATACCAATATACACAGTGCTTTTTAGTTTAACCTATTAACAGCACTTTACTTATTGGTGGTGCTCCCAAAATACTTTTGTAGGTTAACTACATATATGGAAGGAAAGGAAAGACAAAATAAATCCTTTTTGGGAGCACTCTTTTTGAAATTTTAGTCAATATTAAATCATATTGTACAATGAAATGATGTAAAGATGAATAATTTAAAACTTAACATTTATTCTGTTCCTTAAAAAAAGAGTACAGACAGCAGAAGTGGGTTCTTTCTTCCTTCACATATCATCTTCACTATTCAAGGTCGTACTATCCTGAAAGTAGCCCGATCTTCAATCTCGGAAGCTGATAGGATAGACCTGGCTAGTACTGTGAAGGGGGACCACTCAGGAATACCAGGCACTGTGGATATCACTAAGATGATCACGTATATTTTCAACTGAACAACACTGGTGGAGTAATTCTATACTGCTCACTCTCACTATTATAACTTATAATTTCACCCTTCTATCTTCTTATATAAGAAATTTAGATAGATATATTAAATACTCGGACCATAACTGGTCTCTAATGTTAGGAACAGAAGACCGCATAGGTCATTTTTTTTTAAGGAACAGAATAAATGTTAAGTTTTAAATTATTCATCTTTACATCATTTCATTGTACAATATGATTTAATATTGACTAAAATTTCAAAAAGAGTGCTCCCAAAAAGGATTTCTTTTGTATTTCCTTTCCTTCCATATATGTACAAGGAAATTGAGCCTCTAAGTATTTTTTTTTTTTTTTAATGGACTCAACCAATTACATTCTCCATAAAAAACAAACCATGTTGTGGAAGATTTATCAAAACTCGGAGAGAGATAAAGTGGGGAGAGATGATAAAGTACTAGCCAATGAGCTTCTAACTGTCATATTACAGGCTGTGTTTAAAAATAGTGTCAGGAGCTGATTGGTTGGTACAATATCTATCTCCACTGCATCTCTCTCTAAGCTTTGATAAATCTCTCCCATTAATAATAAAGAAAATGATGTTAAAGAAATTATTAGCATATTTTCTACCATAAAGTCATGAGGCAAGTAGCACAAAACATATAGGGGAATTCAATTAGCCACAGGGTTTACCCCGCGACTAAATGCTGCACCCTACTTATTCAACTAACTCTTGGACAAAACCCTACAATATCTTCTAATAGCCTCTTAGAGGATGTGAAATAATACACAGCAGTAACAATGTTGCTTGTTTTCATTGGAGAACATTTTTACCTGACAATCTATTATTATGTAAGAACTCCATCTGCAAAGACTGTCCAGCCATTTTCGCTAAAAGGTACGGGGTGCTGTGGATGGGGTCTCCAGTTGCACACATGATATTGGCTCCACTGAATACTAATATCATTGTTTCCAATACATCAGGTTTAGTCACTGCAGTACACAAAGCCTGCAAAGATTTTTAAAGAGCATTACAGTCTGAAACGTACAGTATATTGCTACCATGGCATTATAGAGCAACCAGTTAAATCATATTCCTAAGAACAGGATAAGCAAAGGTAGGAAAATTGTAATTTATAAACTGCAGCACATTTTATAGGGCAACATGGTCAGCAAGAGACAAGATTGCCTACTCTACATTTTGCTGTGTGCCTCCAGTGTAAAAAGGGGGACGCTGGCTGCCGTAATGTGTAAAAAGGGGACTGTCTGCCATAATGTGTAAAAAGGGGGATGCTGTCTGCCATAATGTGTAAAAAGGGGGACGCTGCCTGCCATAATGTGTAAAAAGGGGAAGCTGTCTGCCGTAATGTGTAAAAAGGGGACGCTGCCTGCTGTAATGTGTAAAAAGGGTGACGCTGCCTGCTGTAATGTGTAAAAAGGTGGACTGTCTGCCGTAATGTGTAAAAAGTGGATGCTGCCTGCTGTAATGTGTAAAAAGGGGGACTGTCTGCCGTAATGTGTAAAAAGGGGGATGCTGTCTGCCATAATGTGTAATAAGGGGGACGCTGTCTGCCGTAATGTGTAAAAAGGGGGACGCTGCCTGCCATAATGTGTAAAAAGGGGGACGCTGTCTGCCATAATGTGTAAAAAGGGGACGCTGCCTGCTGTAATAAAAGGGGGACTGTCTGCCGTAATGTGTAAAAAGGGGGACGCTGCCTGCCGTAATGTGTAAAAATGGGGACGCTGCCTGCTGTAATGTGTAAAATGGGGGACTGTCTGCCGTAATCTGTAAAAAGGGGACGCTGCCTGCTGTAATGTGTAAAAAGGGGGACTGTCTGCCGTAATGTGTAAAAAGGGAGACGCTGCCTGCTGTAATGTGTAAAAAGGGGGACTGTCTGCCATAATGTGTAAAAAGGGGACGCTGCCTGCTGTAATGTGAAAAAAGGAGGACTGTCTGCCGTAATGTGTAAAAAGGGGGAGGCTGTCTGCTGTAATGTGTAAAAAGGGGGACGCTGTCTGCCGTAATGTGTAAAAAGGGGGACACTGTCTGCCGTAATGTGTAAAAAGGGGCTCTACCTGGTGTAGTGGCACTACTATGCAGCGTAATTTGAATAATGGAGACTACTGTGCACCGTAGTACGGATTGGTATTATTTTGTGGCCACGCCCCTTCCCCATGAAACCACGCCACTCTATATTTTTTGCGCACCGGCGGCGCGCACTGCCCCTATCTTACATAGTGGGGCGCCAATGCCGTTTCTTGCACACAGCGCTAAAATGCCTAGTTACGGCACTGTTAGTCAACTAGGATGCAGCAGAAGATTGTGCTGATTAATATGATATGCAAAATTTGTATGTTGTGTGTGACCAAGTCTGTATATGGAGCTCAATGGAACTTGTATTGTAAAATAGCCTCACCTGCTGCATTATAGCACTTTGTATACAGATTCAGAGACTCAGTCACACACAGATATATGTCTTGCATATCAAATTAATCAGCACAGAATCCAGGTGCATCCCAGCCATATCATGTTGTGACTAGAATGCATTCCTTGCAAAAAAAGATGCAAAAAGACACCAGACACTAGCAGGAGCACAGGGGTCCAAATGCGCTGGGAGGGGCTGTTTAGTGTTACTGCAGCAATGATGTATGACACATCTGTAAGTTCAAATATTTGTACATAATATTTATTTACAATATTTAAGATATAATAAGAGTGCAAACACAACTATGATGTTATGTGGGATTGGTAATATACCTAAATTCTCTCAAACCAAAACTTCTAGTGATTTCCAAATCATACCTAACCTTTGAACAGACTTTCGATCTATTTCTAGAATTTTGGGAACTCCTAGCTATTATATAAATATAAATTTTATATCAAAACCTGATAAAATATGAGGAGGCTTTTCATCTCTGCTTTATGTGCAGTCGTGCCTGGTGGTTAGACTGCTGAGAGCTTGTCCCTGCAGGGTTTGGTGGCAGCTTCAAATGTCCAAGTAATCAATATGCAAACATGGACATAAAGCTCTGTTTACCCATCATTGTTCAATTAATTGCTTAACTTGATCACAGGATCCCATAATTGAATGTACATAATTTAATTTATATGGCTTTCTGAGGGTAATTGAAATGTCTTGTGTAGAGAGCATTATAAACACAACCTCAAAAGAACATACAGTAACATGCAATATGTCATACTACACCCATACCTCTACAATCATCAATAATTAATTAATAATGTTTATAATCGTTTAAGTAATCTGATGTGCACATATAAAAAAGTAATACAAGGGGCAGTACATAATAAAATTACATTTCAAAGAATTGTACTATGTTAAAAAGACAGTGACAGATGTTGCAGACGCAAACACTTTCCTCAACACAATACTAAAATATTTTTTAAATTGTCTGAGTTACAGTAGAATAATGGAGTGATTGGGGCAAGCAATATCTTAAATTTACTATGGACTCTACAATGATAAAGAAAGCTTCAATAGAATTGGGAGTTACTCATATGACATTTTATATTTTAAAGGATATAACATTTAAATGGTTTATGTTGTGATGTATTTCAGTGCACCTGTGACAATAGAATTAGCCACATTGTATACTGGATCAATATTCAGAAATGCAGAGTATAAAGAATTTAATGACACTGCATTAACCTTTCGATGGATAGATGGATGGATGGATGGAAAGAAAGAAAGAAAGAAAGAAAGAAAGAAAGAAAGAAAGAAAGAAAGAAAGAAAGAAAGAAAGAAAGAAAGAAAGAAAGAAAGAAAGAAAGAAAGAAAGAAAGAAAGAAAGATGGATGGATAAAAGATAGATAGATAGATAGATAGATAGATAGATAGATAGATAGATAGATAGATAGATAGATAGATAGATAGATAGATAGAAGAAAGAGAAAGATGGATTATAGATAGACAGACAGAGAGACAGACAGACACAAGACACAACTTGTATATAATGTTTAGCAGCACTTTAATAAATAAGCCTCCCTCTATTCCTCATAGAAAAGCAAACTAACAGATAGCTGTGCAGTTGTTTTGTTAAATGACTAGTGATAGATAACATGTTTACATTTGGATGCTTACCTCATTCAGCTGCTGAGGAGTCGGGTCAGGAGAAAGTATCTTTTTAAATCTTCCTTCTTTGTATTTTTGTGTGACAAATAATCTCCTCTGATTAATAGTGGAGGTCACAGGAAGCATGTTTTCAGGCAAAAGATTTGCTTCCCAGAAGCTATTAACTTTTTCATTTCCCAGAACAATGAAAACCTACCAAAAGAAAACAAGAATAAACCTAAAGATAATGAAATCATCTATTATATATGTTGTTGGTTTCACAGCTTAGTATCTCTGCATTACTATAGTGATGAAAGGTAGACTGCATCAATGGCCAAACAGGAGATGATTCATAAACACTGCCTGTGAATCTGCTAAATTAACTAGCATTATGTTACATACCTTAGAACTTGTCTGTCTCATGTACGTTCTGCTGCAGGTGAATAATGGATTTAAATTAAAATTCTAATCCTAACCTGCCACAGTCAGGCAAAGCACTATGACCTATTCCCAACTGATGTGCTCGTCTGCTCTTATATATTATTATTATTATTATGTATCAAATCTGACCATGTTTATCCTCATGTCTCATATAGTTATTATTAATACTGTATCTTGTATTACTGACTTGTGGACAAATTGTTCAAAGTTATTTTTGTTTCTATTGTTATTCTTATATAAAAGGGAAACTTAACCCAATCTGCAATGCTTATTAAACCTTACATGTCCATACATTAATTAGAACGATCACCATTCATCACCAAACCAAAGTTTTATGCATTTTTTCAGTGTTACATAACATATGATCAACATATTAAGGCCCAGATTTATCAAACCTTGGAGAGTGAAAAATTGCACAGTGATAAAGTGCCAACCAATCCGCTCTTAACTGCTATGTTACAGGCTGTGTTTGAAAAATGACAGTTAGGAGCTGATTGGCTGGCACTTGCAATTTATCACTCTCCAAGGCTTGATAAATCTGGGCCTAAATTTGCCAAGTTCTAGACAGACAGTATCTATATACTGTATGTTTCCTATATGTTCAGCATTTTAACAATCTTGGACTTTGGAATTTTTTTAGTTATTATTTTAGCAATTGTAGGCTTACATTTATAGTGATTTTAAGTGAAGGTGCTTCAGAAAGTATTTGATAGTCTTCTGCTGGGTATTATGCTCAGGATGTACATGTCACCTGGAGAAGAGATGTCTACACCAACACAACATTTCTAAGAGTGAACCAGACAACAGAACAATTGCTGTTTGCTGAGTGATTCATTCTACATTGGAAAAGAGGGAATCAGACACCTAATTGTGATACCATAGGAATTTAAATGACTAGATTACATGTGTTTACTGCATTTGTGTATGATGAAAGCAGCATCAAAACTTCACTATAATGATCCCAAGATTAAAAGAAAATTACTAAACAACTTATAAAGATGTTATCTCTACAGAGGTTGCTTTATGGAGAAATACAGTACCATACAAAGGGGGGTATGCAATTAGACCTGATGCCATTCTGGCAGAACAAAACGGATGGCTATCGTGAGTAATGACTGATTGTCATTAAAACTATATCCAATTAGAGGACATTTTGATCAGCCAAATTGCAACCGTGATTGTGTGAAAACACGTGGGATTGGGGATAAATCCCTGATCCCATGTGTAATCGTGGCTCCAGCAGGCCACCTATAACGAATTACGCTTCGGGTGGCAACTGAGGCACTCGAAGCATAATCCCCAATAAGTGCTGCCATCAGGGGGATGAGCATGGCGCATTGGGGATAATTGGATCACCCCCCGGCAATACAATTACCCGCGGTCATTAACTGTGGGTAATTGGATACCCCCCAAAGTGTTTACATAAAATGTCACACAAAATTGCTAACACACATATAATCATAAAGGATCTGTTAAACTGAGTAAGGTTTGAAACCAATTTCTTACAGTAAATAAAGTATTATGATACTGTACCTCAATAAGTTTATCGCTCCAGATTTCTGTATCTAGCTTTAAGCTGTGCACCTTTGAAACTTTACTTCCCAGTGTTCTATGTTGACCTTCCAAAATAATAATGATGATACTGTAAGTCTATTATTAATTTAAGATTTGTACATTTATTAGAGTATATCATGATAATATGATTTTACTTTAAGAAAGTCAAGGTACAAGACAAGTGTTGTCTGAGTTTCAACTGCCATTTGTACTACACCAATGTGCCTACCTCTCCATTTGAACCCAATAAATAGGCTCCATCCTCTTGCGTCGCAAACTCTAATAGCCATTCATAACACTCATTGGACACCAATGTTACAATAATTAGTAAGGTTGAATACAGACGCATTTGCATACATTAGTGCTGCAAAAATAAGTTACTGTAAGTAGTAGGATTATCATGAACACCTTTGAGGTGATTTAGGTAGTAATAGTATTTGTAGCATTAGAAGTAGTAGTAGTAGTAGTAGTAGTAGTAGTAGTAGCAGCAGTGGTCCTTCTTCTATTAAAACTCATTTAGGCAGGCATCAGGGAATCAATCAAGGTTTTGTCGATCCATTTCTTTAGTACATAAATATACAAACATGGCGAAAGAACCAATGAACACTCTGGAACCAATTCAGAGATGGGTGTATCTCAGTTGAATCTCCATCTGCTGAGTGGGCATAACTGGGTAGTAAGTAGGCTTAGATGGCTGAGGGCATGCTGTAAGCACATAGGCAGAATTGTGGGCTATGCATTGTGTGCATGCAGATATCAATCTGATTTTAGACAGATCTCTAATGACCCTTTCACACACAAATCACGGGTCAGAGATGTATACTGAACACGGGATCAAACCAAGTTGCATCTTTTCACCCCACACTTTGGTCCTGGGTAAATACCAGGTTGTCACCTCTCACACTGGACCCATGTCTGCGCTACAGAACAGGCTCATCAACTTGCTATGTGATTAAGATCTTCCAATCTCTCTCCCTCTCTCTTTCCCTGACAGTGTTTCTCTCCCTCTCTCCCTGACACTCTTTCTCTCTCCCTGTCACTATTTTGCTCTCACTCCCTGACACTTTCTCTCTCCCCCTGGCACTGTCTTTCTCACCCTCTCTCTCTCCCTCTCTGACACACTCTCTCTGACAGTATCTCTGGCTCAGATGATAACAGCAATAGCATATAACATGATTACTAAAGCTGCCACAGTGTAGGGGACAGAGTGTAGCTTCTGCACATGCCCAAGTTTGCTGTGTGTGGATCTGAGTCCTCCATCCATGCTCTGGACCATGAGTAGCTGCCAGGAAGAAGAGACAGGAACCTTCCCATGAAGTGGGAGAAATTGTGCTTAGAAAATGCAGTTCTGTTTATACCAGTTATATTATGATTGTGCTTTTATTTATTTATCTATTTATTATGGGAAGTTTAACCTTTCACTGACCATTTATGAAATTTATATTAGTTATATATGCGTGATACAGTCTATAAGGGATCAATATGATTTACCGCCGATCGGGATGCTGAATGTCATTACACCTACATCAGCAACCCGAGCGGTGGAATGCCGGGGGGGGGGTTGAGCCCATAGAGGGGAAATCACCTACCTTGCCGGTATACCAGCAGTGGTATGGTGACCCTGTCGGTATCCCGACGCCTGTATTGTGCCCGCCGGGATCCTGACTGTCGATATGCTAACTACATACTGTCTATAATATAGAACATCTATAGTGTTAATTATTAATATACTATATTACATTCACTGTCCAGTGTTTAAAAAGACCAGTATGTACATATACTGTATGTTCCAGAGTCATACTAGCTTTCCTCAGACTCCCGCACTTCCTCCAATGTTCTGCAGAGCGGGAGATTGTGGACTGCATTTTGAACCCTACCCCCTCTAGAAATTCTAGGTTCTGATACTGTACAGTAACTTGACGAAAAAAGAAAATGGTGATAGTAGCAAAACTCAGGTTGATCTCACTGTATCATAAATTATGTGGGATATGGAAAACCCATCAGGAAGACTCATGTTAAATTTGTATTTAATGTAAGAACGTATTCTTTGTGTCCCTCCTTTGGAATAGTAATTTAAAGCAGGACAATGACAAGTTTTATAACACATGAAATCAGCTAATTGGCTTTATTATTACGCAGAGGTTTGGTGTCAGTTATCTTAACTATGCAGCTGAAATAAAAAATATGTATTTTCTACTCTATTACTGTATTATTCCCTACATTCAACAGGATAAAAAAATCCTCTTATTGCAGTTTTTATCACAAACAGACTGAGGTTATATTGGACTTGTAACTTTCTCTACTGATAGAATGTATCCAACTGGGATCCGGTCTCTAGGTCGACAGTAACTAGGTCGACAGTAACTAGGTCGACTACTATTGGTCGACAGTAACTAGGTCGACAGTAACTAGATCGACTACTATTGGTCGACAGTAACTAGGTCAACAGGGTCTCTAGGTCAACATGTTCTAGGTCGACAGGTCAAAAGGTCGACATGCGTTTTTCACAATTTTTTTTCTTTTTTTGAACTTTTTCATACTTAACGATCCATGCGGACTACGATTGGGAATAGTAACCTGTGCCGGGTGCAGTGGTAGTGGAGCGAGGCACCTTGACCGAAACATGGCGAGCGAAGCGAGCCATGTGAGGGCCCACGGTGCACTAATTGGGGTTCCTGGTCACTGTACAGAGAAAATGATACCAAGAAAACATAAAAAAACTCAAGTCAGCCTTTTGACATGTCGACCTAGACCATGTCGACCTAGAGACCATGTCGACATAGTTACTGTCGACCAATAGTGGTCTATATAGATACTGTCGACCTAGTTACTGTCGACCTCCCATACCACACCCATCCAATTAATGTCTGTGATTTATTTTTGTTTAAGCAATGTAACAAAAACCTTCATACCAAAAGTAGTATCACGTTTGATATGTGCACGTCTTATCTCTTCCAGACTTCTGCAAAAAGGTGCTAACTGTATACAAACAAGTTTAAGGGAAAGACTATAAATATACACATGTGTGAACAAATGCAAAGTATTATTGGGGTTATTCAGGTTTAGCAAACCAAAAAAGCACACATGGGAAAAACCATGTTGCACTGCAGGTGGGGCATATGTAACATGTGCAGAGAGAGCTAGATTTGGGTGGGTTACATTGTTTCTGTGCATGGTAAATACTGGTTGCTTTATTTTTACACTGTAATTTAGATTTAAGTTTGAAAACACCCCACCAAAATGTGGTTCTCTCTGCACGTTACAACTGCCCCACCTGCAGTGCAACATGGATTTACCCATTAGTGTGTTTTTTTGGTTTGCAAACAAACCTGAATAAGGCCCTGTATCTGCAGTGGCTACAAACATTGCAGTTAACAATAACGCTTTAAATTCATTACAAAAGATAATGCGCAAAAGTAGAAGTACAGTATACGAAAAGCTATTCCAGCTCTGAGAATAACAAAACAGTATAAAATCTAAGACTATAGCAATCCTCAATACCTTGCACTGGACTTGTTGTCATGTTATATTATGACTAGTGATGAGCGGGTTCGGTTCCTCGGAATCCGAACCCCCCCGAACTTCACCCATTTTATACGGATCCGAGGCAGATTCAAATCTTCCCGCCTTGCTCGGTTAACCCGAGCGCGCCCGAACGTCATCATCCCGCTGTCGGATTCTCACGAGATACGGATTCTATATTTTTCACTCGTACATTGGAAATGATAGTGAGAGGACGTGGCTGGCGTCCTCTCAGTTTTATTCAGGTGGCTGCAAATATCTGTGCTCACTGCTTTATTGTGGGGACTGGGGACCAGCAGTATTATATAGTAGTGATGTGCACCGGACATTTTTCGGGTTTTGTGTTTTGGTTTTGGATTCGGTTCTGCGGCCGTGTTTTGGATTCGGACGCGTTTTGGCAAAACCTCCCTGAAAATTTTTTGTCGGATTCGGGTGTGTTTTGGATTCGGGTGTTTTTTACAAAAACCCCTCAAAAACAGCTTAAATCATAGAATTTGGGGGTCATTTTGATCCCACAGTATTATTAACCTCAATAACCATAATTTACACTCATTTTCAGTCTGTTCTGAACACCTCACACCTCACAATATTATTTTTAGTCCTAAAATTTGCACCGAGGTCGCTGGATGGCTAAGCTAAGCGACACAAGTGGCCGACACAAACACCTGGCCCATCTAGGAGTGGCACTGCAGTGTCAGACAGGATGGCACTTCAAAAAAATAGTCCCCAAACAGCACATGATGAAAAGAAAAAAAGAGGCGCAATGAGGTAGCTGTGTGACTAAGCTAAGCGACCCAAGTGGCCGACACAAACACCTGGCCCATCTAGGAGTGGCACTGCAGTGTCAGGCAGGATGGCACTTCAAAAAAATTGTCCCCAAACAGCACATGATGCAAAGAAAAAAAGAGGCGCACCAAGGTCGCTGTGTGACTAAGCTAAGCGACACAAGTGGTCGACACAAACAGCTGGCCCATCTAGGAGTGTCACTGCAGTGTCAGATAGGATGGCACTTCAAAAAAATAGTCCTCAAACAGCTCATGATGCAAAGAAAAAAAGAGGTGCAATGAGGTAGCTGTGTGACTAAGCTAAGCGACCCAAGTGGCCGACACAAACACCTGGCCCATCTAGGAGTGGCACTGCAGTGTCAGACAGGATGGAAGATTAAAAAAATTGTCCCCAAACAGCACATGATGCAAAGAAAAAAAGAGGCGCAATGAGGTAGCTGTGTGACTAAGCTAAGCGACCCAAGTGGCCGACACAAACACCTGGCCCATCTAGGAGTGGCACTGCAGTGTCAGGCAGGATGGCACTTCAAAAAAACAGTCCCCAAACAGCACATGATGCAAAGAAAAATGAAAGAAAAAAGAGGTGCAAGATGGAATTGTCCTTCCACCCACCCTAATGTTGTATAAACAGGACATGCACACAAACCCACCATTTCAGCGACAGGGTCTGCCACACAACTGTGACTGAAATGACTGGTTGGTTTGGGCCCCCACCAAAAAAGAAGCAATCAATCTCGCACTGTGGCATCTCTCCTTGCACAAACTGGCTCTACAGAGGTAAGATGTCCACCTCCTCCTCATCGTCCGATTCCTCACCCCTTTCACTGTTTACATCCCCCTCCTCACAGATTATTAATTTGTCATACGCCGATTGCTGACAAGGTGAGCGGCTGCACTAAACACTCTTTTGGAGTACACACTGGAGGGGGGGCAACTTAGGTAAAATAAAGCCAGTTTCTGCAAGGGCCTCCAAATTGCCTATTTTTCCTGCCAGTATACGTACGGACTGTCTGACGTGCCTACTTGGATGCGGTCACTCATATAATCCTCCACCATTCTTTCAATGGTGACAGAATCATATGCAGTGACAGTAGACGACATGTCAGTAATCGTTGGCAGGTCCTTCAGTCCGGACCAGATGTCAGCACTCGCTCCAGACTGCCCTGCATCACCGCCAGCGGGTGGGCTCGGAATTCTTAGCCTTTTCCTCGCACCCCCAGTTGCGGGAGAATGTGAAGGAGGAGCTGTTGACGGGTCACGTTCCGCTTGACTTGACAATTTTCTCACCAGCAGGTTTTTGAACCTCTGCGGACTTGTGTCTGCCGGAAAGAGAGATACAACGTAGGTTTTAAATCTAGGATCGAGCACGGTGGCCAAAATGTAGTGCTCTGATTTCAACAGATTGACCACCCGTGAATCCTGGTTAAGCGAATGAAGGGCTCCATCCACAAGTCCCACATGCCTAGCAGAATCGCTCTGTTTTAGCTCCTCCTTCAATGTCTCCAGCTTCTTCTGCAAAAGCCTGATGAGGGGAATGACCTGACTCAGGCTGGCAGTGTCTGAACTGACTTCACGTGTGGCAAGTTCAAAGGGTTGCAGAACCCTGCACAACGTTGAAATCATTCTCTACTGCGCTTGAGTCAGGTGCATTCCCCCTCCTTTGCCTATATCGTAGGCAGATGTATAGGCTTGAAAGGACTTTTGCTGCTCCTCCATCCTCTGAAGCATATAGAGGGTTGAATTCCACCTCGTTACCACCTCTTGCTTCAGATGATGGCAAGGCAGGTTCAGGACTGTTTGCTGGTGCTCCAGTCTTCGGCACGCGATGGCTGAATGCCAAAAGTGGCCTGCAATTCTTCGGGCCACCGACAGCATCTCTTGCAAGCCCCTGTCGTTTTTTAAATAATTCTGCACTACCAAATTCAATGTATGTGCAAAACATGGGACACGCTGGAATTTGCCCAGATGTAATGCACACACAATATTGCTGGCGTTGTCCGATGTCACAAATCCCCAGGAGAGTCCAATTGGGGTAAGCCACTCTGCGATGATGTTCCTCAGTTTCCGTAAGAGGTTGTCAGCTGTGTGCCTCTTATGGAAAGCGGTGATACAAAGCGTAGCCTGCCTAGGAACGAGTTGGCGTTTGCGAGATGCTGCTACTGTGCCTCCGCTGCTGTTCTTGCTGCGGGAGGCAATACCTCTACCCAGTGGACTGTCACAGTCATATAGTCCTGAGTCTGCCCTGCTCCACTTGTCCACATGTCCGTGGTTAAGTGGACATTGGGTACAACTGCATTTTTTAGGACACTGGTGACTCTTTTTCTGACGTCTGTGTACATTTTCGGTATCGCCTGCCTAGAGAAATGGAACCTAGATGGTATTTGGTACCGGGGACACAGTACCTCAATCAAGTCTGTAGTTGCCTGTGAATTAACGGTGGATACCGGAAACACGATTCTCACCGCCCAGGCTGCCAAGGCCTGAGTTATCCGCTTTGCAGCAGGATGACTGCTGTGATATTTCATCTTCCTAGCAAAGGACTGTTGGACAGTCAATTGCTTACTGGAAGTAGTACAAGTGGTCTTCCGACTTCCCCTCTGGGATGAAGATCGACTCCCAGCAGCAACAACAGAAGCGTCAGCAGCAGTAGGCATTACACTCAAGGATGCATCGGAAGAATCCCAGGCAGGAGAGGACTCGTCAGACTTGACAGTGACATGGCCTGCAGGACTATTGGCTTTCCTGTGTAAGGAGAAAATTGACACTGAGGAAGTTGGTGGTGTGGTTTGCAGGAGCTTGGTTACAAGAGGAAGGGATTTAGTTGTCAGTGGACTGCTTCCGCTGTCACCTAAAGTTTTTGAACTTGTCAATGACTTCTGATGAATGCGCTCCAGGTGACGTATAAGGGAGGATGTTCCGAGGTGGTTAACGTCCTTACCCCTACTTATTACAGCTTGACAAAGGTGACACACGGCTTGACACCTGTTGTCCGCATTTGTGTTAAAATAATTCCACACCGAAGAGGTGATTTTTTTTGTAATTTGACCAAGCATGTCAGTGGCCATATTCGTCCCACATATATATCTGCTTCATATATCTGTGCTCACACTGCTTTATTGTGGGTACTGGGGACCACCAGTATATTATATAGGAGGAGTACAGTGCAGAGTTTTGCCTACCAGTGACCACCAGTATTATACGTTCTCTACCTGAAAAACGCTCCATATCTGTGCTCAGTGTGCTGCATATATCTGTGCTCACACTGCTTTATTGTGGGGACTGGGGACCACAGGTATTATATAGGAGGAGTACAGTGCAGAGTTTTGCTGACCAGGGACCACCAGTATTATACGTTCTCTGCCTGAAAAACGCTCCATATCTGTGCTCAGTGTGCTGCATATATCTGTGCTCACACTGCTTTATTGTGGGGACTGGGGACCACCAGTATTATATAGGAGGAGTACAGTGCAGAGTTTTGCTGACCAGTGACCACCAGTATTATACGTTCTCTGCCTGAAAAACGCTCCACATCTGTGCTCAGTGTGCTGCATATATCTGTGCTCACACTGCTTTATTGTGGGGACTGGGGACCACCAGTATTATATAGAAGGAGTACAGTGCAGAGTTTTGCTGACCAGTGACCAGTGACCACCAGTATTATACGTTCTCTGCCTGAAAAACTCTCCATATCTGTGCTGCATTGTAGTATATAGTAGGAGTACAGTGCATAATTTTGCTGACCACCAGTATATAATATATAGCAGTACGGTACAGTAGGCCACTGCTCTACCTACCTCTGTGTCGTCAAGTATACTATCCATCCACACCTGTGGTGCATTTCAGTTTTGCACAGTTTGCTGGCCACTAGTATATAATATATAGCAGTACAGTACAGAAGGCCAATGCTCTACCTACCTCTGTGTCGTCAAGTATACTATCCATCCATACCTGTGGTGCATTTCAGTTTTGCACAGTTTGCTGACCACCAGTATATAATATATAGCAGTACGGTACAGTAGGCCACTGCTCTACCTACCTCTGTGTCGTCAAGTATACTACCCATCCATACCTGTGGTGCATTTCAGTTGTGCGCAGTAAATATAGTAGTAGGCCATTGCTATTGATACTGGCATATAATTCCACACATTAAAAAATGGAGAACAAAAATGTAGAGGGTAAAATAGGGAAAGATCAAGATCCACTTCCACCTCGTGCTAAAGCTGCTGCCACTAGTCATGGCCGAGACGATGAAATGCCATAAACGTCGTCTGCCAAGGCCGATGCCCAATGTCATAGTAGAGAGCATGTAAAATCCAAAAAACAAAAGTTCAGTAAAATTACCCAAAAATCAAAATTAAAAGCGTCTGAGGAGAAGCGTAAACTTGCCAATATGCCATTTATGACACGGAGTGGCAAGGAATGGCTGAGGCCCTGGCCTATGTTCATGGCTAGTGGTTCAGCTTCACATGAGGATGGAAGCACTCATACTCTCGCTAGAAAACTGCAGTGCCACTCCTAGATGGGCCAGGTGTTTGTGTCGGCCACTTGGGTCGCTTAGCTTAGTCACACAGCTACCTCATTGCGCCTCTTTTTTTCTTTGCATCATGTGCAGTTTGGGGACTATTTTTTTGAAGTGCCATCCTGTCTGACACTGCAGTGCCACTCCTAGATGGGCCAGGTGTTTGTGTCGGCCACTTGGGTCGCTTAGCTTAGTCACACAGCTACCTCATTGCGCCTCTTTTTTTCTTTGCATCATGTGCTGTTTGGGGACTATTTTTTTGAAGTGCCATCCTGTCTGACACTGCAGTGCCACTCCTAGATGGGCCAGGTGTTTGTGTCGGCCACTTGGGTCGCTTAGCTTAGTCATCCAGCGACCTCGGTGCAAATTTTAGGACTAAAAATAATATTGTGAGGTGTTCAGAATAGACTGGAAATGAGTGGAAATTATGGTTATTGAGGTTAATAATACTATGGGATCAAAATGACCCCCAAATTCTATGATTTAAGCTGTTTTTGAGAGTTTTTTGTAAAAAAACACCCGAATCCAAAACACACACGAATCCAACAAAAAATTTTCAGGGAGGTTTTGCCAAAACGCGTCCGAATCCAAAACACGGCCGCGGAACCGAATCCAAAACCAAAACACAAAACCCGAAAAATGTCCGGTGCACATCACTAATTATGACATACTGTAATATACTGTAGATGCATTGAGGTATCCAGGGGGATCGGTATGAAAAACCATTAGCCGGGATCCCAGCCATCAGTATACTGACAGTGGGATCCCGGCCACTGGTGTGCCGGAAGCGGGGTTAGCGCTAGCAAGCCACTTGCGGGCTCACTGCACTCGCCATGCTGTGAGCACGGTGGCTAGCATCGAGTACAGCGCTCGACACAGATTATATTCTCCTTCTATGGGTGCCGTGGACACCCATAGAGGTAGAAAAGCCTGTGGAGCAGATTCCGTCGGCAGTTTCACCACTGGTCGGGATTCCGGCATCGGCATTGTGACGTCCTGGATCCCGATATCGGTATTGTAACCACTTGCCGTCCAGTAGGCATTACAACAATTTTCAGTTGAGGGGTTCAGAGGTCCATGTTTTTTTCCCAATAGGCTCATAACGTTATTGTGTTATGAATAAAACATACTATTGTTTTCTGTATTGTAATATATGCAGCGGCTGCATTCAGGAGGTCTACACATGCGCACTGGCCGAAGTGCGTGTGCACAACCCTTGCTGGAACCACACACATGCTGGAAGGCCTTGCCCTGTGCTGGGCAACCCCCATCATGTGAGCAGATGGATGCAGATCTTGCTGGGGTGGTACTCATGTGACCGCCGGTCGGCTGACCGACAGTCACATGACCTCCTCCGTGAGCCCGACGGCTCACTATCCCGATGGTCGGCATGCCGACCAACAGGGACTATTTCCACTCGTAGGTGTCCATGACACCCATAGAGTGGGAATAGAACCCGTGGCGACCGCAGGTCGCCACCGAGCCCGCAGCGTGGCGAGCGCAGCGAGCCCGCAAGGGGCTTGCTGCACTCGCCCCTCCCCGCCGGGATCCCGGCGTCGGTATGCTGCCGGGATCCCGGCGTCGGTAAGGTGACCGGCGGTCAGGAGACCGCCAGTCACCCATACTACACCCATCTTGCTGTGGAAAGCAAGATCTGCATCCATCTCTGAATAACCCTCTATGTCTTGTAGTATTTTTGTACTCACAGTCAAGTCACACCTTGTGATATATTTCTGGCACATGTGCTTCTGTTACATTCATAGTGAGAGATTTGAATTTGCTACCTATGAAAAGCTGATTGTATTTTGCATCAACATGACCAAAGAAACAAAGTTGACCAAGAACAAAATAAAATAAAATAAACAAATTAAGCTGATTTATGCAAAAGCAATACACACATTTCTCAAAATATCCAAATACCACTACTACTACCACTATTACTACTATTACTACTACTACTACTACTACTACTAACATTAATTAAATGATGACTATGATTGCGGGGAATCAATAACCTTATTCGCAAGTATTAAAATTGTCTTTCCGCGTTTCACCAAAATATGTATTTCTACACAGAAAGCATGAACCACTTTGCTACATGATATATCTGTGTTCCTACAATTGCTTGAACACCTTGAAAAATCGCAATCTTTGGTTAATTGATGTGTATGATAATGTTACCATGGGACAAAGAACATTTAGCTTGTGGTTGTTTGGGAAATAACATGTAGACCAAAGTGAAACAAGAGGACAACCACAGATACATTGCATTGTTAGTATAAAGACTCATGTGGGTAAATTTACTAAGATGGAAGTTCTATTTAAGATGGGATGTTGCCCATGGCAACCAATCAGATTCTACTTCTCATTTATATAGCACCCTCTAGAAGATAATACCTGGAATATGATTGGTTGCTATGGGCAACATCCCATCTTAAATAGAACTCCCATCTTAGTAAATTTACCCCCTGGTGCCCACACGGTGCGATTATCGCGTGCAATTTAATCATTTTAGTTCAAATCGCACCTTGTTTATTTTCCCTTGCGATGCGATGCGTGCTCCCGCATAGTCAATATCGCAAGGCAAAATAGTATGTGCAGGCAGGTATTATTGTACTACATCGCATACATTACAAATTGTAGTGTAGTCAAAATAAGTTGTAGTTCAAATCACATGTAGTTCACATCGCATACCACTTAGTCCAAATCGCATAGCACACATTGTATAGGCTCAAATCGCACCTAACACAGATCTCAACATGTGTGGGCACCATTGGAGTTTCACTTGAGACAGGGTGAACACACACACATAAAATATACATACACATCGTGCACATAGGATCTGACTCAGAGATACACAAATACAATGGTTTACATACATCTCTGGTATTGGAGATCTGGCAAGAGCAGGATCTGCACTGTGCATGTGTAGGTCTGTTTCTGTGACTACAGCCGCAGCAAGTAGGGAAGAGGGGGGGCATCGGCCAGCACTCCCAAAAATTGGGGGCATGTTTGCTTCATTAGTGGATTTACCGCAAAGCAACCCAAATGTATGCTTAGAGCCCAGCGAATCCCAGGGGGCCTGTCATCAGGGCTATTTAATGGAGTGCATTTTAACTTGTACAGGTGCCACATGCTGCTCTTTCTCTCTCTCTGTATGGGACATGTCTGTGAGAGGAGCCGACAAGAAAGAAGAATGAGGTACTGTATGCCCAGTGGACTCAAGAAAAGCAGGTGAGGTACGACTTGGGGAAGGGGTTGGTGTAGCAGTGGCTAATGGTCTGGGGGTATACATCAACTGAAGGGAATACATCCCAATGATTTGCTAGTGGCAGGTAGTCGGGAGGGGTAGTGCTAGCAATGGCCCAGGCTCCAGGGTAGGTGTTACAAAATTCTGGGAGGAAAGTGGCATGCGCTAGCGGTGGCTGCTGTTAATGATGTGTAGGGGGGTTTGTAGCAGTGGCCTATTTGTGTAGTACAAGCCCATATTACTTTATAGTGTCTGCACTGAGGTACTGGGACTCTGACCAGCCTGAGTGAGGGCTGCTGTGCTGGGCAAATTGTGTAGTTATCTTTTGTCACACGGCACATGCTGGCGGGGAGCTCAGCATAACATGGTGTGGACTATGTGTACTTATACTCACTGTGAGCTTGGCCACTTGTTACTAGGTTGAGACTGTCTGGTGGAGGATGAAAAGTCCCAGCATGCAGTCACAGGTTTATTTCCTCACAACTTCCCAAGGACTACCATCTTTCTTAAGTGAAGTGTGATAACAGCTGGTTATGTTGCCTCATATGTGTAAGGGCCACTACTACTGTGGGCATTATGTGTAAGGGGCACTACTACTGTGGGCATTATGTGTAAGGGCCACTACTACTGTGGGCATTATGTGTAAGGGCCACTACTACTGTGGGCATTATGTGTAAGGGGCACTACTACTGTGGGCATTATGTGTAATGGGCACTACTATTGTGGGTGTTATGTGTTGCACCACTACTGTGGGCATTATGTGTTGCACTACTACTGTTGGTATTATGTGTAAGAGGCACTACTACTGTGAGTATTATGTGTTGCACTACTACTGTGAGTATTATGTGTAAGGGGCACTACTATTGTGGGCATTATATGTGACACTACTCCTGTGGCTTTGTATGTGTAAGGAACACTACTACTGTGGACTTTATGTGTAAGGGTCACTACTACTGTGGACATAATGTGTTGCACCAAAACTGTGGGCACTATGTGTAAGGGGCACTACTACTGTGGACATTATGTGTATAAGGGACACTACTGTGGACATTGTGAATAAGGGGCACTACTTTGTAGCGTAACATGTAGGGACACCTCTAAGTAGCATAACATGTATAAGGGGTACTAATGTGTAGCATAATGTGACTAAGGAGCACTACTGTGTGACATAATGTGAATAACATGAATAATGGACACTGCTATGTGGTGTAATATGAATCAGGGGCACTAGATGTTATGTGATGTGAATAAGATTGTGCTACTTGTGGTGCAATATGAAATAGGGGTACTATTGTGTGTCTATACCCCTTCCTTTGAGACCACACCCATTTCTTGTGATGCGCACTGTCCCTTTATTATATACAGTATGGGAGAGGAGGCACACATTTATTGCTTGCAGGGGGTGCTAAACAACCTAGTACACCAGCCATGACTAGGGTAGTAACCTGCAGTCTGAGGAGCTGCATAGTATGTATAGGCGATGATGTCATTGTATAGAGGTAGGGGAAGATGCTGTATACACGCTGTTTGAGTATTTCTGCAATTTAGATCCCTTGACACAAGCTTAGTGGTTGTCAGTTGACTGATTTTTAACTATATTTCCAAGACCTTTTTTTGATCTGCTGCTGACTGTATTATTCCAACCACTTTAAAATACAAAAGAAGACATGCAGATGTGTTTGTATATTTTTTCACAGTGAGGGACTGCCTGCTAAAATCAGGAAGGGGGATCAGGGGGAGGAGGGGGCGCAACACATATGATTATTTGAGGAAGGAGGGGCCCCAAATAGGTTTCTTGTTCAGGGCTCTATGAGATCTAAATCCGCCTCTGATAAGTTTGATAAGGAGCAATATTGTGTGGTGTAATGCCAATTAGGAACAATATGGTGTGGTGTAATGTGAATAAAGGATACTACTGTGTGACATAACATGAATAAGGAGCACTACAGTGAGGCGTAACAAGTATAAGGATAAGGAGCACTACTGTGTGACATAACATGAATAGGGGGCACTACAGTGAGGCGTAACAAGTATAAGGATAAGGAGCACTACTGTGTGACATAACATGAATAGGGGGCACTACAGTGAGGCGTAACAAGTATAAGGATTAGGAGCACTACTGTGTGACATAACATGAATAAGGGGCACTACAGTGAGGCTTAACAAGTATAAGGATAATGAGCACTACTGTGTGACGTAACGTGAATAAGAGGCACTATCGTGTGATGTAATGTGAATAAAGTTGCACCACTGTGTGACGTAATTTGAATTGCGGGTACTATTGTGTGGCCACGCCCCTTCCCAGCAACACTATGCCCTTTTTGGGGAGCGCTGTCTCTATTTAAAATAAGAGCGTGGGGGGGGGGGGGAGGCAATGCTCTTGCTGGCACAGTGCACACAAATGTCTAATAGCTTTGTGGATGAGCATTGCTATGGGTGAGGGGTGATGGGTGTTGCAGACAGCTGCTGTGATCAGTGCTGCTGGGTGATGGGTGCTGGGTCAGAGGTAGAACTAGCGCCAGTGCTAGGGGTCACGAGCCAAAATCTTGGTTAGGTTCGGCTGTGGACATGGTACTTCCCAAGTTGTCACATTTTTTACAGTACACAAACATGGAACCTTACATAATTATACATAATGATACCCTGTGAACAATATGCTTGTGTGCATTGTATGCTGTACTTTCCTGCATATAAGGCTATCAATATTCAGAGACACAGCAGGTATATTTACTAAAGTGCGGATTTTTAGAAGTGGGGATGTTGCCCATAGCAACCAATCAGATTCTACTTATCATTTATCTAGCATCTTCTAGAAGATAATAGCTAGAATCTGACTGGTTGCTAAGGACAACATCTCCACTTCTGAAAACCGGCACTTTACTAAATATTATTTTCTTACAATATTAATTTCATCACAGGACAAGGAATGAAAACCTGGACAGGGAATGGAAACCTGCAACCGATATAGATGGTATCCAGATTTTAGGTTGACAATAATTAGGTCGACAGTCAATGGGTCGACCACTAATGGTCAACATGCATTAGGTCAACATGGTCAAAAGGTCAACATGGTGGTAGACATGACAATTAGGGGGACATGTACTAAGCAGTGATAAAAGTGGAGAAGTGAGCCAGTGGAGAAGTTGCCCATGGCAACCAATCAGCATTGACGTAATATTTAGAATTTGCATACTTTAAAAGTATACAGAGCAGCTGATTGGTTGCCATGGGCAGCTTCTCCCCTGGATCACTTCTCCACTTTTCTCACTGCTTAGTACATGTCCCCCTTAGTTTCTTTTCATTTCTCAACTTTTTTTATACTTTACCATCCATGTGGACTATGATTTGGAACAGTAACCTGTGCCAAGCACAGTGGTAGTGGAGAGAGGCACCTTGCCCGAAGCATGGTTGAATGAAGTCAGCCATGCTTGGGTACGCGGTGCACTACTTGGGATTCCCTGTGATGTGACAGTGAAAATGACACAAAAAAATGAAGAAAAAAAAAAAAACTCAGTCGACCTTTTCCTGTGTCAACCTTTTCCATATCAACATTTTCAGCATGTCGACCTTTTTCCCATGTTGACCATTTGAGATATGCACAAGGCTATGGGGGTCATTCCGAGTTGTTCACTCGCTAGCAGTTTTTAGCAGCAGTGCAAATGCTATGCCGCCTCCCACTGGGAGTGTATTTTATGTTGGCAGAAGTGCGAATGAAAGGATCGCAGAGCAGCTGCAAAATAATTTTGTGCAGTTTTAGAGTAGTTTCAGACCTACTCAGCGCTTGCGATCACTTCAGACTGTTCAGTTCCTGTTTTGACGTCACGAACACGCCATGCATTCACCCAGCCACGCCTGCGTTTTTCCAGACACGCCTGCGTTTTTCCTGGCACGCCTGCATTTTTCCGAACACTCCCTGAAAACGGTCAGTTGACACCCAGAAACACCCACCTCATGTCATTCACTCTGCGGCCAGCAGTGCGACTGAAAAGCTTCGCTAGACCTTGTGTGAAACTACATCGGCCGTTGTGAAAGTACGTCGAGTGTGCGCATTGCGCCGCATGCGCAGAAGTGCCTTTTGTTGCATCATCGCTGCGTAGCGAACATTTTCAGCTAACGATCAACTCGGAATGACCGCCAATATTCAGTAGTTTTATACAGAGTGCAAGTAAGGACATTCTATTACAGTATATTCTTTCAAACGTCTTTGAGTTTAGAACCAGGTGCATGAACATTTAAATTAGATTAGCTCCCACTCAGCGACAATAAGAACACAATATTATGGGCTGATCATAGACAGGTAACACAATAAGCCTCCTTTGAGTATCTACTAGTACCCATTCCTTTGAATGACTCCAGGTCTCTCATGCACAGTAATAATAACATTTCTTTTGTGGTATGATAAAAATTAAACCACTTTCAGCAAACAAAGAAATAAAATAGTGTTCCATACTCACTGGTCACATAAACTCATAGCATTGAAAACATGTAAAAGAAAGTGTTTTGTTGAGTATTAAATATTCAGTGACATTTAACAGAGCAACATTTCACATTGTCTCATGGGGTTCACTACGGGTGGCCGGCGGTCGGGCTCCCGGCGACCAGCATCCCGGCGCCGGGAGCCCGACCGCCGGCTTACCGACAGCTTGGCGAGCGCAAATGAGCCCCTTGCGGGCTCGCTGCGCTCGCCACGCTACGGGCACGGTGGCGCGCTACGCGCGCCACACTATTTTATTCTCCCTCTATGGGGGTCGTGGACCCCCACGAGGGAAAATAAGTGTCGGTAAGCCGGCGGTCGGGCTCCCGGCGCCGGTATACTGAGCGCCGGGAGCCCGACCGCCGGCAAACAGAAGACCACCCGTCTCATGAAGGTCTGCTATGTAATTCATTTATCATCCACCAAGCCTATTATCAGCACAAGCATCTGTTCTCTGCTTACAATTCATGTGCAACTTCAGCTCACACAGCTGTAAAATTGCAGTTTTATGTTAAATTTGGAATCTCTAACTAAACTTAAATGGTGCAGTGAATACTGTATACAACGTGATCTGTGACTCAGCATCTCAAGAACTCACAAGAGTCTGTGTGTTTAGTGACAAATTTCCCACCAAGGTTTATTCTTGTTCAATACCTGAAGTTCAAAAAATATTAATTTCATGTCACTATTAGATTTCATTTTACTTAGTTAATAATGCATGGAATAATTATCTACTTAGAAACCACCCAATTTTCTATTTCTGGATATATTCAGACGTCATTCCCTTTTTCACCATTTTTCCTCTAGTAAGCCCATTTAAGGGAGCTTAATATATTCAATACACCTAACAATGAGTGTGGGTCTGATTCTGAGATGTACACAAATCCAATTTTTTCAGAGCTCAGCAAAACCTAATCAACTGTTCTATGGCCAATGCTGCATATCTCTACACAGCCCTTGGGATTTGCAAAGCTGCCAGCTTTGAATGCATTTATGTTCAATGCGTCTATGAATCAGGCCTGTGTAGTAACAGCAGCACAATATGTTGTAGCACAGTACTAATTTCTGTTTGTGCAAAAAGCGGGTTCGGTTCCCCTGATCTTCACGCTCCGAGACGGTATCCGAGCCCAGTTCGGGACTTCCCGCCAGGCTCGGAAACCAGAACAAGGCAAAACATCATCATCCCGTTGTCGGATTATCGTGGGTTTTGGTTCCCATATAAACAGCCGCGCATCAACGCCATTTTCACTCTGGACTTGGAGAGTGAGGAAGACAGACCTCTGTCTCTCTGTGGGTAGTGGTGTCGGGTGGGGTTAGTGTGTGCTCTGTATGGGTGCTGCTGCAGTCACTGTGGTGTACCTGTGCTGTGCTAGGGGTGCTGTCCTGACTGTCCTGGCTGTCACTGGTGTTTCATGTGCTGGCACTGTCTGCGGTTGCGATGTCTAGGCATGACCTTCACAACACTGTATGGGAAGAGGAGGCTCCTATGACCATATGCACGCCCCCTGAAAGTGCTGGAAGGAGCACCACCAGTCCAGTTGCTGATATTGAGATTGAGAATGTCACTGTAGAAGTACACCAGGATGACAATATGGGTGTAGCTGGCGCTGCAGAGGAAGTTGACGATGAGGATTCTGATGGTAATGTGGTTTGTTTGAATAAGGCACCAGTGGAGACAGTTGTTGGCCATGGGATGAAAAAGCCCATTGTCATGCCTGGGCAAAATACCAAAAAAGCCACCTCTTTGGTGTGGAATTATTTCTCCACAAATCCGGACAACAGGTATCAAGCCAACTGTTGCCTTTGTCAATCCATAATAAGTAGGGGTAAGGATTTTAAACCACCTAGGATCATCCTCCCTTATACGTCACCTGCAGCGCATTCATCATAAGTCATTGTCAAGTTCAGAAACTTTGAGTAATAGCATAAGCAGTCCACTGACACCTAAATGATGTGGTTTGTTTGTTTGAATATTATTTCTCTGTGAGGATTAGGATGTAAACACTGAAGGGGGGGGTGGGAATCTGAGGATGAGGACGACATCTTGCCACAGTAGAGCCAGTTTGTGCAAGGAGAGATTAATTGCTTCTTTTTTAGTGGCCAAACAAAGCAATCATTTCAGCCACAGTCGTGTGGCAGACTCTGTCACTGAAATGATTGGTTTGTTAAAGTGTGCATGTTTATACAACATAAGGGTGGGTGAGAGGTCCCAAAGACAATTCCATCTTGCACGTCTTTTCTTTGCCACATCATTCCAAGGGTGCTGCCTATATGGGGTGCTGCCCCTCTGCCCTATCAGTCCAGGGGTGTTGCCCCACTGCCGTTTAAGTCCAGGGGTGCTGTTGCCTGTCTGCTGTGCTTTGTAATTCTTCACGGGTGCTGCCTATGCTGTGTAAGTTTAATGGAATCCTAGGTCTAAACGAAAGCCTAGAGCAGATATGAAACAAGCTTCAACATCACAAACAGATTTGGGAGTCTGAATCATAATCAAGTGCAACTGCCGGAGAGGTAAACATGATGTTTTCTGCCGGAGCATTAGAGAGAGGTTCTTCTCAATTATTTCATGTTAGGGACTCACTCAAATGAATGGCTCCAATTAACTAACCTTAATTTTGATTTATTATTGATGTTCCACATTTTGGGACTATTTATTTAGAAGATGCACATTTGTTGTACAGGGATCTTCTTTTCCTAAGACTGCATAGGGTTATTGCAAGACCTTACGGTGTTAGAAGAACAGAGTTTCAGTGATCTTGCATTGCATCACCTTTCCTTTGCATTGCAACACTAGATGGGCCAGGAGCTTTTGTGAGGCACACACAGTTACTGAATAAGGCCCAGTATGGAGTCTCATCGTGACTTACAGCCAGAAAGATTTCTGGCTTGCCAGGCTGAGGCATGCTGTGGGCACGGAGGTTAGAACTGCTTCCTCCCACAGTCCTACTTATAGAATGAAATGAGTTCGGACTGTAGAGTGGTAAGCTCCACTAGGGCAGGGGCTCAATAACAAAAAAAATGTACTGCACAGTCGTGCTAAGTACTTAAAATGAATAAAATAAACAAGACACACAGGTATGCTCAAATGCGTGTAACTGGGACACACAGGTATGCTCACATGCGTGTAACTGGGAGCTGTGAAAAAACAAAATAAGGCATCTGACACAAAATATGTAGATAACAATGCAATAACGAGTTTTATGGTAAGAACTTACCTTTGTTAAAACTCTTTCTGCGAGGTACACTGGGCTCCACAAGGAATGGACAATGGGGTGTACAGTAGGATCTTGATCCGAGGCACCAACAGGCTCAAAGCTTTGACTGTTCCCAGAATGCATAGTGCCGCCTCCTATATCACCCTGCCTCCCTGCACAGGATCTCAGTTTTTAGTTAACCAGTCCAATGCAGTAGCAGGAATAGAGACGACAACGGTTAGTAGCCACAACACCGCATTGTCATGAGAGGAGACGTGTCAGCGGCTAATGCCATACCAACCCAAAGAAGCTAAGTGCGTCAGGGTGGGCGCCTTGTGGAGCCCAGTGTACCTCGCAGAAAGAGTTTTAACAAAGGTAAGTTCTTACCATAAAACTCGTTTTCTGCTGCGGGTTACACTGGGCTCCACAAGGAATGGACAATGGGGATGTCCTAAAGCAGTTCCTTATGGGAGGGGACGCACTGTAGCGGGCACAAGAACCCTTCATCCAAAGGAAGCATCCTGGGAAGCGGCAGTATCGAAGGCATAGAACCTTATGAACGTGTTCACAGAGGACCACGTAGCCGCCTTGCACAATTGTTCAAGGGTCGCACCACGTTGGGCCGCCCAAGAAGGTCCAACAGACCAAGTAGAATGGGCCTTAATGTGATCAGGAGCAGAGAGACCAGCCTTCACATAAGCATGTGCAATCACCATTCTAATCCATCTGGCCAGAGTTTGCTTGTGAGCAGGCCAGCCACGTTTGTGAAACCCAAACACAACAAAAAGAGAATCAGATTTCCTAATAGGAGCAGTTCTCTTCACATAGATACGGAGATCCCGTACCACATCCAAAGACCTCTCTTTGGAAGACAGATCAGGAGAAACAAGTGCCGGAACTGCAATCTCCTGATTAAGGTGGAACGAAGAAACCACCTTAGGTAGATAGCCGGGACGAGTCCTAATAACCGCCCGGTCTCGGTGAAATATAAGATATGGGGAATTTCAGGACAAGGCACCCAAATCCGACACTCTTCTAGCTGAAGCAATAGCCAGCAGAAACACCACCTTAAGGGAAAGCCACTTAAGGTCAGCTGAACCAAGAGGTTCAAACGGAGACTCTTGTAAAGCCTCCAAAACCACCGACAAGTCCAAGGAGCCACAGGCGGGACATAGGGAGGTTGGATACGCAACACGCCCTGAGTAAAGGTATGTACATCAGGTAAGGTCGCAATTTTTCTCTGAAACCACACCGACGAGGCAGATATTTGAACCTTGAGGGAGGCCAGACGCAGGCCTAAGTCCAGGCCCTGCTGAAGATAAGCCAACAACTTGGCTATACTAAACTTGGAAGCATCATATTCGTTAGATGCGCACCAAACAAAGTAAGAATGCCAGACTCTATAGTAAATCCGAGCCGAAGCCGGTTTCCGGGCCCGCAACATAGTTTGAATGACCGCCTCAGAAAACCCTTTAGCCCTTAAGACGGAAGCTTCAAGAGCCACGCCATCAAAGACAGCCGGGCTAGGTCCTGGTAGACACAGGGGCCCTGAACGAGGAGGTCTGGGCGTTGTGGAAGTAGAATTGGACGCTCTGACGATAGGCCTTGCAGGTCTGAGAACCAGTGCCGTCTGGGCCACACTGGAGCTATGAGAAGCAGAATTCCTTTTTCTTGCTTGAACTTCCGAATTACCCTGGGCAGGAGTGACACCGGAGGGAACACGTACGGCAGCCGAAACCTCCACGGTACCGCCAGCGCATCCACGAATGCTGCTTGAGGATCCCCTGTCCGTGCTCCGAATACGGGAACCTTGTGATTGTGTCAAGACGCCAACAGATGCACGTCCTGACGACTGAGAAAGTCTGCTTCCCAATTCAGGACTCCCGGAATGAATATTGCTGATATGGCTGGTAGATGGCATTCTGCCCACTGTAGAATCCATGAGACTTCCTTCATTGCTAGGCGGCTTCGAGTGCCGCCTTGATGATTTATGTAAACCACTGTGGTGGCGTTGTCCGACTGTACTTGAACAGGACGGTTCTGAATTTAATGCTGGGCTAGGTTCAAGGCATTGAAGACCGCCCGCAACTCCAGAATATTGATCGAGAGGAGGGATTCCTCCTTGGTCCACCTCCCCTGAAGGAAGTGTTGCTCCAGCACCGCCCACCAACCTCTTAGACTGGCATCTGTCGTCAACAGGACCCAGTCGAATATTCAGAACGGACGGCCCCTGCACAGTTGTTGGTACCGGAGCCACCAGAGCAGCGACAGACAGACCTCCGGAGTCAATGAGATCATTTGAGACCTGATGCGGTGAGGCAGGCTGTTCCATTTGGCTAGAATCAGCCTCTGGAGAGGGCGAGAGTGAAATTGAGCGTACTCCACCATGTCGAATGCTGACACCATGAGGCCCAGCACCTGCATCGCCAAATGTATCGACACTTGCGGACGAGATAGGAAGCAACGAATCCTGTCCTGAAGTTTCAGGACTTCCTCCTGAGACAGTAACAACCGCTGGTTGTGAGTGTCCAATAGTGCTCCCAGATGCACCATGCTCTGAGCAGGGATCAGGGATGACTTCTTCCAGTTGATGAGCCACCCGTGGGCTTGCAGAAACCGGACCGTCACATCTAGATGACGCAGGAGAAGTTCTGGGGAATTTGCCAGGATTAACAAGTCATCCAAATACGGCAGTATCCTGACTCCTTGACGGCGGAGTACCAACGTCATCACCGCCATGACTTTTGTAAAGATTTGCGGTGCTGTTGTTAAACCAAAACGTAATGCCCGAAACTGGTAATGGCAGTTGCCAATCGCAAATCTCAGATATTGCTGATGAGACACTGCTATAGGAATATGCAGGTAAGCATCATGTATATCCAGGGAGACCATGAAGTCCCCAGGTTCCAAGGCCAGAACTATAGAGCGAAGGGTTTCCATCCGGAACTTGGAAACCTTCACAAACCTGACCGGTAGAGCTGAGGAAACCACCTTCCTAGCCACATGTGAGTCCACTGGAAGAGGCGTTTCCCAATTCTTAGACAGCTCCGGCGCGAGGGGATAGCGAGCCAGCATCTTCTTTTGAGGCACAAACTTCGTACCCGGGTTTTCCCAGGGTTCCTGACGTATATCAATTAGGTGGTCAGAGTGAGGTAAAACTTGTTTAATCACCTCCTGACGCTTGAACCTATCTGGTTTCTTAGGAGGAACGGATGGCTCGGGATCATCCGTAATCTGCAGAATTAACTTAATAGCCTCCAAAAGATCAGGAACATCCACATGTGAACCACCCTCCCCATCAGCCGTATCTGAGTCAGAACCTGTGGGGTCAGTGTAAGTGCCGTCTTCATCCGACGAGGTGTCAGTGACAGCAGTGGATTGTGAGGAGACAAGCGCTCGCTTAGAGGACCCCTTGGATGTAGGCGAGCGACGGTCAGACTTTTTAGTAGTCAGGGACTGGTTCAACTTCTTTATTTGAGCAGTTAAATCGTCCGCCCACGGCGGGTTAGCTGCAGGGACCACAAACGGTTGTACCGGCATTGGGGGTCCCATAGGGGGTGTTAGTTTATGAACTAGCGTATGCAGAAGCGTGGAAAAGGGACCCACGGCGGGTCATTATTTGCCCCCGTTTCCACCGTCCCACCGGGGGGCAAGGAGCCCCCAGAACCAGAGCCCAAAGCTGCTATATTCTCCTCATAGGTATCTGCGGCTTCAGCAACACCGGCAGTATGTTCAGCCCCAGAACCATTACCCTCAGAAGCAGACATGATATAACTTGCAGTATCAGGTAACACACTACAATTTGTCAGCAGCACAATACCTCTAGCCCAAACCCCTGCGCAGTGTAGTCAGCACCAGCAGAGAAAAAGGAGAGATATGGTGACTAAATCACAGAGAAAAATACGTAATACAGTATATCTTTGTGAAAATCCTATATTAGATAAAACCTGACGCACCAAGCCCCCTCAGGTTATAGAATATAGGGATAGCAGGTTGAGTGAAAGACACGAAATGGACACCACTCAGCTATCAAATGCACACACAAATAATCACAGTTTGTACAATGCAGAGGTTATTACTAACAATAATACTGCACTGGACTAGCTTACACAGCTATATAACAATAGATATAACAGTACACAGTAAGAACTGGATGTATATCCCAGGGTAATTGTACTAGGAAACCTTGACTAAATGCACTCTTTCTTAACTAACACTGACTAAAAAAGGCAGGTAGAATACTTAAGTGTCTTGTAAAGTCACAGCACTGACAACCAGGCGGCTTTACATAGGAGGATTTGCCCAAGCATTCCCAGGAACAGTGAGCTGAGGGATAATGGCGCCGCAGAAACTGCCAGGGAGTGAAGGAGAGACAGATATGCAGCTCCAGGGTGGGAACATTTGCAGAAAATGGCGCCCTGGGGCTGGGGCTTCAGGTCCAAGCTCTAACCCCCTGCTGGCAAAACCACCGGGTACTGTGGGTTCTAATAAAACGGTTTATAGAGAAAAACTGACCTGTCCCATGCCCTGGTGATCTAGTGGAATCGCCTGTACTGCCACAGTGTCCACCGCCAGCGCGCGCGGCCCGCCTCCCACTAACCGCGCCGGATCGTGATAAAGACCGGGTCCCGCAAGCGGGACCCACTTACCACCTCCCGAAGCACGGCCATGCGATCCTGGAGAGCCCCCGTCGTGTGTGCCTGACAAGAAGAAAACCGGAGCCTCCTGCTGTAGTTACCCGGCAACCAGGGCTCGGGAGTGTACAGCGCCGCTGGGGAGAGCCGAAGCTGCAGCCGTGAATGTCCACTGACATGTAACACTGCTGCTGCCCTTGAAGTCTTCACTTTTTTCCTCAGAAAAAAAGCTCTTCTTAGGGCTGCCTGGAGCAGCCCCTCTGTTAAGTGCCTGCTACTGCAGCACCAACTACAAAACTGAGATCCTGTGCAGGGAGGCGGGGTGATATAGGATGTGGCGCTATGCATTCTGGGAACAGTCAAAGCTTTGAGCCTGTTGGTGCCTCGGATCAAGATCCTACTCTACACCCCATTGTCCATTCCTTGTGGAGCCCAGTGTACCCCGCAGCAGAAAAAATAATGGAAAAAAAGAAACCCACGAGATTTTCACTAAATAAGTTTCCAGACTCCATGGAGGGGAAAATATCCAATCTTGATCCTGTGGTATATACCAGTTTATTTGCATCCCAGTTATCCAGTTTGTCCAGTAATGTGGTAATTAATAATTATATATTTGCTTGGTTGAAGTCCTTTCTGTTCCACACCAATATAGGAGTGGAGGTGAAAGCTTGTGTGTTGTTCCTGATTGCATGTGCCTCTAATTTTTAATCACCTTCTTGACACTGTCCTCTTCCCTCTTCTAATAATGTGAAAAGTCATCAAAGAAGGAGGTTGTATGTTTGTAGCTAGCTATGGTTCTCCAATCTGGCTTTCGCCCACTTCACTCAACTGCAAGTGCCCTGGCCAAAGTTACCAATGACCTGAATGGTAAGGGAAAGGTGCCAATGGGGAGAGATAAGTTGAAGATGTGAGCAGGCAGTGGCGGAGAGGGAGCGGAGAAGGGAGGGGGTCAAGGGGACAGGTGGGATGGGGGGGGGGAGGACAATTATGTGTATGTTTTAAATTAATACAGTATCATTTAAATTTGGACATACAGGACTGAATTTTTGGTGTCATGTTTCCATAGTCTATTTATGCGCAATACATGTGCATAAATATGTTGATATCTAGATATCTAGTGAACTCATATTCAGTACTGCTTAGCAGCAGGTTTTGGCAGGAGCAGAGTCGTCACTTAACTTAGTGACACCCGGTGCGGCGCTGCAAACAAGGGGCGTGGATTCACGGAAAAAGGGATGGGACTTTGTGGGAGTGGGCATGGCTTTGTGATCTGACCCCCGTTTTTGTCACTCTGGGGGTTCGGGAGATGCGGGCTGCCACGGGGGAGTGCTGTGGTTGCAGTGCCGTATCCTACACAGTGACAGGAGCCGACTGCTGCACATAATGTTGCAGTGCAGCACCCGGCTCCTGTCACTGATCAGGAGCTGGAATTTTGGTGTCACCCATCAGTGGGTGACACCCGGGTGAGGGCCGCACCCCCCTTGTGACGCCACTGGGTAGGAGTAAGTTGTGTATGGTAATTATATGTTTGTGTAATTGTGACGCTCAGGGGTCTATTCGACCAAACTATACATACTGTATTAGGTGTTAATTAAGTTTAGAACTCGCATCGAGTTCTACCTAAATAACACATTCATCATCCCTCCTGCACAT
This sequence comes from Pseudophryne corroboree, assembly GCF_028390025.1. Taxonomy (NCBI): domain Eukaryota; kingdom Metazoa; phylum Chordata; class Amphibia; order Anura; family Myobatrachidae; genus Pseudophryne; species Pseudophryne corroboree. The sequence goes on from NC_086444.1 coordinate 1,112,347,267, forward strand.
AAGTATCAATTTCTGAAAAACTGCAGAGTCAGCATTTTGGAAGTTAGGTAGTTTTCACCTTCTGCCCTCCTCCTCTGATAGTCTTCACAGCCATACATTCACAGTTGACACATGCATGCAAAGTCTGCTGTACGGGCACCAGTGGGTAAGATGTCACTCACACAGGTCCTGCCCCCAGATCCTGTGGCAATTACAAATAGATATCCGGAAAATGGGGAGCCCGCTGACTGCCAGGGACCAGAGCAGGCTGCACTGAGGACCGGCACAAGGGACACTGCAGCTCAGCAAACAGCACATGGAGAGATCCAACACAGTCGGAGGCAAAAGTAGCAGTGAGTACAGAGTACAGAATGATACCTTCTGCTGCACAGGCTGCCATGTAAATGGTAGCTTGTGAAGACTGTCAGAGGTTGTACTCAAGATATATATACAAGTTCCCAAAAATTGCTTTTTTCAGAACTTGATAAATGTTGGAATTTTTACATCCCCATACCAAAGTATGGGGACTGTGGAAATTATTAGAAAACTGTTACACTGTTAATGAATAGTCCTGAACCATATGTATATATATATATATATACTGTATGTATATATATATATATATATATATATATATATAGATAGATAGTAACACTGTAAGGGTACAAGGTGCCGTTTCCTGGGGTAAATGGCAGCACGCAGCAGCTGAGGAATCACACAAGTCCAGTATGTGGTGCAACTGGCCACAGCCAGTTTTATTAAACAGAGAATAAAACAAACACCAAAAGAAAATACCTTGCCTGTCCGGCACTAACTAAACACAAGACGTTCCTAACTATCACTAAACATAAACACAGAGTTCTCCAGTAAACACTGTATAGCTCACTTGTATAATCTCACAGAGATTCTGCAGTCTCTCCCCAGGCAATCTCCACACACTAATCAGGCCAGCAGCTCTATAACACTCTTACACAGCTGAAAGCCTGATTAGCCTTCTGTGAGGCCAAAGACCCGAACTGGGCCCAATGTCTGGAACTTGCCCCATCTCTCTTTCAGGAACCTTATCCAGCTTTTCCAACAAACTGAAAAGGTTCTGACAAAACAAAACATTTTCCTAGAAGTTTTCATTTTTCTAATAAATGTAAGACAAGAACCTGGGACAAACATACCTGCCCTCAAACACTATCCCAGTGTTCTTGTCACATATCCCCCTCCCCTGTTTCGACCTAGGGGCCGGAACACTTGTAGCCCCCAAACAGAAGATGCAGGACAATGCATCTGCGTTGGCCAATTGTGTACCCGTTCTATGTTCAACAGTAAACTTAAAATCTTGCAGCGCTAGAAACCATCTAGTTACACGAGCATTCTTACCTCTATTTACATACATCCATTTTAAAGGGGCATGATCTGTCACTAGTCTGAATTGTCTACCCAAGAGGTAATATCTCAAGGCATCTAGTGCCCACTTAATGGCCAAAGCCTCCTTTTCCACAATGGCATACCTTTTTTTCATGCTCATTGAGTTTCCTACTCAAATAAATGATAGGGTGTTCGTCCCCATCTCTGGTTTGGGACAACACAGCCCCTATCCCTACCTCTGAGGCATCTGTCTGTACAACAAATTCTTTTGAAAAATCTGGTGTTATCAATACCGGTTGTGAACACAAAGCCACTTTTAATGTTTGGAACGCTTTTTCTGCATCAGGGTTCCATTTCACCATATTTGACTGCTTCCCTTTGGTAAGGTCTGACAACGGCACTGCTGTGGTCGCAAAATTGGGAATAACCCGTCTATAGTACCCAGTTATTCCCAAAAAAGCCCTTACCTGTTTTTTATTCACTGGACGAGGTCAGTTTTGAATAGCATCAACTTTATTCAATTGGGGACTAATCAGACCTCTGCCTATGGTGAAGCCCAAGTATTTGACCTCCTCCATTGTGAGGCAGCACTTTTTTGGGTTAGCAGTTAACCCTGCCTCTCTGATTGAGTCCAGTATTGCTTGTACTTTAACCAAATGGGACTCCCAGTCTGTACTGTGAATTACCACATCATCCAAATAGGCAGCTGCATATTTTCTATGGGGCCTCAAAATTTTATCCATCACCCGTTGAAAGGTTGCTGGATCCCCATGCAACCCAAAGGGTAACATCTTATACTGGTATAGCTCCTCCGGAACAGAAAAGGCTGATTTTTTTTTTGCGCTATCAGTTAAAGGTATTTGCCAGTAACCTTTGGTCAGGTCCAACATGGTGAGAAACCTGGCTGTTCCCAGCCTTTCTATAAGCTCATCCACACGGAGCATGGGGTATGCGTCAAATTTGGACACCTCATTTAACTTACGAAAGTCATTACAGAAGCGTATGCTACCGTCTGGCTTCAGGATGAGAACTATGGGACTGGAGCACTCACTGTTAGATTCCTCTATGACTCCAAGTTCTAACATGGTTTTAACTTCTTTAGAAACAGCTTCTCGCTGAGCTTCAGGAATCCTATATGGCTTTAAATGGACCCTGACCCCTGGTTCTGTGACAATGTCATGTTTTATTATGGTCGTTCGGCCAGGCAGCTCTGAAAATATCTCCCTATTTTGGATGAGAAATTCTTTAACCTGATTGTTCTGATCAGCTGATAATGTCTCTGACACCTTTACTGCGGTAAGCAACCAAGGTGAAGACACCGAAGGGCAAGGCTCCGCTGACAGTGACAACCTATCTTTCCAGGGTTTGATTAAGTTAACATGGTAGAGTTGTTCGGGTTTTCTCTTTCCCGGCTGGTATACTTTGTAATTAACCTCATTCACTTTTTCCCTAATCTCAAATGGACCCTGCCATTTAGCTAGGAATTTGCTTTCCACAGTGGGTACCAAAACAGGAACTCTTACTCCGGGAGCAAATTCCCATATCTTGGCACTCTGGTTATATACCCTCTGTTGAGCACTTTGGGCCTGTTTCATGTGCTCTCTGACAATAGGTACCACGGCTGCAATCCTATCCTGCATTTGTGTTACATGTTCAACAACGCTTCTATAAGGAGTGGGCTGTCCTTCCAACGTCTCTTTGGCAATGTCCAACAGCCCCCTGGGGTGTCTATCATACAACAAATCAAATGGAGAAAACTCCGTAGAGGACTGAGGAACTTCTCTGATGGCCATTAACAAGTAGGGCAACAAACAATCCCAGTTTTTCCCATCTCTATCAACAACCTTTTTTAACATACTTTTTAATGTTTTATTAAACCTTTCCACCAACCCGTCAGTTTGGGGATGGTAGATGGATGTCCTGAGGTGAGTGACCTTAAATAATTTGCACAATTCTTTCATGATCCTTGACATAAATGGAGTACCCTGGTCAGTCAAAATTTATTTTGGTATTCCCACTCTACTAAAAACCTGCACTAGCTCTCTAGCTATCGCCTTGGTTGTGATAGTGCGTAAAGGGACAGCCTCAGGATATCGAGTGGCATAGTCCATAATTACCAGGATATACTGATGGCCCCGAGCGGACTTTCACAAGGGCCCCAAAAAATCCATGGCTATTCTGTCAAACGGGACCTCTATAATAGGCATGGGAACTAATGGGCTCCTGAAATGGGGTCTAGGGGCATGATACTGGCATTCAGGACAGGAAGAACAATATTCAGACACTTCTTTATAAACCCCTGGCCAAAAGAACCTTTGTAAAACTCTTTCAGTGTTTTTTTTCTGCCCCTAAATGTCCTGCTGTAACGTGACTATGAGCTAAATCTAGTACCGTTCTCCGATAAGGCTGGGAAACTACCAGCTGTTCCACCACATCCTCACTCCTTTTGACAATGTGGTACAAGAGCTCATTACAGATGGCCATGTGGGGATATGTAACCCTGTCACCTGGTACCACAGGTTCCCCATTAACAACCTTTACATTCTCTCTAGCCTTTATTAAGGTAGGATCCTTTAACTGTTCAGACGCAAACAGATCCTTCTTTACCTCCAGGTCAGGCATGTTTTCAGTTCTAACTACTATGTCTCTGTTCCCAGCAAGAGGGTCCTCACTGGACTCCCCATCCGTCACTTACCCAGCCAAACTAGCAAAAGGCAAAGGGTCAGAAAGTTCTGAAGACACATGTACATCCATAGAATCACCGGTATTATCAACTGGCTCTTGACTTCTCACATCTGTTGATAAACGTGATTCCCACAGTTTCCAAAAATGAGGAAAATCCCTCCCTATTATGGCCTCATGCACCAAGGTGGGGACCAGTCCTACTTTAACAATTGCTGACCCACAACAAGTTTCTATATTCACTTCAGCAGTGATATAATGTTGGGTATCCCCATGTATGCAAGTTACCCCAATAGGTATTTGATGGACCTTTAAGGGGTTCACTAACCCAGCTTTCACGAGGGTAACTAAACTTCCTGAATCTAGCAAGGCCTATACCTGGTTACCCTCTAATAACACATCACACATTTGTTTTTTCAGCTCAGGTGAAGGTACCACAGTACAGGCTAACCTAGCAAAGAAAGACATTCTGCGACATTCAAAGGCAGCATCACATTGCATGGGTTCTTGCATGACTTTGCAATTGGCAATAACATGACCTGGCATACCACACCTAAAACATTTAACCACACGATTATCAACTCGTTTGGGCAGCATAGACAGTTCTAGCCCCATTGGCCTGTCTCCAGGGCCAGTGTTTACAGTCTCTCCAGCCTTGCGTTCTCTTAACCGCCCAGCAACGTTTTCCCATGGAACAGTCTTACCAGTCTTTACTGAAGGGCGCTGTTGAGGATCTATGGGTTGCTGGGTGGTCATCAGTAGTTCCTCTGCCTCCAAATACCTCTCTACCATGTCCACTAATTGGTCAGCAGTATCCGGGTTTCCATGGCTCACCCACTTGCGCAGGACTATGGGCAAAGATCTCAAATAGCGGTCCATGATGACTCTTTCAACCATCTGGGGACCAGTTAATGTCTCTTGCTGTAACCATTTTTTTGTTAGCTGAATAAGGTCATGCATCTGGGAGCGAGGAGGCTTCTCCAAGGCGTACACCCAATGGTGCACCCGTTGTGCTCGTACTGACAGCGTGACTCCCAGGCGGGTCAGGATCTCAGTCTTTAGTTTATCATAGTCCCGAGCCTCAGCAGGGCTTAAATCAAAGTACGCTTTTTGGGGCTCACCTGACAGAAAAGGTGCCAGCAGACTGGCCCACTGTGCTTTTGGCCAGTTCTCACGCTCGGCAGTCCTTTCAAATGTGGTCAGGTAGGCCTCCACATCATCAGCCTCTGTCATTTTCTGCAGGAAGTGACTGGCCCGTATAGAACTAGAGCTGGTCGGAGCACTGATGGCCATATCTCCAATCCAGGCTGCAAGGCTCTGCACCACTTCTGTTAAGGCCTCTCTATCCTGACGCTGTTGCCTGTAAAGTTCATCAATAGCCACCTGCTACTGTCTCCTATTTTCCTCCATTGCCACCTGCTGCTGTCTCCTATTTTCCTCCATTGCCACCTGCTGCTGTCTGTTAGCCTCCTGCTGAGCTGCTGTAGCTTGCATGAAGGCTTTGAGCAGTTCCTCCATGTCGACAGACTTTTCAGGCGGTTTTGTAGCTGCTGTCACCCAGGACATATATCAAATCCTCAAGGCGAGTCTCAGTAACTTCACACTGGACTGTATCTGCAGAAACCGCCGTTTTCTGCAGGCCTCATAAAGCTGCTGCTTTCACTTATGCGCAGAACGGCATGCTCGCATTCTCCACCAAGTTGTAACACTGTAAGGGTACAAGGTGCCATTTCCTGGGGTAAATGGCAGCACGCAGCAGCTAAGGAATCACACAAGTCCAGTTTGTGGTGCAATTGGCCACAGCCAGTTTTATTAAACAGAAAATAAAACAAACACCAAAAGAAAATACCTTGCCTGTCCGGCACTAACTAAACATAACTATCACTAAAAAAAAATACAGAGTTCTCCAGTAAACACTGTATAGCTCACTTGTATAAGGAAGCTTCTCTCACAGAGATTCTGCAGTCTCTCCCCAGGCAATCTCCACACACTAATCAGGCCAGCAGCTCTATAACACTCTTACACAACTGAAAGCCTGATTAGCCTTCTGTGAGGCCAAAGACCCGAACTGGGCCCAATGTCTGGAACTTGCCCCATCTCTCTTTCAGGGCCCTTATCCAGCTTTTCCAACAAACTGAAAAGGTTCTGACAAAACAAAACATTTTCCTAGAAGTTTTCATTTTTCTAATAAATGTAAGACAAGAACCTGGTACAAATATACCTGCCCTCAAACACTATTCCAGTGTTCTTGTCACAATATATATATATATATATATATATATATATATATTAACAATAGGCTAGAACCCACAGCACTCATACATCCACGGTGCCAGTGGTATTTGTGACCACACCATTTAAATATAAAAAATCATACAAATTCAGCACTCACCTAATATTAACACTTCAAACTGTAATTCATCTGAATTCAGGGAATGTTAGTTCCAAAATATTGCAATAGTTTGTTAAGCTGATCAGCCACTTCACGGCCATTCCCATTTGGTTAGTCCCTACGCTGACTTTCAAAAATCTGAACATTAGATGAATTACAGTTTGAATTGCTAATATTAGGTGAGTGCTGAATTTGTATGATTATTAGAGATGAGCGTGTTCGGTTCGTCAAGATACGAACCCCCCCCCGAACTTCACCTATTTTACAGGGTTCCGAGGCAGCCTCGGATCTTCCCGCCTTGCTCAGTTAACCCAAGCGCACCCGAACGTCATCATCCCGCTGTCGTATTCTCGTGAGATTCGTATTCTATATAAGGAGACGCGCGTCGCTGCCATTTTCACTCGTGCTTTGGAGATGATAGCGAGAGGACGTGGCTGCGTTCTCTCAGTTTCTGTGTTCACCTCTCAGTGTGCTACAAATATCTGTGCTCAGTGTGCTGCAAATATCTGTGCTCAGTGTGCTGGAAATATCTACGCTCTCTGCCTGAAAACGCTCCATATCTGTGCTGCATTGTAGGAGGACAGTGCAGAATTTTGCCGACCACCAGTATATATATATATATATATAGCAGTACGGTAGAGTAGGCCATTGCTCTACCTCTGTGTCGTCAAGTATATTATCCATATCTGTGCTGCATTGTAGTTGTGCGCAGTATATAGTAGGAGGACAGTGCAGAATTTTGCTGACCACCAGTATATATATATATATAGCAGTACGGTACAGTAGTCCATTGCTCTACCTCTGTGTCGTCAAGTATACTATCCATACCTGTGCTGCATTGTAGTTGTGCACAGTATATAGTAGGAGGACAGTGCACAATTTTGCTGACCACCAGTATATATATATATATATATATATATATATATAGCAGTACGTTACAGTAGTCCATTGCTCTACCTCTGTGTCATCAAGTATACTATCCATATCTGTGCTGCAATGTAGTTGTGCGCAGTATATAGTAGGAGGACAGTGCAGAATTTTGCTGACCACCAGTATATATATATATATAGCAGTACGGTACAGTAGTCCATTGCTCTACCTCTGTGTCGTCAAGAATACTATCCATATCTGTGCTGCATTGTAGTCGTGCGCAGTATATAGTAGGAGGATAGTGCACAATTTTGCTGACCACCAGTATATATATATATATATATCTATCTATATATCAGTACGGTACAGTAGTCCATTGCTCTACCTCTGAGTCGTCAAGTATACTATCCATATCTGTGCTGCATTGCAGTTGTGCACAACATATAGTAGGAGGACAGTGCAGAATTTTGCTGACCACCAGTATATATATATATATATATATATATATATATAGCTAGCAGTACGGAACCGTAGGCCATTGCTATTGATATATTACTGGCATATAATTCCACACATTAAAAGATGGAGAACAAAAATCTGGAGGGAGGCCAGCCACTTGGGTCGCTTAGCTTAGCCATCCAGCGACCTTGGTGCACCTCTTTTTTTCTTTGCATCATGTGCTGTTTGGGGACAATTTTTTTAAGTGCCATCCTGTCTGACAATGCAGTGCCACTCCTAGATGGGCCAGGTGTTTGTGCCGGCCACTTGGGTCGCTTAGCTTAGCCATCCAGCGACCTTCGTGCACCTCTTTTTTTCTTTGCATCATGTGCTGTTTGGGGACAATTTTTTTAAGTACCATCCTGTCTGACACTGCAGTGCCACTCCTAGATGGGACAGGTGTTTGTGTCAGCCACTTGGGTCGCTTAGCTTAGCCATCCAGCGACCTTGGTGCACCTCTTTTTTTCTTTGCATCATGTGCTGTTTGGGGACAATTTTTTTAAGTGCCATCCTGTCTGACACTGCAGTGCCACTCCTAGATGGGCCAGGTGTTTGTGCCGGCCACTTGGGTCGCTTAGCTTAGCCATCCAGCGACCTTGGTGCACCTCTTTTTTTCTTTGCATCATGTGCTGTTTGGGGACAATTTTTTTAAGTGCCATCCTGTCTGACACTGCAGTGCCACTCCTGGTTGGGCCAGGTGTTTGTGCCGGCTACTTGGGTCGCTTAGCTTAGTTATCCAGCGACCTTGGTGCAAATTTTAGGACTAAAAATAATATTGTGAGGTGTGAGGTATTCAGAATAGACTGGAAATGAGTGGAAATTATGGTTATTGGGGTTAATAATACTATGGGATCAAAATGACCCCCAAATTCTATGATTTAAGCTGTTTTTGAGGGGTTTTTGAAAAAAAACACCCGAATCCAAAACACAACCGAATCCGACAAAAAAATTTCAGGGAGGTTTTGCCAAAACGCGTCCGAATCCAAAACACGGCCGCGGAACCGAATCCAAAACCAAAACACAAAACCCGAAAAATTTCTGGTGCACATCTCTAATGATTATATATAAATATTTATATATATTCTGACCTCCAGCATTATTAGCTGTGTATGCACTTCACAGACTACCCAAGACTATAAACAACATCACTGCCACAGAACAAATAAATCTCGAAAATAGAATACAGTCCCAGATGTTAAGGATTTCTCTTGTCAAGTGTCAACTATTTCCCAGGGTTTGTACCTATTGTGAAATTTTATCCCTAATACTCAGGGTTGGCGCTACCATTATGCTGCTTTAGCCTTAGGGTGCCAGAATCTGAGAGGGCAGCACAGTTCTAAGGATGTCTGGTGTAGTGCAGCCAACAGCAGCTGAGCCAAACGCCTCACCCCCTGCCCTTTCTGCATGATGGCTGCAACCTCACCAGGACAAGTTACTGATGTGCTGATGTCTATAAAGGCGAATTCACACTAGGTGATTTCTGGCTAAAAAATAAATGATAATGACATTTGTGTCGTGATCATTTATTTTTAGCCTGAAATCGTCCAGTGTGTATGGGGGTGGTATTGGTGAACGATGAATGATGCGCGCTCCCACACGTCATTCAGCGTTCACCAATCCTGAAGTGACATGCAGCTCAACCTGTCAACAGCGGGCAGAGCTGCATGTTTGGGAATACCGGCGGTGATGTCACTGAATGTTATCCCTGAACGATAATGCTTAGTGTGTACGCACTATATCGTTGAACACTATATCATTCAAAGTTATAGTTGTTCACCGCCGGCATTTAAACATCGGGTAGTGTGCACCTGCCTTAAGTCCCTTCTGCCCCTCTTGAGGCACCCCCCCTTCTTCTCACCAAGGCTCTAGTCCTGATTATCTGCATGCATATTCTCACCTGCATCTCTTTGGACAACAAATGTGAGGAGACTACAGTACCTTCTTTAAGCAGAGGTAAGTATAGGGGTGTGTTATTTGTGTCATTTGAGGTTTAGGGTGCATATTAATATTATCTGGGTGTGTATTAATTAATAAAGGGAGCTAAGTATTGTAGTACTATTATGTAGGGTGGAGGTATAGTACCATTATGGTGTTGTGTATTAATGCTGTATTTTAGTATATTAATGTTATTTGTGTGTAAAGGGGGATGACTGTAGTAATGTTTTGAGGAAGCTCACTAAGGGCATGTATTGATGTTTAACATACACTGTAGATATAGAGCACTTGGAAGTTGTTGTGGCAATATGGGAAAAAGCAGCACAAAAGAGCCGGGATACAGGTGACAGGACAGGGGAAGCAGCACAGCAGAGCTGGGATACAGGTGACGGGATGGAAAGAAGCAGCATAGAGAAACCAATATACAGGTGATGGGAGGGGGAAGCGGCACGGTGGAGCTGGGATACAGGTGACAGGATGGAAAGTAGTAGCATAGAGGGGATGGGAAACAGGTGAATGGAATGGGAAGAAGCAGCATAGAGGAGCTGAAATACAGGTGACGGGAGGGGGAGCAGCACAGCAAAGCTGGGATACAGGTGACGGAACAGGGGAAGCGGGAGCCAGGATACAGGTGATGGGATGAGGGGAAGCGGCACAGTACAGCTGAGAGACAGGTGACGGGATGGAGGGGAGGCGGTACATGGGATCCAGTACACAGGGGACGAGATGGGGTGATAAGCTGATATTTTGCCTAGGACATCTTGAAACTTTGCACCAGCCCTGCTAATACTGAAATACTGGACTTTATTATTCATCTTCTTATTCTGTGTCGAAGATGCATACACTGTATCACTATATATGGTTACTCTCTGGACATTACAAGTTAATATTTATTGATGATGTTTATTGAAAAAAAAATACTCTACAACCAAGTCCAGCAAGCATGCCAGGATGAATTGTAACTAGAGATTACCTTAAATCCTAACGTGCCCGAACTTCTGAGATCTGGGTTTCCCGCCAGGCTCAGATTCCAAATCGAGGCAAAACGTTATCCTCCTTGTATCAGATTCTTGTGGGTTATGGATTCTATATAAGGACGCCATGGCCAGGACTCGGCACCATTTTACTCAAGGCATGCTGCTGTGTGCTTCTTTGTACACTGCTGGTTAAATGTTTAAATTGGATGCGCTGTGTACACAAGTGGCTGTGCTTTGTCCAGACTCATAGTGGCTTTGCGGTGTATACGGGTAGTTGTACTGTAGCCTTTAGACTCGTAAAGGTGGCTAAGCAATAGTATACAAGTTATTGTGCTTTGGCCAGACTCATAGTGGCTGTGCTGTGTATACAAGTGGCTGTGCTGTGTGAACAAATGGCTGTGCTTTGTCCAGAATTGTAGTGTCTGTGCTGTGTATACAAGACTCCAGACTCCATACAAGTGGCTGTGTTGTGTCCATCTAAGTGAATGTGTGTTCCCATACTGTATAAGCAGAACTACAGTGTGTATTGTTACAAAAAAAGTGAAAAAAATAAAAAAGTTACAAAAGTGAAAAAAAATTGCTGCAGTTTGAGTGGAGCTGCAAAGTGAAAATAAATGTATTGTTATATTGTTTGTACTGTTATGGTGGACTTTACATCTGTGTGTTTATAATTCACGTACATTTAAAAGGAAGCCCTTTGAATTGCTGAAGTTTGAGATGAGCTGCGAAGTGAAAAATAAATATATTGTTCTGTTTGCACAGTCTTGGCGCACTGTACTACTGTGCATTTATTATTCACATACATATAATAATAGCCCTTTGAATTGACGCAGTTTGAGTTGAGCTGTGAATTGAAAAATAAATATATTGTTCTATTGCTTATACTGTTCTGTACCCCATCTAATACAGTCACCATCCAAAGAATGGTGGAGAGTTATTTTAATGACAGCATACAAACAGGCATGTCAAAGAGATCCTTTGACTACTGGATGGGCCCTTGTACAAACTGGCTTTACATTACTTGCCCACCCTCCATTGTGTTTTAAGCACAGCCAGGAACCTTGCCAGTGATCGACATAGGAGGCTACTTCCTCAAAATGTGGAAAAGATGATGTTCATCAGAATGGACTACAAATTCCAGGAGGTAGACCTTTACTGGCAATTACATTAAAATACAGAAACTTCTATAATGGTGGATTCCATTGGGGATGTATTGATATTGTCTGAGGATTATATACAAACTGATGATGGTGAGGATGAGGATGGTAGTGACAATGAGAAATTGCTACTTCAAAACTGGTAGCTTAGCTGTCTTAAGTGCATTGAAAACTTGTTTTGCAGAGACCCAAACAAATCAAACACTTCAGCCACAAAAGTGGCAGTCCCTTTTGCTGAAGTGCTTGGTTTGTTAAACTGTGAATGTCCTTTTTAATATCGAACATAATGGTGGGAGGGAGGGCCCAAGGACAATTCCATCTTGCACCAATTTTCATTTCTGCCACTGCTGTATGGTAATGTTTCATAGATGTGCTATAAATTGCCATGTGTTTGTGCAGCTGCTCTGTTGCTTAGTAATCAGCCAGCTCACTGCAGCCTTTAGCCTAAACTGTATGAAAACAATATTGTGAGCTGTGAGGTGGTCAAAATTGACTGGAAATGACTGGAAATTAATATTATTTGGGTTAATGATACTGTAGGGAAAAAAAGGCTCAAATTATTGGATTTTAGCATTTTTTGTCCATTTAAGAAAAATACAAAACCAAAACCACTCACAGCATTTTTACAAAACCAAAACAAGATGACAAATTAGAAACAATACCAGCAAAAATGGTCATTGTAACCAGTGTCTGAACAGACAGAACCACCCATTAGTATCAAAGTGTTTTTTCGCAACAAAGCCGCATTGGAAATAGTTTAGAAATGTGTATGTTTCATCGATGTGTATGTCTGTTGTGTTTAAGAAGGTACCTTTATCATATGTCTTATAAAATAAACCCTGTATGTTACTTACAGTATATTTTATCACATTTTCTCAATGTTCTGCTAGAAGGCTTTAATCTTAACAATTTCCCAAAGAAGATATATACTTAACCAGATAGCTTCAGCGGAGATATGCTAGAACATATAAAATGGCATGTAGTAACATGAAGTTGCCTTATAATAGTCATTTACCTGCACAGTTTCTGCAAATGACAACACCCAGGTTGATCGATGCCCAGTCAGGATTTGGAGCACGACAATCTGCACAACTCTTGTTCGATTCATTGAACCAAATCTTTTCAGCTACTTCATAATCAGCAACAGTCTCTGCTATTGATTGCTGTAATTCTTCAATCCACTCCTGCTTCTCTCTTTCAGACTCTGCTGTAAAGCTAAAGTAATTAGACTTATTATAGTATTGATTTACTTTTTAAATCCCAAATAGGCATGGAGAGATATTTATTTACCCCTAAGCTTATCCCCAATAATGGCATTTAAAGGTGGCAGCATGGATGGTGTAATGGTTACATAGGCAAACACGCACGTGGGGGTTCCAGTTGCCTGGAACCCCCTTTCTCCATAGCCTGGCCAGCAGCCACAACATGCAGCATAAAGGGTGGAATGGAGCTGCCGCACATGTTCAGTGGCAGATTTTCCTACCGAGTCTGCTGTGTGTCTGTGGATCTGAGTGCTCAATCATCGCTCCAGAGAGAACCTGGTAAGTGGCTTACCATGATCATTGGGTCTGCATATGTCTGATGTACTGCATTACATAAACTGCACTTTGTTTGGGGCAGACTATAGCTAGTTATATGCTAATTATGCATCCTTCATGGGCTGGCAAGAATTGCTCTAAAACCAAACATTTGGAAATGCCCCTCGAGATATCCTACATGTGCTCATGGGTAACAGTGCCATAACAAAGCTGATGCCATCACAGAGGGTAGTGGCCACCAGTGCCCATAAGTGCAGCAATGATTGCAGCAGGGTGTCTGTCTGGAGCGCATAATGGATGCTTTGGCCAGTGCTGCAGCAGATATCCTAGCTGCAGGGTGTCATTCTATTAAACCTGCTAGTCAGATGCAGAGTCCATGGGGCAGTGACGGGCCACACAGCCCTATTTATGACTATGAGTGATTAGCAATGCTAAACTAATGGTTAACATTAGTGCCTCACAACACTGGGGTTTTGGGTTTAATTGCCACCATGGCCCTACCTGTGTGGGTTTGAATATTATCCCCATGTTTGCAGGGATTTCTTCCTACAATCCAAAAATATACTGGTAGGTTATTTGGCTCCTGACAAAAAATGAATCCTAGTTTGTATGTGTATGTGCATGTGGCAGAGAACATAGGGGGTAATTCAGATCTGATCGCAGCAGCAAATGTGTTAGCTAATGGGCAAAACCATGTGCACTGCAGGGGGGGCAGATATAACATGTGCAGAAAGAGTTAGATTTGGGTGGGTTATATTGTTTCTGTGCAGGGTAAATACTGTCTGCTTTATTTTTAAACTGCAATTTAGATTTCAGTTTGAACACACCCCACCCAAATCTAACTCTCTCTGCACATGTTATATCTGCCCCCCCTGCAGTACACATGGTTTTGCCCATTAGCTAACAAATTTGCTGCTGTGATCAACTCTGAATTACTCCCATAGGCTGTAAGCTCCAATATGGCAGGGACTGGTGTGAATGGCTAAATACTATATGAAAAGCGCTACAGAATATGTATGCGCAATATAAATAACAGGTAATAATTATAAATAAAGGGATACTAAACTTAAAACACAAGATAATGCTGAGCCAATAGGACATTTTGTGTTACTGCAATACAGTATACAGTGTCGGACTGGGGCTTGTAGGGCCCACCAGGAGATTGCAGTGGTAGGGGCCAATGTTAGGGGTGTGGTCAGGCTGCAGAGAGGTGTGGCCTGCCACCTCATTGGTTTGACTAACCATTAGAGAGTGCAACGTCTAAGCCTCTTCATAAATATATACAGTAAATTCGGCTACTGCAAGCATGATAATGTACCAGATTAGTAACAGCAATACACTGTAGAAAATACATCATAGCCCAGTATAAGCTAACATATGTATGATGTATAATTCAAGTGCACAGTCTGGAACCTGATCCTTAGAGCAGGAGGTGGGCCCCCAGGCCGTGGGGCCCACCGATGGTTTCCCCTGTTCCAAGCCTGACAGTATATGTATTCCAATGTCAGATGACTTTCATTTACTAGTTCTAGGCATTCTGTTTGAGCTTTAAGTAAACATATTATTTTTCTGTATTGTGCATTTTCCCTCTGCGCTTGCATACAGTACATATATAATCAGAAGTAATGATACAAATGCTTCCAGTGCAGGCCAGAGCCGGATTAAGGCTATGGGAGGCCCGGGGCGCTTCAAACAAGGGGGCCCCTAACATAGAGGCAGGGAGATCAAATATATATATATATATATATATATTGTAACACTGTAGGGGTGCAAGGTGCCTTTTCCTGGGGAATATGGCGGCACGCAGCAGCTGAGGAACAACACAAGTCCAGTTTCTGGTACAACTGACCCCGGCCAGTTTTATTGAAACAGAAAATAAAACAAACCCCAAAATAAAAATACCTTGCCTGTCCGGCACTAACTAAACATAAGATGTTCCTAACTGTCACTAAACAAAACACAGAGTTCTTCAGTACATACTGTATAGCTTACTTGCATCAGAAAGCGTGTCTCTCACACACAGATCCTGCAGCCTTCCCAGGCAGTCTGCCCATACTAATCAGGTTAGAAGCACTATATCACTCTTACACAGCTGAAACCCTGATTAGCCCTCTGTGAGGCCAAAGACCCGAACTGGGCCCAATGTCTAGAACTCGCCTTATCTCTCTCTCAGAGCCTTTACCCAGCTTTTACAGCAAACTGAAAAGGTTCAGACAAAACAAAAAGCATTTTTCCTAGAAGTTAACATTTTCTAAAACATGTAAGACAAGAACCTGGGACAAATATACCTGCCCTCAAACACTATCCCAGTGTTCTTGTCACATATCCCCCTCCCCTGTTTCGACCTAGGGGCCGGAACACTTGTAGCCCCCAAACAGAAGATGCGAGACAATGCATCTGCGTTGGCCAATTGTGTTCCCGGTCTATGTTCGACAGTAAACTTAAAGTCCTGCAACGCTAGAAACCATCTAGTTACATGAGCATTCTTGCCTCTATTTACATACATCCATTTTAAAGGGGCATGGTCTGTCACTAGTCTGAATTGTCTACCCAAGAGGTAATATCTCAAGGTATCTAGTGCCCACTTAATGGCCAAAGCCTCCTTTTCCACAATGGCATACCTTTTTTCATGCTCATTGAGTTTCCTACTCAAATAAATGATAGGGTGTTCGTCCCCATCTCTGGTTTGGGACAGCACAGCACCTATCCCTACCTCTGAGGCATCTGTCTGTACCACAAATTCTTTTGAAAAATCTGGTGTTATCAACACCGGTTGTGAACACAAAGCCACTTTTAACGCTTGGAACGCCTTTTCTGCATCAGGGTTCCATTTCACCACATTTGACTGCTTCCCTTTGGTAAGGTCTGACAACGGCACCGCTGTGGTCGCAAAATTAGGAATAAACCGTCTATAGTACCCAGTAATTCCCAAAAAAGCCCTTACCTGTTTTTTATTCACTGGACGAGGCCAGTTTTGAATAGCATCAACTTTATTCAATTGGGGCCTAATCAGACCTCTGCCTATGGTGAAGCCCAAGTATTTAACCTCCTCCATTGCGAGGCAGCACTTCTTTGGGTTAGCAGTTAACCCTGCCTCTCTGATTGAGTCCAGTACTGCTTGTACTTTAACCAAATGTGACCCCCAGTCTGTACTGTGAATTACCACATCATCCAAATAGGCAGCTGCATATTTTCTATGGGGCCTCAAAATTTTATCCATCGCCCGTTGAAAGGTTGCTGGAGCCCCATGCAACCCAAAGGGTAACATCTTATACTGGTACAGCCCCTCCGGAACCGAAAAGGCTGTTTTTTCTTTGGCGCTATCAGATAAAGGTATTTGCCAGTAACCTTTGGTCAGGTCCAATGTGGTGAGAAACCTGGCTGTTCCCAGCCTTTCTACAAGCTCATCCACACGGGGCATGGGGTATGCGTCAAACTTGGACACCTCATTTAACTTACGAAAGTCATTACAGAAGCGTATGCTACCGTCGGGCTTCGGGATGAGCACTATGGGACTGGACCACTCACTGTTAGACTCCTCTATGACTCCAAGTTCTAACATGGTTTTAACTTCCTTAGAAATAGCTTCTCGCTGAGCTTCAGGAATCCTATATGGCTTTAAATGAACCCTGACCCCTGGTTCTGTGACAATGTCATGTTTTATTATGGTCGTTCGGCCAGGCAGCTCTGAAAATACCTCCCTATTTTGGATGAGAAATTCTTTAACCTGATTGTTCTGATCAGCTGATAATGTCTCTGACACCTTCACTGCGGGAAGCAACCGGGGTGAAGACACCGAAGGGCAAGGCTCCGCTGACAGAGACAACCTATCTTTCCAGGGTTTGATTAAGTTAACATGGTAGATCTGTTCGGGTTTTCTCTTTCCCGGCTGGTATACTTTGTAATTAACCTCATTCACTTTTTCCCTAATCTCAAATGGACCCTGCCATTTAGCTAGGAATTTGTTTTCCACAGTGGGTACCAAAACAAGAACTCTATCTCCAGGAGCAAATTCCCGTATCTTGGCACTCCGGTTATAGACCCTCTGTTGAGCACTTTGGGCCTGTTCCATGTGCTCTCTGACAACAGGTACCACGGCTGCAATCCTATCCTGCATTTGTGTTACATGCTCAATAACGCTTCTATAAGGAGTGGGCTGTCCTTCCCACGTCTCTTTGGCAACATCCAACAGCCCTCTGGGGTGTCTACCATACAACAAATCAAATGGAGAAAACCCCGTAGAGGACTGAGGAACTTCTCTGATGGCCATTAACAAGTAGGGCAACAAACAATCCCAGTTTTTCCCATCTCTCTCAACAACCTTTTTTAACATACTTTTTAATGTTTTATTAAACCTTTCCACCAACCCGTCAGTTTGGGGATGGTAGATGGACGTCCTGAGGTGAGTGACCTTAAATAACTTGCATAATTCTTTCATGATCCTTGACATAAATGGAGTACCTTGGTCAGTCAAAATTTCTTTTGGTATTCCCACTCTACTAAATACCTGCACCAGCTCCCTAGCTATCGCCTTGGTTGTGATAGTGCGTAAAGGGACAGCCTCAGGATATCGAGTGGCATAGTCCATAATTACCAGGATATACTGATGGCCCCGAGCAGACTTTAACAAGGGCCCCACGAGATCCATGGCTATTCTGTCAAACGGGACCTCTATAATAGGCATGGGAACTAGTGGGCTCCTGAAATGGGGTCTAGGGGCATGATACTGGCATTCAGGACAGGAAGAACAATATTCAGACACTTCTTTATAAACCCCTGGCCAAAAGAACCTTTGTAAAACTCTTTCAGTGGTTTTTTCTGCCCCTAAATGTCCTGCGGTAACGTGACTATGAGCTAAATCTAGTACCGTTCTCCGATAAGGCTGGGGAACTACCAGCTGTTCCACCACATCCTCACCCCTTTTGACAATGTGGTACAAGAGCTCATTACAGATGGCCATGTGGGGATACGTAACCCTGTCACCTGGTACCACAGGTTCCCCATTAACAATCTTAACATTCTCTCTAGCCTTTATTAAGGTAGGATCCTTTAACTGTTCAGACGCAAACAGATCCTTCTTTACCTCCAGGTCAGGCACGCTTTCAGTTCTAACTACTATGTCTCTGTTCCCGGCAAGAGGGTCCTCACTGGACTCCCCATCTGTCACTTCCCCAGCCAAACTAGCAAAAGGCAAAGGGCCAGAAAGTTCCGAAGACCCACGTACATCCAAAAAATCACCGGTATTATCAACTGGCTTTTTACTTCTCACATCTGTTGATAACCGTGATTCCCACAGTTTCCAAAAATGAGGAAAATCCCTCCCTATTATGGCCTCATGCACCAAGGTAGGGACCAGTCCCACTTTAACCATTGCTGACCCACAACAAGTTTCTATATTCACCTCAGCAGTGGCATAATATTGGGTATCCCCATGTATGCAAGTTACCCCAATAGGTATTTGCTGGACCTTTAAGGGGTTCACTAACCCAGCTTTCACGAGGGTAACTAACCTTCCTGAATCTAGCAAGGCCTCTACCCGGTTACCTTCTAAGAACACATCACACATTTGTTTTTCCAGCTCAGGTGAAGGTACCACAGTACAGGCTAACCTAGCAAAGAAAGACATTCTGCGACATTCAAAGGCAGCATCACATTGCATGGGTTCTTGCGTGACTGGGCAATTGGCAATAACATGACCTGGCATACCACACCTAAAACATTTAACCACACGATTATCAACCCATTTGGGCAGCATAGACCGTTCTAGCCCCATTGGCCTGTTTCCAGGGCCAGTGTTTACAGTCTCTCCAGCCTTGCGTTCTCTTAACCGCCCAGCAACGTTTTCCCACGGAACAGTCTTACCAGTCTTTACTGAAGGGCGCTGTCGAGGATCTATGGGTTGCTGGGTGGTCATCAGTAGTTCCTCTGCTGCCAAATACCTCTCTACCATGTCCACTAATTGGTCAGCAGTACCCGGGTTTCCATGGCTCACCCACTTGCGCAGGACCATGGGCAAAGATCTCAAGTAGCGGTCCATGACGACTCTTTCCACCATCTGGGGACCAGTTAATGTCTCTGGCTGCAGCCATTTTTTTGTTAGCTGAATAAGGTCGTGCATCTGGGAGCGCGGAGGCTTCTCCATGGCGTACAGCCAACGGTGCACCCGTTGTGCTCGTACTGACAGCGTGACTCCCAGGTGGGTCAGGATCTCAGTCTTTAGTTTATCATAGTCCCGAGCCTCAGCAGGGCTTAAATCAAAGTAAGCTTTTTGGGGCTCACCTGACAGGAAAGGTGCCAGCAGACTGGCCCACTGTGCTTTCGGCCAGTTCTCACGCTCGGCAGTCCTTTCAAACGTGGTCAGATAGGCCTCCACATCATCAGCCTCTGTCATTTTCTGCAGGAAGTGACTGGCTCGTATAGAACTAGAGCTGGTTGGAGCACTGACGGCCACATCTCCAACCCGAGCTGCAAGTCTCTGCACCACTTCTGCTAAGGCCTCTCTATCCTGACGCTGTAGTCTCCAATTTTCCTCCATTGCCACCTGCTGCTGTCGGTTGGCCTCCTGCTGAGCCGCTGTAGCTTGCAGCAAGGCTTTAAGCAGATCCTCCATGTCAACAGATTTTTCAGGCGGCTTTGCAGCTGCTTTCACCCAGGACATATATCAAACCCTCAGGGGTGAGTCTCAGTAACTTCACACTGGGCTGTATCTGCATAAACCACCGTTTTCTGCAGGCCTCACAAAGCTGCTGCTTTCACTTATGCGTAGAACGGCCTGCTCGCATTCTCCACCAAGTTGTAACACTGTAGGGGTGCAAGGTGCCTTTTCCTGGGGAATATGGCGGCACGCAGCAGCTGAGGAACAACACAAGTCCAGTTTCTGGTACAACTGACCCCGGCCAGTTTTATTGAAACAGAAAATAAAACAAACCCCAAAATAAAAATACCTTGCCTGTCCGGCACTAACTAAACATAAGATGTTCCTAACTGTCACTAAACAAAACACAGAGTTCTTCAGTACATACTGTATAGCTTACTTGCATCAGAAAGCGTGTCTCTCACACACAGATCCTGCAGCCTTCCCAGGCAGTCTGCCCATACTAATCAGGTTAGAAGCACTATATCACTCTTACACAGCTGAAACCCTGATTAGCCCTCTGTGAGGCCAAAGACCCGAACTGGGTCCAATGTCTAGAACTCGCCTTATCTCTCTCTCAGAGCCTTTACCCAGCTTTTACAGCAAACTGAAAAGGTTCAGACAAAACAAAAAGCATTTTTCCTAGAAGTTAACATTTTCTAAAACATGTAAGACAAGAACCTGGGACAAATATACCTGCCCTCAAACACTATCCCAGTGTTCTTGTCACAATATATATATATATATATATATATATATATATATGGGACGTAGTTATGTGACCGGCGATCAGGAGACCGCCGGTTACAAAACCGATGGCTACATTTCACTCCCTTCACAATTCCTAGAGTCGGTATGTCGACTAGAAGGGACTATTTCCATTCGTGGGTGTCCACGACACCCATAGAGTGGGAATAGAACCTGTGGCAAGCGCAGAGCAGCTTGCTACTTAGCCCACCGGGCATCTAAATGCTGAGATCCCACCTTCGGTATGGTGACCGGCGGTCTCCAAACCGCTGATCACACAATACCAACATATATATATATACATATAAAATATATATATATATATATATATATATATATAATATCAAAGGCATGATGTCTGGCTTTCCCCCTGCATGAACAATGCTGCAGCGGTAGCCCACAGGGTGTTGCGCTGGGTGGCCGCACAAATAAATCCACAATTGTCCCAATGGTGCAGCACTCCTGGCGTCTAAGTAATACCACTGTTTTAGGCATAAGTTTGGCAATGTTTCAGTGACCTTTATTAGTGTGGCACTTTCAACAATAGTGGTATTACTTAGACGCCAGGAGTGCTGCACCATTGGGACACTATGTACATACATACACCTGCATATACAGTATATGTTTACACATGCACATATATATATATATATATATATATATATACACACGCACACACACATATATATATATATATATATATATATACACACATATACACCTATATATACACACACACACACACACACACACACACACACACACACACACAATTACACACACACATAACACAAAGCAAAAAATTACAATTTAACACAGCAGCAGGTAAAAAAAAACAACAAGAAACAATACATGCAGCTTACTTTTTGATCTGCTGCCGGCAGGCTGCTGGTGAGAAAGGAGAGCAGCTTCAGCTCGCTCCCCCACGCAACCCCTCTGGCTCCACACATCTTCCGTGCAGCCAGCGCGCCCAGCCAGTGACTGAGCAGCAGGCTGCTACTACTTTTCACCCATTGGACAGCTGAGCCGTCGCTCAGCTGTCCCTTACTTCATGAAACGCCGGCGCCAGTGCTGTTAGGTTGCCAGGGCAACCGACGGGGAGACGTGCGGGGTCCGGGAGGCCAGTGCTGCAGGTCTGATCACTAACAGAGATCCGATCTGTGGCTGGCGGCGGGGGGGGCCCTTTTAGAAAGGGGGGCCCGGGGTACATACCCCCTGGCCCCCCCCCCTTAATCCGGCTCTGGTGCAGGCAGCACAGTGGCACATGAAGTTGAAACCAAATTCAGTAAAGCTAAAATAAAAAGTTGACCCTTTTAAAATGTTCACAATTTCTGCATAAATACAGTATAACCTTAAACATTTTCAGATCTTCATCTAAGGCATAAAATAAAGAGAACTCCAATAAAACAAGTAATAATTTTTCAATCAGTAAATCAAATGTATCCAACATTATATATGAACCTGTTATCAGCAACTGATGTGACTTCCTTAAGTAGCAGCGACTACAATCACCCATGTGCAGTAATTATCAATCAGTCTCGCTTGGAAGAAATCTGCCCATTCCTCCCTGCAGAACTGCTACAACTCATGGATGTACTGTAGATAGGCTTTCTTACAGAAACACTGCACTTCAGGTCCTGCTATAACATTCCCATTATATTAAAGTTTGTACTTTGACTCGGTAATCTTAAAACGCAAAACTTCTTCATCAGCAACCATGCTTGTATATTTAATGTCGTCTTATACCCCTTTCAGACTGACAAAAATTTCCTGGGTTATTGCACATGAACGCGCATCAACCCGGGAAATTGCTCAGTGTGAAAGGGTACAGGGACAATATCCCAGGTCTCAACCAGGGTTGAATCCGGGATCGTCCCGGGATGCAATGTAGTGTGAATGGGCTCTACCCGGTATTCAGTACCCGGGATTGTTAAAAGACCTCTCATTGGAGCTTCCCCGTCATCATCCAGAGCCCAGGGAAGCGTCCAGGAAGCGGAAGAGACAGTCATGGCGACCTGGACAGATCAGGAGGTGAAAGAGCTGCTCAGCATAAGGGGTGAGGAGGAGATTAAAAAACAGATCACACACACTGGTACTCCATTGGCCATGACTGCAGCAATGCTGTGAGCATGCCCCACCCCTCCCTTTGCTTTCCTATTATGACCTCATCTATGTGAGCCAGGCCAGAAAAATGTCCATTTCTAATGACATACATAAATAT
Source organism: Pseudophryne corroboree (assembly GCF_028390025.1). NCBI lineage: Eukaryota > Metazoa > Chordata > Amphibia > Anura > Myobatrachidae > Pseudophryne > Pseudophryne corroboree. The sequence goes on from NC_086444.1 coordinate 1,112,370,256, forward strand.
GCATTTGCAGGGATTTCCCGGGATCAGTGTGAATGGGGCTGTCCAGGGTGGATCCCAGGTCTAAGTGCAGTCTGAAAGGGGTCAATCCCGGGATTCGTCCCGGAACACATTCCCGAGTGTGACCCGACTCTGTCAGTCTAAAAGGGGTATTACTGAAATACACACCTTCTCTTGAACTTCAGTATACTGTATGTATGGATTAAAACTCAAAAATTCAGGGTTCTAAAGGAAGGCAATCACAAATATGAAAACTAATCACTAATCTCTTGTATATGGATACACTAATATTCACCTGTATAATCGTATATCTCATAGTACTATTACTGATGGCAAGCCATCCTTGTCCTGTGCAGCAGAACAGCACCAACACCTAATACTAACCATACTGTGTTTGGGATGAGGTTTTTATTGTGGGAATGCTGAGTTAATTTTCTCCAAACCTAAAGTTTCTCACCTAAGCAAGTAAAAAAAATCCTCATGTAGACGCATCTGTCTGTAGAAGGATCAGTATGAAAAACCTGCGCCCTGGATTCCGGCCGTCAGTATACTGACAGCGGGATTCTGGCCACCAGTATGCCAGCAGCAGGGCGAGCGCTAGAAATCTCCTTGCGGGCTCACTGCGCTCGCCACGCTGCGGGCATGGTGGCTCGCTGCGCTCGCCACAGGTTATGTTCTCCCTCTATGGGTGTCGTGGACACCAAAAGAGGGAGAAAAGCCTGTGGAGCCGGCATTCCGGTGCTGGTATTTCACCGCTAGTCGGGATTCCAGCATAAGTATTATGAAGTCTGGGATCCCAACTAGCGGTATTGTAACCGCTTCCCGTCTATATAACTTGCTTCCAGTAGTCTTTAGCAAACTGGAATGGAGATGTTCTTCTTGGTAGTGAGTAGTGACTTTCTTCTGGCTACTCTTCCATGCACAGCATCCTTGTTCAATGTGTGTGTGATGGTGAACTCCTGAAACACTGATATTATCCAGTGCAAGAGAGTTAGACTGCCTTGTGATCTGTATTAAAGAACTTATTCAGTAAGAATTGCAATTTCTGTTAAAAAAGCAGTTGCTGCAATCAAATAGTTGCTGCACAGAAATAGAGAAAAAAACACCCATTGCAGAAATTGCGAATGCATTACAATATGCGGGCTGATCGCAAAATCATACGCAATTACCAGAATATCGAAGATTTTTCCTACTGCGCCAGGCAAGGCCATCCACAATTTTTAAGACACAAGAGGCTGGAAGTGGTCATCGCTGACATCAGAGGCCCTCCTTAAAAACGCCTGGGCATGCCTGCGTTTTTTCAGACACACCCAGAAAACGGCAGATTACCAACCAGAAACGTCAACATCCTGTCAGGCAAACAGCGGCTGCATTGCAGTCACGATGTGTGCACAATTTCTGTCGCTAATTTTACTTGTGCGTGCACAATGCGACCGTTGCGCATGTACAATCGTTAGATAATCGGCTGGATTGCGAAGAGCAAATTTTGCAATCTTTACTGAATGAGGTCCTATATGTCTTGATTTTAAAGTGAAGTTTCTTGGATGACAACTCCTTGTGAAAGTAACAATGGTGTTCAAATTTCTGCTGTCTCTCTCCCCTGCAGCACAATTGTGATATCAGACGCCAGCGCCAGTGCCTCACCCGCTCAGCCAATCAGATGGACCCTGCCACTCAGCCAATCAGCCAGTGCCCCGCCAGCTCAGCCAATAAGCACTGTTAACCGCAACCTGTTTCGAAATGGATCGGACCCTTTCAGACAACCGGCAACCCATGTAAGATCCAGGAAAAACCCAGGTAAACCCAGGTCAAAGCCCTGGGAATTCAGTCCCGGGTTGACCCTTTGAGACAGAAAAAAATCTCATGTCGACCCTGCATGAGTCGGGAAATTACCGGGGTTTCTCTGTCTGAAAGGGGTATTAGTGTGCTATCTGCCTGACAGTGGATTCCTAAAGCAAAGATCTTTAGAAACTTCTAGTAACAATTTATCAGCTTGATGACCTTTAACAACTCCTCAGGATCTTATGTAACACCCTTTTGGTACACGCCTGTTGGGTGGGGTTGTGTACAAGTGATGCCTTCTACTTGCTGTTTCTCTGTTTAAAATATTGGCAGTGCCTCCATCTGAATCTCTACAGGCTGCACAGATAATGAATGGGTGTAACCAGTAGCGGATCTTGCCACGGGCAAGCAGGACTTTTGCCCGAGGCGCCGCCTTCCGGAGGGCGCAGGGCTACGCGTCTAGTTTCCCTTCATGGAGAGGACCTTTGCTGTGCGGTGCGCGATGACGTCATCGCGCACTGCACATCATTTCAGTCTGTACAGGGTGCGTAAATGACCATGCCCCCTGTACGAAGCCACGCCCCCTATTGTAACCCGGGGCGCACAGCGCCCAAGAACCGGCCCTGGGTGTAACATCCACCAGAAATGTATTGAGGAAACCTCTGCCTCAACACCATTAACCTTTTTATACTCAACTAGTAACTATAAACCACACAAAGTTTGCTGCCAAAACCGCAAAAGTATATTTATTTATCTTAAATATAGGAAAATTGGTGGCAACATTTACACTATCAAAAAGATAGAGATTAACAGCAAAAAAATAGAAATATAGACTTTGAACAATACACAATCACCTGAAATTGCTATTAAACAGTAGAATTCAAGATAGAATATTATCAGCAATAGATAGAACATAGAAGAGTAGACAACTGACAGGCCATGTAACGAACGGTAGAAATCAATGTATTATAATATCAGAAATCAATATCGAATGAGAAAAAAAATTGATAAAGAAAGAATAAGACAAGTTTTTGGCATAGATATTCACAATATAACATCGACGTCTAGCATGGAACTAATGATAATGGGGCTAATTCAGGTTGGATCACAAATCGCGATCCAATCGGAATTATTGCGTTCGCCCCACAGGGGCATGTGCAGCACCCATCCTGCGCATGTACTTTCTGTGGGTGCCCCGCAGAAAATGCAATCACCTCTGCCTGTCAATCAGGCAGAGGTGTTCGTGGGATAGGGGGGCGGCAACGCTCCATTTCCAGGGCAGAGACGGAGCGTAGCGGGGGCAGAGGTATCCAAAAGGAGGGTGGTGCGGTGCGAATGGGGGGGTGTTGGGGGCATAACTGCAGCAGCTGCGTGACGTCACAAGCAGCCACCGCAATCCAGAACATGGCATCAGGCCTCCAGCGTACGAAGCTAAGCTGCGCCTGCAGGATGCATCCTCAATTTCTGCTTACAAGCACAAATTGCGATGCGTTTGCAATATTTGCTTGTTGAAGGAAGAGAACGGCGGTCAGCATGCTGGGCGGACTTGTCCTGTGATGGGCGGCCCCCAGCATGCGATCCAAAGGATTGCAAATTCTGCTAATTAGCAGAATTTGTAATCCTTACTGAATTAGGCCCAATGTACACTGCAGAAGGTAAAATATATAAGACAATGACAAAAAGGATGAAATAAAAGAAATAGCACTGATAATCGAAAAGAATCTCCACAGCATACACAATTCACTTCAGTCAATCTCTTGGCTCAGTATCCACAATACAATCTCTCTAGGACCAAACTACTACCAATAAAGTAATTGTTCCACTTATAGGACCCCACACTTTCCACTTAAACCTCCTTAAGCTCCAACAGACATTCTGCTTAATAATTATAGCCACACATGCTCTTACACACTCAAAATTGCAGCATATAAATAAACAGTACAATATAATAGTGTTGAAAGTTTGATCTGTCAGTGGGTACCATAAGCGTTTGCACTCATACAATACAGTATAGAAGTAGAGTTTGGCAAACAATGGAGTAAATTTACTGAGGTGGGAGTTTTTTTAGAACTGGTGATCTGCTCATAACAACCAATCAGATTCTACTTAACTTTTATATAGCTGCTTCTATCAGATAATAGAGATAATCTGATTGGTTGCTATGGGAAACATCACTAGTTCTAAAAAAAACTCCCACCTTAGTAAACGTACCCCAATGTCTCTTAAAGAAAAAATGTTACTCATATATTCTGAATGCACCTTTTATACTTTGAATCCACCTGGAATGGCGATCTAGCAATCACTACTGCGTATTTTAAAATGCTTGGCTTACATTAATCACTCCTGCAATACTGTCCCCACATAGCTCACAGCCAAGATACTGAATATACTCAGCCAAGATACTGTATGTAAGTACTGCAACTGTAGAGATGTGTGCTGATCCTTACTACAACATGCAGCCTGGCCAACACAGGGTTTGTCTCCTTCACTATTGAGCTCCTTAGCATCTGCCCTCAGGCAGCCACACGTACCTTATCTGTGTTGTCAGCCTCCTGGCTTTGCTTCCTACTGCAAGAACTGTCTTTGGAAACAAATCAGCTCCCTTTATTCACTCTGAGGCGCAATCTCCACCCCTCTTCACATCTCCGGCAGGGAGATGTGAAGAGTCGTGCAACTCAACTCTATGGGTGCTCCATGTCCACTAGTGCTTATGAGGAATCAATGTTGCAAAGCCCACTTTAGAAGGTGCCATTTGGGATAAGACTATTCACATATAGCTTCTTCAGCACCCCATGGACATTACGTGCCAGGGGAACCAATGGGCTACACCCCATTGATAGATGCATGGCATGTGTACTCACAAACCTGTGTGGTGCAGGTCAAATTTTTGTAGTGAATACTCAGGTTTATGTTTTTAAATAGACAGTAAATTCACACCAGATTGTCATACCACTGGTTGACACTCCTGACTACAATTATTCCCTTGAATTTAATAATCCTAGAGTTTCACATACTTCTTTTATGACTTAAATGAAGATCTGAACATATTAAAGGTGACATTTATACATAAATTAAAAAATTCTAAACGGGTTCAAAAACATTCTAGTAGCAAAATAGCTTTGTCTAATTCTGTAATTACAGTTTATAAAAACACAGAAGGATTCCACAAACATGAATCAATTTATGTGGTAAAGGTTTCAATCCAGTTAATGAACTCACTAGAAGATAATTAGAATATTGGATGTTGTATGTAAAGCTGGGTACACACTGGGCAATTTCAGCCTAGAAAATAAACGAAAACGACATAAGTGTCATGTCGTTTATTTTAGGCTTATATCGTCCAGTGTGTATGGGGTATTATTTGTGAATGATAAACGATGCGTGCTCCTGCATGTCTTTCTGCGATCACCAGTATTGAGCTAACATGCAGCTCAACCTGTCAATGCCAGGCTGAGTTGCATGTCCGAGAATGTCAGCGGTGACGTCACTGATCGTTATCGTTGAACGATAACGTTCAGTGTGTACACGCTATATCGTTGAACACTGTATCGTTCAACGATATAGTCGCTCATCGTCGGCATTCCCTTTATCGCCCAGTGTGTACCCAGTTTAACTTTAGTTTGTCTATCGTAATGAAACTTATTGCTCAGAGATGGGTGACTGCAATGCCCATACGTGGATCTACTAGCAGGAATTTGGGTATGGGCAGTGCCAGATTAAAGTCCATATGGGCCTGGAGCTGAAATTTACAAAAGGCCTATTGTGTGCCGCTGCAGGGGGTGTGACAAATGTTGTAGCAGAATGACTAATGTGGGGGTGTCACCAGTGCTGTGGGTGTGTGCTCTACACAGAGGGTGTGGCCTATGCTGTGGGTGTGGCTACCTTGAACCACTTTATAGTGTAGCTATAACCAGTGCTTAAAGTGGTCCTAGAGACGTGGTGGAACTCACCCCCCCTCCCCGCAGCGCCCATGCAATAAAAGTATTGCGCGCCCCCCAAAAAGGGGCGTGGTCTCTAAATGAAAGGGGCATGGTCACACAATAGTAATAATGCCCACAGTTGTAGCACCCCTAATACACATAATGCCCACAGTAATAGCACCCCGTAATACACAATGCCCACAGCAGTAGTTCCCCTTATACAATGACCACAGTAGTAGTGCTCTTTGTGCAATGTCCATTGTACTGGTAGTGCCCACAGTGGTAGTGCCCTTTATATAGAGCCCATAGTAGTGGTGCATCTTATGCAATGCCCACAATAGTAGTGCCCCTTATGTCCCCAGGAGTGATGCCCCTTATGAAGTGCCCCCTTTACAATGCCCTCATTAGTAGTGCCCCCATTAGTAATGCCCTTAATGGTAATGCCCCTGTGTAGTATTGCTCCAGTAGAAATGTCGCCTGTAGTAATGCCCCCAGTCGTTTAGCCCACTGTAGTTTAGCTCCAGTAGCTATGTCCCCAGTAGTTTAGCCCCCAGTAGTAATGCCCCTGCAGTTATGACCACAGTAGCTTACCCCCACTTTAGTTTTACCTCCCAGTGGTAATGCCCCCAGTAGTTAGCCCCATGTAGCTTGCCCCAAGTAGTAATGCCCTCTGTAGTTTGCCCCCTTGTAGTTTAGCCCCCCCTGTAGTAATGCCCCCAGTAGTAATGCCCTCTGTATTTTGCCCCCTTGTAGTTTAGCCCCCTGTAGTAATGCCCCTTGTAGTTTAGCCCCCCGTAGTTTAGTCCCCAAATAGTAATGCCCCCAGTAGCTTAGCCCCTGTAGTTATGCCCCCAGTAGTGTGCCCCAAGTAGTTATGCCCCCAGTAGTAATGCGCCCCCGTAGTTTGCCCCCGGTAGATGTGCCTTAAAAAAAAACAAAAGCCACCGTACTTACCAAGCACCGCTCCCGCGTCCGACCGCTGTAATCTCCTGGCATCTGGCTCCCTGCACTATGAGAGAGACGACATGACGTCTCTCTCATAGCGTGCACTGAGCCGGGAGCCGGAAGCAGGAGCTCAGTGGTGAGCTCCTGCCACCGGGCTTCCACTGTGCAAGGAGAGCCGGGCGCCGCTGGTAACAGCGGGCGCCCGGCATCTCCCTGCGGCCATCGGGTGAGTTGAGCTGGAGGAGGCGGAACTGCGTTCCGTCTCCAAGTGAAACTGACGGAACGCAGTTCCGCCCCGTTCCAGCTCACTTTAACAAGAAAATGTTTTGTGGGTTTTTTTGTGTGTGAAAGGGTGAGATATGTATTGCCTACCTCTCCTTGAGTGCTAGAATAGCTGAAATTATAAAAAAAAATTAAAAAAAATAAAGTTGTTCACTGTTATTGCCATATTTATTTAAGTGTTCATCCCACATTTCTAGCCACTGCAGTAAATTATAAAATCAACTATCTTCTTAGCTGTTGCCTTTTTAGTAAAATAATTAGCTGCAATGGCAATAATGCACCAGGGTGGTAAGGATTAACTTACTGCTTTGCAGATGTGCATGCATAAGCCAGTTTTGGCTCTCAGTTTTACTTTTTAACTAAAAATTCCAAATACATTTTTCAATTAAAAAAAAAATCTCAAAAAGTATTTATATATATATATATATATATATATATATATATATATATACATTTTAAACTGTCAGTGCCATCCTGAGATACAGTAGTGGTAATAGAGCAGGCAATGCGGCAGTGCAATTACCACTACAATACTAGTTAAATAGGCTTCTCCATGCAAAGGATGTGGGAAGCCTTCATCAGATAGCAGATATCACTCCCCAATGGTAAATTTTATATTTACAGAAAAAGTAACGTTGTTGTTGTTGTTGGAGATAGCTAAATCATTATGTTTATGGCAAAGCAAAACCATTTTCAACCTCTTTATGATTAAATGTTTAGTATAATACTGTACATATAATACATACCGCATCACAGTGATGGACATATAATACAGAGAGCATAGCTGCTATATAATACAGACAGCATCATAGTGACTGCCATATATTACAGTGAGCATCAGTGACCACCATATATTACAGAGAACATCAGTGACCACCATGTAATACAGAGAGCATCAAGGACCACCGTATATTACAGAGAGCATCAGTGACAGGGGCAGGCCAGCTGTACCGGAGTCAGGCTAGCTGTACCAGAGGAATGCCAGTGAACACAGAAAGCTGCAGGGACGACAGGGGCAGGACATGTGCCGGGTGAGAAGCGCAGGTCACAACTGGGATCTGCTGACATTGAGAGGCTGAAAAAATAAGTAATGAATCTAGTATACTAGTGACTACAGAAAAACATGGGGCAAAATGTAATAGTCAGTGATTTGCGGAAGCTGGGGCGATTCTCGAGTGAATGTCACTAGATTTAAAGTGGCAAATACTGTAGTTTAAAGGCAAAACTGGGCTATTATATTTGGCCGACGATGATGGTGGTGGTGGCAGGTAGTGTTTTTGGGGAGGTTATTTCCTCAATCTAATATCAATAATTTGATCCAAAAATGTAAACTACCCGCAGTAGTAACGCCGCTCACACACATACTGCCCGCGGTAGTAAAGCCGCTCACACACATACTGCCCACGGTAGTAACGCCGCTCACACACATACTGCCCGCAGTAGTAACGCCGCTCACACACATACTGCCCGCAGTAGTAACGCCGCTCACACACATACTGCCCGCAGTAGTAACGCCGCTCACACACATACTGCCCGCAGTAGTAACGCCGCTCACACACATACTGCCCGCGGTAGTAACGCCCCACGGTAGTAACGCCGCTCACACACATACTGCCCGCAGTAGTAACGCCGCTCACACACATACTGCCCGCAGTAGTAACGCAGCTCACAGACATACTGCCCGCAGTAGTAACGCCGCTCACACACATACTGCCCGCAGTAGTAATGCCGCTCACACACATACTGCCCGCATTAGTAACGCCGCTCACACACATACTGCCCGCAGTAGTAACGCCGCTCACACACATAATGCCAGCAGTAGTAACGCCGCTCACACACATACTGCCCGCAGTAGTAACGCCGCTCACACACATAATGACCGCAGTAGTAACGCCGCTCACATACTTACTGCCCGCAGTAGTAACGCCGCTCACACACATACTGCCCGCAGAAGTAACGCCGCTCACACACATAAAGCCTGCAGTAGTAACGCCACTCACACACATACTGCCCGCGGTAGTAACGCCCCGCGGTAGTAACGCCGCTCACACACATACTGCCCACGGTAGTAACGCCGCTCACACACATACTGCCCGCAGTAGTAACGCCGCTCACACACATACTGCCCGCAGTAGTAACGCCGCTCACACACATACTGCCCGCAGTAGTAACGCCGCTCACACACATACTGCCCGCAGTAGTAACGCCGCTCACACACATACTACCCGCAGTAGTAACGCCGCTCACACACATACTGCCCGCGGTAGTAACGCCCCACGGTAGTAACGCCGCTCACACACATACTGCCCGCAGTAGTAACGCCGCTCACACACATACTGCCCGCAGTAGTAACGCAGCTCACAGACATACTGCTCGCAGTAGTAACGCCGCTCACACACATACTGCCCGCAGTAGTAATGCCGCTCACACACATACTGCCCGCATTAGTAACGCCGCTCACACACATACTGCCCGCATTAGTAACGCCGCTCACACACATACTGGCCGCAGTAGTAACGCCGCTCACACACATAATGCCCGCAGTAGTAATGCCGCTCACACACATACTGCCCGCAGTAGTAACGCCGCTCACACACATAATGCCCGCAGTAGTAACGCCGCTCACATACTTACTGCCCGCAGTAGTAACGCCGCTCACACACATACTGCCCGCAGAAGTAACGCCGCTCACACACATAATGCCTGCAGTAGTAACGCCACTCACACACATACTGCCCGCAGTAGTAACGCCGCTCACACACATAATGCCCGCAGTAGTAACGCCGCTCACATACTTACTGCCCGCAGTAGTAACGCCGCTCACACACATACTGCCCGCAGTAGTAACGCCGCTCACACACATACTGCCCGCAGTAGTAACGCCGCTCACACACATACTGCCCGCAGCAGTAACGCCGCTCACACACATACTGCCCGCAGTAGTAACGCCGCTCACACACATAATGCCCGCAGTAGTAACGCCGCTCACACACATAAAGCCCGCAGTAGTAACGCCGCTCACACACATACTAGCCGCAGTAGTAACGCCGCTCACACACATACTGCCCGCAGTAGTAACGCCGCTCACACACATACTGCCCACGGTAGTAATGCCGCTCACACACATACTGCCCGCAGTAGTAACACCGCTCACACACATACTGCCCGCAGTAGTAACGCCGCTCACACACATACTGCCCGCAGTAGTAACGCCGCTCACACACATACTGCCCGCAGTAGTAACGCCGCTCACACACATACTGCCCGCAGAAGTAACGCCGCTCACACACATAAAGCCTGCAGTAGTAACGCCACTCACACACATACTGCCCGCGGTAGTAACGCCCCGCGGTAGTAACGCCGCTCACACACATACTGCCCACGGTAGTAACGCCGCTCACACACATACTGCCCGCAGTAGTAACGCCGCTCACACACATACTGCCCGCAGTAGTAACGCCGCTCACACACATACTGCCCGCAGTAGTAACGCCGCTCACACACATACTGCCCGCAGTAGTAACGCCGCTCACACACATACTACCCGCAGTAGTAACGCCGCTCATACACATACTGCCCGCGGTAGTAACGCCCCGCGGTAGTAACGCCGCTCACACACATACTGCCCGCAGTAGTAACGCCGCTCACACACATACTGCCCGCAGTAGTAACGCCGCTCACAGACATACTGCCCGCAGTAGTAACGCCGCTCACACACATACTGCCCGCAGTAGTAATGCCGCTCACACACATACTGCCCGCATTAGTAACGCCGCTCACACACATACTGCCCGCAGTAGTAACGCCGCTCACACACATAATGCCCGCAGTAGTAATGCCGCTCACACACATACTGCCCGCAGTAGTAACGCCGCTCACACACATAATGCCCGCAGTAGTAACGCCGCTCACACACATACTGCCCGCAAAAGTAACGCCGCTCACACACATACTGTCAGCAGTAGTAACGCCGCTCACATACTTACTGCCCGCAGTAGTAACGCCGCTCACACACATACTGCCCGCAGAAGTAAAGCCGCTCACACACATAATGCCTGCAGTAGTAACGCCACTCACACACATACTGCCCGCAGTAGTAATGCCGCTCACACACGTAATGCCCGCAGTAGTAACGCCACTCACATACTTACTGCCCGCAGTAGTAACGCCGCTCACACACATAATGCCCGCAGAAGTAACGCCGCTCACACACATAAAGCCTGCAGTAGTAACGCCACTCACACACATACTGCCCGCAGAAGTAACGCCGCTCACACACATTCTGCCCGCAGTAGTAACGCCGCTCACACACATACTGCCCGCAGAAGTAACGCCACTCACACACATAATGCCCGCAGTAGTAGTAACGCCGCTCACACACATACTGCCCGCAGTAGTAACGCCGCTCACACACATACTGCCCACGGTAGTAACGCCGCTCACACACATACTGCCCGCAGTAGTAACGCCGCTCACACACATAATGCCCGCAGTAGTAACGCCGCTCACATACTTACTGCCCGCAGTAGTAACGCCGCTCACACACATACTGCCCGCAGAAGTAACGCCGCTCACACACATACTGCCCGCAGTAGTAACGCCGCTCACACACATAATGCCAGCAGTAGTAACGCCGCTCACACACATACTGCCCACAGTAGTAACGCCGCTCACACACATACTGCCCACGGTAGTAATGCCGCTCACACACATACTGCCCGCAGTAGTAACGCCGCTCACACACATACTGCCCGCAGTAGTAACGCCGCTCACACACATACTGCCCGCACTAGTAACGCCGCTCACACACATACTGCCCGCAGTAGTAACGCCGCTCACACACATAAAGCCTGCAGTAGTAACGCCGCTCACACACATAATGCCCGCAGTAGTAACGCCGCTCACACACATAAAGCCCGCAGTAGTAACGCCGCTCACACACATACTACCTGCAGTAGTAACGCCGCTCATACACATAAAGACAGAAGAAGTAACGCCGCTCACACACATACTGCCCGCAGTAGTAACGCCGCTCACACACATAAAGCCTGCAGTAGTAACGCCGCTCACACACATAATGCCCGCAGTAGTAACGCCGCTCACACACATAAAGCCCGCAGTAGTAACGCCGCTCACACACATACTACCCGCAGTAGTAACGCCGCTCACACACATAAAGCCCGCAGTAGTAACGCCACTCACACACATACTGCCCGCAGTAGTAACGCCGCTTAAACACATAGTGCCCGCAGTAGTAACGCCGCTCACATACATACTGCCCGCAGTAGTAACGCCGCTCACACACATACTGCCCGCAGTAGTAACGCCGCTCACACACATACTACCCGCAGTAGTAACGCCGCTCGTACACATACTGCCCGCGGTAGTAACGCCCCGCGGTAGTAACGCCGCTCACACACATACTGCCCGCAGTAGTAACGCCGCTCACACACATACTGCCCGCAGTAGTAACGCAGCTCACAGACATACTGCCCGCAGTAGTAACGCCGCTCACACACATACTGCCCGCAGTAGTAATGCCGCTCACACACATACTGCCCGCATTAGTAACGCCGCTCACACACATACTGCCCGCAGTAGTAACGCCGCTCACACACATAATGCCCGCAGTAGTAATGCCGCTCACACACATACTGCCCGCAGTAGTAACGCCGCTCACACACAAAATGCCCGCAGTAGTAACGCCGCTCACATACTTACTGCCCGCAGTAGTAACGCCGCTCACACACATACTGCCCGCAGAAGTAACGCCGCTCACACACATAATGCCTGCAGTAGTAACGCCACTCACACACATACTGCCCGCAGTAGTAACGCTGCTCACACACATAATGCCCGCAGTAGTAATGCCGCTCACATACTTACTGCCCGCAGTAGTAACGCCGCTCACACACATACTGCCCGCAGAAGTAACGCCGCTCACACACATAAAGCCTGCAGTAGTAACGCCACTCACACACATACTGCCCGCAGAAGTAACGCCGCTCACACACATACTGCCTGCAGTAGTAACGCCGCTCACACACATACTGCCCGCAGAAGTAACGCCACTCACACACATAATGCCCGCAGTAGTAACGCCGCTCACACACATACTGCCCGCAGTAGTAACGCCGCTCACACACATACTGCCCACGGTAGTAACGCCGCTCACACACATACTGCCCGCAGTAGTAACGCCGCTCACACACATAATGCCAGCAGTAGTAACGCCGCTCACACACATACTGCCCGCAGTAGTAACGCCGCTCACACACATACTGCCCGCAGTAGTAACGCCGCTCACACACATACTGCCCACAGTAGTAATGCCGCTCACACACATACTGCCCGCAGTAGTAACGCCGCTCACACACATACTGCCCGCAGTAGTAACGCCGCTCACACACATACTGCCCGCAGTAGTAACGCCGCTCACACACATACTGCCCGCAGTAGTAACGCCGCTCACACACATAAAGCCTGCAGTAGTAACGCCGCTCACACACATAATGCCCGCAGTAGTAACGCCGCTCACACACATACTGCCCACGGTAGTAACGCCGCTCACACACATACTGCCCGCAGTAGTAACGCCGCTCACACACATGAAGCCTGCAGTAGTAACGCCGCTCACACACATAATGCCCGCAGTAGTAACGCCGCTCACACACATACTGCCCACGGTAGTAACGCCGCTCACACACATACTGCCCGCAGTAGTAACGCCGCTCACACACATACTGCCCGCAGAAGTAACGCCACTCACACACATAATGCCCACAGTAGTAACGCCGCTCACACACATACTGCCCGCAGTAGTAACGCCGCTCATACACATAAAGCCTGCAGTAGTAACGCCGCTCACACACATACTGCCCGCAGTAGTAACGCCGCTCACACACATAAAGCCTGCAGTAGTAACGCCGCTCACACACATAATGCCCGCAGTAGTAACGCCGCTCACACACAAAGCCCGCAGTAGTAACGCTGCTCACACACATACTACCCGCAGTAGTAACGCCGCTCACACACATAAAGCCCGCAGTAGTAACGCCACTCACACACATACTGCCCGCAGTAGTAACGCCGCTCACACACATAATGCCCGCAGTAGTAACGCCGCTCACATACATACTACCCGCAGTAGTAACGCCGCTCACACACATACTGCCCGCAGTAGTAACGCCGCTCACACACATAATGCCTGCAGAAGTAACGCCGCTCACACACATAAAGCCTGCAGTAGTAACGCCGCTTACACACATAATGCCCGCAGAAGTAACGCCGCTCACACACATAAAGCCTGCAGTAGTAACGCCACTCACACACATACTGCCCGCAGTAGTAACGCCGCTCACACACATAATGCCCGCAGAAGTAACGCCACTCACACACATACTGCCCGCAGTAGTAACGCCGCTCACGCACATAATGCCCGCATTAGTAACACCGCTTACACACATACTGCCCGCAGTAGTAACGCCGCTCACACACATAATGCCCGCAGAATCAACGCCACTTACATACTTACTGCCCGCAGTAGTAACGCCACTCACACACATACTGCCCGCAGTAGTAACGCCGCTCACACACATAATGCCCACAGTAGTAACGCCGCTCACATACTTACTGCCCGCAGTAGTAACGCCGCTCACACACATAATGCCCACTTAAAAGTAACCCCAGAGTGTAGATGCACTGCTGAAGAGGTAGTTCTTACCAGCGGGAGATATGAGCACAGTAACCAGCTCTCAGGAATCTTTGTGCTCAGTGTCCACATGGGTCCTCTTGGTGCAGCTGGAGTGCCAGACCCGCAATTGCGTCAGTGGACTATCTAATTCATTCCCACGGCCAGCCATGGGGAGAAGGACTGCAGGAGGCGGGCTGCCAAGTCAATCATTGTGCCTACGGCCTCAGTGGGCGGTGCATAGTGGAGCAGCCAGACAGGAGACCTAGGTAGCCTAACCCTATGGAAGCCAGCCTGAGCCTCTGTCATAGCACAGTTCCTGTCAGGCTGCCAGACACACGGTCTGGATGCGGAACCTACGGCAATCAGTGGAGCGCAGCTGCAGCAGACTAACCAGGGGCGGAGCTTATCACGATCGGGGGTTGGGCTTATGCCGTCTCGGGTAGGAGCTTCTGGTGATGTGGGGTCAGAGAGGGAGGGGATTGGAGCAACTGTGAAAGGATGTTGGCGTCCGGGAGGGAATAGGCGGCCCGGGACTAGTGAACTCTAATGGGGAAAGAGTATCAGTGATGATCGGAAAAAAAGTGTTTTTTTTCTGTCAACACTATCTGCACTGTCAGGACACCTGTGGGCCTATTTTCAGTGGGGGGCCTGGAACTGCAGCTCCATCCGCCCCATTGTTAATCCGACCCTGGGTATGGGTACAGTACAGTAAGAACACATTTCTAATTTATGTTGACAATTTTATCTAAAATATCTTTAATTCCAATAAACTCCTAATAAATTATATATGTAGACAGACAGACAGACAGATAGAAGATAGATAGATAGATAGATAGATAGATAGATAGATAGCCATATATTATATATACATAACAAAAAGTGTCTATATTGACAATGTCTAGCTGTTATGTACCATAACTAATTGATATCGCAAATTTATAGTGAACCTAAAATATATGCTTAAAATTTTTATACACTGTACCCATCTGAAAATAGAGTGAAAACAGATTTGTGTCTTTACCAGAAATTTCTAAAAGGTGTCGTGATCTCAAAACACCTTCGATCAATGTTTTTTAAAGTGATCATAGTCATCGTAATGTCAGTGATGGTGATCCCAGCATTGTAGTCCTAGAAAATAGAACAAGGAACAATTAATTATTTTATAAACAACTGTAATATAGTTTATCTTATTACATTATTGATGAGCTATTGAAAAACATTGGAGATAATAAATCAATTGTTAAGTGATAGGATAATAATATAAAAATTGTCCACTTAAAAAACCTCTTAGCAGTAAAGAATCTAAAACTGTATTTATTGTACTCTAAAGATAAAAGACAATATACAAAACAATACTTAAAAATGTTATTTTATTACTAAAAGAGTTTATAAAAAGTACAGAATATGTCAAGTTAATTAGAAGTCATGAAATATATCTTACAAATACAAAAGGCTATTTTAGCATAGAAACAAAGGTTTCTACACAAGAAGTATTTTAAAGTGAATTAATAAACAACAACACAAGGTAAAATTTGCATTGAAATGGTATAATATGAGTCTACAGCACAATTAGATAGCAGCAGGTACTCACCAGTACAGTATGTTTAATAATCAACTTTGTAATGTAATAAAATAATCATTTAACATAGAAACATAGAATTTGATGGCAGATAAGAACCACTTGGCCCATCTAGTCTGCCTCTTTTTTTTATACTTTAGGTAATCTCCACCCTTTTTGAACTTTAATTCTTTGCAAGGATATTCATATGCCTATCCCAAGCATGTTTAAATTGCTCTACAGTCTTAGCCTCTACCACCTCTGATGGGAGGCTATTCCATTTATCCACTACCCTTTCTGTGAAGTAATTTGTCCTTAAATTTTCCCTGAACTTGCCTCCCTCCAGTTTCGGTGTATGATCTTGAGTTCTAATACTTCTTTTCCTTTTGAATGTTTCCCTCCTGAACTTTGTTAAGACCCTTGGTATATTTGAAAGTTTCTATCATATCCCCCCTTTTCCTTCTCTCCTCCAAACTATACATGTTAAGATCTTTTAGCCTTTCCAAGTAAGTTTTGTGATGTAGGCCATGCACCATTTTAGTTGCCCTTCTTTGTACACTTTCTAATTTATTTATGTCCTTCTGGAGATATGTTCTCCAGAACTGGACACAGTATTTCAGATGGGGCTGTACCTATACAGTGGCATTATTACTTCTTTTTTTCCTGCTACTGATTCCTCTTCCTAAGCAACCAAGCATCTGACTTGCCTTTCTCATTGCTTTGTTGCATTGCTTTCCTGCCTTTAAGTCACTTGAAAAATTGACTCCTAAATCCCTTTCCTCCTCAGTAGTTTTCATTATAGTATCCTTGATACTATATTTAGCCTTTGGGTTTTTGAGACCCAAGTGCATGATTTAGCATTTTTAGCATTAAACTGTAGTTGCCATGTTCTTCACCATTTCTCAAGCTTACCTAGATCATCAATCATTTGTTTTACCCCTCCTGGTGTGTCTACCCTGTTGAATATCTTTGTATCATCTGCAAAAAGGCATACTTTCCCTTCAATACCATTTGCAATGTCACCAACAAAGATATTAAAGAGAACTTGTCCAAGTACAGATCCATGGGGTACTCCACTGGTAACATTTCCCTCCATAAATTGCCCTCCATTTACTACAACTGTCTGTTTCCTATCCTGCAACCAGGTTCTTATCCATTTAACTGTTTTTTAATCCACCCCTACGCTTTCAAATTTATTTAGCAGTCTGCAATGTGGGACAGGGTCAAATGCCTTACTAAAGTCTAGATATGCTACATCTACAGCTCCCTCTTGTTCTATTATTTTCGTCACAGAGTAAAAAAAAAGTCAATAAGATTTGTTTGGCATGATCTCCCACCAGTAAATCCATGCTGTTTTGGATCCTGTAAATTGTTTGATTTAAGATATTCCACAACTCTTTCTTTTAATAGTTTTTCCATTACTTTCTACTACTACTGATGTAAGGCTTACTGGTCTGTAGTTACTTGCTTCTTCCTTGCTTCCACTTTTGTGCAGTGGAACTACATTTGTTGTTTTTTTCTTCATTCTTCTGGAATGGCACCTGGATTTAGTCACTGGTTAAATAATTCTGTTAAAGGTGTCACCAGCACATCTTTTAGATCTTTCCTTAGGTGTATCCCATCTGGCCCCATTGATTTATCCACTTTTAGTTTTTAAAGTTCTGTTAGGACCTTCTCCTCTGTAAATGTACTTTCATCTACCTTATTTTTATTAATGTCCTTGCAACTTAACTGTGGCCATTTCCCTTCTCCTTCTGTAGTAAATACTGAGCAAAATAATTATTTAGGTGATCTGCTATTCCCTTGTCTCCCTCCACCAAATGCTCACTTTCTATCTTAAGTCTTATTATTCCTCCATTTGATTTTCTCCTTTCATTTATATACTTAAAAAAAGTTTTGCCCCCTTTATGGGCCATTTTCTTCTCAGCTTCTTCCTTTGCATATATGATCACTTTCTTAGCATCCTTCCTTCTGTCAAGATACACCTCTTTGTCATTATTATTTTGAGTCTGTTTCTATTTCCTAAAATCCATCTTTTTTTGCTTTCACACTAGTTGATACTTCTTTTGTGAACCACATTGGCTTCCTTTTCCTGGTACTTTTCCTAACCCTTTTGATACAAAGGTCTGTTGCCCTTAGTATTGCACTTTTTAGTTTCTCCCACCTCTCAGGCACCCCTTCCAAGTTTCTCCAGTCCACCAATGAATCACTTAAACATCTCCCCATTTTTGCAAAGTCAGCATTTCTAAAATCCAACACCTTTATTTTTGTGTGATAGGAGTTGGATCCTATCTTTATGCTAAACCATACTGCTTGATGATCACTGGATCCCAGGTGCTCACCCACATATATGTCTGATATCCTGTAATCATTTGTAAGAATTAAATCTAATATTGAGTTTTTGCGAGTGGGCTCCCTCACCAATTGCTTGAGAGATACTCCCTGTAAGAAATTTAGAAATTTGCCACTTGTAGCTAAACTTGCAAAAGACCCCTCCCAAATTACATCAGGTAAATTAAAGTCTCCCATGATTATGACTTTTCCCCTTAAAGCCATTTTAGTAATGTCCAACAATAGGTACCTGTCCAAATCCTGCCCCTGGCCTGGTGGTCTATAGCTCACCCCAATGCGAATAATGTCCTTCTCCCCAGTTTCTATGGTGACCCACAGGGCCTCAGTTTTGTCTTCAATATTTTCTATTAAAGTAGCATTTATGCTTTTTTTCCACATACATTGCTACCCCTACTCCTATTTTTCCCATTCTATCCTTCCTAAATAAATTGTATCCTGGTATACCTATGTTCCAGTCATGATTCTCATTGCATCATGACACTGTAATTGCCACAATATCCAGATTATCCGTTGTCATTATCACAATTACTGTAGTTCTGGAATTTTGTCTCCTAAGCTCCTAGCATTTGCACACATAGCTCTAAGAATTTTGTCTGTGCATCTGTTATTAGTAGAGATGAGTGGATTCGGTTTTACTCGGTTTTACTCGGTTCTCAATACCGAATCTTATTGGCTCATGGGTGTCACGTGTTTTGGATAGCCAATAAGATTCGGTTTTGAGAACCGAGTAAAACCGAGTAAAACCGAATCCGCTCATCTCTAGTTATTAGTAGCCATGTCCAGACAGTACAAAATAAATGACAAGTTTAAAGTTGAAATTACCTTTTGGTGATGTTGCTCAGTGTTTGGTATTTGTTTTTTTTACTAATCAGGAATAACACACTGTCTTATACACCATGACTACACCTCACTAGATGTAAAGATATAGTACATCTGACCACAAATGGCCAAACGATCAAAGGAGGTAAACACCAGAAAGCATGCAATAATAAACTATGTTTCACTGAGCAACTTACCCACACATGCAATGCCAATTACAAGCAAATCATTACATCAAAAAACATACATGAGTTTGCATAAGAGAGAACTGTAGTGAGCAGATTGGGGATGTATTTTCATAATTTAAAACGATAGATAACATTGGTACAGGTGAGAATTCAGATGTTTTTGGTAACTTATAGACATAGATTTGAGTAGTTGCAGATGAAGTGGAAAGGTCTTGCAGCGTTTCTAACACAGATTTAAGTTATAGATGTTATTGTTTTAGAGAAAAAACTATGGAGTACAATGAAGAAAATTAATTTGTGGTACATGGTTCGTTTCAGATAAAAGTACAGTTCTTTAGGCTTGGAGTATAAAATGTTGCAATATTTACATGTAAACGTTCAAATACCTGTTTACTGGTGTTCAGCTGTTCATTTACAAACACTTAGTATTATGAATAATTTACGTATGTGAAGGAAAATTGATCAGCACAGCTGACCCTAGATTGCATCTAAAGGAATTATTGGCAAATTAATAAAGGCTACCAGTGTGGCAAAAGTGTAGTTAGTTATAGGTAAATGTGAGTACTTTATTTCAGTTTGGAGTTGCTCGAACCTCGGTTCCAAAATTAAAAAAAAATTGTCAGAATTTTTAGATTTTAGAACAGCTGAAAAATAAAGTTAAGTTCAAATGGTACAAACATGTACTATAGCATTTGAGACAATTCCCAGTAGTGTAAGCCAATTTGCACTTGTTCTCACAGTTGAATCAAATAGTTATTATGTTTAGAATTAGTGAACCAAAACAATATTGTTTTAGCATTTGTATCACTAAAACAATATAAAAGGCACAAATTATTTATGATGGGTCATACTTGCTGCTGTTCTACACATTTGCCTTGAGAGAGAGGAATGGTTGACTATCTCTTTATTATATACAGCAGACCAAGAAAATGTATGAAAAGAGACTATAAAACAAAACTAAACAATGTGTATTGTGGGAAGATGATGCTAAAAGATAGAGTATTAGATGTTATGTAGTAATAAAAGCTGTTAATATTAGCTTAAGAAAAACTTAGTTCTTCTTCACTTACTTTGATCATGGGCATAACCAGGACTTTGTGGGCCCCATAGCAGCATATTGAAGGGGCCCCTGTCCCAATATTTCTTGAGGGACATCTCTCTGCAGCAGTTATTAATTGTGTGCCCCATAATAGTGCCCTAGTTCATTTTCTGAACCATAGTAGTGCCCTAGTCAATATTATGCTCCATAGTAGTGCTCTAGTTTACATGATGTCACATTGTAGGGCTGCCAGTAGACATTACGCCACACAGTATCCCCAATTCACATTATGACATACAGTGTCCCCACTTCATATTATGCCAAATTACAGTGCCTCTGGTTCATATTATGCCATATTAGAGTTCCATCCAGTTCAAATTATGCCACATTAAAGTGACTCAGCTCATATTATACCACACTATAGTGCCTCCATTCATAATGTGCCACATTAAAGTGCCCCAGTTCTTATTCAGTAACATTATAGTGCACTCCACATTACAATGAGCAGATCAGATTATGACACATTCCAGTGACCTCCAGTTCATATTGTGCCACATTATAGTGCCCCCTTTCCATTATGACATATACTGCACACTCCTCTCACTTAAAATGTAATGTCTCACAGTTCAGGCTGTGAAATTGATCAGACCTAATTGCTTAAATCTGGGAAATTGGTATGCAACTTTATAACCTGGGCCCGGCCCCGATAAGCATCTGGATAGCCATGCACCCACTATAGTTACACCCCATAACAAAATTTTGCTATGACCAATTTTAGTGCAAACCTTTAGATAAATATTTTTTATTACAAAGAAAAGTTCCAAACTTAAAGTCATTTTATAACAAAAATATTGAAATAGCTTTAAGCCCTCTGTGCAGCAAGGAATGCATCTAAAAATATAGTGGGGCAGAGAGTTTTTCAACCACCAGCCACCACACCACTTTTTGTTGAAATAATTTTTTCATTGCATTTAGTCGGGTCGCTGAGGTCATCAAGGTTGTCAGTTCCAGTGGTATTTTTCAATGCACTGGTAATGTACCTTTTAGACACTGGTTCCTGGCAGGGCCGCCATCAAGGGGGTGCTGTGGGTACAGCTGTCCTGGGCCCAGACCCGCTGACAAAGATGGGAGGGCCCAGGCCGCTTACACTGCTGATATTTCCACTGCCCTGCTATGGGCACCCATTCGCCCCCCCCCCCCTCCAGCTGCTCATGATGCTGTTGCCCGCCGCGTCAGTGCAGCAGGCACTCAGTATTACATGTGGAATACTATTGAAAATGTCCCTCTTAAAATGGCCACGACCTCAGAGGAGACTGGTAGTAAATAGGCTAGAGGAGGCAGCGGCCATTTTGGAAGATACATTTTCAATAGTATTCCATATGGAATACTGATTGCTGCACTGACGCAGTGGACATCAGGCATCATGAACTGCGATCAGGGGTGTGAAAGCGTGGCCCATAGCAGTCATTACTTTGAAGAGGCGGCAGCCACGAACAGCGGCTTACGGCGGCGGCCGCGAAGGGGAGATCCCCTGACAAGCAGAACCCTGACAATGAGCAGATACTGTGGCATAGGCCATTATTACTGTAGGGGCATAATATGGTGACCGCTGCATTATATGGTGACAGGGGTATGTGCACAGGCAGGAATTATATTTTTATATATATATATATATATATTATTAAAAAAAACAATTTGGGGGTGGGGGGTAGTGGTCTACCTATTACAGTGCATCCGGAAATTATTCACAGTGCTTCACTTTTTCCACATTTTGTTATGTTACAGCCTTAATCCAAAATGGAATAAATTCAAAACCACCAGGACTCTTCCTAGAGCTGGCCAGCCGTCTAAACTGAGCGATCGGTGGAGAAGGGCCCTAGTCAGGGAGGTGACCAAGAACCCAATGGTCACTCTGTCAGAGCTACAGCATTCCTCTGTTGAGAGAGGAGAACCTTCCAGAAGGACAACCAACTCTGCAGCAATCCATCAATCAGGCCTGTATGGTAGAGTGGCCAGACGGAAGCCACTCCTTAGTAAAAAGAACATGGCAGCCCTCCTGGAGTTTGACAAAATGCACCTAAAGGACTCTCAGACAATGAGAAACAAAATGCTCTGGTCTGATGAGACAAAGTTTGAACGCTTTGGCGTGAATGCCAGGCATCATGTTTGGAGGAAACCAGGCACTGCTCATCATCGGGCCAATACCATCACTACAGTGCAGCATGATGGTGGCAGCATCATGCTGTGTGGATGTTTTTCAGTGGCAGGAACTGGGAGATTAGTCAGGATAGAGGGAAAGATGAATGCAGCAATGTACAGAGACATCCTGGATGAAAACCTGCTCCAGAGCGCTCTTGACCTCAGACTGGCGCGACGGTTCATCTTTCAGCAGGACAACGACCCTAAGCACACAGCCAAGATATCAAAGGAGTGGCTTCAGGACAACTCTGTGAACGTCCTTGAGTGGTCCAGCCAGAACCCAGAATTGAACCTGATTGAACATCTCTGGACAGATCTGAAAATGGCTGTGCACCGACGCTTCCCATCCAACCTGATGGAGCTTGAGAGGTGCTGAAAAGATAAATGGGTGAAACTGCCCAAAAGATAGGTGTGCCAAGCTTGTGACATCATACTCAGAAAGACTTGAGGCTGTAATTGCTGCCAAAGGTGCAGCAACAAAGTATTGAGCAAAGGCTGTGAATACTTATGTACATGCAATTTCTTCATTTTTTTATTTTTAATAAATTTGCAAAAATCTCAAAAACACTTTTTTAACTATGTCATTATGGGGTATTGTGTGTAGAATTTTCAGGGGAAAAATAAATTTATTCCATTTTGGAATAAAGCTGTAACATATCAAAATATGGAAAAAGTGAAGCGCTGTGAATACTTTCCGGATGCACTGTATATCAGTCCCAGGCCCCACAATTTCTGATGGCAGCCCTGGTTCCTGGTATGGGTATTAGGGCAGCAAGGATGATGTAATGATTAGCATTCCCACCACAGCTCTTACTGTGTGGAGTTTGTATATTTTCCCCATGCTTGAGTGGCTTTCCTCCAGGTGCTCCGGTTTCCTCCCACAATCCAAAAATATATTGGTATGTTAATTGACTTCCAACAAAAAAAAATTAACCCTAGCGCGAATGTGTGGGCATGTACATGTACAGGGACTGATGTGAATAGCCAAATATTTTCTAAAAAGCACAACTGAGTATAAGTAACTGGAAAAATTAAATAAATAAAATAGGTGTAGATGTAATAATCGTCTTACTGGGGGGTGGGGGGATGGTATTAGTGCACATACTGCTTCCCCCCATGTCCATGTTTGACAGTGGCAATTTGTGTCCAGTGACAGGGGTGCTGTGCGCCCCTGTCACTATCTCCACTGCTATCTATTAAACAGCATGTCAATGTAAGAACAGTCAGTGACACTGACAGTTTCTAAATCTGCAGCTATCGATTTTGACATCTGCAGGTGTTGATGCGCTATCTCCAGAGCAGGGACAGCGGCCCAGGCAGATCTCACTTGAGTATAATACCTCACATATTTGCACTGGAGCTGGCTGGGTAGGGAGGCACAACACATCAGCACTAAGCTGATGCGCTGTGGTCTCAGGCAGGAATCACCAGAGGGGGAGTTTTCACTTACATGTTACTTCCTGCTTTGCATCGGTTATGAGGTGAGGCAGGAAGTGTTATAGCGGCACGATCCTTGCCACTAGAATACACCCCCTCCTCCATTGTGCGGATAGCTACTGTTAGGATTCAGGTGGTGTTGCAGCCTAAGGGGAAATGTATCAAAGGTTGGATACAGATAAAGGGGTATATTCAATAAGAGTCAGATCCATTCTGACATGCAGCTGTCGGAATGGATCCGACAACCCCTATTCAGTGGACGGCCAAATCCGACTGTCGGATGTGGTCGTCCACAGGGTCCTGTCCTGCCGCTGCTGTTGGCGGCTGTGGATGCGCTGACAGCAGCGGCCAGGAGTGCAGATGGTGGCGGGGGTAATCTGGGCAGTGGGGGAAGCAGAGATCGGCGGCAGGGGCTGGCTGCGGGGGGACATGTTTGGGGCGGCGGGTGGAGGTGCCTGCGGGGGGGAGCAGGGGTGCCTGCCGTGGGGGAGCTGAGATCGGCGGCCGGCGGGGGGAGCTGGCTGTGGGGGGACATGTCAGCGGCGGCAGGCGCTACAGTGAGAGAGATCTCTCCCTGCAGCGCCTCGCCCCGCCGCCGCAGACATGTCCCCCCGCAGCCAACTCCCCCCGCCGGCCGCCGATCTCAGCTCCCCCAGCCACCCGCAGCACCGCTTGTCTCCTCACCTCAATCCGACTTGTTTTCAAGTCGAATTGAGTTTGTCGGAAATGGGGCCAAAACCTGTCATATTTGGCCCCATTTTCGACAGAAGCACGCGGATCTGCAGCTATTCCGCCGATCCACGTGTTTTCCGACAAGTCGGGAATTCCTGACTTGTCGGAAAAAATCAGCCCCTTCTGACCTATTTCTGTCGGAAGCTGCCGTCTTTCCGACAAGACGGCAGCTTCCGACAGTTATTGAATTCACCCCGTTGTGGAGAAAGCTAATATACCAACCAATCAGCTCTTCAACTGTCATTTTTCAAACACAGCCTGTGAAGTGGCAGTTAGGAGCTAACTGGCTGGTACTATCGCTCTCCACTTTATCTCTCTTCAAGCTTTGATACATCTCCCTTTAAGAACCTGTGAGAAAGTGATGATTGTGTTCCTGTTGTTCTGTGCTCAATCACTTTGTAGCAGTGGTGCATGTAGAATGGATGAGCAGGACATTATGATTGAAAGTAATTTTTTTTATAATTCTTCCTCTACATCAGTCTTTTTCAACCAGTGTGCCATGGCACACTAGTGTGCCGTGACCAGTTGCAAGGTGTGCCGCGGAGCCAGAGCAGCTTCCTGCACCTTCAGAATGAACTGTTGGCCCGGACTCTTCTTAGAGGATCAGTCATGCTCCCGCCATGACCTATGCCTTGGTGACGCGGCAGTGTGATATCATAGGTCATGGCCACCGCGTCTCATCACTCAGCCAGCCCACCCACCTGCATACATAACTTCCAGTTCCCGCCTGCATCCACAGCTTTCCTTGCCCACCCACATCCACACCTGCCCGACCTCCCGCTGCTCAGTATTTGCAGCACTCCACTATGAATAACCCCCGTCACTGAGGGACAGGGAGGAGGACAGCTGACCGGTAGGGGCTAATATTTGTTCTTTCTCCTGTGGGAAGCAATAGGATTTATGTAGGGAGCAACATGATTTATGTGGGGAGCAATGTGATTGTATTTTCTGTGTAGGCCAATATATGTGTGGATTTTTTTTTTTTTTTAACTGTGAGGGCCAATTTTCCTCTGGGTGAACTGATGGTGTACATTGGCAATTTTAAAATATTGTTCGGTGTGCCGCGAGTAAAAAAAGGTTGAAAATCACTGCTCTACATGCTTAAGAAGTACCTCTTTCCCCGGAGATTGTTGAGGGCATCACATTTTACTCCCTAGCTGGTAGGCATCTTTCATCCTAACCTAACACTTTTGGGACCAACCACACATTTTATGAACACAAATAGTAAAGTAATAAATAAAGACAACCCTGGCATATCCTTATTCTTTTGACTTATTATTTAGGGAATAAATGAGCAGGATTATAGAAAAATAAATGAAAAGGTCAAAAATAATTAAGAAGGTGAATCAAAATTGAGAGTAAGCAGGTCTTTGAATTAACCTTTTAAGTTTTGCTGCCATACGCGTTCCCAAAATTCATTAGTAAAGCTGTCTTGTAGGCTTATTTATAATTAAGGTACATTTTCACTTTATCTTTTATATATAGCAGCTATAAAACTGTTTAATCTCTTTGGAATGATTCCATTTTAATTTGTTAAATCATGAA
This sequence comes from Pseudophryne corroboree, assembly GCF_028390025.1. Taxonomy (NCBI): domain Eukaryota; kingdom Metazoa; phylum Chordata; class Amphibia; order Anura; family Myobatrachidae; genus Pseudophryne; species Pseudophryne corroboree. The sequence goes on from NC_086444.1 coordinate 1,112,396,744, forward strand.
ATAAAATTGGATTTATTTGGAAATACCACAGAGAAACACGAAATGCTATGGTGTAAAATAAGACAACAATGAATTACACGGTGGGGGTGGTGAGGATGATAATGGAGAATAGGGTTAGCTTCCAATTTCTTCCCCAGCCATTATCTCCATGTGTAACGACATCTTCCCCCTGTAACCCCAGCATACAGTGCTGATAATGCACAAAGCCTGCCAAAAAAGAACAGAACGCAAGTTGGCCATAATTGCTCCATGCAGACGGACTGCCCCTATTTATATGCTTGGTTTGAAAACCTTCATCATTATCAGTGCAAACTTCTACCAGTACTGTCTGTGGTGCAAATATCAACCTAAAAACAGGAATAATTATGCAGGATGAGTCCTCATACATCATTGGCTGCAGTCCTTCAAACAGCCCCTCTCGGCGCACCAGGTCCCATGAGACTTGGCTAGAGTAGGATGTTTTTTTTTCAAAAACACAGCTTAATCACAATTCAATGCAACTATTATACACCAGGAGACTGCTCTGGTTCATGTGATATGTAACACTTATATATCTGTGTGCGACTGAGTCTCTGAATCTGTTTACCAAGTGCAGTGGTCACAACTTTTTTCCATGCCACATTCCATTGTTCTTCATATACAGACACAGTCGCACTCAGATATACAAGTGTCACATATCAAATTAATCAGCACAGTCCTAGTGCCTAATAGTTGCATTGCAACTAAGACATATTCTCGCCAATAAAACACACCTGGCACTAGCAGAGTTGCACAGGACCGGCCGTCTGACTACGGCCGGATATCTAGCAGGACTATTGAGGCTAGATTGTGCATTGAGAGCTATGCACAATTCGGCATAGCTCTCAATTCTATCAATATACCTTCTCCTAACAGACTATGTGTGAAGCCCTGTTACAGCCCAGTGACTCCCTTTAAATCACAAGTGGAGATGTGGTTGGTTTTCGCATAACTCTGCTTTGCGTATAATTACATATGCTAGGTTCTTGAACTTGCACAGAGATCAAATTGTCTCACATTGGTGGTCATTCCGAGTTGTTCGCTCGCAAGCTGCTTTTAGCAGCTTTGCACACGCTAAGCCGCCGCCTACTGGGAGTGAATCTTAGCTTATCAAAATTGTGAGCGAAAGATTTGCAATATTGCGAAAAGATTTATCTGTGCAGTTTCTGAGTAGCTCGAGACTTACTCTGCCAGTGCGATCAGTTCACTGCTTGTCGTTCCTGGTTTGACGTCACAAACACACCCAGCGTTCGCCCAGACACTCCTCCGTTTCTCCAGCCACTCCCGCGTTTTTCCCAGAAACGGTAGCGTTTTTTCACACACACCCATAAAACGGCCAGTTTCCGCCCAGAAACACCCACTTCCTGTCAATCACATTACGATCACCAGAACGAAGAAAAAACCTCGTAATGCCGTGAGTAAAATACCTAACTGCATAGCAAATTTACTTGGCGCAGTCGCACTGCGGACATTGCGCATGCGCATTAGCGACTTATCGCTCCGTTGCGAGAAAAAAATAAAGAGCGAACAACTCGGAATGACCCCCATTGGTCTTCACATATGATCCTTTAACCTTTCCCACACAGTCCAAGACGATACATGCATATACTTCAGCTAAGAAATAAATTGCAGTTGCTCAAGTTAAAAACGGAGGTCTGCATTAGGCAATATAACACTTGCAATATACTCGGTTGTGCCTTTTCATGTGCAACATAAAGACATGTATTTATTGGAGCATTACACAGGCTGCTAGGTGCGATCTATTGGCATCTTAAGTATGACAAATCATGGGGGACTTACAGTGGCAAACGCAGGATTTGCATGGGGGGGGTTCCAGAACTGGGTGGAGCCAAGCACGGGGGTGGGGACTGAGGTGGCCCAGTATTTGCTGGGTCCGTAAAACTAGTGTGTGTGTATGTATATATATATATATATATATATCTACACACACACATATATATATATACTGTATATATACACATAGCATATTAAACATGCATATATATATATATATATATACATACATACATACATACATACAGTACACGTATATAAACATGTATATATATATCATATGTGTGTGTGTATATATGTATGCACATGGATATATATGTACTATAATTAAAATAAAGTAAACTTTTATTAAGCACTTACAAGTGCCACCAGGAAGACAGCACGCTGCAGAGGACGCTAGACAGCCATTAATAATACCAATGCAGCAAAAAAAAAAAAAAAACCCTGGGTGCGCCACTGACTTATGTTGACTCCTGGGGGTAAATTTACTAAGATGGGAGTTGTATTTAAGATGGGATGTTGCCTATAGCAACCAATCAGATTACAGGTATTATCTTCTAGAAGGTGCTAGATAAATGAGAAGTAGATTCTGATTGGTTGCTATGGGCAACATCCCATGTTAAATAGAACTCCCATCTTAGTAAATTTACCCCCTGGTGTCCTTTAAGGATATGCTGATCTCAGTCTTGTGTATAATGAATGAAGAATGTGCTGTAACCTTCAGGGCTATAAGCATGACAAAATAAATAGAATCTTATGCAATCTGCTAAATTAATATAGACTTAAGGCCAGTACTCACCGGCCGATGTGGGAGAGATGTGTGCTGAGCGAACCACTCATCTCTCCCCCCGCTCAGCACAGTGCGATGTGTGCTGAGCGTGCTGGGGGAGACGTGGGGGGGCCACTCATTTCACCCAGCAGGTATGGAATGGATTCCATACCCGCTGAATGGATTCTTTGCACAAACTCATCGCAGAGCAACGAACCGCTTTGTACCTGTGCGACGCGCATGCGCATTGCAGTGCATACGCATGCGCAGTTATGAACTGATCACAGCACTGCAAAAAACGCTAGCGAGCGATCAGGTTTGAATTACCCCCAATGTTCCTGCAAATCTTTCATTTGCTTTGCTAGCAAACCTAAGGCTGTCAGAGAAACCTCATTTCCCTTTGACTTATGTAATCAAATAAATACAGCATGATGACTGGTCATTTTCAGAATCACTGCAGATCAACATTTTTAAATGTAAGATGTATTTGGAAATATTGTGAAGTTAAAATAAACTAAAATGACAAGAACATGGCAAAAAAAGGATTACATTGATAAAGGACTCCTGGGCATGCCACATAGCAGAGGGAAATGTTTAGAGCCGGATGTTAAAACTAGAGATGAGCGGGTTCGGTTTCTCTGAATCCGAACCCGCACGAACTTCATGTTTTTTTTCACGGGTCCGAGCGACTCGGATCTTCCCGCCTTGCTCGGTTAACCCGAGCGCGCCCGAACGTCATCATGACGCTGTCGGATTCTCGCGAGGCTCGGATTCTATCGCGAGACTCGGATTCTATATAAGGAGCCGCGCGTCGCCGCCATTTTCACACGTGCATTGAGATTGATAGGGAGAGGACGTGGCTGGCATCCTCTCCATTTAGATTAGAAGAGAGAGAGAGAGAGATTGACCTGATTTACTGGAGATTAGGAGTACTGTAGAACTGTGTAGAGACTGAGTGCAGAGTTTACTAGTGACTGACCACAGTGACCACCAGACAGTGCAGTTTTATTTAATATATCCGTTCTCTGCCTGAAAAAAACGATACACAGTGACTCAGTCACACACATACCATATCTGTGTGCACTGCTCAGCCCAGTGTGCTGCATCATCTATGTATATATCTGACTGTGCTCAGCTCACACATCTTATAATTGTGGGGGAGACTGGGGAGCACTGCAGTGCCAGTTATAGGTTATAGCAGGAGCCAGGAGTACATATTATTATTAAAATTAAACAGTGCACACTTTTGCTGCAGGAGTGCCACTGCCAGTGTGACTGACCAGTGACCTGACCACACTGACCACCAGTATAGTTAGTAGTATAGTATACTATATTGTGATTGCCTGAAAAAGTTAAACACTCGTATCTGACTGTGCTCAGCTCACACATCTTATAATTGTGGGGGAGACTGGGGAGCACTGCAGTGCCAGTTATAGGTTATAGCAGGAGCCAGGAGTACATATTATTATTAAAATTAAACAGTGCACACTTTTGCTGCAGGAGTGCCACTGCCAGTGTGACTGACCAGTGACCTGACCACACTGACCACCAGTATAGTTAGTAGTATAGTATACTATATTGTGATTGCCTGAAAAAGTTAAACACTCGTCGTGTGACTTCACTTGTGTGGTGTTTTTTTTTTTTATTCTATAAAAAACTCATTCTGCTGACAGACAGTGTCCAGCAGGTCCGTCATTATATAATATATACCTGTCCGGCTGCAGTAGTGATATATATATATTTTTTATATCATTATTTATCATCCAGTCGCAGCAGACACAGTACGGTAGTTCACGGCTGTAGCTACCTCTGTGTCGGCACTCGGCAGTCCGTCCATAATTGTATACCACCTACCCGTGGTTTTTTTTTCTTTCTTCTTTATACATACATACTACTACTACATCTCTTTATCAACCAGTCTATATTAGCAGCAGACACAGTACAGTACGGTAGTCCACGGCTGTAGCTACCTCTGTGTCGGCACTCGGCAGTCCGTCCATAATTGTATACCACCTACCCGTGGTTTTTTTTTTCTTTCTTCTTTATACATACATACTACTACTACTACATCTCTTTATCAACCAGTCTATATTAGCAGCAGACACAGTACAGTACGGTAGTCCACGGCTGTAGCTACCTCTGTGTCGGCACTGGGCAGTCCGTCCATAATTGTATACCACCTACCCGTGGTTTTTTTTTCTTTCTTCTTTATACATACATACTACTACTACATCTCTTTATCAACCAGTCTATATTAGCAGCAGACACAGTACAGTACGGTAGTCCACGGCTGTAGCTACCTCTGTGTCGGCACTGGGCAGTCCGTCCATAATTGTATACCACCTACCCGTGGTTTTTTTTTCTTTCTTCTTTATACATACATACTACTACATCTCTTTATCAACCAGTCTATATTAGCAGCAGACACAGTACAGTACGGTAGTCCACGGCTGTAGCTACCTCTGTGTCGGCACTGGGCAGTCCGTCCATAATTGTATACCACCTACCCGTGGTTTTTTTTTCTTTCTTCTTTATACATACATACTACTACTACTACATCTCTTTATCAACCAGTCTATATTAGCAGCAGACACAGTACAGTACGGTAGTCCACGGCTGTAGCTACCTCTGTGTCGGCACTCAGCAGTCCATCCATAATTGTATACGAGTATCCATCCATCTCCATTGTTTACCTGAGGTGCCTTTTAGTTGTGCCTATTAAAATATGGAGAACAAAAATGTTGAGGTTCCAAAATTAGGGAAAGATCAAGATCCACTTCCACCTCGTGCTGAAGCTGCTGCCACTAGTCATGGCCGAGACGATGAAATGCCAGCAACGTCGTCTGCCAAGGCCGATGCCCAATGTCATAGTACAGAGCATGTCAAATCCAAAACACCAAATATCAGTAAAAAAAGGACTCCAAAACCTAAAATAAAATTGTCGGAGGAGAAGCGTAAACTTGCCAATATGCCATTTACCACACGGAGTGGCAAGGAACGGCTGAGGCCCTGGCCTATGTTCATGGCTAGTGGTTCAGCTTCACATGAGGATGGAGGCACTCAGCCTCTCGCTAGAAAAATGAAAAGACTCAAGCTGGCAAAAGCAGTAGCACCGCAAAGAACTGTGCGTTCTTCGAAATCCCAAATCCACAAGGAGAGTCCAATTGTGTCGGTTGCGATGCCTGACCTTCCCAACACTGGACGTGAAGAGCATGCGCCTTCCACCATTTGCACGCCCCCTGCAAGTGCTGGAAGGAGCACCCGCAGTCCAGTTCCTGATAGTCAGATTGAAGATGTCAGTGTTGAAGTACACCAGGATGAGGAGGATATGGGTGTTGCTGGCGCTGGGGAGGAAATTGACCAGGAGGATTCTGATGGTGAGGTGGTTTGTTTAAGTCAGGCACCCGGGGAGACACCTGTTGTCCGTGGGAGGAATAGGGCCGTTGACATGCCTGGTGAAAATACCAAAAAAATCAGCTCTTCGGTGTGGAAGTATTTCACCAGAAATGCGGACAACAGGTGTCAAGCCGTGTGTTCCCTTTGTCAAGCTGTAATAAGTACGGGTAAGGACGTTAACCACCTCGGAACATCCTCCCTTATACGTCACCTGCAGCGCATTCATAATAAGTCAGTGACAAGTTCAAAAACTTGGGCCGACAGCGGAAGCAGTCCACTGACCAGTAAATCCCTTCCTCTTGTAACCAAGCTCACGCAAACCACCCCACCAACTCCCTCAGTGTCAATTTCCTCCTTCCCCAGGAATGCCAATAGTCCTGCAGGCCATGTCACTGGCAATTCTGACGAGTCCTCTCCTGCCTGGGATTCCTCCGATGCATCCTTGCGTGTAACGCCTACTGCTGCTGGCGCTGCTGTTGTTGCTGCTGGGAGTCGATGGTCATCCCAGAGGGGAAGTCGTAAGCCCACTTGTACTACTTCCAGTAAGCAATTGACTGTCCAACAGTCCTTTGCGAGGAAGATGAAATATCACAGCAGTCATCCTGTTGCAAAGCGGATAACTGAGTCCTTGACAACTATGTTGGTGTTAGACGTGCGTCCGGTATCCGCCGTTAGTTCACAGGGAACTAGACAATTTATTGAGGCAGTGTGCCCCCGTTACCAAATACCATCTAGGTTCCACTTCTGTAGGCAGGCGATACCGAGAATGTACACGGACGTCAGAAAAAGACTCACCAGTGTCCTAAAAAATGCAGTTGTACCCAATGTCCACTTAACCACGGACATGTGGACAAGTGGAGCAGGGCAGGGTCAGGACTATATGACTGTGACAGCCCACTGGGTAGATGTATGGACTCCCGCCGCAAGAACAGCAGCGGCGGCACCAGTAGCAGCATCTCGCAAACGCCAACTCTTTCCTAGGCAGGCTACGCTTTGTATCACCGCTTTCCAGAATACGCACACAGCTGAAAACCTCTTACGGCAACTGAGGAAGATCATCGCAGAATGGCTTACCCCAATTGGACTCTCCTGTGGATTTGTGGCATCGGACAACGCCAGCAATATTGTGTGTGCATTAAATATGGGCAAATTCCAGCACGTCCCATGTTTTGCACATACCTTGAATTTGGTGGTGCAGAATTTTTTAAAAAACGACAGGGGCGTGCAAGAGATGCTGTCGGTGGCCAGAAGAATTGCGGGACACTTTCGGCGTACAGGCACCACGTACAGAAGACTGGAGCACCACCAAAAACTACTGAACCTGCCCTGCCATCATCTGAAGCAAGAAGTGGTAACGAGGTGGAATTCAACCCTCTATATGCTTCAGAGGTTGGAGGAGCAGCAAAAGGCCATTCAAGCCTATACAATTGAGCACGATATAGGAGGTGGAATGCACCTGTCTCAAGTGCAGTGGAGAATGATTTCAACGTTGTGCAAGGTTCTGATGCCCTTTGAACTTGCCACACGTGAAGTCAGTTCAGACACTGCCAGCCTGAGTCAGGTCATTCCCCTCATCAGGCTTTTGCAGAAGAAGCTGGAGACATTGAAGGAGGAGCTAACACGGAGCGATTCCGCTAGGCATGTGGGACTTGTGGATGGAGCCCTTAATTCGCTTAACAAGGATTCACGGGTGGTCAATCTGTTGAAATCAGAGCACTACATTTTGGCCACCGTGCTCGATCCTAGATTTAAAACCTACCTTGGATCTCTCTTTCCGGCAGACACAAGTCTGCTGGGGTTGAAAGACCTGCTGGTGAGAAAATTGTCAAGTCAAGCGGAACGCGACCTGTCAACATCTCCTCCTTCACATTCTCCCGCAACTGGGGGTGCGAGGCAAAGGCTCAGAATTCCGAGCCCACCCGCTGGCGGTGATGCAGGGCAGTCTGGAGCGACTGCTGATGCTGACATCTGGTCCGGACTGAAGGACCTGACAACGATTACGGACATGTCGTCTACTGTCACTGCATATGATTCTCTCAACATTGAAAGAATGGTGGAGGATTATATGAGTGACCGCATCCAAGTAGGCACGTCACACAGTCCGTACTTATACTGGCATTAAAAAGAGGCAATTTGGAGGCCCTTGCACAAACTGGCTTTATTCTACCTAAGTTGCCCTCCCACAAGTGTGTACTCCGAAAGAGTGTTTAGTGCCGCCGCTCACCTTGTCAGCAATCGGCGTACGAGGTTACATCCAGAAAATGTGGAGAAGATGATGTTCATTAAAATGAATTATAATCAATTCCTCCGCGGAGACATTGACCAGCAGCAATTGCCTCCACAAAGTACACAGGGAGCTGAGATGGTGGATTCCAGTGGGGACGAATTGATAATCTGTGAGGAGGGGGATGTACACGGTGATATATCGGAGGATGATGATGAGGTGGACATCTTGCCTCTGTAGAGCCAGTTTGTGCAAGGAGAGATTAATTGCTTCTTTTTTGGGGGGGGTCCAAACCAACCCGTCATATCAGTCACAGTCGTGTGGCAGACCCTGTCACTGAAATGATGGGTTGGTTAAAGTGTGCATGTCCTGTTTTGTTTATACAACATAAGGGTGGGTGGGAGGGCCCAAGGACAATTCCATCTTGCACCTCTTTTTTCTTTTATTTTTCTTTGCGTCATGTGCTGTTTGGGGAGGGTTTTTTGGAAGGGACATCCTGCGTGACACTGCAGTGCCACTCCTAAATGGGCCCGGTGTTTGTGTCGGCCACTAGGGTCGCTTATCTTACTCACACAGTCAGCTACCTCATTGCGCCTCTTTTTTTCTTTGCGTCATGTGCTGTTTGGGGAGGGTTTTTTGGAAGGGACATCCTGCATGACACTGCAGTGCCACTCCTAAATGGGCCCGGTGTTTGTGTCGGCCACTAGGGTCGCTTATCTTACTCACACAGTCAGCTACCTCATTGCGCCTCTTTTTTTCTTTGCGTCATGTGCTGTTTGGGGAGTGTTTTTTGGAAGGGCCATCCTGCGTGACACTGCAGTGCCACTCCTAGATGGGCCCGGTGTTTGTGTCGGCCACTAGGGTCGCTAATCTTACTCACACAGCTACCTCATTGCGCCTCTTTTTTTCTTTGCGTCATGTGCTGTTTGGGGAGGGTTTTTTGGAAGGGACATCCTGCGTGACACTGCAGTGCCACTCCTAAATGGGCCCGGTGTTTGTGTCGGCCACTAGGGTCGCTAATCTTACTCACACAGCTACCTCATTGCGCCTCTTTTTTTCTTTGCGTCATATGCTGTTTGGGGAGGGTTTTTTGGAAGGGACATCCTGCGTGACACTGCAGTGCCACTCCTAAATGGGCCCGGTGTTTGTGTCGGCCACTAGGGTCGCTTATCTTACTCACACAGTCAGCTACCTCATTGCGCCTCTTTTTTTCTTTGCGTCATGTGCTGTTTGGGGAGTGTTTTTTGGAAGGGCCATCCTGCGTGACACTGCAGTGCCACTCCTAGATGGGCCCGGTGTTTGTGTCGGCCACTAGGGTCGCTAATCTTACTCACACAGCTACCTCATTGCGCCTCTTTTTTTCTTTGCGTCATGTGCTGTTTGGGGAGGGTTTTTTGGAAGGGACATCCTGCGTGACACTGCAGTGCCACTCCTAAATGGGCCCGGTGTTTGTGTCGGCCACTAGGGTCGCTAATCTTACTCACACAGCTACCTCATTGCGCCTCTTTTTTTCTTTGCGTCATGTGCTGTTTGGGGAGGGTTTTTTGGAAGGGACATCCTGCGTGACACTGCAGTGCCACTCCTAGATGGGCCAGGTGTTTGTGTCGGCCACTAGGGTCGCTTATCTTACTCACACAGTCAGCTACCTCATTGCGCCTCTTTTTTTCTTTGCGTCATGTGCTGTTTGGGGAGTGTTTTTTGGAAGGGCCATCCTGCGTGACACTGCAGTGCCACTCCTAGATGGGCCCGGTGTTTGTGTCGGCCACTAGGGTCGCTAATCTTACTCACACAGCTACCTCATTGCGCCTCTTTTTTTCTTTGCGTCATGTGCTGTTTGGGGAGGGTTTTTTGGAAGGGACATCCTGCGTGACACTGCAGTGCCACTCCTAAATGGGCCCGGTGTTTGTGTCGGCCACTAGGGTCGCTAATCTTACTCACACAGCTACCTCATTGCGCCTCTTTTTTTCTTTGCGTCATGTGCTGTTTGGGGAGGGTTTTTTGGAAGGGACATCCTGCGTGACACTGCAGTGCCACTCCTAGATGGGCCAGGTGTTTGTGTCGGCCACTAGGGTCGCTTAGCTTAGTCATCCAGCGACCTCGGTGCAAATTTTAGGACTAAAAATAATATTGTGAGGTGTGAGGTATTCAGAATAGACTGAAAATGAGTGGAAATTATGGTTTTTGAGGTTAATAATAATATGGGATCAAAATGACCCCCAAATTCTATGATTTAAGCTGTTTTTTAGGGTTTTTTGAAAAAAACACCCGAATCCAAAACACACCAGAATCCGACAAAAAAATCCGGTGAGGTTTTGCCAAAACGCGGTCGAACCCAAAACACGGCCGCGGAACCGAACCCAAAACCAAAACACAAAACCCGAAAAATTTCAGGCGCTCATCTCTAGTTAAAACTACAGTAGTTCAAGAAAATCTATTGTGAAATAGGAAAAACTGGCACAATAATGAAATGGTGATAGATGAAATAAAAGATTGTATCGAAATCCTGTACATTGTAATATAATTATGTGCTTTACACTTTAATCCGAAAATCTAAATTTGTAATGGCACATGCCAAGTTATCAGCAGCATATTAGCATTTCCAGTGTCGGACTGGGGCATGTAGGGCCCACTGGGGGAATGCATGTTTAGGGGTTTGGCCAGTGCGCAGAGGGGGTGTGGCCTGCCACCTCATTGGTTTGACTAACCATTAGAGAATATATACAGTAAATTCATCTGCTGCATGCATGATAATTAGTGATGAGCGGGTTCGGTTCCTCGGAAACCGAACCCCCCCGAACTTCACCCATTTTACACGGGTCCGAGGCATACTCGGATTCTCCCGTATGGCTCGGGTTAACCCGAGCGCGCCCGAACGTCATCATCCCGCTGTCGGATTCTCGCGAGATTCGTATTCTATATAAGGAGCCGCCCGTCGCCGCCATTTTCACTTGTGCATTGGAAATGTTAGGGAGAGGACGTGGCTGGCGTCCTCTCCATTTATTAATGTTGCTGCAAATATTTGTGCCGATTGCTTAATTGTGGGGACTGGGGAGCAGCTGTATTATATAGGAGGAGTACAGTGCAGAGTTTTGCTGATCTGTGACCACCAGTTTTATCAGTTCTCTGCCTGAAAAACGCTCCATATCTGTGCTCAGTGTGCTGCATATATCTGTGCTCACACTGCTTTATTGTGGGGACTGGGGACCAGCAGTATTATATAGGAGGAGTACAGTGCAGAGTTTTGCTGACAGTGACTACCAGTATATATAGCAGTACGGTACAGAAGGCCACTGCTCTACCTACCTCTGTGTCGTCAAGTATACTATCCATCTAGATTCTATACCTGTGGTGCATTTTAGTTTTGCAGTTTGCGGACAGTGACCACCAGTATATATAGCAGTACGGTACGGAAGGCCACTGCTCTACCTAACTCTGTGTCGTCAAATATACTATCCATCCAGATTCTATACCTGTGGTGCATTTTAGTTTTGCAGTTTGCTGACAGTGACCATCAGTATATACAGCAGTACGGTACGGAAGGCCACTGCTCTACCTACCTCTGTGTTGTCAAGTATACTATCCATCTAGATTCTATACCTGTGGTGCATTTTAGTTTTGCAGTTTGCTGACAGTGACCACCAGTATATATAGCAGTATGGTACGGAAGGCCACTGCTCTACCTACCTCTGTGTCGTCAAGTAAACTATCCATCTAGATTCTATACCTGTGGTGCATTTTAGTTTTGCAGTTTGCTGACAGTGACCACCAGTATATATAGCAGTACGGTACGGAAGGCCACTGCTCTACCTACCTCTGTGTCGTCAAGTATACTGTCCATCTAGATTCTATACCTGTGGTGCAATTTAGTTTTGCAGTTTGCTGACAGTGACCACCAGTATATATAGAAGTACGGTACGGAAGGCCACTGCTCTACCTACCTCTGTGTCGTCAAGTATACTATCCATCTAGATTCTATACCTGTGGTGCATTTTAGTTTTGCAGTTTGCTGACAGTGACCACCAGTATATATAGCAGTACGGTACGGAAGGCCATTGCTCTACCTACCTCTGTGTTGTCAAGTATACTATCCATCTAGATTCTATACCTGTGGTGCATTTTAGTTTTGCAGTTTGCTGACAGTGACCACCAGTATATATAGCAGTACGGTACGGAAGGCCACTGCTCTACCTACCTCTGTGTCGTCAAGTATACTATCCATCCATACCTGTGGTGCATTTCAGTTGTGCGCAGTATATATAGTAGTAGGCCATTGCTATTGATACTGGCATATAATTCCACACATTAAAAAATGGAGAACAAAAATGTGGAGGTTAAAATAGGGAAAGATCAAGATCCACTTCCACCTCGTGCTGAAGCTGCTGCAACTAGTCATGGCCGAGACGATGAAATGCCATCAACGTCGTCTGCCAAGGCCGATGCCCAATGTCATAGTAGAGAGCATGTAAAATCCAAAAAACAAAAGTTCAGTAAAATGACCCAAAAATCAAAATTGAAAGCGTCTGATGAGAAGCGTAAACTTGCCAATATGCCATTTACGACACAGAGTGGCAAGGAACGGCTGAGGCCCTGGCCTATGTTCATGGCTAGTGGTTCAGATTCACATGAGGATGGAAGCACTCATCCTCTCGCTAGAAAAATGAAAAGACTTAAGCTGGCAAAAGCACAATGTTAGGTTCCTGGTGCTCAGAACAAGGGAGATGTCATGAAGTGAGTCCAGAGCACCAGGACGTAATGCTGGGAAAGGGGAATGGAAAGGGAATAGCCCCTGGCGCCCTATCTCCGTTGTCTCGCCCGTGCTGTCAGTACACTCTTGCGAGACTATGGTTGCTTGAGCCCATGGCAGCAGCGTTTGAAGGGCGGATTACGTCTGCCCAACTTCGATGCCCCCTCAGGTCTTAATGAGAGACAAATAGTGAACCGAGACAGGGTGATAACAAGAGGCCCTCTAACTAAACAACAAGGCCAGGGGCTACTAACAAACCTAAAACCAAAGTATGTGCGGCTTGCCGCCAAAGGAAAAGAACAACAAAGGAAATGCTGACCACACGCCGACACAATACTTTTGTGTACCGGCGGTGACAGCATAAGCAGAACCCTCTGAAAAACACCAGTGACAGAAATAATAACGGAATACAGCGGCCTAGGCCGACGGACGCGGCAGAGCCGCTACTCACGGAACCGGTACGAATACTGGCAAACGGACAGGAACCCCCAATGCTGCCGACACAGACTCTCAGAACTGGAGGACAGGCAGAATCCCAAACGACAGACCGGTGGACACCAAGAAGCCAGAAACTCGACCAGGCATAGGCATAGACTTCTGGACAGGAACGCTTCACGGCAGGACACAGGATCAGACACAGGAGTCGACACAGGGAGTGACACAGGAATCGACACAGGAAGCAGCTCGACAGACACTGCTACACAGGAGCTCAGGAAGTGCCAAGAACAAGCTCAGAACTCAAGCAGACTGGAAACCGAGAAATATCACCAGCGTCTGTGAATTGCACTGAGCTAGCATATAACAGAGAGGCCTAATTAATAATATCATGCAGCTGCCCTGTTGCATGACTCCAAACTGTGAAGGAAAAAACAATGGTTCCCTAATGCACACTGAGTGAATAATATTCCTACATAGTAGTCAGATAATACGGAGATCTTGGTTGCGTATATCTGCAGATATAGGGTTAAGCCCCCAGGCCGATCGACAAGGCCTCTCCGTCACTGGGGGTCCCTAATATTAGGTATGGGTCCGGGGTGCAGGACCCCATAATGTCGGCACAGGTCGGCTACCCCAGGTCAGCACACAGGTGAGAGTTAATAGGGTTAATAAGAAGCACAGAAGTGCTATGTGAGTGGTGTGATTAAAATAATACAAAAATATATACAAAGTGATAGGGAAACTCATAAGTGTTAATAAAGTGTTAGGGTGTGCCGACCTGAAGCAGCCCAGCGATACCGACACAGGGGCCACCACACCCCACACCCACCCCATAAATAATTCCAAATATGTCTGGGTTGAATTCCCAGTGTAAGGCCACATGGTAATGGCTCCTACAGCATCTGAGAGCCAGCTTACCTGGGGATACCCCTGACTTCCCCCTATGGCAGTCTAGAGTCAGCAATCCCTCCTAATGCTGACCCGTTCATGCCTCTCAATACAATGCAAAAAAATGGTGAACTGCTCAATCAGATAGTGATGTCACTCAGGTGCTAAAAGGGAGGGGTAATTCTGTGAAGGAAAAAACAATGGTTCCCTAATGCACACTGAGTGAATAATATTCCTACATAGTAGTCAGATAATACGGAGATCTTGGTTGCGTATATCTGCAGATATAGGGTTAAGCCCCCAGGCCGATCGACAAGGCCTCTACGTCACTGGGGGTCCCTAATATTAGGTATGGGTCCGGGGTGCAGGACCCCATAATGTCGGCACAGGTCGGCTACCCCAGGTCAGCACACAGGTGAGAGTTAATAGGGTTAATAAGAAGCACAGAAGTGCTATGTGAGTGGTGTGATTAAAATAATACAAAAATATATACAAAGTGATAGGGAAACTCATAAGTGTTAATAAAGTGTTAGGGTGTGCCGACCTGAAGCAGCCCAGCGATACCGACACAGGGGCCACCACACCCCACACCCACCCCATAAATAATTCCAAATATGTCTGGGTTGAATTCCCAGTGTAAGGCCACATGGTAATGGCTCCTACAGCATCTGAGAGCCAGCTTACCTGGGGATACCCCTGACTTCCCCCTATGGCAGTCTAGAGTCAGCAATCCCTCCTAATGCTGACCCGTTCATGCCTCTCAATACAATGCAAAAAAATGGTGAACTGCTCAATCAGATAGTGATGTCACTCAGGTGCTAAAAGGGAGGGGTAATTCTGTGAAGGAAAAAACAATGGTTCCCTAATGCACACTGAGTGAATAATATTCCTACATAGTAGTCAGATAATACGGAGATCTTGGTTGCGTATATCTGCAGATATAGGGTTAAGCCCCCAGGCCGATCGACAAGGCCTCTCCGTCACTGGGGGTCCCTAATATTAGGTATGGGTCCGGGGTGCAGGACCCCATAATGTCGGCACAGGTCGGCTACCCCAGGTCAGCACACAGGTGAGAGTTAATAGGGTTAATAAGAAGCACAGAAGTGCTATGTGAGTGGTGTGATTAAAATAATACAAAAATATATACAAAGTGATAGGGAAACTCATAAGTGTTAATAAAGTGTTAGGGTGTGCCGACCTGAAGCAGCCCAGCGATACCGACACAGGGGCCACCACACCCCACACCCACCCCATAAATAATTCCAAATATGTCTGGGTTGAATTCCCAGTGTAAGGCCACATGGTAATGGCTCCTACAGCATCTGAGAGCCAGCTTACCTGGGGATACCCCTGACTTCCCCCTATGGCAGTCTAGAGTCAGCAATCCCTCCTAATGCTGACCCGTTACACTGGGAATTCAACCCAGACATATTTGGAATTATTTATGGGGTGGGTGTGGGGTGTGGTGGCCCCTGTGTCGGTATCGCTGGGCTGCTTCAGGTCGGCACACCCTAACACTTTATTAACACTTATGAGTTTCCCTATCACTTTGTATATTTTTGTATTATTTTAATCACACCACTCACATAGCACTTCTGTGCTTCTTATTAACCCTATTAACTCTCACCTGTGTGCTGACCTGGGGTAGCCGACCTGTGCCGACATTATGGGGTCCTGCACCCCGGACCCATACCTAATATTAGGGACCCCCAGTGACGGAGAGGCCTTGTCGATCGGCCTGGGGGCTTAACCCTATATCTGCAGATATACGCAACCAAGATCTCCGTATTATCTGACTACTATGTAGGAATATTATTCACTCAGTGTGCATTAGGGAACCATTGTTTTTTCCTTCACAGAATTACCCCTCCCTTTTAGCACCTGAGTGACATCACTATCTGATTGAGCAGTTCACCATTTTTTTGCATGACTCCAAACTGACAAGATGCAATTAGCAGCCAGGTGAGGCTGAACACATGGGAACAAGCTGCAATTACACAGACTAACCAGCGGCAGCAACCAAGAGTATTCTTAAACAGAGCAACGGGAAATCCTGGCCTGCAAGACTACTTATAAACATAAAATACCTAACTGACATGCAAAACAGGAATGAGCCACAGCCGTGGCTCATAACACACAGCAAAGAACTGTGTGTTCTTCTAAATCACAAATCCCCAAGGAGAGTCCAATTGTGTCGGTTGCGATGCCTGACCTTCCCAAAACTGGACGGGAAGAGTTTGCGCCTTCCACCATTTGCACGCCCCCTGCAAGTGCTGGAAGGAGCACCCGCAGTCCAGTTCCTGATAGTCAAATTGAAGATGTCACTGTTGAAGTACACCAGGATGAGGATATGGGTGTTGCTGGGGAAAAAATTGACAAGGAGAATTCTGATGGTGAGGTGGTTTGTTTAAGTCAGGCACCCGGGGAGACACCTGTTGTCCGTGGGACGAATATGGCCATTGACATGCCTGGTCAAAATACAAAAAAAATCAGCTCTTCGGTGTGGAATTATTTCAACACAAATGCGGACAACAGGTGTCAAGCCGTGTGTTGCCTTTGTCAAGCTGTAATAAGTAGGGGTAAGGACGTTAACCACCTAGGAACATCCTCCCTTATACGTCACCTGGACCGCATTCATCAGAAGTCAGTTACAAGTTCAAAAACTTTGGATGACAGCGGAAGCAGTCCACTGACCCCTAAATCCCTTCCTCTTGTAACCAAGCTCCTGCAAACCACACCACTCAATTTCCACCTTACACAGGAAAGCCAGTAGTCCTGCAGGCCATGTCACTGGCAAGTCTGACGAGTCCTCTCCTGCCTGGGATTCCTCCGATGCATCCTTGAGTGTAACGCCTACTGCTGCTGGCGCTGCTGTTGTTGCTGCTGGGAGTCGATCGTCATCCCAGAGGGGAAGTCGGAAGACCACTTGTACTACTTCCAGTAAGCAATTGACTGTCCAACAGTCCTTTGCGAGGAAGATGAAATATCACAGCAGTCATCCTGCTGCAAAGCGGATAACTCAGGTCTTGTCAGCCTGGGTGGTGAGAAACGTGTGTCCGGTATCCACTGTTAATTCACAGGCAACTAGAGACTTGATTGAGGTACTGTGTCCCCGGTACCAAATACCATCTAGGTTCCATTTCTCTAGGCAGGCGATACCGAAAATGTACACAGACGTCAGAAAAAGAGTCACCAGTGTCCTAAAAAATGCAGTTGTACCCAATGTCCACTTAACCACGGACATGTGGACAAGTGGAGCTGGGCAGACTCAGGACTATATGACTGTGACAGTCCACTGGGTAGATGTATTGCCTCCCGCAGCAAGAACAGCAGCGGCGGCACCAGTAGCAGCATCTCGCAAAAGCCAACTCGTTCCTAGGCAGGCTACGCTTTGTATCACCGCTTTCCATAAGAGGCACACTGCTGACAACCTCTTACGGAAACTGAGGAACATCATCGCAGAATGGCTTACCCCAATTGGACTCTCCTGGGGATTTGTGACATCGGACAACGCCACCAATATTGTGCGTGCATTACATCTGGGCAAATTTCAACACGTCCCATGTTTTGCACATACATTGAATTTGGTGGTACAGAATTATTTAAAAAATGACAGGGGCGTGTAAGAGATGCTGTCGGTGGCCCGAAGAATTGCGGGCCACTTTCGGCATTCAGCCACCGCGTGCCGAAGACTGGAGCACCAGCAAACACTCCTGAACCTGCCCTGCCATCATCTGAAGCAAGGGGTGGTAACGAGGTGGAATTCAACCCTCTATATGCTTCAGAGGATGGAGGAGCAGCAAAAGGCAATTCAAGCCTATACATCTGCCCACGATATAGGCAAAGGAGGGGGAATGCACCTGACTCAAGCGCAGTGGAGAATGATTTCAACGTTGTGCAAGGTTCTGCAACCCTTTGAACTTGCCACACGTGAAGTCAGTTCAGACACTGCCAGCCTGAGTCAGGTCATTCCCCTCATCAGGCTTTTGCAGAAGAAGCTGGAGACATTGAAGGAGGAGCTAAAACAGAGCGATTCCGCTAGGCATGTGGGACTTGTGGATGGAGCCCTTCATTCGCTTAACCAGGATTCACGGGTGGTCAATCTGTTGAAATCATAGCACTACATTTTGGCCACCGTGCTCGATCCTAGATTTAAAACCTACGTTGTATCTCTCTTTCCAGCAGACACAAGTCTGCAGAGGTTCAAAGACCTGCTGGTGAGAAAATTGTCAAGTCAAGCGGAACGTGACCCGTCAACAGCTCCTCCTTCACATTCTCCCGCAACTGGGGGTGCGAGGAAAAGGCTAAGAATTCCGAGCCCACCCGCTGGGGGTGATGCAGAGCAGTCTGGAGCGAGTGCTGACATCTGGTCCGGACTGAAGGACCTGCCAACGATTACTGACATGTCGTCTACTGTCACTGCATATGATTCTGTCACCATTGAAAGAATGGTGGAGGATTATATGAGTGACTGCATCCAAGTAGGCACGTCAGACAGTCTGTACGTATACTGGCAGGAAAAAGAGGCAATTTGGAGGCCCTTGCACAAACTGGCTTTATTCTACCTAAGTTGCCCTCCCTCCAGTGTGTACTCCGAAAGAGTGTTTAGTGCAGCCGCTCACCTTGTCAGCAATCGGCGTACGAGGTTACTTCCAGAAAATGTGGAGAAGATGATGTTCATCAAAATGAATTATAATCAATTCCTCCGTGGAGACATTCACCAGCAATTGCCTCCAGAAAGTAAACAGGGATCTGAGATGATGGATTCCAGTGGGGACGAATTAATAATCTGTGAGGAGGGGGATGTACACAGTGAAAGGGGTGAGGAATCGGAGGATGATGATGAGGTGGACATCTTGCCTCTGTAGAGCCAGTTTGTGCAAGGAGAGATTGATTGCTTCTTTTTTGGTGGGGGCCCAAACCAACCAGTCATTTCAGTCACAGTCGTGTGGCAGACCTTGTCGCTGAAATGATGGGTTCGCTAAAGTGTGCATGTCCTGTTTATACAACATAAGGGTGGGTGGGAGGGCCCAAGGACAATTCCATCTTGCATCTCTTTTTTCTTTCATTTTTCTTTGCATCATGTGCTGTTTGGGGACTATTTTTTAAGTGCCATCCTGTCTGACACTGCAGTGCCACTCCTAGATGGGCCAGGTGTTAGTGTCGGCCACTTGTGTCGCTTAGCTTAGTCACACAGCGACCTTGGTGCGCCTCTTTTTTTCTTTGCATCATGTGCTGTTTGGGGACAATTTTTTTGAAGTGCCATCCTGTCTGACACTGCAGTGCCACTCCTATATGGGCCAGGTGTTTGTGTCGGCCACTTGTGTCGCTTAGCTTAGTCACACAGCAACCTTGGTGCGCCTCTTTTTTCTTTGCATCATGTGCTGTTTGGGGACAATTTTTTTGAAGTGCCATCCTGTCTGACACTGCAGTGCCACTCCTAGATGGGCCAGGTGTTTGTGTCGGCCACTTGTGTTGCTTAGCTTAGCCATCCAGCGACCTCGGTGCAAATTTTAGGACTAAAAATAATATTGTGAGGTGTGAGGTGTTCAGAATAGACTGAAAATGAGTGTAAATTATGGTTATTGAGGTTAATAATACTATGGGATCAAAATGACCCCCAAATTCTATGATTTAAGCTGTTTTTGAGGGTTTTTTGTAAAAAAACACCCGAATCCAAAACACACCCGAATCCGACAAAAAATTTTCAGGGAGGTTTTGGCAAAACGCGTCCGAATCCAAAACACGGCCGCGGAACCGAATCCAAAACCCGAAAATTTCCTGTGCTCATCTCTAATGATAATGTACCAGATTAATAACAGATTAATAACAGCAATGCACTGTAGAAAATAAAATAAGGTAACATATGTATGATGTATAATTCAAGTGCACAGTCTGGAACCTGATCCTTAGAGCAGGAGTTGGGCCCCCACGCAGTGGGGCCCACTTGTGGTTTCCCCTGTACCCCTGTGGGCCAGTCCAAGCCTGGTATTATCAGACTGGTTCTGAGTGATTGCCAGATTGCCCGTAACAACAAGATTAATATGAGAGAATAGAATGAAAGTAGAACAAATAATATTAATGGAGGCAGTGTGTAATGTCATTCATGGTGAACCTGAAAAAGGTGGAATCTTTATATTCAGGAAAAGGAAGTACAGAGAAAAGCCACTCAGGTACTTGTACAGGTTTTTGGGTAACCAACTTTTACTCCAACTTGACATGTGCTGTAAAACACGAATAAAGCTAGTCTGGATTAGAGATGAGCAGGTTCGGTTCTCTGAGAACCGAATCCCCCCTAACGTCACGTCCCGAGCCTGGCTCGGGACTTCCAACCAGGCTCAGAAACAGAGCCGGCCCCAGGCATAGGCAAACTAGGCAATTGCCTAGGGCATTTGGTATGCCTAGGGGGCACAAGCAGCTTCTGCTGATTAAAATGATATGCGGCACGCCTATATTCTGTGTGTAGCATTTCGTATGGAGATACAGCCACAGTCGCACACAGTATATAGGCATGCCGCATATCATTTTAATCAGCAGAAGCTGCTTGTGCATCCTAGCCACATAGAAATACAAATAAGATGCATTTTCATAAAAGATAGGCACCCGACATTAGCAGAGATGCCAGTTGACTCACATCTGGAACTATATGTGTCATTATGTGTATAAGGACATTAATAATGTGTAACATACGTGTAAGGGCACTATGTGTGTCTTTATGTGTATAAGGGCACTAATAACGTGCAGCATATGTGTAAGGGAAATTATGTGTTTAAGGGCATTAATAAGGGTTGGCATAATGTGTAAGGTGCATTATGTTTATAAGGACATTATTAATGTGTGTCATATGTGTGAGGGGCATTACTGTTTGGTATTATGTGTATAAATGCATTACCAATGTGTGGCATTATGTGTATAAGGTGCTCTACTGTGGGCGTAACGTATAGAAAGGGCACTACTGTGTGGTCTAATGTGAATAAAGAGCAATATGGTGTGGTGTGATGTGAATAAGGAGCAATATGGTGTGGTGTAATGAGAATAAAGAGCAATATGGTGTGGTGTAATGTGAATAAGGAGCAATTCAGTATGATGTTATGTGAATGAGGAGGACTACTGTGAGGAGTAACGTATATAAGGTAAAGTGGTACTACTGTGTGATGTAATGTGAATAAGGGACACTATCGCATGATAAATTGTGAATAAAGTTGCACTACTGTGAGGCATACGTTGAATTGGGGGTACTATTGTGTGGCCATGCCCCTTGCCAGCAAAAACACACCCCTTTTTGGTCTGTGCGCCGAATGTGCACTCTGTTATCATTTAAATTACAGGGGGTAGGGGAGAAAAAAAAGGACTGCTATGGGTGGGGGGTGATGGTGCTGAGAAAGGGGTGCAGGGTCAGAGGCGGAACTAGCGATGGTGCTAGGGGGCACCAGCCAAAATCTTGCCTAGGGCATCATATTGGATAGGGCCGGCTCTGCTCAGAAACCAGAATGAGGCAAAACGTCATCATCCCGCTGTTGGATTCTCACAGGTTTTGGATTCCGTATAAGGAGCCGCGCATTTTCACTCCAGTCCTGGAGAGTGTAGCAAGAGGACGTGTCTCTCTCCTTAGTGTCTGTCTGTGTGGGAAAGTGGTGTGGTGACCTGCTCTTATGTGTCATTCCAGTGCTGTCTTGTGCTGCATCAGTCCAGTGGTGGTATCTTGTGCTGCATCAGTCCAGTGGTGGTGTCCTGTGCTGCCATAAGTCCAGTGGTGGTGTCCTGTGCTGCCATTAGTCCAGTGCTGCTGCTGTATAAGCAGAGCCGACATAGGCAAACTAGTCAATTGCCTAGGGCATTTGGTATTCCTATGGACACCAGCAGCTTCTGCTGATTAAAATGATATGCGGCATGCCTATATTCTGTGTGTAGCATTTTGTATGCAGATACAGCCACAGTCGCACACAGAATATAGACATGCAGCATAACATTTTAATTAGCAGAAGCTGCTTGTGCATCCTAGCCACACAGTAAAACAAATAAAATGCATTTTCATAAAAAAAAGGCACCCGACATAAGCAGAGCTGCCAGCTGACTCATGCCAGGCAACTCCTGCTGCATGGCGTATTGAGGCAAGATGTATGAGGACACATCTGTACCCAAGCAGAGGCAGAGGTAACAGTGTTAGCGGCCGTGTGAGTGCTGTGTGCGGGTGGGTTGGCTGTGCAGTAGTGTTTGACATATGTGTAAGGGGCATTAAGTGTGTCATGTGTTTAAATGCATTAATAATGTGCAGCAAATGTGTGGGGGGCACTGAAAAACTAGTAGCAAAGGAAAGCAAAGCTAATCCCAAAAAATTATTTAAATACATTAATAGCAAGAGATTAAAGAAGGAGAGTATAGGCCCTTTAAAAGACAAGTTGGGAGTCTTAAGCAAAAATGATAATGACATAGCGGACACACTAAATGAGTTTTTTTCAACAGTATTCACTAGAGAGGACCCAATTCAGGGACTGACACACAATCTCAATAATGAGAATATCCCACCGATAGGTACTTATTTAAGTGAGGAAGTAGTCTGTGACCGATTAAAACATTTAAAGATTAATAAATCACCAGGGCCCGATGGTATTCACCCAAGGGTGCTAATGGAGCTTCACTCTTAACTGGCAAAACCGCTATCTTTGATCTTTAAGGATTCAGTTATATCAGGTATGGTTCCCAAAGACTGGCGTATAGCGGAAGTGGTGCCTATATTCAAAAAGGGAAGTAAAGCTGAACCAGGTAATTATAGACCAGTTAGTCTTACATCTATAGTGGGGAAAGTATTGGAAGGTATTCTAAGAGATAGTATTCAGAAGTTCCTTGAAGTCAATAAGGTCATTAAAAAAGGAATCAACATGGGTTTATGAAGGACAGATCCTGTCAAACCAACTTATTTGGCTTTTATGAAACAGTAAGCGCAAACCTAGATCAGGGTAAAGACGTGGATGTAATCTTTTTAGACTTTGCCAAAGCGTTCGATACTGTACCACACATGAGACTTATCTACAAGCTACAAGAATCAGGGCTAGGAAGCACAATATGCACTTGGGTCAAAAACTGGTTAGATAATAGGAAGCAGCGCGTTGTGGTTAATGGATCTTTTTCAACTTGGACTGAAGTGCTAAGTGGTGTGCCGCAAGGCTCAGTATTAGGACCGCTATTGTCAATATTTTCATTAACGACCTAACAGAAGGTCTAGAGAGCATGGTGTCAATTTTTGCAGATGATACCAAATTGTGTAAGGCTATAAATACAGAGGAGGATGCCGAGTCTCTTCAGAATAACTTAGTTAAATTAGAAGCATGGGCAGCCAAATGGAGAATGCGCTTCAACACAGACAAGTGTAAGGTAATGCACTGTGGTAACAAGAACATAAATTACACCTACCTACTAAATGGGGTAAAATTAGGGTATTCTGTACTGGAAAAGGACTTAGGTGTCCTCATAGATAGCAAGCTAAGCAGTAGTACCCAAAGTAGGACTGCAGCAAAGAAGGCTAATAAGATATTAGCATGCATAAAACGGGGTATTGATGCTAGGGACGAGAGTATTATACTCCCGTTATATAAATCACTAGTGAGGCCACACCTTGAATACTGTGTACAATTCTGGGCACCGTACTACAAAAAGGATATCCTGGAGCTAGAAAAGGTACAGAGGAGGGCGACCAAACTAATTAAGGGCATGGAGACGATGGAATACAAGGAAAGGCTTGAAAGACTAGGCATGTTTACATTGGAAAAGCGGAGACTAAAGGCCCATACACGTTAGACGATGTCGCTCTGTGAGCGACATCGTCTAACGTTTCCCCCTCCCAGGCCGGCCGGTCGGCGGCCGCCTGTACGCACTGAGCGATATGACCGCTCATATCGCTCAGTGACGTCACGCCCCCGCCAGCCCTGCATGAAGGTCGTGGACGACAGTCCACATCCTTCATGCATGCCCTACCGACAGCGACGATCGTTGCCGACCCGCGGTGCCACGCATCGGTCGTCGCTGGCGGCATACACACTTAACGATAAAATGAGCGACGTCGCTCAAGGAGGGGGAAAATGAGCGACGTCGCTCATTTTATCGTTAAGTGTGTATGGACCTTAAGAGGGGATATGATCAACATCTACAAATATATAAGGGGACAATACACAGAGCTTGCGCGGGACCTGTTTTTGCTTAGATCAACACAGAGGACTCGTGGACACTCGCTCAGGTTAGAGGAGAGGAGATTCCGCACAATACGGCGTAAAGGCTTTTTCACGGTAAGGACAATACGTGTTTGGAATTCCCTGCCCGAGGGAGTTGTAATAATGGCGGAATCTGTCAACACCTTTAAGAATGGGTTAGATAAATTCCTAATGGATAAGGATATCCAGGGGTATGGTGCATAGTCATGCATTATAGTTACTATAAATAGGGATAAAATGCAACGGCTGACAGCAGCATCAGTCAGAAATTTTAGTCAAATCATCATGCATAGGAGACCACAAATAGGTTGAACTCGATGGACAATTGTCTTTTTTCAACCTCAGATACTATGTTACTATGTTACTATGTTACTATATGTGTCATGTGTATAAGGGCATTAATAATGTGCAGCATACAGTATGTGAAAGGGGCATTAAGTGTGTCATTATGGGGGTCATTCCGAGTTGTTCGCTCGTTACTGATTTTCGCTATACTGCGATTAGCCGCTAACTGCGCATGCGCATGGTACGCAGAGCGCATGCGCTTAGTTATTTTACTAAAAACTTAGCTGTTTTGCTGTAGCGTCTGCGGTGCTTTTCAGTCGCACTGGTGTTCGGTAAATGATTGACAGGAAAGGGGCGTTTCTGGGTGGTAACTCAGTGTTTTTCCGGAGTTGGCTAAAAAACGCAGGCGTGTCAGGGAAAAATGCGGGAGTGTCTGGAGAAACTGGGGAGTGGCTGGCCGAACGCAGGGCGTGTTTGTGACGTCAAACCAGGAACAAAACGGCCTGAGCTGATCGCAGTGTAGGAGTAAGTCTCGAGCTACTCAGAAACTGCTAAGAAAAATGTATTCGCTATTCTGCTAATCGTTCGTTCGCAATTCTGCTATGCTAAGATACACTCCCAGAGGGCGGCGGCCTAGCGTGTGCAATGCTGCTAAAAGCAGCTAGCGAGCGAACAACTCGGAATGAGGGCCCTAGTCTCCAAACCTTTAAAAGTTCCCTGAAAACTCACCTCTTCAGACAAGCCTATCATATTCCAGACCCACCCACATAATTATGTATTTATTTATTAGCAGTTTCTTATATAGCGCAGCATATTCCGTTGCGGTTTACAATTAGAACAACAGTTATAGAACAAAACTGGGCAAAGACAGACAGACAGACAGAGGTAGGAAGGCCCTGCTCGCAAGCTTACAATCTATAGGGAAATAGGCATTGATACACAAGGATAGATGCTACCTGTTACATAATGGTTCCCCAGATTGCTAGTTTCTTAATGGGTTGTATGATATGATCACCCAGCAATGTTGGAAGACAAAATGTGAGGTTATGTGGACTGTACAGAGGGGATGTAACTTGATAGGGAAGCATTGAAGGTTGTGTGTATGGGTCTGAAATTTGGTAGGCTTGTCTGAAGAGATGAGTTTTCAGGGAATGTTTAAAGGTTTGGAGACTAGAGGAGAGTCTTATTGTGTGTGGGAGTGCATTCCACAGCTAGCGAGCGAACAACTCGGAATGACCCCCTATGTGTATAAGGGCATTAATATTGTGCGGCATATGTGTAAAGGGCACTACGTGTGTCATTATGTGTATAAAGGCATTAATAATGTGTGGCATATGTGTGGCATATGTGTAAGGGACATTAATAAAGGTTGGTATAATGTGCAAGGTGCATTATGTTTATAAGGACATCATAATGTGTGTCATTGTGTAGGGGGCATTACTGTGTGGTAGTATGTGTATAAATGCATTACTAATGTGTGGCATTATGTGTATAAGGTGCTCTACTGTGTGGTGTTATGTATAGAAAGGGCACTACTGTGTGGTCTAATGTGAATAAAGAGCAATATGGTATGGTAATGTGAATAAGGGTCAACTCAGTGTGATGTAATGTGAATAAGGGGCAGCACTGTGAGGAGTAATGTATATGAGGTAAAGTGGTACTACTGTTTAATGTAATGTGAATAAGGGACACTATTGCATGATAAAATGTGAATAAAGTTGCACTACTGTGTAATTTGAATTGGGGGTACTATTGTGTGGCCATGCCTCTTCCCAGCAAAAACACAACCCTTTTTGGGCTGTGCGCCAAATGTGCGCAGTTTTTCTATTTAAAAGTAGGGGGTAGTAACATCAAAATAAAGACTGCTATGGGTGAGGGGTGATGGTGCTGGGAAAGGGGTGCAGGGTCAGAGGCAGAACTAGTGGTAATGCTAGGGGGCACCAGCCAAAATCTTGCCTAGGGCATCATATTGGTTAGGGCCAGCTCTGTGTATAAGTCAAGTGCAGTGGTGGTGTCCTGTGCTACCATACGTTCAGTGCTGTTGCCGTATAAGTCCAGGGGTACTGCCGTATAAGTCCAGTCTAGTAGTACTGCTGTATAGGTTCAGTGATACTGCCGTTATACACAACAAGCCAAATCCATACAACACATACTTAAGAAACATTGGCCACTTCTCATGGAAGACGAAACTTTAAATGATATTCTAGATACAAAACCAAGAGTCATTTTCAGAAAAGCACCAGATTTGAAGCAAAAATTGGTGCATAGCCACCTACAACCAACCAAGATGACACAAACAAACATACATCAATCAATCCAAACCCAAAACAGGTTTTTACTACTGTGGAACATACCTAGGATGTAGAAACGGGGGACCTCAAAGCACCAAATCAGTAAATAGTTTCAGCTCCACCAACACACATAAAGTTTACAATATTAAGGATAGATTAACATGTAACAGTAAAGGTGTCATTTATATACTAGAATGTTGGTGCAAAAAACAATATATAGGACGAACTATACGCCCACTAAAAAACCAGAATAAGTGAACATATTCGCAACATCAAAAGGGGATTGGAGGAACACAATCTATCAAAACACTTTAAAGATCACCACGGTTGCGATTCCCGGTCATTAAAATTTATAGGGATACAAGAGGTACACACAAATTGGAGGGGAGGTGACTTTATTGAAAAGATCAATAGAGTAGAATTGAGGTGGATGTACGAAATGAAGACACTGGCCCCTTTTGGACTAAACAAAGATTACGAAGTCAAATCAGCAATATGTAAAAAATAAAAAATGAGTTATTTATCACCGCTAAGGTAGGATCCCTTAATACTTGACCCATATCCAGAAATGGTACCTGCCCAACATAGGTGATGTAGATAGATATAGGGAGACATGTCTTAATGTCCCAGATGTTCACACAAGATACCTCAAACTGACCCCTATATATTTAAATAATGTTAACGGTCGTAATGCATTAATTTTGAATAGATAATAGGTATTAAGGTAGGGATCAGATAAACAATTAGGCCTCTTTAGAAAGAATTAGGTGATCATACACACCAGATAGAAAGGAGTTTAGACCAATAGGAGCAATACATTAGGATCACATGACCGGATTAGGCATTTCAATCACCCTTTAAAAACCAAAGCCATTTATCAATCAAGCACCCAATTCTCCCAGAGGAAGGCCTAGCAGAGGCTGAAACGCGTTGGAGGCACTACTGATTTTATTTATCTGATTACCACTGATCATCGCTGCACAGAGCATTCAATACTAGAACACCTGTGAAAGACCCGGTCACGTGACCAGGACATCCGGAGAGCGCGCTCGTAACCTAGCAACCGCCGGACGAAGGACGAGGGAGGAAGCCGGTGACGGAGCTCGGCGATCAGCGGGAAAGGACAGCAGGTGAGTGTCCGTACGAGCAGGGGTCGCCTGGTGAGCAGCTCTGCAGAGCGCCCCCCTGGTTCCCCTTACCTCAGACAGGCTTCACTCTCAAACCGACCGGCGCACAAGGGGCGTCTGAAGCAGGACGCACCACGGGCAGCCGGGGTGAGATAGGAGAGGCCAGTCCGGAAAAACCCCTTCTGTCTATGCACCTTATGCTGTGAAACTGAACCCTCCACACCGTGAAGACCCAAGCATCTATCCCAGCGCCACTGCAGGATATACTGTGTGTTAAAAAGACTTTAAAAATAGACTTGTGGTACAACTTTTATGCGGGACGCCGCATTATGAAAGAGTGACTTTGAGGCACGTTTTATGGACATTTATTAAAGGACATTAGTATTTGGAAAATAAAAAAGCTTAGTGCTTAAAGTAACCACATTTGCCACTATTTTCATTATTTCAATACCTATCCGGTTCACCAATATTACACTATATTGTATATTCTATACAGAATATCTGCAAGGGATACAGTTTAATTTCATATTTGCTTATTTGGAAAGCTATATTATACTTACGACAATTCAAACAATGAGTGTTTATATAATAAATTAAGTTTTTAGTCCATTACAATCACCATCAGGATCGAGCGCAGCACAATTTTATGTATTTTGTGTATTCTGTAAGGTTGGTCACCTTAAAGTGCAGCAGCTTATTCGAGCCAAAAGGGACTCAGTGCGCAGTTAAACATATACTTTTCTATACAGTTATTACTATTTAATCCAAATAATTTTCACAGGGTTTGCCCTGTGTGGTGTAGGGATATGCTCTCCTGTGCCGCGTATTGTTATATACTGTAACTCCAGAAAAATAACGGAGAACAGAAGTTGCTCTCACTAGTCATGACATAGATGATGAAATGCCATAAACATCGTCTGCCAAGGCCGATACCCAATGTCATAAAAATTTTTATTTAAATGGTCTGAGGAGAAATGTAAACTTGCCAATATGCCATTTACGACACGGAGTGGCAAGTAATGGCTAAGGCCCTGGCCTATGTTTATGACTAGTGGTTCAGCTTCACATGATGATGGAAGTCCTCATCCTCCTGATAGAAAAATGATAAGAGTTAAGCTGGCAAAAGCACAGCAAAGTCCTGTGTGTTCTAATATGGTATCACAAATCCCCATGAAGAGTCTAAGTGTGTCGACTGTTGCGATGCCTGACCTTCCCAACACTTGACGGGAAGAGGTGGCTCCTTCCACCATTTGCACGCCCTCTGCAAGTGCTGGAAGGAGCACCCATAGTCCTGTTTCTGATATTCAAATTGAAGATGTCACTGTTGAAGTACACCAGTATGAGGATATGGGTGTTGCTGGCACTGAGGAGGAAGTTGACGATGAGGATTCTGATGGTGATGTGGTTTGTTTAAATCAGGCACCGAGGGAGACAGGTATTGTCCGTGGGATGAATAAGCCCATTGTCACGCCTGGGCAAAAAAACAAAAAGACACCTTTTCAGTGTGGAATTATTTTACCACAAATCCGGACAACAGTTGTCAAGGCGTGTGTTGCCTTTGTCAATCCATAATAAGTAGGCGTAAGGATGTTAACCACCTGGGAACATCCTCCCTAATATGTCACCTGCAGCACATTCATCAGAAGTCATTGTCAAGTTTAGAAACTTTGGGAAAGAGCGTAAGCAGTCCTCTGACACCTAAATCCCTTCTTTCTCTTGTACACAAGCTCCTGCAAGCCACACTATCAACTCGCTCAACATCAATTTCCACCTCAGTCAGTAATGTCAGTAGTCCTGCAGGCCATGTCATTGGCATGACTGAAGAGTTCT
The DNA here is from genome assembly GCF_028390025.1 of Pseudophryne corroboree. Taxonomy (NCBI): domain Eukaryota; kingdom Metazoa; phylum Chordata; class Amphibia; order Anura; family Myobatrachidae; genus Pseudophryne; species Pseudophryne corroboree. The sequence continues at coordinate 1,112,426,753 of NC_086444.1, forward strand.
CTCCTAACTGGGATTCCTCTGGAGGATTCTTGAGTGGTACGCCTTCTGCTGTTGCTGCCACTGTTGCCGCTGCTGTTGTTGCTCCTGGGAGTCGATCGCCATCCCAGAGGGGAAGTCGGAAGACCAATTGTACGACTTCAACTAAGCAATTGACTGTCCATCAGTCCTTTGCGAGGAAGATGAAATATGACAGCAGTCATCCTGTTACTAAGCGGATAACTGAGGCCTTGACAGCCATGTTGGTGCTAGACGTGCATACGGTATCTGTCATTGGTGCAGTGGGATTTAGACAATTGATGGAGGTAGTGTGTCCCTGGTACCAAACCCCATCTAGATTCCATTTCACTAGGAAAGCGATTCTCGGACTATACAGGGACATTAAAAGTGTCCTCAGTGTCCTGAAAAATGCAGCTGTACCCAGTGTCCACTTAACCACAGACATGTGGACAAGTGGAACAGGGCAAACTAAGTACTACATGACTGTGACAGCCCACTGGGTAGATGTATTGCCTTCTGCAGCAACAACAGCAGCAGCAACACTAGTAGCAGCATCTCACAAACTCCAGCTCGTTCCTAGGCAGGCTATGCTGTGTATTACTGGTTTCTGTAAGAGGCACACCACTGACAATCTCTTACGGAAACTGAGGGACATCATTGCACAATGGCTTACCCACGTATACTCTCCTGGGGATTTGTGATATCGGACAACGCAACCAATATTGTGTGTGCATTACATCTGGCCAAATTCCAGCATGTCCCATGTTTCGCTCATACAATTAATTTGGTGGTGCAGAATTTTTTTTTTAAATTTCATGGGCATCCAGGAGATGCTGTCTATGGCCCGAAAAATTGCGGCACACTTTTGACATTCAGCCACCGTGTGCCGAAGACTGGAGCGCCAGCAAACACTCCTGAACCTGCCCTGCCATCATCTGAAGTAAGAGGTGGTAACGAGGTGGAATTCAACACTCTATATGCTTCAGAGGATGGAGGAGCAGCAAAAAGCCATTCAACCCTATACATCCACCTACGATATTGGCAAAGGCGGGGGAATGCACCTGACTCAAGCGCAGTGGAGAATGATTTCCGTCTTGTGCAAGGTTATCCAACCCTTCGAACTTGCCACACGTGAAGTCAGTTCAGATACTGCCAGCTTGAGTTAGGTCATTCACCTCATCAGGTTTTTGGAGACGCAGCTGGAGAAATTGAAGGAGGAGCTAAGATGGAGAGATTCCGCAAGGTATGTGGGACTTGTGGATGGAGCCCTTCATTCGCTTTGCCAGGATTCAAGGGAGGTCAATCTGTTGAAATCAGAGTACTACATTTTGGCAACCGTGCTCGATCCTAGGTTTAAAGCCTACATTGTATCTCTCTTTCCGGCAGACACAAGTCTGCAGAGGTTCAAATACCTGCTGGTGAGACAATTGTCAACTCAAGTGGAACGTGATCCGTCAACAGCTCCTCCTTCATTTTCTCCCACTAATGGGGCTGCGAGGAAAAGGATTACATTTCCGAGCCCACCCACTGGTGGTGATGTAGGGCAATCAGGAGCAAGTGCTGACATCTGGTTCGGACTGAAGGACCTGCCAACGATTACTCACATGTCTACTGTCACTGAATATGATTATGTCACCATTGAAAGAATGGTGGAGGATTATATGGGTAACAGCATCCAAGTAGGCATGTCAGACAGTCCGTATGTATACAGGCAGGAAAAAGAGACAATGTGGAGGCCCTTGCTCAAACTGGCTTTATTTTACCTAAGTTGCCCCCCTCCAGTGTGTACTCCGAAAGAGTGTTCACTGCAGCCGGTAACCTTGTCAGCGATCGACATAGGAGGTTACTTACAGAAAATGTGGAGATGATGTTCATCAAAATGAATTATAAATTCCTCCAGGAAGACCTTTACCAGCAATTGCCTCCAGAAAGTACACAGGGACCGGTGATGGTGGATTCCAGTAGTGTAGAATTAATACTCTGTGAGGAGGAGGCTGCACACGCTAAAAGGGATGAGGAATCGGAGGATGAGGATGAGGATGACATATTGCCTCTGTAGAGCCAGTTTGTGCTAGGAGAGATGAATTGCTTCTTTTTTGGTGGGGGAATTAAGTACTTCTTTTTTGTGGGGCCCCAAACAAACCAGTCATTTCAGCCACAGTGGTGTGGCAGACCCTGTCGCTGAAATTATTGGTTTGTTAAAGTGTGCATGTCCTGTTTATACAACATAAGGGTGGGTGGAAGGGCCCAAGGACAATTCCATCTTGCACCTCTTTTTTTTCTTTGCATTATGTGCTGTTTGGGAACTAGATTTTAAAAGTGCCATCCTGTCTGCTACTGCAGTGCCACTCCTAGATGGACCATGTGTTTGTGCCGCACACTTGTATCGCTTAGCTTAGTCATACAGTGACCTCGTTGCACCTCTTTTTCTGCTTTGCATTATGTGCTCTTTGTGGCCTAGTTTTTAAAAAGTGCCATCCTGTCTGACACTGCAGTGCCACTGCTTGATGGGCCAGGTGTTTGTGCCGCCCACTTGGGTCGCTTGGCAAAGTCATCCAGCTACCTCGGTGTAACCTTTTGGCCTAAAAACAATATTGTGAGGTGTTCAGAATAGACTGGAAATGAATGGAAATTAATGTTATTTAGGTTAGTAATACTGTAGGATCAAAATTACCCCCATATTCTGTGATTTTAGCTGTTTTTGTGTTTTTTTCAATAATCATCCAGATCCAAAACCAAAACCCAAAAAGGGTTGTTTTGCAAAACCAATCCAGATCCAAAACACGAACGAGGATCCAGATCCAAAACCAAAACACAAAACACGAAAAGTGCCCGCCGCACATCTCTAGTCTGGACACTGATCACCTTGGTACCACACTTCTGGTGGCTATACAGCATCATGGAATGGGGAATCATGACAAGTTGCTTTGGCTGCCATTGACTCAAATGTTAAAATTCAATCTCAAGCTCAGAGTTCATAATGCTAATAGTGATGGCCAGGAGTACTGAGGGAGCAGGATAGGTATAACGCAGCTCAACCATGATGCTTCACTATGGAACCCTTATCATACAAATTACACTCCAACGTTGAGGAGGCCATTGCCTAAACCCGCCCAATGTCTCAACAGCCCTGGTGATGTTGAGTGCAGTGAAAAATAATGGTGTCTAGAGATGAGGGGTGCTTCAAGCTACAAATAAGTTTTGTTAGCTCATCACATGGAAGTTCTGCGTTATCCAAAACAGCACAACAGCCATATCAGAAGAACCAACCATTGTGAGTGAAGTATTTGAGGCCAAACATCTTTCCAAACTGCACACTAGCACTGCTTGTTGACCTACTGTAAATCAAGTTCCCCAGGGAAATCAATTGTTTGGGCTACCACAAACACTGTTACCTGCTGTACATCTACTAAGGACATTTCTGCAGATGCCCAAGTCCCTTGTAACACACTAGAAATTTCAGTGTCAAGACTATTTTCCAATCTTTATTTTATTTTCAAAAGTTTTGTTTGTTTTATTATTTGGGTGAGTCTCTTTATCATGTTTTCTTTTTCACTTCATTTTTCATTTTAAATTTCTGTTTCTTTACCTTTCCTTTTCACTCTTTCTTCCTCTTTCTCTCCTTTTCTGTCTCCTTTTCTCACCTTTACAATGCTCTCAGGTCCTTTCTCTGTCTCTCTGTCTAAATGTACTGCCCTCTCACAGTCTGAGCCATATAGTGTTTTTTATTTCATGTTTCGAGAGTGAAATTCGATATATAATGTAGAAGCCCAGGGAAATCCATCCACCCCTAGTCATGCCATTCCATATTGCATCCAGAAGTCAAGCTTCTCGTCTTGATAGCCCTCGCAAACTCCTCCTCGATACAGCTCTGACTTCACCACAAGGTACGCTGCACTTTCCCACTGCAATCTACCCTTTAGTGCCAGACAGGATCTCCCCAACTTCAATCTTTGAAGCATTCTCTTAAAACCCACCACTACACCATAGCCAGTGGTACAGTACTTGTCCCTATTCATGTTCCATAACTCCTGTCCCCTGCCCACTCCTCTGCTATTAGTCCATATCGTCTCAGAACTGCTGTCTCCCATTAGGCTTTCTTTAGACTGTAACCTGTCATGAGCAGGGCCCTCTCCGCTCTTTGGCTCATGTCTACATCTCCTTCATAATCCTCTTTTGTATTTGTTCTCTTTTTGAGTGCATTTGTATTTTATGTGATTTGCAGTTTCCTCCTATATTACAATTTATGGCAATGCCCAACAGGGTAAGGATCAACCATTGCCATACAGGTGGTACAGCTGTTGGGTACATGGTTAATCTATTAGGAACTTGTTTGTTATATACTGTACTTATTTCATAGGTCTAATTAGACAAGGGAGGTTTCTATTGGCTATAAGTGCAAAGTTATCAACGTTTAGATTTACATTTATACAGTATCTCTGGCATGGCTAGATTTTATTTTGTGCCACTTCATTATGCCTTACAAATCTTTCTTTTTACTTTTATATATTATCTGTTGTATTTTAATCTGCAATGGATTGTGTGAAAAAAAGGTGTCATGGGTATTGTCTACACAGATACATGAAGCATCCCCATGTATCTTCAATAATATTCTTTTCAATCAGCCATTGTGAATCCATTCACAGCAGCCACCAGGCAAACTGTGCTACTGTATTGCATTAAATATTTTTTGGAGCATTGTTATTAGAAATAATTTTTTGCTTCAAAAGCTCAAATCCAACACAGGAGTGAAAGAAGACATACAGTGACTCCAGCAGGCATCACTACCCCATGAAATGTGAGGCACAAACAGGTCTCACACTGATGAGCACAGTGTGCATCTAGGGACTGGTCAGAGATACTTCAATGGTTTAAGAATGGCCTTGTTGATTAGATTATATTGCCCCATTATTTCCTGCTCGGGAAGATTAAACAGAATGACCTGAAAAACTGGCTGGAAATTCTTAACAGCATCTTTAAGCAGAAGAAAGTGACCTGACAGTCTTGTCTGTGAAAGAGATTGAATACCGAAGCTTCATGCTATTGTTCCAGCAGAGGGATAATACAAGTTTTAACAAGCAGCTACTGATTTTAATCTAAACTGTGATTACACCAATTTAACATTAGAGAACAATACAGTATTTTATATAAAAATTAATTGTTGTTACTCTTACAAAGTTGAGTCTCACAGCTAGCAATAAAGATTTGCAATTGATTATTTTTATTTATTATTCATTTAGTTATTTACTATGGTAGAAAATGATTCCCATTTCCCTCGTCTCTGTTTTGAAAAGAGAAAAACTAATTCTAGCATCACTGCTGCTTCCTGGAAACTATGGTTCTATGCAGAGATTTTTATACCATGGGAACATTTTGTTTTCAGACAGCTGGCATTTATTAATTTCTTTTTTATTGCTGATCTCGTCATCATCTAAAGTACAACAGGTATTTAAGGTTACAAATTCCTTTTTTAATAATGTCAGTCAATAAATTCAGATGGGTCAATTCAATTAGAAAGTTAGTGTGGCTGCATGCTGCACTTATGGTACCGCGGGACTCGCCGATTTTCTCCACAACCTCATAGGACTGCGTACAAAAATCAGCACAAGATCGGTCAGTGAGGTGAGGTGATTACAGGTGCTGTTGCCACCACTTATAGTATATGCCATTGTAACAGCAACTCCCCGATTACCCCTCATTAATAATCTGACCTCACAGCCTTCAAATTACCTAATATTATAGTTAGATTCTGCAAATACAGAGTCATTGTCAATAAGAGAAAAACTACAATGATGCTGGAGACTGTGTAACAGCAGTTAGGGTGGGGTGTCTGAGTTCTGGAAGCTGGTCATAAAAGAGAGCTGAGGTCCCTCACCTATTGAGCTCAGAGTGCCACACGTTACAAGATCTTAGTTGACCCTAACTATGCAGGGCACCTCTAAATACTGAGATGCATATGTTACCGTTCATTTTTAGGTTTCTATCTTGGATGATCTAAATTAAATTTTTATACAGGTAATTATAAATTTAATTGAGGGCTTAGGGGGTCATTCAGAGTTGATCGCACAAAGCAACTTTTTGCTGCCCGTGCTATCAACTAGATGCCGCCTATGGGTGAGGGCTTTTTTGCATAGCAAGGCTGCGATTGCTTGTGCAGCCCTGCTATGCAAGAAAAACTTTGTGTAGAAGTAGACCAGGGTAAGAGTTACTTACCCTGTGCGATCGATCCAGCGATGCAGGTCCCGGAATTGACGTCAGACATCCGCCCTGCGTTTGCTGCACCATTCCCAGGAAATGGTCAGTTGATGCCCGGAACGCCTTACTCCTGTCAATCTTCTTGCGGCTTTGTTCGTTCGCGGCATCGTCGCGGGGCAACAACGCGCCTGAGCAATGCGGCCACCGCGCATGCGCATTTACGACCCGGTCACACGGCTGCAAAGAAGTGCAGAGTGCAATCGGGTCGGAATGACCCCCTTAGAACTATAGCATTCAAGCTTTATAAAATAATTTGGGGTGCTCACATTACCCTTCTGGCATATGTCTGACAAAAAGCTTTACATGGACAAATACTGTGGATGCTCATGTTAAAACTAATACAGATTATAGTTATAGGCCAAAACACAATCCCCAGTGATCAAGAATGAATTATTTTATAGTTGTTAGATGTTAATGTTCCCTTGTCCCTAAGACCATATTAATTGTCTACAGTAAGTAACAAATGAATTAATTTCAAGCACAAAATAGTGTTTTACTATTATGTACTTGTGGTTTTTGCAAGTATATTTCTCTAACTTCCTAGTGGATGCTGGGGACTCCGTAAGGACCATGGGGAATAGACGGGCTCCGCAGGAGACTGGGCACTCTAAGAAAGATTTAGTACTACTGGTGTGCACTGGCTCCTCCCTCTATGCCCCTCCTCCAGACCTCAGTTAGAATCTGTGCCCGGACAGAGCTGGGTGCATTTTACGTCCGTTCCCGGAGCCGCGCCGCCGTCCCCCTCGCAGAGCCAGAAGTCAGAAGCCGGCGGGTTGAAGAAAGAAGACGTCAAAATCGGCGGCAGAAGACTCCTGTCTTCATATGAGGTAGCAGTAAAAAAAAGTGTTTTTGTAGAGAAATCAACGTGCGATTCTTTGTCTATATTCTACCAAGTCCCTAGGGTACTGCCTCTATCAGTTAAGCATAACAAAATCAACAGCCCCATATAAAGTACACTACAGAATACTATTATGCTATTAGTTAGTTACTGCTAAATCTAATAATAAAGCCAAAACAGTTAAAAAAAATAAGCATTGTTCCTATGCGTACAAGTAGACTTATTGGTTTGATTATATTACTTTGATCTTAGCTTTCATTAAAGCACACAGAGAAATTTAAAATGACCAACGGTAATTATACCAAGTTTATCATTGCAAAGGGAGCATCACTGTAAATATGTAGCAGCGATATACAGAATATACAGAGAATACAGTACAATAAAGAAGAGTAAAAGTGAAAGCATTGTACAATTTATCATTTGATCATTCTAACACTGTATCATGATGCAAACAAAAAAAATCTAATATTTAATTCAAATGTTAAAATGAAATTGTATTTAATTGATGTTCATTAGCACAAGTTTAGGTTAAAACATTGTAAAAGACATTAAAGTTTAGTCATGCTTTTTTATAGATGAAGTAGTAAGTAGTTGGAACTCCCAGGTATTTCCTTATATTTTGATGCTTACATATACATTAAATAACTTTATTTTTTGATGCAGCAATTTGGAATGCAGCTACTTGGGACTCACTGTTTTGTTTGTTTTTGTTACTCAATATTTGAGTTGTTTGTACTGTAGCTATGTAACAGTGGAGTGTAAGCATCTATTGTACTATTGATGTCTGTTGTCCTTGTGTGATCATACTTCAATTGGAACATGTGCAGGAATGGTGTGTTTACCATGGAGTCCTGTTCAACGCATAAAAGGGTCATACCCCCAATTTTCCTTTAAAATTTGCTATGTTGTTATACATTGCTGTCCAATTTAAAATATATATGTTTGTGATATGACATGGAGAACACTGGGGCAGATGTATTAAGCTGGAGAAGGCATAAGGAAGTGATAAACCAGTGATATGTGCAAGGTGATACACGCACCAGCCAATCAGATCCTAACTGTTAATTTACATATTGGAGCTGATTGGCTGGTGCGTGTATCACCTTGCACATATCACTGGTTTATCACTTCCTTATGCCTTCTCTAGGTTAATACATCTGCCCCATTAGGTCCATCTGTCATGCTAAACACCAGTCTCAGGTTGGTCATTTAAGGTCTGGTGTTACCAACAGGATTTACAAGACTCCATACCTTCTGTCCTGTCTTCCATTCTAATGATGAGAAGCACCTGGGAGTACTGTTTGCTGTGGGAGCCAGGATAATGAGCCAGGAAGAGACTTTGCTAACCAGTGATCCCAGTGTAATGGAAAGCAACACACAAAACAAATGATACAAGTTTAAAATAAACTTTATTTGATTGGAAGACTCCAGAGCCACTAAACCCTCACTCACTAGTAATTTAAAAATAATAATAAGTAAACAATATTTATATATGTTTCAATTAAATCAAGGTTTAAAAGCATATAAGAAGAAAGGTGTCTTTAATTCCAGTAAGGTTTAACATTTCAAAATGGACGGGGTTGTTAGGAAACACTTTGCAGCAAATTAGTCACATAAGGGGTGCCGATCTTATTCCTTAACCATACACGCTTGCCTGGAGGGGTCAGAAAAATCACATGTACAGCATGTTGGCCTTAAGGCAAAAAAAACTTTTTTTGTTCATGTATCTCACTAGGAACATCATGTGAATGCATGGAATATAGATTACGGGGGGGTAATTCATACTGGATCACTGCAGTGGCAGCGATCGCAGTCTGAATTACTGTGTGGAGTGCGCACGCGCAGCGGCCGCACTGCGCGTGTGCACCCCGGGAGCCGCACCCGGGAGCCAAATGAGATGCTATCAGCATCTCCCTGGCTGCAATCGCCTCTGTCTGAATGACAGGCAGAGAGACGGTCGTGTGGCTGGAGGGGGTGTGCCAACGGCGTTAGAACACCATTAACGGGGCACAATCTGGACAACGGAGACGTGTCCAGACCGTTGGCGGAGCTGGAGCAGGAGCTGCACTGGCAGGGAGCTACTCATCAGGTACAAAAGCATCACCACCGTGCAATGCTTTTGTACCTGTGTGTGGGGGGTAGGGCCTGACATGCGGGGCGGACTAACCCTGTGCTGGGCGTCCCCCCGCATGTCAGAGTAACTTATCGTAGATGTGCTAAATTTAGCACATCTACAATCAACTCTGAATTACCCCCCACGTACAGCAGTTCACATGTGAATACCTGGTGGTCTTAACATACAATCTTTTAATTTAGTGACACTCTATTACTCACCATTCAATTTAATTGATATGAATGGTGCAATGTTAATGGCCTTGTTTATTTATTATATATTATAGAAAAGATAATAACTTTTGGAAATGAGGTATAAACAGGCAACATACAGTTTTGAACTGAAATTGTCACTAAAATTGTATGTAACTTATATCTTCAAGAAGTTTTTAGGTCAAAAAAGGAAAATAAATCCTTTCTGTTTTGTTTATTAGTGGGATGCACCAAGCATGACATTTTGCATACGATGCATCCCACCACTTACCCTAAGCACAGCAGAGTTTAGAAAAGCCACACACTTGAAAAATGAATCACAAAGGATCCGGTTGGATCCCTCTCAGTGCACAGTGTGATAAGAAGCACATAGGTTTCTATTACTGTACGTAAGGGGTTACCTACTCTATCCAAGTTCTGGAATGTATCGCATTCCAGAGCTTGGGGCATATGAGAAATGCACCAAACCCCCAAAAACAGCATTTCCAGAGGTTTGACCACATTGTTACCTTTGCTGCAACCCACCCTCAGTCTTAAAACATTAGTAACAAGTAGAGATGAGCGGGTTCGGTTCCCTGAGAACCAAACCACCCCCAACTTCACTATCCGAGCCCGGTTCCAAGCCCGGCTCGGAAACCAGAACAAGGCAAAACATCATCATCCCGCCGTCGGATTCTCGCGTGGCTTGGATTCCATATAAGGAGCCGCGCGTCACCACCATATTCACTCCAGCATTGGAGAGTGTAGCGAGAGGACGTGTCTCCATCCTCAGTGTCTGTGCGGGATGGAAAGTGGGGTGGTGATTCCAGTGCTGTCTTGTGCTGCTCAGTCCAGTGTAGTTTCTTATGCTGCATCAGGCCAGTCACAGTGGTGGTGTCCTCTGCTGCCATATGTCCAGTGCTGCTGTATAAGTCCAGTGCAGTGGTGCTGTGTTGTCCTGCATCAGTACAGTGGTAGTGTTTTGTGCTGCATCAGTCCATTCACAGTGGTGGTGTCCTCTGCTGCCATATGTCCAGTGCTGCTGTATAAGTCCAGTCCAGTGGTGCTGTGTTGTCCTGCATCAGTACAGTGGTAGTGTCTTGTGCTGCATCAGTCCAGTTACAGTGGTGGTGTCCTCTGCTGCCATATGTCCAGTGCTGCTGTATAAGTCCAGTCCAGTGGTGCTGTGTTGTCCTGCCTCAGTACAGTGGTAGTGTTTTGTGCTGCATCAGTCCAGTCACAGTGGTGGTGTCCTCTGCTGCCATATGTCCAGTGTAGCTGTATAAGTCCAGTGCAGTGGTGCTGTGTTGTCCTGCATCAGTACAGTGGTAGTGTTTTGTGCTGCATCAGTCCAGTCACAGTGGTGGTGTCCTCTGCTGCCATATGTCCAGTGCTGCTGTATAAGTCCAGTCCAGTGGTGCTATGTTGTGCTGCATCAGTCCAGTGGTGGTATCTTGTGCTGCATCAGTCCAGTCACAGTGGTCGTGTCTTCTGCTGCCATATGTCCAGTGTAGCTGTATAAGTCCAGTGCAGTGGTGCTGTGTTGTTCTGCATCAGTCCAGTGGTGGTATCTTGTGCTGCATCAGTCCAGTCACAGTGGTTGTGTCCTCTGCTGCCATATGTCCAGTGCTGCTGTATAAGTCCAGTCCAGTGGTGCTATGTTGTGCTGCATCAGTCCAGTGGTGGTATCTTGTGCTGCATCAGTCCAGTCACAGTGGTCGTGTCTTCTGCTGCCATATGTCCAGTGCTGCTGTATAAGTCCAGGCCATTGAAGTGGTGCTGTGTTGTCCTGCATCAGTCCAGTGGTAGTGTCCCTGTGCTGCTGTATAAGTCCAGTGGTACTGCCATATAAGTCCATTGGTACTGCCGTATAAGTCCAGTGATACTACCGTATATATCCAGTGATACTGCCGTATATGTCCAGCGGTACTACCGTATAAAAATCCAGTGATACTGCTGTATATGTCCAGTGGTACTGCCATATAATTTCAGTGATAATGTTGTATATGTCCAGTGGTGCTAGCGTATAAATCCAGTGATACTGCCGTATATGTCCAGTGTTACTGCCATATAATTCCAGTGATACTACCGTATATGTCCAGTGGTACTGCAATATAATTCCAGTGGTACTGTCGTATAAGTCCAGTGGTACTGGCTTATAATTCCAGTGGTACTGGCGTATAAGTCCAGTGGTTCTGCCGTATAATTCCAGTGATACTGCCGTAGAATTCTAGTGCTACTGTCGTATAAATCCAGTGGTACTGTCGTATAATTCCAGTGATACTGCCGTATAATTCAAGTGGTACTGGAGCATAAGTACAGTGGTACTGCTGTATAATTCCAGTGATACTGCCGTATAATTCCAGTGGTACTGGCATATAAATCCAGTGGTACTGCTGCACAATTCCAGTAATACTGCCATATAAGTACAGTGAAACTGCCATATAAATCCAGTCCATTGGTACTGCTGTATAATTCCAGTGGTACTGGCGTATAAGTCCAGTGATACTGCCGTATAAATCCAGTCCAGTGGTAGTGCCGTATAAGTCCAATGGTACTGCCCTATAATTCCAGTGATACTGCCGTATAATTTCAGTGATATTGCCGTATAATTCCAGTGGTACTGGGGTATAAATCCAGTGGTACTGCCGTATAAATCCAGTCCAGTGGTACTGCCGTATAAGTCCAGTGGTACTAGTGTATAAGTCCAGTGATACTGCCATATAATGCCAGTGGTACTGGTGTATCAATCCAGTGATACTGCCATATAAATCCAGTCCAGTGGTACTGCCAGTTAAGTCCAGTGGTACTGCTTTATAATTCCAGTGATACTGCCGTATAATTCCAGTGATACTGCTGTATAAATCCAGTCCAGTGGTACTGCCATATAAGTCCAGTGGTACTGCCGTATAATTCCAGTGATACTGCCATATAATTCCAGTGATACTGCCGTATAAGTCCAGTGGTACTGTCCTGTGCTGTATATTATTTACTCAATTTAAAGGGGTTATTAATATTTAATCCAAATATTTTTTACAGAGTTTGTCTTGTGTGGTGTAGGGATACGCTGTCCTGTGCCGCATATTGAGAACAAAAATATGGAGGATAAAATAGGGAAAGATCAAGAACCACTTCCTCCTAGTGCTTAAGCTGCTGCCACTTGTCATGACATAGATGATGAAATGCCATCAATGTCATCTGCCAAGGTTGATGCCCTATGTGATAGTAGAGGGCATGTAAAATCCAAAAAGCCAAAGTGCAGTAAAAAGACCCGGAAAAAAAAGTCAATGATCTGAGGAGAAACGTAAACTTGCCAATATGCCATTTATGACACGGAGTGGCAAGGAACGGCTGAGGCCCTGGCCTATGTTCATGACTAGTGGTTCAGCTTCACATGATGATGGAAGCCCTCATCCTCCCACTAGAAAAATTATAAAAGTTAAGCTGGCAAAAGCACAGCAAAGGACTGTGCGTTTTAAGATGGTATCACAAATCCCCAAGGAGAGTCCAAGTGTGTCGGCGGTTGCAATGACTGACCTTCCCAACACTGGATGGGAAGAGGTGGCTCCTTCCACCATTTGTATGCCCTCTGCAAGTGCTGGAAGGAGCACCCACAGTCCAGTTTCTGATATTCAAATTGAAGATGTCACTGTTGAAGTACACTAGGATGAGGATATGGGTGTTGCTGGCGCTGAGGAGGAAGTTGATGATGAGGATTCTGATGGTGATGTGGTTTGTTTAAATCATGCACCGGGGCAGACAGTTGTTGTCCGTGGGATGATAAAGCCCATTGTGATGCCTGGAAAAAATACCAAAAAAGCCACCTCTTTGGTGTGGAATTATTTCTCCACAAATCCGGACAACAGGTGTCAAGCCATGTGTTGCCTCTGTCAATCCGTAATAAGTAGGGGTAAGGACGTTATCCACCTAGGAACATCCTCCATTATATATTACCTGCAGCACATTCATCAGAAGTCTGTGTTAAGTTCTGACACTTTGAGTAAGAGCGTAAGCAGTCCACTGACACCTAAATCTCTTCTTCCTCTTGTACCCAAGCTCTTGCAAGCCACACCACCAACTCCCTCAATGTCAACTTCCTCTTCAGTCAGGAACATCAGTAATCCTGCAGGTCATGTCACTGGCAAGACTGAGGAGTCCTCTCCTAACCGATATTCCTCAGGAGGATCCTTGAGTGGTACGTCAACTAAGCAATTGACTGTCCAACAGTCCTTTGCGAGGAAGATGAAATATGACAGCAGTCATTCTGTTGCAAAGCAGATAACTGAGGCCTTGACAGCTATCTTGATGTTAGATGTGCATCCAGTATCCGCCATTAGTTCAGTGGGACTTAGAGAAATGATGGAGGTAGTGTGTCCCTGGTAACAAATCCCATCTAGATTCCACTTCACTAGGCAGGCGATACAGGGAATGTACAGAGACGTCAGAAAAAGTGTCCTCAGTGTCCTAAAAAATGCAGTTGTAAGTAACCACTGTCCACTTAACCACGGACACGTGGACAAGTGGATCAGGGCAGACTAAGGACTATATGACTGTGACAGCCCACTGGGTAGATGTTTTGCCTCCCGCAGAAACAACAGCAGCGGCACCAGTAGCCGCATCTCGCAAATGCCAACTCCTTCCTAAGAAGGCTACGCTATGTATCACCGCTTTCCATAAGAGGCACACCACTGACAACTTCTTACGGAAACTGAGGGATATCATCGCACAATGGCTTACCCCAATAAGACTCTCCTGGGGGTTTGTGATATCGTACAACGCCATAAATATTGTGCGCGTGTTACATCTGGGCAAATTCCAGCACGTCCCATGTTTTGCACATACAATTAATTTGTGGTGCAGAATATTTTTTTTAAATGACAGGGTCGTGCAGGAGATGCTATCAGAGGTCTGAAAAATTGTGGCCCACTTTCGACATTTAGCCACAATGTGCCGAACACTGGAGCACCAGCAAACACTCCTGAACCTGCCCTGCCATCACCTGAAGCAAGAGGTGGTAACGAGGTGGAATTCAACACTCTATATGCTTCAGAGGATGGAGGAGCAGCAAAAAGCCATTCAACCCTATACATCCACCTATGATATAGGCAAAGTAGGGGGAATGCAGCTGACTCAAGCGCAGTGGAGAATGATTTCCATCTTGTGCAAGGTTCTCCAACCCTTCGAACTTGCCACATGTGATGTCAGTTCAGACACTGCCAGCTTGAGTCAGGTAACTGCCATCATCAGGTTTTTGCAGATGCAGCTGGAGAAATTGAAGGAGGAGCTAAGACAGAGTGATTCCACAAAGTATGTGGGACTTGTGGATGGAGCCCTTCATTCGCTTTGCCAGGATTCAAGGGTGGTCAATCTCTTGAAATCAGAGCACTACATTTTGGCGACCATGCTCGATCCTAGGTTTAAAGCCTATGTTGTATCTCTCTTTCTGGCAGACACAAGTCTGCAGAGGTTCAAAGACCTGCTATTGAGACAATTGTCAACTCAAGTGGAACGTGAGCCGTCAACAGCTCCTCTTCCATTTTCTCCAACAACTGGGGCTGCAAGGAAAACGATAAGATTTCCTAGCCCATCCCCCGCAGGCCAGTCAGGAGCGAGTGTTGACATCTGGTCCAGACTGAAGGACCTGCCAACGATTACTGACATGTCTACTGTCACTGCCTATGATTCTGTCACCATTGAAAGAATGGTGGACGACTATATGAGTGACAGCATCCAAGTAGGCATGTCAGACAGTCCGTATGTATACTGGCAGGAAAAAGAGGCAATTTGGATGCCCTTGCACAAACTGGCTTTATTTTACCTAAGTTGCCCTCACTAGTGTGTACTCCGAAAGAGTGTTCGGTGCAGCCAGTAACCTTGTCAGCGATCGGCGAAGGAGGTTACTTCCACAAAATGTGAGAAGATGATGTTCATCAAAATTAATTATAAATTCCTCCAGGAAGACCTTGACCAGCAATTTCCTCCAGAAAGTACACAGGGACCTGTGATGGTGGATTCCAGTGGGGACGAATTAATACTCTGTGAGGAGGAGGATTTACACACTGAAAGGGGTGAGGAATCTGAGGATGAGGTCGACATCTTGCCTCTGTAGAGCAAGTTTGTGCAAGGAAAGATTGATTGCTTCTTTTTTGGTGGGGGCCCAAACAACCAGTCATTTCAGCCACAGACCCTGTCGCTGAAATGATTGGTTTGTTAAAAGTGTGCATTTCCTGTTTATACAATGTAAGGGTGGGTGGGAGGGCCCAAGGACAATTCCGTACAACTCCAGGGTACTGCCGTATAAGTCCAGGGGCACTGCCGTATAAGTCCAGTCCAGTGGTGGTGTCTTGTGCTGCCATAAGTCCAGTGGTGGTGTCCTGTGCTGTATGTTATTTACTCCAAAAAAAGGGTTATATACATTACTTATATTATTATCCAAATAAGGTTTACAGGGTTAGCCCTGTGTGGTGTATGGGTACGCTCGCCTGTGCTGCATATTATTATAATAGCTCCAAATAAAAGGATTATTATTATCCAAATTAATTTTACAAGCTTTGCCATGTGTGTGTGTGGTTTAGGGGTACGCTCTCCTGTGCCACCAATATTGTGCGTGTATTACATCTGGGCAAACTCCAGCACATCCCATGTTTTTTGCCGCACACTTGTATCGCTTAGCTTAGTCATCCAGCTACCTCATTGCACCTCTTTTTCTTCTTTGCATTATGTGCTGTTTGGGGACTAGTTTTTTTAAGTGCCATCCTGTCTGACACTGCAGAGCTACTCCTAGATGGGCCAGGTGTTTGTGCCGCACACTTGTGTTGCTTAGCTTAGTCATACAGCTACCTTAGTGCACCTCTTCTACTTCTTTGCATGATGTGCTCTTTTGGGCCTATTTTTTAAATCTGTCATCCTGTCTGCCACTGCAGTGCCACCCCTAGATGGGCCATGTGTTTGTGCCGCACACTTTTGTCACTTAGCTTAGTCATACAGCCACCTCAGTGCAACCTTTTGGCCTAAAAACAATATTGTGAGGTGTGAGGTGTTCAGAACAGACTGGAAATTAGTGGAAATTAATATTATTGAGGTTAATAATACCGCAGGATCAAAATGACCCCCAAATTCTGTGATTTTAGCTGTTTTTATGTTTTTTTCAAAAATCATTCATATCCAAAACCAAAACACGAGAGGGTGGTTTTGGCAAAACCAATCCAGATCCAAAACACGAGCATGGAATCAGAACCAAAACACAAAACACGAAAAGTGCCTGCCGCACATGTCTACTAACAAGCAAGGTGACATGCAATTAGAAGTGTCCTTGCATGAGGTCCTGAACCATATAATACCTACCTGTATGGCAAGTGGATAGTCAGTATGCTGACACTTACTGCATGGACACCTCAGCGCCAGTGCTGGTATGCTGACACAGTTTATTTATTTATTATTTATTTATCAACAGTTTCTTATATAGCGCAGCATATTCCGTTGTGCTTTACAATTAGAACAACAGTAATAGAACAAAACTGTAAATGGTAAAAACAGATAGACATAGAGGCAGGAAGGCCCTGTTTGCAAGCTTACAATCTATAGGGAAATAGGCATTGGTGCACAAGAATAGATGCTACCTATTGCATAATGGTCCACCAGATTGCTAGGTTCTTAATGGGTTGTTTGATATGATCACCCAGCAATGTTGGAAGACAAAATATGTGATGTTATGTGGACTGTACAGAGAGGATGTAATTAGATAGGGAAGCATTGAAGGTTATCCCAACCTTAACTAAAATCTGTAATCTCTCTCTCTCTCTACTGGTATCTTTCCCTCTCTGTTTAAACATGCAGTCATTACTCCCATTCTAAAAAAAACACAACTCTGACCCAAACACACTCTCTAACTACCGTCCCATTTCTCAGCTACCCAGTCCCTCCAAGCTACTTGAGAGACTTGCCTACACTTACCTTACACACTTTCTTAACTCCCACAACTTATTGGACCCACTTCAGTCAGGCTTTCGTGCCCAACACTCCACAGAGACGGCACTGACCAAAGTAGTGAATGATCTAGTCACTGCTAGATCAAAAGGCCATTACACACTACTTATTCTTCTAGAACTCTCTGCTGCTTTCGACACTGTTGACCACTCTCTTCTCATACAAACACTACAATCCCTAGGTCTTCAGGACACAGCCCTTTCTTGGTTCTCATCCTACCTATCTAATCGCTCTTTCATTGTTCACTTCTCTGATTCTACCTCCTCTTCTCTACCTCTATCAGTTGGAGTACTGCAAGGCTCAGTCTTAGGTCCTCTGCTTTTCTCAATCTATACCTCCTCTCTTGGTAAACTAATCAGCTCCTTCGGATTTCAGTATCATTTATACGCTGATGATACTCAAATCTACCTATCCTCCCCAGATTTGTCACCATCTGTATTGGCTCGTGTCACTGGATGCCTGTCTGCCATTTCATCTTGGATGTCATCTCGCCACCTCAAACTTAACATTTCCAAAACAGAATTAATTATTTTCCCACCAGCTAAGAGTAGTTACCAACTTGATATCTCCATAACTGTTGACAGTGCAACTATCCACCCTACCCCACAAGCTTGTTGCCTAGGTGTCACCCTTGTCTCTGAACTGTCCTTTGTTCCACACATTCAATCTGTCTCTAAATCATGTTACATGCACCGTAAAAACATATCCAAAATACGCCCTTATCTTACACAAGACACTGCAAAAACTCTAATCCATGCACTCATCATCTCCCGCATTGATTATTGTAATGGTCTCCTTACTGGTCTTCCCAAACATAGGCTTTTACCACTTCAATCCATTTTAAATGCAGCTGCGAGGCTAATCTTCCTCGCTAGACGTTCTTCATCTGCTGATCCGCTCTGTCAGTCTCTCCACTGGTTACCGGTATTCTACCGTGTCAAATATAAAATACTTTTACTTACATACAAGGCTATTAACCAAACTGCACCATCATACATCTCCTCACTCATCTCAAAATATCTCCCTATCAGACCTCTCCGCTCTGCACAAGATCTGCGTCTCTTATCCACATGTATTACCTGTTCCCACTCAAAATTACAGGACTTTACCCGGGTTTCACCCACTGTGTGGAATGCACTCCCACGCACAATAAGACTCTCCTTTAGTCTCCAAACTTTTAAACGTTCCCTGAAAACTCATCTCTTCAGACAAGCCTACCAAATACCAGACCCACACACATAACCTTCATTGCTTCCCTATCAAGTTACATCCCCTCTGTACAGTCCACATAACCTCACATTTTATCTTCCAACATTGCTGGGTGATCATATCATACAACCCATTAAGAACCTAGCAATCTGGGGAACCATTATGTAACAGGTAGCATCTATCCTTGTATATCAATGCCTATTTCCCTATAGATTGTAAGCTTGCGAGCAGGGCCTTCCTACCTCTGTCTGTCTGTCTGTCTTTGCCCAGTTTTGTTCTATAACTGTTGTTCTAATTGTAAAGCGCAACGGAATATGCTGCGCTATATAAGAAACTGCTAATAAATAAATAAATAAATAATTATGTGGGTAGGTCTGGAATATGATAGGCTTGTCTGAAGAGGTGAGTTTCAGGGAACTTTTAAAGGTTTGGAGACTAGGGCCCTCATTCCGAGTTGTTCGCTCGCTAGCTGCTTTTAGCAGCATTGCACACGCTAGGCCGCCTCCCTCTGGGAGTGTATCTTAGCTTAGCAGAATAGCGAACGAAAAATTAGCAAAACTGCTACTAAATAATTCTTAGCAGTTTCTGAGTAGCTCCAGACCTACTCACAGATTGCGATAAGCTCAGTCCGTTTAGTTCCTGGTTTGACGTCACAAACACACCCTGCGTTCGGCCAGCCACTCCCCCGTTTCTCCAGACACTCCCGTGTTTTTCCCTGACACATCTGCGTTTTTTTGCAAACGCCGGGAAAACGCTGAGTTGCCGCCCAGAAACGCCCCTTTCCTGTCAATCATTTACCGAACAGCAGTGCGACTGAAAAGCGCCGCCGAAGCCACAGCAAAACTGCTAAGTTTTGTGTTAAATAACTAAGCATATGCGCCCTGCGTGCCTTGCGCATGCGCAATTTGCAACAAATCGCAGCATAGCGAAAATCGGCAACGAGCGAACAACTCGGAATGACCCCCAAGAGGAGAGTCTTATTGTGCGTGGGAGGGCATTCCACAGAGTGGGTGAAGCCCGGATAAAGTCCTGTAATTTTGAGTGTGAACAAGTATTACGTGTGGATGAGAGATGCAGATCTTGTGCAGAGCGGAGAGGGCGGGTTGTTATGATGCTTGAATTATCTAGGTCAGTATTAGAACTTTTAACATGATGTGACAACCTGGTGAAATGCAAGTAGCATGCTGGCATCAGCATTGTGATGTCCATATAGTGAGTGAAGCCAGAAATTCTGACACTCAACCTTCTGACCATATTCTGTGTCAAAGATGGCATCTTCTAGGGCAGCGACTTATCATGCAAAGCTCTATCTGACTGCATGCCGCCTGCTCTATTAATAATTGCAATATTGTCAGTCAAGTAGCTGAACCTTAATGCACAAGCAAGACTTTGGCATAAAAGTGCATAAGTGAGTTTCACTGTGTTGGGCAGAACTGTCAACTCGGCTTTAAAGAACAAAAATGTTTAAAATACCATTTAAAAGGAGCATTTATAGCTAATTATATAGCATACAGTTACATTTCTGCATGCTTTCTTTGCAAAACAATCTCTTTCTTGTAAGATTATCAAGTTGTTACTTTCTACCAGCTTCAAGAAATGTGCCTGGTCCTGCTGCCAGCACCGGGTGGCCGGGCATGCAAAGACACAGAAGCAAGGCCAGGGAAGGTGTCATATTTGTGTTTCAGTGCCAGTCATACTTATTAACCTCACATTGTGAATATATTTTCCAATAAATCTTTATGTATAAAAGAATGCCTGACAGAGACAGACATATAAAACAGAGGGGCTGTTGCAGAGGTTAATACAAGTTGTGTCTACGGATGTATTTTGCATTTGTTTCACACTGGACATGCTCTGGAGTCAAAGGAGTCAAGTGTACACAAATATGTCATAGCTGAGCGGTATGCACTCCACTTGTTGCTGAAAGGGTCTAATTGGGCAGTTTACAGCAGAATTACAGACTATACAGGTATATGTGTAGGAGTACTTACTGTACGTCTATTTTCAGATGGATCTTTTGCAGCAAGGTAGAGCAGGTACCAGTTCACCCTGATTATAATGTTGGCTATGAAATCAAGCATATGGATAGGAGTGGTCAGGCTGCAGAGATGCACACCACTCTGCTTAGAGGGGAATATACAATACACAATAATTCTGAGCATGCAATACGAGAAGCCATTATGTCCAGCTTGCATTCAGGTCTGCAATGGGCCCAGAATAAGCTCCTTTCTCTAACGTCCTAGAGGATGCTGGGGACTCCGTAAGGACCATGGGGATAGACGGGCTCCGCAGGAGACATGGGCACTTTAAGAAAGACTTTAGGTCTGGGTGTGCACTGGCTCCTCCCTCTATGCCCCTCCTCCAGACCTCAGTTTGATACTATGCCCAGAGGAGATGGGTGCACTTCAGGGAGCTCTCCTGAGCTTCCTGACAGAAAGTATATTTGTTAGGTTTTTTATTTTCAGGGAGCCTGCTGGCAACAGACTCCCTGCATCGAGGGACTGAGGGGAGAGAAGCAGACCTACTTCTGTGAGTTTGAAGGCTCTGCTTCTTAGGCTACTGGACACCATTAGCTCCAGAGGGATTGGTACGCAGGTCTCACCCTCGCCGTCCGTCCCAGAGCCGCGCCGCCGTCCCCCTCGCAGAGCCGGAAGATAGAAGCCGGGTGAGTAGGAGAAGAAAAGAAGACTTCAGAGGCGGCAGAAGACTTCATGATCTTCACTGAGATAACGCACAGCACTGCAGCTGTGCGCCATTGCTCCCATACACCTCACACGCGGCAGTCACTGTAAGGGTGCAGGGCGCGGGGGGGGGGGCGCCCTGGGCAGCATATAGACCTCTTTTGGCAAAAATAAGTATATGTACAGCTGGGCACTGTACATATATAAGAGCCCCCACCAAGTTTTGAAATTTTCAGCGGGACAGAAGCCCGCCGCCGAGGGGACGGGGCTTCTCCCTCAGCACTCACCAGCGCCATTTTTTCTCCACAGCACCGCTGAGAGGAAGCTCCCCAGACTCTCCCCTGCTTATACCATGGTAGACAGAAGGTTTTAAAGAGGAGGGGGGGGCACAAAGTTGGCGCATATTGTATATGTAAACAGTGCTATCTGGGTAAACATAATATTATTTGTGTTTTTGTCCTGGGTCATACAGCGCTGGGGTGTGTGCTGGCATACTCTCTCTCTGTCTCTCCAAAGGGCCTGGTGGGGAAACTGTCTTCAGATAAGAGGTTCCCTGTGTGTGTGTTGTGTCGGTACGCGTGTGTCGAGTCGACATGTCTGAGGTAGAAGGCTCACCTAGAGAGGAGGGGGAGCGTATGAATGTGAGGTCTCCGTCGGCGGTGCCGACACCTGACTGGGTGGATATGTGGAATGTTTTAAGTGCTAGTGTGAACTTAGGCCCTCATTCCGAGTTGTTCGCTCGTTCTTTTTCATCGCATCGCAGTGAAAATCCGCTTAGTACGCATGCGCAAAGTTCGCACTGCGACTGCGCCAAGTAACTTTACTATGAAGAAAGTATTTTTACTCACGGCTTTTTCTTCGCTCCGGCGATCGTAATGTGATTGACAGGAAATGGGTGTTACTGGGCGGAAACACGGCGTTTCAGGGGCGTGTGGCTGAAAACGCTACCGTTTCCGGAAAAAACGCAGGAGTGGCCGGAGAAACGGTGGGAGTGCCTGGGCGAACGCTGGGTGTGTTTGTGACGTCAACCAGGAACGACAAGCACTGAAATGATCGCACAGGCAGAGTAAGTCTGGAGCTACTCAGAAACTGCTAAGTAGTTAGTAATCGCAATATTGCGAATACATCGGTCGCAATTTTAAGAAGCTAAGATTCACTCCCAGTAGGCGGCGGCTTAGCGTGTGTAACTCTGCTAAATTCGCCTTGCGACCGATCAACTCGGAATGAGGGCCTTATTGCACAAGAGATTAGACAAAGCTGAGGCTAAGGAACAGTCAGGGAGTGAACCCGTGTCTGTCCCTATGTCGCCGGGACCTACAAGGTCTCAGATGCGCCCATTATCCCAAATAGCAGACACTGATACCGACACGGATTCGGACTCCTGTGTCGACTACGATGATGTAAAGTTACAGCCGAAAGTGGCAAAATGTATTCGATATATGATTATTGCAATAAAAGAAGTGTTGCATATCACAGAGGAACCCCCTGTCCCTGACACGAGAATACACATGTATAAGGGAAAAAAGCCCGAGGTAACTTTTCCCTCCTCGCATGAGTTGAACGAATTATGTGAAAAAGCTTGGGAATCTCCAGACAAAAAACTGCAGATTCCCAAAAGGATTCTTATGGCGTATCCTTTCCCGCCAACGGACAGGGTACGGTGGGAATCCTCCCCTAAGATGGACAAAGCGTTGACACGCTTGTCAAAAAAGATAGCGCTGCCGTCACAAGATACGGCTACCCTCAAGGATCCTGCAGACCGCAAGCAGGAGATTACCTTGAAATCCATTTACACACATTCTGGTACATTACTCAGACCGGCAATTGCGTCGGCCTGGGTTTGTAGCACGGTAGCAGCATGGACAGATTCCTTATCGGCGGAGATTGAGACCCTAGATAAGGATACCATTTTATTGACCCTAGGCCATATAAAGGATGCGGTCTTATATTAGTGATGAGCGGGTTCGGTTCCTCGGAAACCGAACCCCCCCGAACTTCACCCATTTTACACGGGTCCGAGGCATACTCGGATTCTCCCGTATGGCTCGGTTAACCCGGGCGAGCCCGAACGTCATCATCCCGCTGTCGGATTCTCGCGAGATTCGGATTCTATATAAGCAGCCGCGTGTCGCCGCCATTTTCACTCGTGCATTGGAAATGTTAGGGAGAGGACGTGGCTGGCGTCCTCTCCGTTTATTAATCTTGATGCAAAAATATTTGTGCTTATTCCTTAATTGTGGGGACTGGGGAGCAGCTGTATTATATAGGAGGAGTACAGTGCAGAGTTTTGCTGACAGTGACCACAAGTATACGTTGTCTGTCTGAAAAACACTCCATATCTGTGCTCAGTGTGCTGCATATATCTGTGCTCACACTGCTTAATTGTGGGGACTGGGGAGCAGCTGTATTATATAGGAGGAGTACAGTGCAGCGTTTTGCTGACAGTGACCACCAGTATACGTTGTCTGCCTGAAAAACACTCCATATCTGTGCTCAGTGTGCTGCATATATCTGTGCTCACACTGCTTTATTGTGGGCACTGGGGACCACCAGTATATTATATAGGAGGAGTACAGTGCAGAGTTTTGCTGACCAGTGACCACCAGTATGCGTTGTCTGCCTGAAAAACACTCCATATCTGTGCTCAGTGTGCTGCATAAATCTGTGCTCACACTGCTTTATTGTGGGCACTGGGGACCACCAGTATATTATATAGGAGGAGTACAGTGCAGAGTTTTGCTGACCAGTGACCACCAGTATACGTTGTCTGCCTGAAAAAACACTCCATATCTGTGCTGAATGTGGTGCATAATTCTGTGCTCACACTGCTTCATTAAGGGGACTGGGGAGCAGCTGTATTATATAGGAGGAGTACAGTGCAGAGTTTTGCTGACAGTGACCACCAGTATATATAGCAGTACGGTACGGAAGGTCACTGCTCTACCTACCTCTGTGTCGTCAAGTATACTATCCATCCATACCTGTGGTGCATTTCAGTTGTGCGCAGTATATATAGTAGTAGGCCATTGCTATTGATACTGGCATATAATTCCACACATTAAAAAATGGAGAACAAAAATGTGGAGGTTAAAATAGGGAAAGATCAAGATCCACTTCCACCTCGTGCTGAAGCTGCTGCCACTAGTCATGGCCGAGACGATGAAATGCCATCAACGTCGTCTGCCAAGGCCGATGCCCAATGTCATAGTAGAGAGCATGTTAAATCCAAAAAACAAAAGTTCAGTAAAATGACCCAAAAATCTAAATTGAAAGCGTCTGATGAGAAGCGTAAACTTGCCAATATGCCATTTACGGCACGGAGTGGCAAGGAACGGCTGAGGCCCTGGCCTATGTTCATGGCTAGTGGTTCAGATTCACATGAGGATGGAAGCACTCATCCTCTCGCTAGAAAACTGCAGTGCCAGTCCTAGATGGGCCAGGTGTTTGTGTCGGCCACTTGGGTCGCTTAGCTTAGTCACAAAGCTACCTCATTGCGCCTCTTTTTTTCTTTGCATCATGTGCTGTTTGGGGACAATTTTTTTGAAGTGCCATCCTGCCTGACACTGCAGTGCCACTCCTAGATGGGCCAGGTGTTTGTGTCGGCCACTTGTGTCGCTTAGCTTAGTCACACAGCGACCTTGGTGCGCCTCTTTTTTTCTTTGCATCATGTGCTGTTTGGGGACTATTTTTTTGAAATGCCACCCTGCCTGACACTGCAGTGCCACTCCTAGATGGGACAAGGTGTTTGTGTCGGCCACTTGTGTCGCTTAGCTTAGCCATCCAGCGACCTTGGTGCACCTCTTTTTTTCTTTGCATCATGTGCTATTTGGGGACTATTTTTTTGAAGTGTCATCCTGTCTGACACTGCAGTGCCACTCCTAGATGGGCCAGGTGTTTGTGTCGGCCACTTGTGTCGCTTAGCTTAGCCATCCAGCGACCTCGGTGCAAATTTTAGGACAAAAAATAATATTGTGAGGTGTGAGGTGTTCAGAATAGACTGAAAATGAGTGGAAATTATGGTTATTGAGGTTAATAATACTATGGGATCAAAATGACCCCCAAATTCTATGATTTAAGCTGTTTTTCAGGGTTTTTTGTAAAAAAAAACCCACCCGAATCCAAAACACACCCGAATCCGACAAAAAAATTTCAGGGAGGTTTTGCCAAAACGCGTCCGAATCCAAAACACGGCCGCAGACCCGAATCCAAAACCAAAATACAAAACCCAAAAAATTTCCGGTGCACATCACTATCTTATATATGAGGGATGCTCAAGGAGACATTAGTTTACTGGGTTCCTGAATAAACACTATGTCAATCTCTGCTAGACGAGTCCTCTGGACCCGGCAGTGGACCGGTGATGCCGACTCAAAAAGACATATGGAGGTTTTACCTTACAAGGGGGAGGAATTGTTTTGGAAAGGTCTCTCGGACCTGGTCTCCACAGCTACGGCAGGTAAATCGAATTTTTTTGCCTTATGTTCCCTCACAACCTAAGAAAATGCCACATTATCAAATGCAGTCCTTTCGTTAAAAGCAGAAGAGTGCGTGGATTGTCCTTTCTCCCCAGAGGTAAGGGCAGAGGTAAAAAGCTGCATAGCACAGCTAGTTCCCAGGAACAGAAATCCTCCCCGGCTTCTGCAAAATCCACCGCATGACGCTGGGGCTCCGCTGGGGGAGTCCGCCCCAGTGGGGGCACGTCTTCGACTTTTCAGCCACATCTGGGTTCACTCACAGGTGGATCCCTGGGCAACAGAAATTATTTCTCAGGGATACAAGCTGGAATTCGAAGAGGTGCCTCCTCGCCGGTTTTTCAAATCGGCCCTGCCAGCTTCTCCCCCAGAGATGGAGATAGTGTTAAATGCTATTCACAAATGGTGTCTTCAACAGGTGGTGGTCGAAGTTCCCCTGCTTCAGAGAGGGAAGGGATACTACTCCACCCTGTTTGTAGTTTGTAGTTCCGAAACCGGACGGTTCGGTCAGACCCATATTGAATTTAAAATCACTGAACCTGTACTTAAAACGGTTCAAGTTCAAAATGGAATCGCTCAGAGCGGTCATCGCTAGCCTGGAAGGGAGAGATTTTATGGTATCCCTGGACATAAAGGATGCAAACCTTCATGTTCCCATATATCCACCTCATCAGGCGTACCTGAGATTTGCGGTACAGGATGGTCATTACCAATTTCAGACGTTACCGTTTGGGCTTTCCATGGCCCAGAGGATTTTCACAAAGGTAATGGCGGAAATGATGGTGCTACTGCGCAAGCAGGGTGTCACAAGTATCCCGTACTTGGACAATCTCCTCATAAAAGTGAGATCACTAGAGAAGTTACTGAACAGTGTGTCACTTTCAGTGAAGGTGTTATGACAACACGGCTGGATTCTCAACATCCCGAAGTTGCAGCTGGTTCCTACGACTCGTCTGAGCTTCTTGGGCATGGGTCTGGACACCGACCAGAAAAAGGTTTTTCTCCCGATAGAAAAGGCTTAGGAACTCATGACTCTAGTCAAGGACCTATTGAAGCCAAAACAAGTGTCTGTGCATCATTGCACTCAAGTCCTGGGAAAAATGGTGGCATCATACGAGGCCATTCCCTTCGGCAGGTTCCATGCAAGGACTTTCCAATGGGACCTATTGGACAAGTGGTCCGGATCACATCTACAAATCCATCAGCGGATCACCCTGTCCCCCAGGGCCAGGGTATCTCTCCTGTGGTGGCTGCAGAGTGCTCACCTTTTGGAAGGACGCAGGTTCGGCATTCAGGATTGGATCCTGGTGACCACGGACGCGAGCCTCAGAGGGTGGGGAGCAGTCACAAGGGGAAGAAACTTCCAAGGACTCTGGACAAGTCAAGAGACTTGTCTTCACATCAACATCCTGGAACTGAGGGCCATATACAACGCCCTACGTCAGGCGGATAACTTACTTCGCGACCAACCAGTTCTGATCCAGACAACATCACCGCAGTGGCTCATGTTAACTGCCAAGGCGGCACAAGGAGCAGAGTGGCAATGGCGGAAGTCACCAAGATTCTTCGCTGGGCGGAGAATCATGTAAGCGCACTGTCAGCGGTGTTCATTCCAGGAGTGGACAACTGGGAAGCAGACTTCCTCAGCAGACACGACCTGCATCCAGGGGAGTGGGGACTTCATCGGGAAGTCTTCGCACAGATTGCAAGTCGGTGGGGACTGCCCCAGATAGACATGATGGCATCCCGTCTCAACAAAAAGCTACAGAGGTATTGCGCCAGATCAAAAGATCCTCAGGCGGTAGCAGTAGATGCCCTAGTGACACCGTGGGTGTTCCAGTCGGTTTATGTGTTTCCTCCTCTTCCTCTCATACCCAAGGTATTGAGAATAATAAGAAAAAGAGGAGTGAGAACAATTCTCATTGTTCTTGATTGGCCAAGAAGGACCTGGTATCCGGATCTGCTGGAAATGCTCACAGAAGATCCGTGGCCTCTTCCTCTACGACAGGACCTGTTACAACAGGGGCCATGTCTGTTCCAAGACTTACCGCGGCTGCGTTTGACGGCATGGTGGTTGAACGCCGGATCCTAGCGGAAAAGGGAATTCTGGATGAGGTCATTCCTACGCTGATAAAGGCTAGGAAGGACGTGACAGCTAAACATTATCACCGTATATGGCGAAAATATGTTTCTTGGTGTGAGGCCAGGAATGCTCCTACGGAAGAATTCCATCTGGGCCGTTTCCTACACTTCCTACAGACTGGAGTGAATTTGGGCCTAAAATTAGGATCCATTAAGGTTCAGATTTCGGCCTTATCCCTTTTCTTTCAAAAAGTACAGACTTTTGTAAAGGGAGTGCTGCATATTCAGCCTCCTTTTATACCTCCGGTGGCGCCTTGGGACCTTAACGTGGTGTTGAGTTTCCTTAAGTTGCACTGGTTTGAACCACTTCAAACGGTGGAGTTAAAGTATCTCACTTGGAAGGTGGTCATGTTATTAGCCTTGGCTTCGGCTAGGCGAGTGTCGGAATTGGCGGCTTTGTCTCATAAAAGTCCCTATCTGGTTTTCCATATGGATAGGGCGGAATTGCGGACCCGTCCTCAATTCTTGTCTAAGGTGGTGTCATCTTTTCATATGAACCAACCTATTGTGGTGCCTGTGGCTACACGAGATTTGGAGTATTCTGAATCCCTTGATGTAGTCAGGGCTTTGAAAATTTATGTGGCCAGAACGGCTGGAGTCAGGAAAACGGAAGCACTGTTTGTCCTGTATGCGGCCAGCAAGGTTGGCGTCCCTGCTTCGAAGCAGACTATTGCTCGCTGGATCTGTAATATCATCCAGCAGGCGCATTCTACGGCTGGATTGCCATTACCAAAATCAGTCAAGGCCCATTCCACTAGGAAGGTGGGCTCGTCTTGGGCAGCTGCCCGAGGGGTCTCGGCACTGCAACTGTGCCGAGCTGCTATTTGGTCGGGTTCAAACACATTTGCAAAATTTTATAAGTTTGATACCCTGGCTGAGGAGGACCTAAGATTTGCTCAATCGGTGCTGCAGAGTCATCCGCACTCTCCCGCCCGTTTGGGAGCTTTGGTATAATCCCCATGGTCCTTACGGAGTCCCCAGCATCCTCTAGGACGTTAGAGAAAATAAGATTTTAAACCTACCGGTAAATCTTTTTCTCGTGGTCTGTAGAGGATGCTGGGCGCCCGTCCCAAGTGCGGACTACTTCTGCGAGACTTGTATATAGTTTTGCTTACATAAGGGTTATGTTATAGTTCCATCGGGTTGGACTGATGCTACGTTATTTTTTCATGCTGTTGACTGTTTACTTTATACACAAGTTATACGGTGTGATTGGTGTGGCTGGTATGACTCTTGCCCTTGGGTTAACAAAAATCCTTTCCTCGTACTGTCCATCTCCTCTGGGCACAGTTTCTCTAACTGAGGTCTGGAGGAGGGGCATATAGAGAGGAGCCAGTGCACACCCAGACCTAAAGTCTTTCTTAAAGTGCCCATGTCTCCTGCGGAGCCCGTCTATCCCCATGGTCCTTACGGAGTCCCCAGCATCCTTTACGGACTACAAGAAAAAGATTTACCGGTAGGTTTAAAATCTTATTTTTACACTGTTTGCAGAAGTGCAGCACTGTATAGAGAATGTCTGTTATTCACATCAGTCCCTGTCCCATAAGAACTTACAGTGTAAATTCCCTAACACACTAACTAGGATCCATTTTAGTCAGTAGCCAATTTACTATATGTGGAAGAATGTTAAGCACTTAGCGGAAATGCATAAAAACATAGAGAGAACATACAAACTCCCCACATATAGATCCCTGGTCAGAAATCAAACTCATGACGTCAGCACTGTGAGACGGTAATGCTAACCACTAATGAGCAATAAAACTGTATCTCTTGCAACAATAAAAAATAAAAAAGATACATTGTAAATATACTTTGTATTAATTATATATGAACTTGAACTCACTAGGAGCTGTTTTCCTCTTATATTTCTCTATATTTTATATGAACATTAATATCAATATCTGTTATGTTATAGTCCTATGGTTTTTTATTCTAATCATTGGGAGCCTGGCTCTGAATTAGATGCAGACGCAGGATGCAAGCAGATGTAGGTGTCTTAAAACTAGTGATTTTTCGGGTTTTGTGTTTTGGTTTTGGATTCGGTTCCGCGGCCGTGTTTTGGATTCGGACGCGTTTTGGCTAAACCTCCCTGAAATTTTTTTGTCGGATTCGGGTGTGTTTTGGATTCGGGTGTTTTTTTTACAAAAAACCCTGAAAAACAGCTTAAATCATAGAATTTGGGGGTCATTTTGATCCCATAGTATTATTAACCTCAATAACCATAATTTCCACTCATTTTCAGTCTATTCTGAACACCTCACACCTCACAATATTATTTTTAGTCCTAAAATTTGCACCGAGGTCGCTGGATGGCTAAGCTAAGCGACACAAGTGGCCGACACAAACACCTGGCCCATCTAGGAGTGGCACTGCAGTGTCAGACAGGATGGCACTTCAAAAAAATAGTCCCCAAACAGCACATGATGCAAAGAAAAAAAGAGGCGCAAACAGGGGCGGATCCAGGATAAAATGACAGGGGGGGCACCATGACAGTCAAAAAAGTGTGGGTATTATTTTTTCCGCACAGAAAGTAAGAACGCCCCTGGGAAAGTGGTCCTGGCCTTGCAACAAGGGTATAACCTCTCAACAAAGGGTGTGGCCTCAAAGGGAATGCAGTATCCATATAATGGGGAAGAGTGTGGTGCCTTGAAGAGGCAGAGGATGATAGGACAGAGAGAGTGATTGGGAGATAGTGATGCAGGGGAGAGGCAGTGGATGATGGGGATAGATAGTGGGAGATGGAAAGGCAGTCGTGATAGTAAGAGGCAGTGGGTAAAGCAAGGGAATGGGTGACAAGGGGATGAAGTGGGTGATGCCAGAGGGAATCAGTGGGTGATGTAGAGGATGATGGTGAGAGGCAGTGGGTGACAGGGAAAGATAGTGGGAAATGGAGAAGTAGTAGGTGAGGGGGAAAGGCAGTGAGTGTCAGGGGATGGGGAAAGGGAGTAGAAGACAGAGAGAGGCAGAGGGTGACAGTGAGAGGCAGTGGGTGACGGTAGGGAGTGACAGGGAGATTGTGGGTGACTGGGTAGGTAGTGGGTGACAGAGAGAGGCAGAGGTGACATGGAAGCAGTGGGTAACAGGGAGACAGTGGATGACAGGCAGATAGTGGGTGACTGGGGAAGAAGCAGGTGACATGGGTGGCAGAGAGAGGAAGATAGTGAAAGGAAGGGAGAGGGTGACATGGAGGCTGTTGTGGTGACAGTGAGTGATAGCATAGGGTGACAGAGAAAGGCAGAGAGTGACAGGGAGATAGTGGGTGACAGGGAGAGGCAGGGGTGACAGGCAGATAGTGGATGACTGGGGAGGCAGCAGGTGACGTGGGTGGCAGAGGTGATAGTGAAAGGAAGAGGGTGACAGGGAGATAGTGGGTAACATGGAGGCAGTGGGTGATAGAGAAGCAAGGGTGACAGAGAGGCAGAGGGTGACAGGGAGATAGTGGGTGACTGGGGAGGTAACGGGTGACGTGGAGGGAGTGGATGACAGGGAGATAGTGGGTGACAAAGAGAGAAGCGAGAGAGACTGAGGGTTACAGGGAGATAGTGGGTGACAGAGAGACTGAGGCTGACAGGGCGATAGTGAGTGACAGAGACTGAGGGTGACAGAGCGAGATACTGATGGTGACAGGGAGATAGTGGGTGACAGAGAGAGACTGAGGGTGACAGAGATATACTGATGGTGACAGGGAGATAGTGGGTGACAGAGAGAGACTGACGACAATTCCCGTGGCCTGAGCAGTAAGGATAGCGGTAGTTGAGACAGCCGGGGACGCCCTGGCTCTCAAAACTGTGCATAACATCAAGACACCGCTTACTGCAGGGGAGTCTCTGACCTAATTAAGGTAGCCCATTCCGTGTGAAGGCCAAGTGGTGACCGAACACACAATCGGAACAAGCGGCAATTCCAACTCGGGCTCCACACGGGCAGAGCGGCGACTCATTCATATATGTGATAACGGGACTGCTAACTGGTGCTGTGAGTATGTTGATCAGCTGGTAATACAAAGTATATTTATAGCCCATATTCACTGATTTACAGCTCATCCCACCCAGCTGGAGAGCCATTGTAATAAGATACAAGTGTCTGGACATCCACACAGTTGTTACATAAGTGACTGACACTCTGCAACATAGTTACAATTTGGCAACAAGTTTGTGCTAAAACTATGAATTGGATATATTGAAGTGATGAATATATTCAAATAAAATCAATTCCTTTTATAATTTGTTGTAATGTATTTGTGCTTTTTAAACTGTGAAAAAGCATAAATTATTCTATTGAAAACCACTGACATTTCTACTTTATAGCGGAATCGCTCTGTTTTAGCTCCTCCTTCAATGTCTCCAGCTTCTTCTGCAAAAGCCTGATGAGGGGAATGACCTGACTCAGGCTGGCAGTGTCTGAACTGACTTCACGTGTGGCAAGTTCAAAGGGTTGCAGAACCTTGCACAACGTTGAAATCATTCTCCACTGCACTTGAGTCAGGTGCATTCCCCCTCCTTTGCCTATATCGTGCTCAATTGTATAGGCTTGAATGGCCTTTTGCTGCTCCTCCATCCTCTGAAGCATATAGAGGGTTGAATTCCACCTCGTTACCACCTCTTGCTTCAGATGATGGCAGGGCAGGTTCAGGACTGTTTGATGGTGCTCCAGTCTTCGGCACGCGGTGGCTGAATGCCGAAAGTGGCCCGCAATTCTTCGGGCCACCGACAGCATCTCTTGCATGCCCCTGTCATTTTTTAAATAATTCTGCACCACCAAATTCAAGGTATGTGCAAAACATGGGACGTGCTGGAATTTGCCCAGATGTAATGCACGCACAATATTGGTGGCGTTGTCCGATGTCACAAATCCCCAGGAGAGTCCAATTGGGGTAAGCCATTCTGCGATGATGTTCCTCAGTTTCCGTAAGAGGTTGTCAGCTGTGTGCCTCTTCTGGAAAGCGGTGATACAAAGCATAGCCTGCCTAGGAACAAGTTGGCGTTTGCGAGATGCTGCTACTGGTGCCGCCGCTGCTGTTCTTGCTGCGGGAGGCAATACATCTACCCAGTGGGCTGTCACAGTCATATAGTCCTGAGTCTGCCCTGCTCCACTTGTCCACATGTCCGTGGTTAAGTGGACATTGGGTACAACTGCATTTTTTAGGACACCGGTGACTCTTTTTCTAAAGTCTGTGTACATTTTCGGTATCGCCTGCCTAGAGAAATGGAACCTAGATGGTATTTGGTACCAGGGACACAGTACCTCAAACAAGTCTTTAGTTGCCTGTGAATTATCGGTGGATACCGGGACCACATTTCTCACCACCCAGGCTGACAAGACCTGAGTTATCCGCTTTGCAGCAGGATGACTGCTGTGATATTTCATCTTCCTCGCAAAGGACTGTTGGACAGTCAATTGCTTACTGGAAGTAGTACAAGTGGTCTTCCGACTTCCCCTCTGGGATGACTATCGACTCCCAGCAGCAACAACAGCAGCGCCAGCAGCAGTAGGCGTTACACTCAAGGATGCATCGGAGGAATCCCAGGCAGGAGAGGACTCGTCAGACTTGCCAGTGACATGGCCTGCAGGACTATTGGCTTTCCTGTGTAAGGTGGAAATTGACACTGAGGGAGTTGGTGGTGTGATTTGCAGGAGCTTGGTTACAAGAGGAAGGGATTTAGTGGTCAGTGAACTGCTTCCGCTGTCATCCAAAGTTTTTGAACTTGTCACTGACTTCTGATGAATGCGGACCAGGTGACGTATAAGGGAGGATGTTCCTAGGTGGTTAACGTCCTTACCCCTACTTATTACAGCTTGACAAAGGCAACACACGGCTTGACACCTGTTGTCTGCATTTGTGTTGAAATAATTCCACACCGAAGAGGTGATTTTTTTTGTATTTTGAACAGGCATGTCAATGGCCATATTCGTCCCACGGACATCAGGTGGTCTCCCCGGGTGCCTTACTTAAACAAACCACCTCACCATCAGAATCCTCCTTGTCAATTTCCTCGCCAGCGCCAACAACACCCATATCCTCATCCTGGTGTACTTCAACAGTGACATCTTCAATTTGACTACCAGGAACTGGACTGCGGGTGCTCCTTCCAGCACTTGCAGGGGGAGTGCAAATGGTGGAAGGCGCAAGCTCTTCCCGTCCAGTGTTGGGAAGGTCAGGCATCGCAACCGACACAATTGGACTCTCATTGGGGATTTGTGATTTAGAAGAACGCACAGTTATTTGCTGTGCTTTTGCCAGCTTAAGTCTTTTCATTTTTCTAGCGAAAGGATGAGTGCTTCCATCCTCATGTGAATCTGAACCACTAGCCATGAACATAGGCCAGGGCCTCAGCCGTTCCTTGCCACTCCGTGTCGTAAATGGCATATTGGCAAGTTTACGCTTCTCATCAGACGCTTTCAATTTTGTTCTCCATTTTTTAATGTGTGGAATTATATGCCAGTATCAATAGCAATGGCCTACTACTATATATACTGCGCACAACTGAAATGCACCACAGGTATGGATGGATAGTATACTTGACGACACAGAGGTAGGTAGAGCAGTGGCCTTCCGTACCGTACTGCTATATATACTGGTGGTCACTGTCAGCAAACTGCAAAACTAAAATGCACCACAGGTATAGAATCTAGATGGATAGTATACTTGACGGCACAGAGGTAGGTAGAGCAGTGGCCTTCCGTACCGTACTGCTATATATACTGGTGGTCACTGTCAGCAAACTGCAAAACTAAAATGCACCACAGGTATAAAATCTAGATGGATAGTATACTTGACTACACAGAGGTAGGTAGAGCAGTGGCCTTCCGTACCGTACTGCTATATATACTGGTGGTCACTGTCAGCAAACTGCAAAACTAAAATGCACCACAGGTATAGAATCTAGATGGATAGTATACTTGACGACACAGAGGTAGGCAGAGCAGTGGCCTTCCGTACCGTACTGCTATATATACTGGTGGTCACTGTCAGCAAACTGCAAAACTAAAATGCACCACAGGTATAGAATCTAGATGGATAGTATACTTGACGACACAGAGGTAGGTAGAGCAGTAGCCTTCCGTACCGTACTGCTATATATACTGGTGGTCACTGTCAGCAAAACTCTGCACTGTACTCCTGCTATATAATACTGCTGGTCCCCAGTCCCCACAATAAAGCAGTGTGAGCACAGATATATGCAGCACACTGAGCACAGATATGGAGTGTTTTTCAGGCAGACAACGTATACTGGTCGTCACTGTCAGCAAAACTCTGCACTGTACTCCTCCTATATAATACTGCTGGTCCCCACAATAAAGCAGTGTGAGCACAGATATATGCAGTACACTGAGCACAGATATGGAGTGTTTTTCAGGCAGACAACGTATACTGGTGGTCACTGTCAGCAAAACTCTGCACTGTACTCCTCCTATATAATATACTGGTGGTCCCCAGTCCCCACAATAAAGCAGTGTGAGCACAGATATATGCAGCACACTGAGCACAGATATGGAGTGTTTTTCAGGCAGACAACGTATACTGGTGGTCACTGTCAGCAAAACTCTGCACTGTACTCCTCCTATATAATATACTGGTGGTCCCCAGTCCCCACAATAAAGCAGTGTGAGCACAGATATATGCAGCACACTGAGCACAGATATGGAGTGTTTTTCAGGCAGACAACGTATACTGGTGGTCACTGTCAGCAAAACTCTGCACTGTACTCCTCCTATATAATATACTGGTGGTCCCCAGTCCCCACAATAAAGCAGTGTGAGCACAGATATATGCAGCACACTGAGCACAGATATGGAGTGTTTTTCAGGCAGACAACGTATACTGGTGGTCACTGTCAGCAAAACTCTGCACTGTACTCCTCCTATATAATACAGCTGCTCCCCAGTCCCCACAATTAAGCAGTGTGAGCACAGATATATGCAGCACAATGAGCACAGATAAGGAGTGTATTTCAGGCAGACAACGTATACTGGTGGTCACTGTCAGCAAAACTCTGCACTGTACTCCTCCTATATAATACTGGTGGTCCCCAGTACCCACAATTAAGCAGTGTGAGCACAGATATATGCAGCACACTGAGCACAGATATGGAGTGTTTTTCAGGCAGACAACGTATACTGGTGGTCACTGTCAGCAAAACTCTGCACTGTACTCCTCCTATATAATATACTGGTGGTCCCCAGTCCCCACAATAAAGCAGTGTGAGCACAGATATATGCAGCACACTGAGCACAGATATGCAGTGTTTTTCAGGCAGACAACGTATACTGGTGGTCACTGTCAGCAAAACTCTGCACTGTACTCCTCCTATATAATGCAGCTGCTCCCCAGTCCCCACAATTAAGCAGTGTGAGCACAGATATATGCAGCACACTGAGCACAGATAAGGAGTGTATTTCAGGCAGACAACGTATACTGGTGGTCACTGTCAGCAAAACTCTGCACTGTACTCCTCCTATATAATACTGGTGGTCCCCAGTACCCACAATTAAGCAGTGTGAGCACAGATATATGCAGCACACTGAGCACAGATATGGAGTGTTTTTCAGGCAGACAACGTATACTTGTGGTCACTGTCAGCAAAACTCTGCACTGTACTCCTCCTATATAATATACTGGTGGTTCCCAGTCCCCACAATAAAGCAGTGTGAGCACAGATATATGCAGCACACTGAGCACAGATATGCAGTGTTTTTCAGGCAGACAACGTATACTGGTGGTCACTGTCAGCAAAACTCTGCACTGTACTCCTCCTATATAATACAGCTGCTCCCCAGTCCCCACAATTAAGCAGTGTGAGCACAGATATATGCAGCACACTGAGCACAGATAAGGAGTGTATTTCAGGCAGACAACGTATACTGGTGGTCACTGTCAGCAAAACTCTGCACTGTACTCCTCCTATATAATACTGGTGGTCCCCAGTACCCACAATTAAGCAGTGTGAGCACAGATATATGCAGCACACTGAGCACAGATATGGAGTGTTTTTCAGACAGACAACGTATACTGGTGGTCACTGTCAGCAAAACTCTGCACTGTACTCCTCCTATATAATACAGCTGCTCCCCAGTCCCCACAATTAAGCAATAAGCACAAATATTTGCATCAACATTAATAAACGGAGAGGACGCCAGCCACGTCCTCTCCCTAACATTTCCAATGCATGAGTGAAAATGGCGGCGATGCGCGGCTGCCTATATAGAATCCGCATCTCGCGAGAATCCGACAGCGGGATGATGACGTTCGGGCGCGCTCGGGTTAACCGAGCCATACGGGAGAATCCGAGTATGCCTCGGACCCGTGTAAAATGGGTGAAGTTCGGGGGGGTTCGGTCTCTGAGGAACCGAATCCGCTCATCAGTGCCGTAACTACGTGTGTGCCAGGTGTGCCTGGCACACAGCGCAGTTGTAATGGGGGCGCAACGGCCAGCGGCTTGCAATGAGTCAATTTGACTCATTACAAGCCGCCTATGCCGGAGGAGAGGGATCAGGGAGCCGCAGCAGCGCTATGTAACTGGTAGCTGCGCTGCTGCAGCAGTCCCCTCTCCTTCCACATCTCACTGCGCCCAATAGGAATCCTCAGACTCGTCTCCCACCCAATCAGTGCTGCATCCCATCCAAATTGTTCCCGCGCTCCCATTAGGCCCCGCCCCCTCACGGATAGGCCAATGCCGGGCACAGACTGAGTCCCGTGGACGTGGATGCCACTGTCGCTGCTGCTGCCGCCGATCAGGCCGTCGGCTGCTGGAAGAGTGCCGGGAGCAGTGTTACAGTGAGCTGCATGTGGTCCCCAAGCAGCCCAGTGTGCTCTATGCCAGCCTCGGCCGTGACACCTCCCGCATGGGGGAGACTTCTTCCTTGCACCATGGTTTCCACAGACCGGGGAGACGCCGGAGGGATCAGAGCGGCCTGGGCACCCTCCTCCCCCCGCCCACCTCAAGCAGCGCACACGGTCTCTACAGCGTACGGAACTGCCAGGAGTCCCCGGTGAATGAGTCATGTAGCGGTGGTGATTGCCGTATACCC
This sequence comes from Pseudophryne corroboree, assembly GCF_028390025.1. Taxonomy (NCBI): domain Eukaryota; kingdom Metazoa; phylum Chordata; class Amphibia; order Anura; family Myobatrachidae; genus Pseudophryne; species Pseudophryne corroboree. The sequence goes on from NC_086444.1 coordinate 1,112,464,666, forward strand.
GCGGGTGAGTCCTAATGCTGTGGCAGTGTGTCACAAGCGGGTGGGGGTTCCTGCGGCATCTGGGGGTCTGGGAAGGTGGCTGGGCCTGCTGTAAATGTGGCTGGGAGTTCCCGCAGGGGTGGTGTGGGGATGGTGTGGTTGGACTTGCTGGGGGGTTTGCTGAATGCCAGTGAGGGGTCTGGGTCATTTCATGCTGTGCACCTTGCTGTGGATTGTGCACCTGCCTGCTGGTATCCTGATAAGAGCACAGACCTCATTGTTTGCCCAAATAACCCACTCACCAGTTGCTCCTGAGAATCCACCGTTACTATGGGAACCCTGCAACCATCCAGTGGGAGCTGTGACCCCTACCCCCTGGATTTTCCTGCTAACCCCTCCAATGCCGCTCTCCCTGATACTGAGGCGTAATGCGACCTGCAAGCGATATTCCTTTGTCAGTCGAGTTAATGTGAATGATCCTGCCATGTATCCCAAACAATATATAAATACCCTTCTGTTTGCATTGCTGTATGTTACATGTAGATAATAGTGCTTCGCTGTGTAGTGAAGTCATGAAGTAGGCAATTTATACATAACTAATAAGTGCTCTACCTGGCGCAGTGTGTATAACGTGCTCTACCGGGCGCACTGTGTATAACGTGCTCTACCTGGTGCAGTGTGTATAACGTGCTCTACCTGGCGCAATGTGTATAACGTGCTCTACCTGGCGCAATCTGTATAACGTGCTCTACCTAGCGCAATGTGTATAACGTGCTCTACCTGGCGCAATGTGTATAACTTGCTCTACCTGGCGCAGTGTGTATAACGTGCTCTACCGGGCGCAGTGTGTATAACGTGCTCTACCTGGCACAGTGTGTATAATGTGCTCTACCTGGCACAATGTGTATAAGTGGCACTGCTGTGTGATGTAATGCGAATAACACTACTGTGTGGTGTAATGTGAATTGGTACTATTATGTGACCATGCCCCATGAATATCTATCTATCGTGTAAAAAAGGGGGACGCTGTCTGCTGTAATGTGTAAAAAGGGGAACACTGTCTGCCATAATGTATAAAAAGGGGGACGCTGTCTGCCGTAATGTGTAAAACGGGGGACGCTGTCTGCCGTAATGTGTAAAAAGGGGAACGCTGTCTGCCGTAATGTGTAAAAAGGGAGACGCTGTCTGCCGTAATGTGTAAAAAGGGGGACGCTGTCTGCCGTAATGTGTAAAAAGGGGACGCTGTCTGCCGTAATGTGTAAAAAGGGGACGCTGTCTGCCGTAATGTGTAAAAAGGGGACGCTGTCTGCCGTAATGTGTAAAAAAGGGACTCTGTCTGCCGTAATGTGTAAGAGGGGCTGTACCTGGTGTAGTGGTGGTACTGTGCGGCATAATTTGAATAATGGAGACTACTATAATATGTAATGTGAATTGGTATTATTTTGTTACCACACCCCTTCCCCGTGAAGCCACGCCCCTATGGCACACACAGCCCCTTTCTTACATAGAGGGGGGGGCGCCGATGCCCTATCTTGCACACAGCGCTAAAATGTCTAGTTACGGCACTGCCGCTCATCACTACTTAAAACAAGCAGATGTTTAGTGCTCATACAGTAACTCTTGACAGGTCCCTTGCTGAATGTACTTGGGACAATAACAGCACAGAGATATTCTTCAGAAATACAATCAACTCCGATAGTCAGAGGATACACACTACAGGGCTGGCAGACCACCTTTTTATCAGTCTAACACACAATAACACAGGTGGTAATTCAAGTACACAAACCAAAGAACTGTATCTAATTTCCAGCATAGAAATACAACTTACATTTCACTGAAATTGGATAATTGCATTCTTTCTTTGATAAAATATATCTATGACCCAAACCAGTTTGTCTTAAACAGGATTCGATTTACTACATAACTGTAACTGTCTCTTTTTCGACACGTTCTTAGAAAACGCCACCGTATGAGGAGTACCCACTGGAGTGTACTGCATCAAACAAAGGCTTGGTCAGTTAACACTACTTTGCTAAGGCCAGAATAATTACCAGTGACATGCGGTGGGGTGAGGCAGGTGAGGAAGAGCTTTTCCTGTCATACTAATGTTTGTGCCAGAGTTTTGACTGTATAAAGTATATGGAAAATACAATGAATGTATTTGAAATATCTTCTTTGCATTATTATAATAATTTTTATAGCCAAAACTCTGGAGTAAATAGTCTATGGCAGGTGAGGCAGTGCCGCCCATACCTACCTTATCCACACATCTCTGATCAAAACTCACCAAATTTCCAGGAGTTTATACTGCTGCACCTGTGTATAATGCCCAGATGTACCCTTTGGCTCATATATTGCATGTAAATCTGGCTCTGGTGCTATCCAGTGCCTCCTGAGCTATTTAGCTCACCACACATCCCTGATAATTACTATATCACCTCTATGTCACAGAAAATGTCAATTGCTTATAAAATAAAATACTAAATAAATAACAAAAATGCACAGTACATACAGTTAAACATGCAATTCTACAACAGCACATAGCACAATAAATATAACATGTTCAAATACATTAAACGAAGTGTACAATATATTTGCATTTGCAAACATAATATATTCGTACATTGTTATACTCGGGCACAGAAGTTTTTATTAAATATCTTGCTTCTATGTACACTCACTGGGCCTGACGCTCTTAGAAATGGTGCTAACCCTTTCATTGCCGCAGCTCAGATTCCTCTCTTACATTGGGCTCAATGGGTAGATGCCAAAGGGCCCCGGGATTTTAGGGGCCTGCCATGACTGGAAATCCTAACTACCACCAGCAGCCTCCGCTGATAACAAATTCCCTCCGAACATCACCTTCACCGACAGCGCCTTCTCCCCGAACGCCATTGCCGTCAATAGCAGACACACACCCCTGGACATTACCGCCGATAGCACCCACCACCTTCCCCCCGGACATCACCACCAACAGCACCCACCCAAAGACACCACCGCGGCCAATTGCACCCTCTTACCCAGGGACCATAGCCACCATTGCTGCCATCTCGGCCTTGTGGGCTAGAACTCCAGCTACAGCTCCCAACTCATAATCAAACCCATTATTGTTTACTTTTTTTGTGTCGTCTTCATCGTAAAGTGACGGGGAACCCCAATTAGTGCACCATGTTCCCTAGCCATGCTTCTGGCAAGGTGCCTCGCTCCGCTACCGCTGCGCTCGGCACAGGTTGCTATTCCCAATCCTAGTCCATGTGGATCATAAAGTAAGAAAAAGTTCAAAAAATGAAAACAAAATGTGAAAAACGCATGTCAACCTTTTTCCATGTTGACCTACTGATCATGTCGACCTGCTGACTATGTCAACCTAATGCATGTCGACCAATAGTGGTCAACCTAATGACTTTCAACCCAAGTGTGGTTGACCTAATGACCGTATCCTGATGGACAGCAACAGAGAACTTTGTACAGGTATGGGATTGGTGAGAATGTACAGAATGTGTGTTACAGTGTGCTGCATATATTCTATTTCAGCTAATCTTGCCCTCTCTGGAGAAGACTCTCACATGTATCACTGCCAATGCGTGTCTTCTGAGTAGAAGAATTTCCTTTTCTTTATTTATATATTTACTGTTTATGTCACAACTGGCAGTATAGATTTGCTCAGACTGCAATTGGAATTTCAGACCTGTATTGGTCAGCAAGTGCTCACAGTTCATGAACCATGTTAAGATAAATATACAAGTATTTATGCCTGTCTCAAACATCATTTCTTTACTCATGATGCATTCAAAATATGTATCAGTTACTAACTTTAGGGGGCTATTCCATTCCCAGTGATGTGCGGCTGTGTTACAGTATGTATATCACCTAAAATTCAGATACCCTCAGTATTGCACTGAATCTCTTGCACCCTTATGGGGTGTGAGGGAGTATATACGATGATGGTGACTACAAAGTGCTGGCGTTTCAGCTCTTCGCACCCATCTACGCTAACTGAAATCCATAGTCTTTTTAAAGATATAATATAACAAACATAGATGAACATTCCTCGCCCATAACACTCATCTTTCAGTTTCTCACACCCCAATGTAACATTCTTCATAGTCATTTTTGTGCCCTAGCGCTGTATAATCAATTTTGGAAAATGAAATAAGCCTTTGTATAATTGGCCTAAGATTACATCTGTCCTCTGGATATCATTTATCACTAAAAGGTTACGATATTGGAGAATGCCAGTAGTGTTCCATCCTTGTACATATTTTTTGTAGACTAATATGAACTTACAGCAGGCAGTGACTGCTGGTGCATACATATACAGTATCCAAAGAATGACATATAAGTACAATGTTATAATAACTCAGCATCGCACTATGAAGTAATTTGAATCTAAAACGTATCCATTCACTGACTCAAGGGCAAAAGCTTTTTAAATAAATCTACAAATGAAAGGTTGCACCTGCCGAGTATATATCCAGTAGATATTGTGATCATTAACACAGTGCATAGATTTCATTTCACATCCAGTGCCAGGGGTAACACAACTGGGAACATTTATCACATGTAATAACCAGATATATTTGGCCCCAATTCCTCTATTCCAATGATTTCCCAAACGTCCCTTCCTTAGCTCCGTTTATCAATATATTTTTGTACCAATTTCCTCCTCCTGTTATTATTTTTTATACCTCAGAAGACCTTTGCTGCATCAATTCTTTCCATTGTAATCTGATTCCCAGAATATATTCAACTGATGCTTATTCAATTCGTCATTCCGAATGGCAGCTGAATTTACAATGTCTCATTTTACTGCTCCCTATCCCGTCAGTAATTTATAGTATTAAAAAAAAATAATTCAAATGATTTTATTATAAAACAAAACAAAAACAAGCGGGGATCTGTTTCATTTGGCAACACACATCAACGTAAGTAAGTGTATGAAATCTAGCAACACATATTAAAACAGCATAAAACTGTAACTCTTTGCAACGTGCCAACAAATTATCCTCCCAACATCGCTTATCATTAACAGAAACGCAGCAAAATCAAACTTGTCATATGTTGTAAAAAGGAAAATAGAAAAAAAATCAATATTGGAGAGTAAATTATTCAACAATAAAAAATAAATATTTTATAAATTGCGGTTTCTATATTGTAGAGCACTTTATTAATTCCGGCTTCTATTTATGAGTAGAATGTATTTTCCACTCTGCGCTATGACAAATTAATTAAATTACTATAATGGTTTGTAAAATTAGGACTGTTCTGTCAAACTAATTAAATAAAGAATGATTACATCACTTGGTACAGTTGCAGCAGATGTTTTTACACCCGCTTCATTACGTTGTTTTCTGCAATGCATTTCAATATTTAATCTAACACTGCTGCAAACAATGTTTTAGTTATCTGCCTAACACATAATCAATTTGTTTTCCTTTCAAATAATATATTGGATTATTATGCCTGAAATATGTAATGAACAGCTCTTCGCTTAGGTTTCTTAATTGGGAAATTAATACCATGAACATCTTTGTTTTTTTTATACAGTATGTGTTTTTCTTAAATAAACCTGCACTATCTAAGATGGTATTATTGTTCTGAAATAAAAGTGTGATTAGCATCACAATTTCTTGCATTAGTTTGAAAGTAGCTTCACCACACTTAAGGTGGGTACATACAGATACAATCATTATGCCAATCCTTCGATTTATGGGGGTTATTCAGGTTTGTTAGAAAACCGAAAAACTTGGGGAAAAACCATGTTGCACTGCAGGTGGGGCAGATGTAACATGTGCAGAGAGATTTAAGGTGCCCACACACTGATCAGTCAATTTGGATGAAAACAATATGTCATAACAATATATCGATCACAAAAGTGCAACTCGTATGTTCTGCTCAAACGATAACGATCCGATGCGCATCCCCGCAGCTCATATTATGTATCCTCTGATCTTACCTGCTGCAGTCAAGATCTGCCAATGTCTGTCAATGTCTTTAGAGATTGTATGATAAATCGTTTGTTAAAAAAATACTTTTTTACAAAATCGTCAGGGACTGCCAGGGAGCTCCCGGGGGAGTTCAAGGGATAGCTCAGTGTGTGGGCACCTTTAGATTTGGGTGGGTTATATTCAGAGCCAGCCCTAGGCATAGGCACACTAGGCAAATGCCTAGGGAATTTGGTATGCCTAGGGGCACCAGCAGCTTCTGCTGATTAAAATGATATGCAACATGCCTATATTCTGTTTTTATGACTGTGGCTGTATCTGCATACGAAATGCTACTTATCATTTTAATCAGCAGAAGCTGCTTGTGCATCCTAGCCACACAGTAATGCAAATAAAATGCATTTTATCAAAAAAGAGGCCCGATGTTAGCAGAGCTGCCAGCTGACTTACACCAGGCATCTTCTGCTGCATGGCGTACTGAGGCAAGATGTATGAGGGTACATCTGTATCCAAGCAGAGGCAGAGATCACAGTGTTAGTGGCCGTGTGAGTGCTGTGTGTGCGTGGGTTGGTTGTGCAGTAGTGTTCGGCATATGTGTAAGGGACATTATGTGTGTCATGTGTATAAACGCATTAATACTGTGCGGAAAATGTGTAAGGGGCACTATGTTTGTCATTATGTGTATAAGTGCACTAATAATGTGAGGCATATGTGAAAGGGACATTAGGGGTCATTCAGACTGGATCGCTGCAGTGGCAGCAATTGCAGTCTAAAGCCCTTTGAGGAGTGCGCACGCACACCCCGGAGCCCAGTGAGATGCATAAGCATCTCAGGGCTGCGATCACCTGACAGGCAGAGGCAGTCGTGGGGTGGGAGGGGGCATGCCAATGGCATTAGAACGGCATTGGTGGGGCGCAGTCCGGACAATGCAGGCGTATCTGAACTGTTGCAGGGGTGGGCCACGGCACCTGCATGACATTACACGCAGCTGCTGCGACCCGGGATGTGGTGGGTAGCCAGCTGCGCAGGCAGGGAGCTACTCGCTAGGGGCAAAAGCATTGCCGGCGTGCAATGCTTTTGCACCTGAGCGGGGGGAGAGGGCTTGACATGCGGGGCGGGTTAGTCCTGTGCTGGGCGTCCCCCCCCCCCCCCCCCGCATGTCAGAGAAACTGATTGTAGATGTGCTAAACTTAGCACATCTACGATCAGATCTGAATGACTCCCAATATGTGTTTTATTATGTGTATAAGGGCACTAATAATGTGCGGCATATGTGTAAGGGACATTATGTGTATAACTGCATTATTAAAGGTTGGTATGATGTGTAAGGCACATTATAAGAACATTAATAATGCGTGTCATATGTGTAAGGCGCATTACTGTGTGGTATTATGTGTATAAGGGCATTAATAATGTGTGGCATTGTGTGTATAAGGTACTCTACTGTGTGGCATAATGTATAGAAAGGATACTAGTGAGTGGTATAATGTGAACAACGAGCAATATGGTGTGGTGTAATGTGAAGAAGGGCACTACTGAGAGGAGTAACGTATATAAGGTAAAGTGGTACTACTGTGTGATGTAACATGAATAAGGGACACTATCACATGATAACATGTGAATAAAGTTGCACTACTGTGTGGCGTAATTTGAATTAGGGGGTACTATTGTGTGGCCATGCCCCTTTCCAGCAAGAACACACCCCTTTTTGGGCTGTGCGCCAAATGCGCGCACTGTTCCTATTTAAAATATAGATGGTATGAGCATCAAAATGAGGACTGCTATGGGTGAGGGGTGATGGTGCTGAGAAAGGGGTGCAGGGTCAGAGGTAGAACTAGTGGTGGTGCTAGGGGGCACCAGACAAAATCTTGCCTAGGGCACCATATTGGTTAGGGCCAGCTCTGGTTATATTGTTTCTGTGCAGGGTGTTTATTTTTACACTGCAATTTAGATTTCAGTTGAACACACCCCACCCAAATCTATCTCTCTCTGCACATGTTATATCTGCATCACCTGCAGTGCAACATGGTTTTGCCCAATTGTTAACTTTTTCCTTTGCTAATAATCTGAATAAGGGCCTATGGGCCTGATTCAGTAAGGATTGTAAATTCTGCTAAGTAGCAGAATTCACAATCTTTTGGATTGCATGCTGGGTGCCGCCCATCGCAGGGCAAGACCGCCTAGCATGCTAACAGCCACTCACCCCCTTGACCCAGATTATGTACTCGTCATGCCCCCCGTTCACACCAGCATGCCCCCATTTCTAAGCCAAACCCCCGCAATGCTCTGTCTCCACATTGGAAATGGAGCGTTGACGCCCCCCTTTCTGCCCCGCGACCGCATCCTTTTAGCATTTTTTGTGGTTGGATCGCATATTGCGGTCCAACCTGAATCGGGCCCTACTGTATATCTGATATCGAAAGATCGGCAAACTGTACGCAGTGACAATGCGAAGCTTCACTCATCCGATCCCATGGAAGCCCTATAGTGTGCACCGTGTGTAGGGTGCTTGCAGGAGCAGGAAGGTGGTCACGCTGAAGACACACGACAGATGATCGGGAGTGTTTACACCGATCAGCTGGCATGTGTACCCAGCTTTATCTATCTATGTATGAACTTGCATGAGTAAGCGGACCTAAAATATTCTGTGCTGCTTTTAACAGTCTAACGTGCTGATTTCAGGTTGATTTGGCCTGCCCATTTCAGGCCTGTTTATGAGTCGATCTTGGACGTAGTCGTGCAATATCGTCTTACTGCGCATGCATCTGAGACGCACTTCGTATGCGTCCCAATTGTGTTCGTACAGAGTTGCGGCGCTGATTTCAGGTGCATGCATGGAGAATTAGAGTATATTTAAAATACACTGGCCATTCCTGGGTGGTGACTGGGTAGTGGCTATTCGGAGGCACGGGCTGTGTCTGTTTCAAACCTGCACCTGACAAAGGACCGATGTAAGTTTTAATAAGGTGACCAAAGGTATGTCCAACAATGCACCAAGCAGTATTTCAGCATCTATGCATGCTGAATGTGGGCATCTCAGTCCTTGTATATTCGGAAGCAGGGCTGTACACCAGGGAAGGACTTTGTAGTGGCATTTGGATGGGCCCTTCATCTCTTGCATATGCAGGGCCGTCTTTTCGTCTGAGCTCAATGGGCTCTTGCCCAAGGGCCCCAGGAGTAAAATGGCCCTAGGCTTATAGCTGAGGGTCCCCTCTTTCCAGGGGTGAAAATCGGCCCAGGGGAACCGAAGATATCCGACTTCAAAGCAGTGGACCCCATCCCAGCCTGTACAGGTACCAGTGGGCCCGTTTTCACCACGCATGCTGGTACTTGTGGTTCTCCAAGTACCAGCTTGCGGGGAGGCTTGCTGGGACTTGTAGTACTGCTACAAAAAACAATATATATATATATTTTTTTACACTATGGCTATCAGCCCCCCATCCGCAGCCCTTGGATGGGGGGGGGACAGCCTCGGGCTTCACCCCTGGCCCTTGGGTGCCTGGAGGGGGGGGACCCCTTGATTTAAGGGGTCCCCACTCCTCCAGGGTACCACGGCCAGGGGTGACTAGTTGGGGATTTAATGCCAGGGCCGCAGGGACCTATATAAAAGTGTCCCCCGGCTGTGGCATTATCTCACTGACTAGTGGAGCCCGGTGCTGGTGTGAAAATTACGGGGGACCCCTACGTCTTTTGTCCCCCGTATTTTTTACACCACGACCAGGCGCAGAGCCCGGTGCTGGTTGTTAAAATATGGGGGATCCCCTGTCAATTTCCCCCCCGTTTTTTTACAACCAGAACCGGCTCAAAGAGCCCGAGGCTGGTTTTGCTTAGGAGGGGGGGACCCCACACAATTTTTTTCTGAATTTTTAACACTTTAAAAACTTTTTTAAGGTACACAATGAAGCCCTGCACGGATCTCACAGATCCGGCCGGGATTCCTTGTGTTTTGTCAGGCAGTGTTTTACTCATCACTCCCGTAAAACACTGCCTGACATTACGAATCACATCGACATCGGAAAAAACGAATGAGGAAGACTCGGCAGCTTAGTAAATGACCGTATCAGGATTCAAAAAGTTGCAGTAAAATGCACCCGATACCATTCAAGATCAAACACCCTTAAAAATGGCAAAAACATGAATATTAGTAAATAACCCCCCAGATATCTTGGGTTCTGTCTGACTTAGAGTTTTTCTGAGTATATACTCCAAAAGCTGGGACTATCCCTTTTTGGTGAACACTGGCAGCTTGTCTCTGCTACGCCCAGAACCAGAGATATCAGCCTTCCAGCAGCTGGTCTCTTCTCCAGCTCCACACGCCTGGTATGCAGTTTTATATTTTTGTTGGTGAATTGCTGTGGCTTCTGCACTCTGATCTCCAAGTCCCCAGTACCTCCTGAAAGGTGGGACTCTCTAATTTGTTAAAGCTAAGAAATCTATTTCCAGGAACTGGAGATATCTGCAGTAAAGCAAGCTGCTCTCCCACCAGAAAATAATGAATATTAAGCCCACTCCACTATCGACCTCTCCCCTACGTATTAAACATTCCCTACCACCCTGAAAAACATGTACCAGGGCCTCTTCATTCAGCCCAATGCCCCCTTCTACAGTTTAGTGTTCTCCTTCCTGCCCCATCTGTGCAGTAAAGGAGTAATTAGCAGAAATTATTTCTCCAGGTCCTACATGCTGAGCGGAAGATAGAACACCCCCTACTGCCCCGCGGGACATCAAAGCTGCCGCTGACAGCACCCCCTACCCCTACCGCTGGAGGATGGTAGGGGCCCCAGTGCATTGCTGTGCCCAGGGGCCTACACTGCTGTTAAGACGGCTCTGTGCATGTGCATGTGTAACCAGCTTTGATGACCAATTATAATAGGTCCCTATCTTTAAATGCAGATAAAAACAAAGTGGTCTTTGTTATTTCAAATAGTTTTTATCTTATGATTTCAAGCAAAAGAGCAATTAAAGACAATCAATAACAACACTTAGGGCGCTATCCAATAAACCACAGTAATTTAACACGGCTAATTGACCCGTTCTGAGCTATCCTATTAGGCCCGATGCCGGCACTTACTGTATCTGAGATTTTGGCAGCGAAACCAAGTCATCAATAAGGAATAACTTTTCATAGCCTGATCATGACCAAAATTTATGCAAAAAATTGCCGCGGCTAATAGGATACCTTATTAAGATTAGCAATCTCTATGTAATAGGTTCTTATATGTGAAAATTATAAACTAATTTTAGTCATAAGTCCTTGTGTCTAAAGGTGCAACACACAGTGAGATATTGACTATGTGCCGATTTTGACTTTGCGACTTCCCTTGAACTCCTTGGAGCCCAGAACCACCGATATTGACTATCCTTACTTGCGATTTTGACTACAGTGCATCCAGAAAGTATTCACAGCACTTCACTTTTTCCACATTTTGTTATGTTACAGCTTTATTCCAGAATGGAATAAATTCATTTTTTCCCTCAAAATTCTACACACAATGGTGGTCATTCCGAGTTGATCGCAGCCAGCAACTTTTTGCTGCAGCTGCGATCAATGGTCCACGCTTATGGGGGAGTGTATTTTAGCTTAGCAGGGCTGTGATCGCTTGTGCAGCCCTGATAAGCAATAAAATTTTCACACAAAACAAGTGTGTCAGCGGTGAGGTTACTTTCGGTCAACCGCTGACCACAAAGTTCCCACCATTGGTTACAATGGAGCGCATAGGCGCTACATTGTATCACTGCCGTGTGCTGCCTGACAGACACTACAGGAGCACACAGCCAATCAGGAGGGTGCCACAACGTGGCGCTCCCTGATTGGCTGAAGGAACCCTCTTAGACAGGAGTCAGGGGGAGGGTCCTGGCAGTCGGGGAAAGGGGTCCCATGTGAAAACGTGGGGCCCCTTTCAGTGCGTGGTCGGGTTTGCGTTTTATTTTTTTGACAAGTACGTGAATTATACAGAGAACAGAAGAGGACCGATCTACACTGGATTATGTGAGTATAATTTTTTTCACAGGTACCCCATGGATTCTACATGGATAAGAGGACCGACCCTCGTGTGAACATAGGTAAGTATGTATGTTTGGAGGTGTGCATGTATGTAATAAACTTATACTTTCAAGGTGTGTGTCTCCTGTTTTTATTGGGGTATTTTTTTAGTAGTAGTACTACAGGTGCCAGCGGGCCTGGTTTTCCACCGCATGCTGGTACTTGTGGTTCTCCAAGTACCAGCTTGCGGGGGAGGCTTGCTGGGACTTGTAGTACTGCTACTAAAAACAATATTCACATTTTTTCAAAAAGGCTATCAGCCCCCCAGTCGCCGCCCTTGGATGGGGGGGACAGCCTCGGGCTTCACCCCTGGCCCTTGGGTGGCTGGAGGGGGAGGACCCCTTGATTGAAGGGGTCCCCACTCCTCCAGGGTACCCCGGCCAGGGGTGACTAGTTGGGGTTTTAATGGCACGGCCGCAGGGACCGATATCAAAGTGTCCCCCGGCTGTGGCATTATCTCCCCAGCTAGTGGAGCCCGGTGCTGGTTTCAGAAATACGGGGGACCCCTACGCTTTTTGTCCCCGGTATTTTTGGAACCAGGACCAGGCGCAGAGTCCGGTGCTGGTTGATTAAATATGGGGGAACCCTTGTCATTTTTTCCCCCATATTTTTTCAACCAGGATCGGCTCAAAGAGCCTGAGGCTGGTTATGATTAGGAGGGGGGACCCCACGCAATTTTTTCCAGGATTTTAAAGACTTTAATGAACTTTCTAAGGTACACAATGAAGCTCTGCATGGATCTCACAGATCAGTCCGGGTTTCCTTGTGTTTTTTCAGGCAGTGTTTTACTCATCACTCCCGTAAAACACTGCCTGATATTACGAATCACATCGACATCGGAAAAAACGATTGTGCAAAACTCGGCAGCTTAGTGAATGACCGTATCAGGATTCAAAAAGTTGCAGTAAAATGCACCTGATACCATTCGAGTTCAAACACCCTTCAGAATGGACAAAACACGAATATTAGTAAATAAACCCCCAGGGCTCCACTAGTTAGAGAGATAATGCCACAGCTGGCGGACACATTTATATTGGTCCCTGCGGACCTGGCATTAAATCACCAACTAGTCACCCCTGGCTGGGGTACCCTGGAGGAGTGGGGACCCCTTAAATCAAGGTGTCCCCCCCTCCAGCCACCCAAGGGCCAGGGTGAAGCCCGAGGCTGTCCCCCCCATCCGTGGGTGGTGGATGGAAGGCTGATAGCCTTTTGTGCCAAAAAAAAGAATATTGTTTATTGTAGCAGATCCACAAGTCCCAGCAAGCCTCCCCCGCAAGCTGGTACTTGGAGAACCACAAGTACCAGCATAAGGGGGGGAAACAGGCCCGTTGGTACCTGTAGTTCTACTACAAAAAAATACCCAAATAAAAACAAAACACACACACCGTGAAAGTAAGTTTTATTAAACATACATGCACACTTACATACATACATACTTACCTATGTTGACATGAAGCAGTCGGTCCTCCTCTCCAGTAGAATCCAGGGGTACCTGTAAATAAAATTATACTTACAAAAAATCCGGGGTAGATCGGTCCTCTTCTTCAAAGTTATAATCCACGTACTTGGTAAAAAAAAAAACGAAAGACCCGAACGACGCACTGTGTAAACATGGGACCCCTTTCCCCAACTGTCGGGACCCCCCGTGACTCCTGTAAAAGAGGGTCCCTTCAGCCAATCAGGGAGCACCACGTCATGGCACTCTCCTGATTGGCTGTGCGCTCCTGCACTGTCAGTAAGGTGGCGCACTGTGGTTACAATGTAGCGCAGCGGCGCTACATTATATCCAATGGTGGGAACTCTGCGGTCTGCGGTTGACCGCGAGGTTAAGTGGGGCCAACCACAAGTGTTAAGTCCGACAGTGTTTTACTAATCACTCCCGTAAAACACTGCCCGAAATTACGAATGACATCGACATCGGAAAACACGAAAATGCAGAATAGTAAATGAGCATAGTAAATGAGGCGTAAAAAATTGAAAAAGTTGCAAATTCACACATTCGGTGTCATTCGTATTTAATCTCCCTTCAAATCCCGACAATTACGAATCTTAATAAATATACCCCAGTATGTGTCTTAATTGCGCAATGTAGCTAGGAGGCACCAGGAGACTGGGCTGATTCATTTGATATGTGACACTTGTATATCTGTGTGCGACTCTGTATATGAAGTGCTATGATACCACTGCATTTTTCCCGCACAGTTCAGTTTAGTTTTATATACAGACTCAGTTGTATTTAATGAGCATAGTCAAAAAGACACTCAATGCTAGCAGAGTAACAGAGAACCTGGGGGCTCACTTGCGTCAGGTATATTGCGCTGCATGGCATATTGAGGATATATGTATGAGGACATATCTGTATTGCCAATATCTGCTGTAATCCCCTGTAGGGGATACTAAGCATTTACAGGTACCCTCCTGAAAATGGGTGTTTTGGGGGATATCTCAAATATTAATTGATAAATAGACCCCTAAGTCTGTTAGTTTGTGATAGTTTTTCTTGGTTAATTATACATTTTTTCCCTCATATTTTCCAGATTTTTGGCACACCGTAAACATTTACATATTATCATTTTGCTAAAGCAAAGATGGCATGCATCTCATTGCTATGAGCGGAGAACAGAATCGCAATGATTAGGAGAAGACAACAAAAGTTCTAGTGAGTTTGTCCATACTGTATCTCAATATATCACATACAGACAAAGCTTAGAAATGACAAGCATAGGTAGACAGACTAACACATTTCCCTACTGTAGACCAGGGGTTCCCAACCATGGTCCTCAAGGCACACCAACAGTTCAGGTTTTAAGGATTGCCATACTTGAGCACATTTGATTTAATTAGTACCTCAGTTACTTTGATTTAAATATCTGTGCTCAAGCCTGGACATCACTAAAACATAAACGGTTAGTGTGCCTTGAGGACCGTGGTTGGGGATCACTGGCCAAGACTGTAAGAGGCTAACGTGTAGAACAGTGGCGTCACTATGTGGGTGCAGGCTGCACTCGGGTGTCCCCTGTGAGGGGTGACACCAAAATGCTGGCTCCTGCTCAGTGCTGCATTATATGCAGAATCCAGCTCCTGCCACTTTGTAGGAGCCTACACTGCAGCCACAGCAAGTCTCCGGGGACAGCCCAGCACCTCCCGGACTCCCAAAGTGACTAAAACAGGGGTTTGGGGTGCAAAGCCACGCCCATTCCTGTCCAGCCACGCCCCTCCTGTTAAGCCATGCCCTTTTTTTGAGATATGCGCCTAGATCAGATCTACACCAAGTATCATTGGGGTAAGTAATACTTTCTTCCCGCTTGTACTCCTTTGCCCTGCCTATCCTCCTAGCTCCTCATTATTTTTGCACAGCTCATAATCACACAGCTAACGATGGGTGTGTAGCAAGGGCCAGTGTACTCGTGCAGTCACTGGCCCTGCTGCTAGCCTGCACCTCCCTCCTTACCTGGGATGGCTCGGCGCCATCCCATGGGGCCGGAGGTCGCACTGGCTCCGGGCAGCACTGGGGGCCGGGCCTGGTCCGGTCTTCCCCTGCCCGGCCGGTTGCAGAGTTCGGCAGCGGGCGGGGGGGCGGCGGTGAATATCCGCCGCCGCTCCACGCGGGTGATGGCGGCGGGCCTGCATCCTCCAGGACACAGGCCCCGCCAATCACAGCGCCGCTTTTTGAATTTGGCGCCAGCCGCGAGCCAATCACGGCTCGTGAACTGGCAGCCAATCGGGAGTGGCGACGGCGAGCCAATCCCGGCTCGCCGCGTCATAGCCCCGCCCCCCGGCACTGGTTTGTTTTTGCCAGCGCCGGGCGCAGGAAGTCAGTTCGGCGATGGAGAAGGAGCGGAGAAGAGCTCCTGAAGATAGAAGAACGAAGACGGCGCCGGTAGTCCCGGAGGGCGGCGGTAGTTGCAAAAGAGCTGAGACACGCCGCCGCCCGCCGGGTGAAGTACGAAGAGCCGACGCCTGTCGGTGAAGACGTGGGAAGCCCTGGGACAGCGGTGTGCAACGCAAAAGAGCTTGCACAGGCCACCGCTGCCCAGGTGAAGTCTCCAGGAAGCCCGGAGGTGGTGGGAGCCATCCCGCCTCCGGCGAAGACAACGCGGTGGGCGTGGCCGGACCAGGCTTGGTCCAGCCATTGCCCTTTGGACGGGTAAGTTCAGGTAGTGCCCCCCACCCCTAGACCACCAGGGATTCGGGCACTAGGCCCGTGGGGCATGGCAGGCACTAGGCCTGAGGCGCGTTAGGCGGGCGCTAGGCCCGGGGGGACCAAAGGGGGCATTAGGCCCACCAGCCTGAGGCACCGAAGGCAGGCACTAGGCCCGTGGGGCAAAAACAGGCACTAGGCCTGAGCAGCAAAGGGCGTTAGGCCCCCATTATCCCCCCACAGTTAGGCAGGCCCACGGCCTGAGCAGCAAAGGGCATTAGGCCCCCCAGATAGACAGACATAGGCAGGGGGCATCCAGGGCAAGGAGGCCCAACGCTATGGTGTGTACAGTAAGTCGGCGCTACGTCACAGGTTGCATAAGTCGGCACTCGGCCGCAGGTTGCATAAGTCGGCGCTAGGCCGCAGGTTGCTGAAGTCGGCGCTAGGCCGCAGGTTGCTGAAGTCGGCGCTAGACCGGAGGTTGCTGAAGTCGGCGATAGGCCGCAGGTTGCTGAAGTCGGCGTTAGGCTGCAGGTTGCTGAAGTCGGCGTTAGGCCGCAGGTTGCTGAAGTCGGCGTTAGGCCGCAGGTTGCTGAAGTCGGCGTTACGCCGCAGGTTGCTGAAGTCGGCGCTACGCCGCAGGTTTGCATAATTGGCGCTACGCCGCGTGTGTGATGAGTTCTCAGTTTTCCCCACAGCCAGGCCCCCATGAAAGGTAGGATGTCGGAAGTACGCGTTGGCGAGTACCACAAGGTTGAAACAGTATTACGGTGTTGTGCTATAACCTCTGTATAAGTGTCTCTCCGTCATAAAGCGTAAGCAGCGCCACGTCCCGTGGGCTGTGTTGTGTGTTCTCTTACAGGAGCAAAGAAGAAGGGCCAGTCGTCTGGCGGAAGCCGAGTATATAGCTGGTGAGCATAAAGGTGTTTTGTGTGTGTTCGTGGTGTATATTGCCCCTCCTTCCACCTCCCCTTTGGGCGTTTTCGTTCAGGGTCGCCCCTGGTGCTTCGCACCACTACGGGGGCACCCAGTCTGAGGCCACAAGCGCCAATGATGACCCTTCACTGAGCCCAGTGTAGGCCACCCCTGCGTAGTGTGTCCTCCATTCGTTTCAGGTCACCCCAGGAAGTTCTTCTGTGTCTGGACGCGTGCCAGTACCGTCTGAGCTACCTCGACGCACTGAAGGTGGAGGACGGGAGGCGTGAGGTACGTAGCCCTGGTAAGTGAGCGCGCCGAACTTTGTTCCCCAGGGCCCCACCCCCATGCCTCTTACATTTGGCGTAGCTGGCAGGATCTGCGGACGACAGACACGATGTGGTGAACGCCACCAGAACGGATCCACCCCCTGGCATGTGAGGATAGAAGTAACTGGCCCGTCCTCACGTCCGCTGACCTACTACGGGCAGTGCAGCAAGCCGTAAAGCGTAACCGAGAGGATCGCCGCCAGAAGAAGCGTCATCCAGCCACCACCGACCCCTACCAGACAGGGCCAGCAGACGGAGGAGTACCCCCGGCCACCTGCTGCTAGAGTGGATGTCGAGACGCAGCCGTTGGTCGCAGGGATCCATAGCGGCGGGCGTTACTTCACAACCGAGCCCCCAAGATCAACGATCCCCGTGGAACATAGGGATTGGCCCCAAGAGTGCAGCGACAAAGCCGTCCAATCGGAGGGGCCACACTGGACCCAGCAGAGCTTGGACGAGCCCTGGTGCGCGCTCTGTGGAGAAGTGGACCATGAATCGCCGGATTGCCCACACGCCTCAGCCCGGGCAATTAGGAATTGGCGCCAAGGGCAAGCCGAGAGGAAGGGAGCGTCGGACAGGCGCCAGGAGGAGCGTCGGATGCGGGAGGTCAACTGGTCTGCCTGTGACGACTACGGCGGCGACCACAAGGGCTGCACCTGGGACGATGACCGGAGCGAAGGGGAGGTAGAGAGATGTACGGGCTGCGGCGATCCCGACCACGAACGGCCCGAGTGCCCCTGGCCTAGGGATGACCTATCCCCCAGCTGGACCGACCTGGAAGACCCCGACGCCGATGGGTGGGAGACTGTGTCATCTGATGAGGAATCCAGTGTCTCCGACCAGATTACGGATATCCTTGAAGAATCCAACAACGACGAGTGGGAGACCATGTCATCCGATGAGGAACCCGGTGTTGCTGACCAACCTGCAGACGACCCGGATGACGACGACGGGTGGAAGGATATGTCATCAGATGGGGAATCCAGTATCCTAGAGCGCCGGAACCAGCTCCAGGAGGCCACCGCCATGGAGGGTCTACCCCCCACGGTGGTCCCCAAGGGGATAGCACCCTCAGGCCAAAGTAGGAAGGTGAGTTTTCCCTCCACAGATGCAGGCGCAGATACGCCGGATGGGACACCTGAACGGGGGCCAACCGCCAGAACTAGCGATGAAGGTCCTGACGCCAGGACAAGGGCGATCTTCAGCTTTGTGGGAACCACAAAGGAAAAAGCGTGGAGGAATGTAGCAAGGGCCAGTGTACTCGTGCGGTCACTGGCCCTGCTACTAGCCTGTACCTCCCTCCTTACCTGGGATGGCTCGGCGCCATCCCATGGGGCCGGAGGTCGCACTGGCTCCGGGCAGCACTGGGGGCCGGGCCTGGTCCGGTCTTCCCCTGCCCGGCCCGTTGCAGAGTTCGGCAGCGGGCGTGGGGGCGGCGGTGAATATCCACCGCCGCTCCACGCGGGTGATGGCGGCGGGCCTGCATCCTCTGGGACTCAGGCCCCGCCAATCACAGCGGCGCTTTTTTAATTGGGCGCCAGCCGCGAGCCAATCACGGCTCGTGAACTGGCAGCCAATCGGGAGTGGCGGCGGCGAGCCAATCCCGGCTCGCCGCATCATAGCCCCACCCCCGGCACTGGTTTGTTTTAGCCAGCGCCGGGCGCGGGAAGTCAGTTCGGCGACGGAGAAGGAGCAGAGAAGAGCTCCTGTAGATAGAAGAACGAAGACGGCGCAGGAAGTCCCGGAGGGCGGCGGTAGTTGCAAAAGAGCTGAGACACGCCGCCGCCCGCCGGGTGAAGTACAAAGAGCCGACGCCTGTCGGTGAAGACGTGGGAAGCCCTGGGACAGCGGTGTGCAACGCAAAAGAGCTTGCATAGGCCACCGCTGCCCAGGTGAAGTCTCCAGGAAGCCCGGAGGTGGTGGGAGCCATCCCGCCTCCGGCAAAGACAACGCGGTGGGCGTGGCCGGACCAGGCTTGGTCCAGCCATTGCCCTTTGGATGGGTAAGTTCAGGTAGGGCCCCCCCTTCACCCCTAGACCACCAGGGATTCGGGCACTAGGCCCGTGGGGCATGGCAGGCACTAGGCCTGAGGTGCGTTAGGCGGGCGCTAGGCCCGGGGGGACCAAAGGGGGCATTAGGCCCACCAGCCTGAGGCACCGAAGGCGGGCACTAGGCCCGTGGGGCAAAAAAAGGCAGGCCTGAGCAGCAA
This sequence comes from Pseudophryne corroboree, assembly GCF_028390025.1. Classification (NCBI taxonomy): domain Eukaryota; kingdom Metazoa; phylum Chordata; class Amphibia; order Anura; family Myobatrachidae; genus Pseudophryne; species Pseudophryne corroboree. Next base: position 1,112,484,227 of record NC_086444.1, read on the forward strand.
AGGGCGTTAGGCCCCCATTATCTCCCCACAGTTAGGCAGGCCCACGGCCAGAGCAGCAAAGGGCGTCAGGCCCCCCAGATAGACAGACATAGGCAGGGGGCATCCAGGGCAAGGAAGCCCAACGCTATGGTGTGTACAGTAAGTCGGTGCTACGTCGCAGGTTGCATAAGTCGGCACTCGTCCGCAGGTTGCATAAGTCGGCGCTAGGCCGCAGGTTGCTGAAGTCGGCGCTAGGCCGCAGGTTGCTGAAGTCGGCGCTAGGCCGCAGGTTGCTGAAGTCGGCGTTAGGCCGCAGGTTGCTGAAGTCGGCGTTAGGCCGCAGGTTGCTGAAGTCGTCGTTAGGCCGCAGGTTGCTGAAGTCGTCGTTAGGCCGCAGGTTGCTGAAGTCGGCGTTAGGCCGCAGGTTGCTGAAGTCGGCGTTAGGCCGCAGGTTGCTGAAGTCGGCGTTACACCGCAGGTAGCTGAAGTCGGCGCTACGCCGCAGGTTCGAATAAGTTGGCGCTACGCCGCGTGTGTGATGAGTTCTCAGTTTTCCCCACAGCCAGGCCCCCATGAAAGGTAGGCTGTCGGAAGTACGCGTTGGTGAGTACCACAAGGTTGAAACAGTATTACGGTGTTGTGCTATAACCTCTGTATAAGTGTCTCTCCATCATAAAGCGTAAGCAGCGCCACGTCCCGTGGGCTGTGTTGTGTGTTCTCTTACAGGAGCAAAGAAGAAGGGCCAGTCGTCTGGCGGAAGCCGAGTATATAGCTGGTGAGCATAAAGGTGTTTCGTGTGTGTTCGTGGTGTATGTTGCCCCTGCCCCCACCTCCCCTTTGGGCGTTTTCGTTCAGGGTCGCCCCTGGTGCTTCTCACCACTACGGGGGCACCCAGTCTGAGGCCACAAGCGCCAATGATGACCCTTCACTGAGCCCAGTGTAGGCCACCCCTGCGTAGTGTGTCCCCCATTCGTTTCAGGTCACCCCAGGAAGTTCTTCTGTGTCTGGACGTGTGCCAGTATCGTCTGAGCTACCTCGACGGACTGAAGGTGGATGACGGGAGGCGTGAGGTACGTTGGCCTGGTAAGTGAGCGCGCCGAACTTTGTTCCCCAGGGCCCCACCCCCGTGCCTCTTACAGGTGTACTTCACTTACTTCCACAGAACGCAGGACATAGGGTAAAAGTTGCTGCTAAGCATGCTGCTGGGCAGGACCAGAGAGGCTGAGCACTGGGGTTGGGGAAGGTCTTCTATCTGATGACAGTGATCCGAGGAGTATGAAGTAACAGACAGTTTAACTTACTTCAGACTCCTCAAAAAACTGGCTCAGAGATCTGAAGAGCCATTAGGCAGCAGCTCTGCCCCAATTCCAGTGCTCAGTCTACCCTTTCAAAAGGTCACCTATGCCCAGGGCCCATCTAGCAGCTAGCGGCGACAGATGGCATCCTGCCCCCCAGTCCAGCCCACCCCTGCTCTGATTCTTTTTGTCTGCCCTACCAAGGTACTGGGTCTTGGATTGCTATTGTTAATAACTGTCACTTATGCTGCATTCAGATCGCAAATGCCGGATCCTACCCGGTAAGAGAAACGTGTACTTACCGGGTGGGATCCGGCATTTGCGCTCCGTTGCTGGCTTTCCGACCCGGCAATATACCGGGTCGATTGCCATAGCAGCGGAGGGCGCAGCAGCAGCAGGGGCGGGGGTGGAGGCGGCGCCGGGAGATGAGCTCATCTCCTGCGCCGCCTCTGCCTATGCTGTGAATGGGAGCCGTGTCGCATCGGAACGGCTCCCATTCACACTGCACCTGACCCGGTAATCAACCCGGTAATAACCCTTCTTTTTTACCGGGTTGAATTACCGGGTCAGGCGACCCGCTAATTCACCAAAGGACCTTTCACATTGCACACGGACCCGTTTCGACACAGCAATATGCCGTGTCGATACCGGGTTTTTAGTGCGATGTGAAAGGGGTATTAGTTGTTTTTATATTTTACTGTTGGATTTTTTGCACAGAAGGGCTCATAGAGAAAAGACTCATGGAGAACCGAAAGCTTTTTGAACAAACTCATGGAAGTATCTCATGTGACACAGAGGAAGATTGACTAAAGTTTGATATAACTAATGTAGGGAAGAGACCTGACAGGCGTATATTAGGACAAATGATGGAATTTGGGAGCAGATAGGATGGACTTTATGAGCTAATAGGAAGAGTGACAAAGGTGTAATAGGACAAATGATGAGGTTTGTAAGCAGTTAGGAAGAGTGACAATTACTAAGTAGACAAATAATGGAGCTTGTAAGCAGATGGGAGTAAGACTGACAGAGGACTGGCCGGAAAGAAAAGACAAAGGTTTTGCAGGAAAAAGGACAAAGTGAAAATTATAGACAAGATAGAATGTAACCATGTGATTGCTAAACATTCTAATGTGTTTAAAACATCTGCACTTGACGCTGAGCTGCTCTTCACTGGGTAAAATGCTTGAGGCTTGTGTAACCCAGTAATCATTACAGGAAATCCAAAGGGGGAATTCAAATGTTTGAAAAGTCAGTTGGGAGTCTGTTTTTTCTTATCTAATAGACAGGGAAAAAAAGACACCCAACCGACTTTTTAAACAATTGAATTCCACCCATTGTGTCTGCAATGGTTCTTTTGTTCTCAGTTGTAATTTCTCCAGATTGTGGCACTATGTGGCCTCATACTCAGAGGTGTTATTACTGTGCATTCTTAAAGCCTATTTAAATGTTCTTACACTGGCAGTCCAGATATAATGTAAGCAAATGGAGTTCTGCACTCAAACATTATCTGTATCAATTTTGGCATTGCCCACAGCAATAGCGCTCAATACAATACAGTGGAGCTGTAAGGAAACACTAATTAAGTACATTGTACACTATGCTGCAGGGAATCATTAGGATGGGTTAATCAACACTGTTGTGAAGTGAAGACAAGGTGCAAGGTTTTCTCTCAGACTTACACCTTAGCTTGATGCATCCATGATTCACTGTCACTGATCTTTAATACAAGCTGTATATATTACGCTTCCACACACAGTTTTCACAATGGAGCTCTCCATATACTGCATAGTGCAGGTGCAGCTAGAATTATGTAATACAAAATATAGTCCACACAATCTCTCCCCTACCCTGGCACATAGGATGTCATGATCACAGAACAAGCCCCAGGAGCTGGATGCCAGGAACATCCTAAGGACATGGCCTCTGCCGTTCTACATCACATGGTGCCTGGGAAGCGGTAAAAAGGAGCTATCAGGGCAATGAATGACCAGGGCCCCCCGTCGGCAGTACCAGACGTATATCCCTCGTTATGACCCTGCTCTGGTTTATACCCAACAGGTTGTCAGTCTATTATCTAAAAACAACCATATTTAATAGGACATATTATTAGGGTAATGTGGTACAAATATTATTTTTGGATTTTTTTTTTTTAATAGTTCCACTACATGTTTTATTGTTGATCATAACATATTTTCAAAGGTATTCTCCAGTATACATTTTATTCAGTCTCACGGGAACTATTTATTAATAATAGCCGGTGATAAAGCTGGTTTTCTTTCACCCCTGAATAAACTCTAGCAATAAAAAAAAATACTATCACTTTTATTTATTTTGTAATTAAATATCTAGGAGCAGCTTCCTTGGAGATACTGGCGACTGTCAGAGATAACACAAAAAAAAACCCCCACAAATATGTAAAAATAGAAATAATTGAAAAAACTAAAATAATTTTTTTTTTATAACACTATGCACATAGGAATATATGATTTATTTAAATAATAAAGCATTTATCACTCATTGGGGGAGATGTACTAAGTCTTGGAGAGTGATAAAGTGGAGAGAGATAAAGTACCCGACAATCAGTTCCTAAGTGCCATGTCACAGGCTGTGTTTGAATTAAATGACAGGAGCTGACTGGTTGGTGGTTTATCTCTCTCCACTTTATTACTCTCCAATGCTTAGTACATCTGCCCAATTATCTTCTCATATCACCATTCTGAGACCTTGTTTAATAGGCTTTCCCATGCTTTGAATGGGTAAGATTTTGCCAGAGAAATCTGGTGATTCTATTTACCAATGGCTGAAGGTTAAGGGGGACATTTACTAAGCAGTGATGAGAGCGGAGAAGTTGCCCCAGCAGCTCTGTATAATTCTATAGTATGCAAATTTTAGATGTTACTTCAGTGCTGATTGGTTGCCATGGGCAACTTCTCCACTGGCTCACTTCTCTGCTCTAATTACTGCTTAGTAAATGTCCCCCTTAGTGTTCTATGTTTGGTGGTTATCCTTTGATAAGTAAAGGAAAAGTTGAATCTGGTATAATGGGGCTGATGTACTAAGCCTGGAAAAGTGCTAAAGCAAGTACAAGGTGATAACGTACCAGCCAATCAGCTACTAACTGTCAATTTACATAATGGAGCTGATTGGCTGGTGCGTTTTCACCTTGCACTTATCACTTCTCCAGGCTTAATACATCTGCCTAATGACACTTTTCTAAATTCGCTAAGTAGGCTATTAATATGAAAAAGAACAATTGCAACTTGATTTTTTCCATCAGTTTGCTCATTTGTTAAATTAATGGTGTTATGTCTGACTATATAATACAGTCAAGCAACCAATGCAGTATGTCATTCGTATAGTTATAGAAATGAGCATCTAAGCTGCTGTACACAAAACATATGCACAGATATCACACAGTGAATTCAATTGCATAAGATCAGGATGAGATAATCTTAACAAAGCACAGTCTATATAGAGAGTCACGTTTTTTTTCTTCTGAACTATAGTTAATAGAATTCAGTGTGATGTGTTCTTATTTTAACACTAGGTAAGTTTTAGCACTGCAGTCATAAAAAAGCTCTATAAATCACAATGGGAGTAGTTCTAGCATGGATGTGAGTGCCAATATGAGAAGCCTATTAGCTCATCCCTTTGTGGATTTTCAGTCTTATTTCATACAACTGGATTTCTCTGTACTTGTTTTCTTAAGACAACATTGCCCTCTGCTGGTCTTGCTACTAATTGCCAGCTTCATACTCTAAACCAAGAGAACTATATTATTCTCCTGCTATGACTCTCACACTGCTGGGAAAGCAGAAGCTGGCATGGTATGCTGTGACTTGTAGTTCGGCATCAGATGGAGGGCTACATGTATTCCTTAAGTTACACAGAGGCCATATCTGTACTGAAACACACTGTTGTTTACGTGGCATTTTTCATTTTTTGCTTCTTAATTAAAAAAAAAAAAGAAAACATCCCGGAACATCTGTCTTGTTTTTATTTTGCGTTGTCAGTTATAGTGCACGATGTTCCAGGTACCCTGCCTGATGTATCGACATCAATGCCATGTCACATTAATTATAGCTCACCCAGTTCAGAGCATTGACTATAGTAAATAAAAATTGCACATGGAGATATTACATTATATATGAATTGATTTTGTGACAGGACATCATTTCCCCAAGCACTCTCATGTTTAATCTGTAGACCGATGTCCGTTTGTCATCACTACAGCTATTCTCAAACTTTTACAGATCTGGAGACAGAGCATTTTAATAGCCAACTTTATAGAGGTCTCTTTACCCAAGAATGTGTCTTTTGGTTAAAAAAAAACAAAAAAACTTTGCTTTTATTTTAAAATTCAATAGTGCTTAACTAATAAAATTGTACAATCCTGCAGACATGTTGTAAAACAATACTAACACAGATTCTTTTCTTTTATACATAGCCTTACAAATTTCCATGAAGAAACTGGTTGCTATGGACCACATTGGCAAAACACAATCTTCGTGGCAAAGCATTTGAAAAACGTACAAGACAACCCACCACACTGATTATCCACATACCTGCCTACTTTTCTGCTGCTCCCTCTGGGAGGGAGCAGCCAAGTGACATAGGAGGGGAGCGTGGAAGAGGTGGTACGGGGGCGTGGTGATGCAATTGTGTCATCGTAGCCCCACCCACCACTTTTCATTGCCCCACTACCGGCATTGTGAAGTGGTGGGCGGGGCTACGATGACACAATTTAGCGCGAATTGCATCATCCCCCCGCCCGCTTCTCCTCTGTGACGGGATGCGCAAGGAGCGGGTGTCGGTGCACGTGGGGGTGCGGCAGGGGTGCAGTGGAATGTGGGAGATTTGCCCACTTCCCTAGGGGGCCGGGAGTGACACCCAATTTTAAGGAGCCTCCCGGCCTTTCCGGGAGAGTAGGCACGTATGATTATACACAAAGCATCCATCACGCAAGTGGACACCCAGACCACCCATACAGTAAAACCTGTTTATGTGCCCTCTACATTCTGTCATTCTCATCCAGTGACACAACTTGGCCATTACTCTTATACTACTAGTGGGTCTATTTAATCACACAGGAATGTTAAACTCAATGAGGGGTCTGTACTAAGACTTGGTGAGCGAAAAAGTGGACAGAGATAAAGCATTAATCAACAAGCCCCTAACTGTTGATTGTAACATGGCAGCAGGGCCGAAACTAGGATTTTTGTCACCCGGGGCAAGGTAGTCATTTGACACCCCCCCCCCCCCCCCCCCCGCAAAAAAAAAAAAATATTTTACAATAAATAAATAAAAATAATAAAATAAAATAAAAAAAATAAATGAATAAAAATATTATATATATATATATATATATATATATATATCTCTTTCAGAACTTTTTTACCTGAGAAACTGCCTTTTCTAACATAAATTTCATATCCAGGAAAAAGTGTCCCCATTTTACACAGTACGACAGGCAAGTGTCCCCATTCCCCATTTTACACATTGCGGCAGACAGGTGTCCCCATTTTACACATTGCGGCAGGAAAAAGTGTCCCCATTTTACACATTGCGGCAGGAAAAAGTGTCCCCATTTTACACATTGCGGCAGGCACAGGTCCCCATTTTACACAGTACGCTGGCAAGTGTCCCCATTTTACACATAGCGGCAGGCACAGGTCCCCATTTTACACAGTACGCTGGCAAGTGTCCCCATTTTACACATTGCGGCAGGCACAGGTCCCCATTTTACACATTGCGGCAGGCACAGGTCCCCATTTTACACAGTACGCTGGCAAGTGTCCCCATTTTACACATAGCGGCAGGCACAGGTCCCCATTTTACACAGTACGCTGGCAAGTGTCCCCATTTTACACATTGCGGCAGGCACAGGTCCCCATTTTACACAGTACGCTGGCAAGTGTCCCCATTTTACACATAGCGGCAGGCACAGGTCCCCATTTTACACAGTACGCTGGCAAGTGTCCCCATTTTACACATTGCGGCAGGCACAGGTCCCCATTTTACACATTGCGGCAGGCACAGGTCCCCATTTTACACAGTACGCTGGCAAGTGTCCCCATTTTACACATTGCGGCAGGCACAGGTCCCCATTTTACACAGTACGCTGGCAAGTGTCCCCATTTTACACATAGCGGCAGGCACAGGTCCCCATTTTACACAGTACGCTGGCAAGTGTCCCCATTTTACACATTGCGGCAGGCACAGGTCCCCATTTTACACAGTACGCTGGCAAGTGTCCCCATTTTACACATAGCGGCAGGCACAGGTCCCCATTTTACACAGTACGCTGGCAAGTGTCCCCATTTTACACATAGCGGCAGGCACAGGTCCCCATTTTACACATAGCGGCAGGCACAGGTCCCCATTTTACACATAGCGGCAGGCACAGGTCCCCATTTTACACATTGCGGCAGGTGGTGGAGGGAGAGAGAGAGAGAGGAAGGGAGAGGGGCTGACTTACATTTGAAGCGGTTCTCGCCGCTCTTCAGCCGCCTCTCCCTCCTCGTCTGCGCGGCTCCAGGCTCCCCCTTCTCCCTCCTCCGGCGGGGTTTCGTGGAATGACGCGTTTGCGCCGTGACATCACGACGCAATCGCGTCATTCCGCGAAACCCCGCCCCCCGAGCTGGGCACTCGGGAGAAGGGGGTTTAAAAGTATGTGCCGCGGCGGGTTTTAGGGGGTCTCGGCGCCCCCTCCAATCTGGCGCCCAGGTCGCCTGCCCCCCTAGCCCCCCCCTAGTTTCGGCCCTGCATGGCAGTTAGAAGCTGATTGGCTGGTACTTTATCTCTTTCCACTTTATCTCTCTCCAATGCTTAGTACATAGACCCCTGTGTGGGAGATATTTCAAACCTTGGAGAGAGATAAAGTGGACGGAGATAAAGTGCCAACCAATCAGCTCGTAATGGCCATTTTTTAAAAAATGGTCAATAACATGACAGTTAGATGCTGATTGGCTGGTACTTTCTCTCAGCTTTATCTTTCTCCAAGGTTTGGTACATATACCCCTAGATGTGACAGGGATTAATGGTGACACTCATCAACATCTGTAAGCAAACAGCTACCTAAGCCAGCATACTAACAACCTACAGTAGCAAGAGATAAGTTGCTGCTGGACACTCACTAACAAGGTATAGAGACCTTTAAGTACAGCATGTGGGAATAATAAGTGATGAGTGTTTTTGTTTTGTTCCAGTTTTAGATGTATGGCATGTTGAATAGTTACAGACCAAAAGACTGCTCAATATTACAAAAAGAGGCTAATCCCCACTAAATTCTCTGGTCTCCGGTATGAAAACTGAAGCTTTAGCAATAAGGTAGAGAGGCATAATTTCCAAGATTAGTGGCTCCCTTATCTTTATATAGTTCTAATTGTGGCTTACTGTAGCATTTGCCCATTACATGGATGTATTAAGAACATTGTGGCCCCATAGCAACATTTTGGAGGTGCCCCTACCCCAGTGACGTGTGGTGGGGTGAGGCAGGTGAGGCAGAGCCTTTCTTCTCATACTATCGTTCGAGCCAGAGTTTTGACTGTATAAAGTATATGAAAAATACAAAGAATATGTTTGAAATATCTACTTTGTATTATTCTAATCATTTTTATAGCCAAAACTCTGGAGTAAAAAGTTTTTGACAGGTGAGGCAGTGCCTCTCCTGTCTTTCTTTTCTGCACATCTCTGATCAAAACTCAGCAAATTTACAAGAGTTTATACTGCTGCACATGTGTGTAATGCCCAGATGTACCCTTTGGCTCATACATTGCCTGTAAATCTGGCTCTGGTGCTAGCCAGTGCCTCCTGAGCCATTTAGCTCACCACACGTCCCTGCCCTACCCCCTTCTACAGAGATGTTTCTCTCCACAGCAGTTGTTCATTTTATGCCCCATAGTAGTGCACAAGTTCACATTATACCATACAGTACACCCAGTTCATATTATGCCATATTATAGTGGCCCAAGTTAATGATACAACATATTGAACTGCCACCAGTACACATGCCACACATAGCCCCCAATTCACATTATGCCATACAGTGCTTAGCTGGCAATATCGGGAACCTAGTAGACAACTTTATGGCCTGGGTGCAGTTGAGTCAGGCACCAGAGGTGGGCCCCCTAAGACCCCATAGCAATGGCACCCCCTGCATCCAGTATAGCTACACCCATGGTCCGTAACATTATAAACTAAATAAATAATATTCATCATACATATAGTACACATGGAAATAGAAAACCTGTCCTATCAACTATTATCAACATTTAGCTTGTACAATCTCATATTTTATGTATTATCTTTCATGCCACACATACCTGTTTGCTTTTACTGAGCCACAATTTACTTCCATTTATAACGGTATAGATTTTATTTTTGTATCCTCTTATCTCAAGGTATCCACTTTTATCACCAACACAGAGCACCGGACAGTTCTTTGCCTGTGTCTCTAATACACGTTCCAAAGTGCTTATCCATTCATGTCTATGTCCTAAGAGATATCATTAATAAACAAAATCAGACCTAAACAATAATACAAGAATATTTTTATATTATTAGCATTATAATGAAAGAAGAAATCCACCTAACGTTCCGTTTTAGCTCTTACTGTATGTACAGTATCTTTACAAAGTGAAGCGAGACTCCTTTTCTAGAAGTTGTTATGCTGCAACAGTGGGCACTCTTATTCAGTTATGTATTAGTATATGTTTGACATATATTTTGTTACACATCTGACTAGTTAGATTTCTGCTAGCCTGGTTCTTGACCAAGAGATCAGTTATTTCCTGGTATTAGAGGTATTAGAGATTGGCAGCCCCCACATTGAAAAAATGGGGACCTCTGATGGAGCTGCGCATTGCGTGCCAATAAGCCCACATAGAGGCATGGGCCCAGGAAGGAACACACTATTTCTCTTCACACTCTCAACTACTCTGGTAGTCAAATGAGGGGAGCATCATATAAATTCTTGATAGTAGTTGTAATGTATCTTTGGGTGATGATATTTTGGATTAGCACAGTATAACATGTGCAGAGAGAGTTAAATTTGGGTGGGTTATTTTGTTTCTGTGCAGGGTAAATACTGGCTGCTTTATTTTTCACTGCCATTTTGATTTCAGTTTGTACACACCCCACCCAAATTTAACTCTCTCTGCACATGTTATATCTGCCCCACCTGCACTGCACATGGTTTTTTGCCCGTTACAGAAAAATGTTGCTGCAGCAATCAGGTCTGAATTTGGCCCATAGCCTGAAGATAATCTTATACAATATATTTTAATAATTTTGAGCATCAAAGTTTGTGTACATTAAACCATCAGAAAGCAAAGATGTCACTATCTCAGTCGCGCTCAAAAAATTCAGAATTTTGAAATATTCCATATTTCGGAACATTGGAAATGGGAGACTTAACTTCTTGTACCACAATCAATCTATGTTATATTATAATTCATGATGTAATGTAAAATGTTCCTGTGAGTCAGCACTATATATTTCATTTATGTATCAGTGAGGGGGCATATGGAACAGCCTGCGAGCATCACGCTCTGCAGAAATTCTGGCGAGTCTGTCTTATTTTTAAAGCAGCAATCATTTAAAAGGCAAAAACAGGTGGTTTTTGCCTTTTAAATGATTTCCGCTTTAGGTTGTTTTTGCCTTTTAAATGACTCGCCGGCATTTCTGCAGAGTGTGCAGCTCGCAGGCTATTACATAAGCCAAGAAAGATAAATTAGATGAAAAACAGAGTTTGTATTGTATGTCATGCATCTAATGTGTTGTCAATGGCCAATACTATTTCCAGAGAGATTTTTTCTATTTTTCTGTATTTTTTTTAAGGCTGGAAATAATGAAAATTAAAATCACTTTATGGTACTTTTGAGTATCGCAATAAAATCATTGTGATACATGGTCACAAATTATGGCACACGTACGATACTTATGGTCTCAGAGGCTGTTGCTATGGGGGAGATGTATCAAATCCTTTAGAGAAGTAAAGCAGACAACTACTAAGATACTAACTGTCATTTACATACTGTGCTACGCAAATGATAACTAGAAGCTGATTGGTTAATATGTCCAACTTCTCCACTTTATCCCTCTCCAAAGTTTGATACATCTCCCCTCTAATCTGGCAACAGAATCTTATTTACCTCCACTACAACATTCACCGGTGTCATGAAATAACGTAAACCATTAACATCATTTTAAACAGAATCTGCTCCATACCTTCTTTTTCTGCTCGGAAAACAAATGTCCTCTGCGATGTCACAACTTCAAATTTGTTCTCACCGAGTTTTTTAGTTTTTGTTATTGCGGACAGTAAAATCTTCCCTTTTGCAAAAACATCCTAGAATTAAAACAAATGATGTAAATAAAAATAAAAAATGAGGATTTTCAGATATGTGTTGGATTATCATCAACAGCGAGAGGGGTGAAGATGCCCGTGCTGGTTCATCTCTATAGGGGCAGCTGTACTAAGCCTTGGAGAGTGATAAAGTGGAGAGAGATAAAGGTCCAAATGTATTAAACCTTAAAAAGTGATACAGTGGAGGCAGATAAAGAGTGATAAATGACCAGCCAATCAGCTTCCTAACTGTCATGTTACAGGCTGTGTTTGAAAAATGACAGAAGCTGGTTGGCTTGTCATTTATCACTGTGAGGTGGTGTGCAGGGGGTCTACGTCACCTCCCTGGGGTCTCCACCTGCTCACCTGCTGGGAAGCAGGCAACAGGCTGTCCCGAGCGCCTCCTCCTCCTCCCTTCAGCCAGAAGGACCTGCGGCTGTGTTGCTAGGGGGAGGAGGAGTTTAGCTTCCTGGACCATTTCTTCCTGGAGGAAGGTATGCAGGAGGTGGGTCTGCATCTGTGGCGGGGGGCGGCGGAGGCGACAGGTTGCGGCAGCAGTCTTTAAGAAGCCCATAGGATTCTATAGGGTATCGCCATCCAAAAACGCGAAAACGCAGCAGACGGGGGTTAGTACATACGAAAATGTGAAAAATTCCCCGAAAATGGGGGTTTTATGGCATTTTCCCTTTAGTACATCCCGCCCTTTATCCATACCCACTTTATCACTTTTTAAGGCTGCCTTATACATTTGGGTCAAAGTACCAACCAGCCAGATCCTGTCATTTTTCAAACACAGCCAGTAACATGGCAGTTACAGTAGGAGCTGATTGGATAGTACTTTATCTCCATCCGGTGCAGGTTTTGGCTACATAATACCAATATTAGCGGTCTGGAAAAACATAAAATTTGGACCCTTTATTGGCATTCACTGATTAGGAGGTTTTAACTTGCGATATGGATGAGTCTCAACTACTGCATTTATGGTCTGTATTACTGTGTGTTTTTTTTATTTATTTATTTTACAGTACTGTACGTTATATTTTAGACACTATTAGACTTAATGCTTGGTGCAATTTTTTTCTGCCCTATTGAACCATAATAATATAATACGTGATATAGGGCAGATCCATTTAATCTTCTGTGGTCATTACTAAAAATACTTACCTACTTGTTTTGTCTCCTCTCTGGAAGAAGCACAGAGAGGAGATGCTGCAGGACACTTCAGGGGGCGGGGCCAGACTGTCATGTCACTTGGCCCTGCCACAACACAGGAAAATGGGCGTGATTCTCGGGTCCGCAGGGAGGGTGTAGGGCTAAATGCAGCGATTTACGTCATTTTGCACCAGCCCCTCCACAACGGCGCTGTGATTATCTCCCCATTCTAAGAAGCAGGTGGGATGTGGGAGATCTGAGGTTGTGGGGGACTACCTGAAAAATCAGGGTTCTTATGCAACTTCAGGGACGGTAGGTAAGTATGTTACTAGATGAAGTTGGGAAAGCATTAGCAGATAAAAATAACCAAATGCAGGCAAAAAAAATCACTTTAAACTGCCATTCAAAGGCACTTCTCTAAATTCAAAACTCAAACAGAATTAAAAAATATACACCCCAAAATCTAAATAATAAAATCTAAATAACAAATATGAAGCACCCCAACCCATTGGTTTAACTATACAGTCTGCAGTTTCCTGCTTCTCCAAGAGTGAATGTAAGATTGCGGACAGGAAGCGGGAGGGATGAGTCAGTATTTGGGATTTGCAAAATTGCAGCAATTTGGTGATACACTCATAGAAATAAACTCAGTATTATACTTATTTGGAAACCGAATTCAGGTGAATAGCACAAATTGACTTATGGGGATTAAACATTTTTATTTATGACTTAGGGGTCTATTTACTAAGCCTTGGAAGGAGATAAAGTGTACGGAGATAAAGCACCAACCAACCAGCTCCTAACCTACATTTTTCAAACACAGCCTGTGATATGGAAGTTAGGAGCTGACTGGTTGGTACTTTATCTCCATCCACTTTTTCTCCATCCAAAGCTTAGTAAATAGACCCCTTAAACATTAGGAGTCCAAGTGCATATTTAATAGAAATGTTTGTCAGTCATATAACATTCATACCATCTCCACTATTAGGGGTTAATGTACTAAGCCTTGGAGAGTGATAAAGTAGAGAGAGATAAACCGCCAGCCAATCAGCTCCTAACTGTAGTTTTTCAAACACAGGCTGCAAAATGGCACTTAGGAGCTGACTGGCTGGTACTTTATCTCTACACTTATTACTTTCCAAGGCTTAGAATATCTCCACCACAGTGAATATCCGCACACTAGTTGTACATACAGCAACTGGCCAGTGGCGGAACTTGTGAGTGGTGGGCCTAGGTGCAAAAATGTACTTTGGGCCCTCCTCCTCTGACCCACCCCAAGCTAATATGCCACACGGCAGTGGCTGACAGAGAAAGGCAGCGGATGACAGGGAGAAGCAGTGGGTGGCAGAGAGAGGCACACAGTGACATTGAGAGGTACAGTAACAGGGAGTGGCAGCCGGTGACAGTGAGAGGGGGTGACAAGAGTACAATCACAGTCCTGCACACAGTTCTGGGCTGTGTGGAGATCAGGGAAAATGTACTTTGGTGATGGAGGATGTTAAATGAAGAGTGTGCTACTGCAAAGACTCTAGTTTTCCTGTCCCTATCCCAAGATAATTACCAAGATCACTATTGCGAATGTGCATGGGCAATCTAATTTCTTATTTCTTTACTGTATAAGACTATGCTGTGACGAAGACTTCCGGTGGGCGGGGCATCCAGTATGGCCGCATTTTACTGAGCTCCCTATTCCTAGCTGCAGAATCCTTGCAAATCCTGCTTAAATCCTGCAAATTTGGATAAAACTCTTGACTACCAGCAGAGTGCACACTGTGGGGATCATTTTAAGGTTCTTTTCATTGGGGAGCGATTTTCTGCCACCGGAGTCCAGCCACCGACACTGATGGCCCTCGTGGCAGCTTAAGACGCCGGGAGTAACGCGCCCCCTCCCTCACCCGCTATATACTTCTATACCGGCTCCCTGACCTGTCTCCTGACGGGCTGACAATACCCTCGTTGGACCCCCCTGACGCCTGTACCTGGCTCTGGTTACTGTCTGGCAGGAGAGACGGAGGAGAGAGCTCACGGGACAGTGGAGACAGGACCCGCACGGAGGCCTGCGCTTCGGCGATTGACGGCGCGCTCCCCGCCGCTGGTTTGCTGTGCGGTGCTGCGGGAGACTGCAGAGACGGACGTGGTGCCCTGACATCCTGAGCCCCTGGGAGCCCCACCATGCCTGTGGTGCGGCTGGACCTCGGAAGCCGCGTATATACAACTACATGCCCTCCTGAAGGGGTAAGCACCGGGAGCTTGCCCCGCCGGCCCCCATTTGCTTGTTTGTATCTCCGGCGCTGCGAGTCTGGGTGCTGAAGATGGGTTACAGTGGGAGGTCCGGTACAGCTGTAGCCGGCTCAGATCTTCTGGGACGGCCTGGAGTGGACGTGCTGGATGCACCTGACGGCAGACCTGCCAAGACCACTCCGATATTAATATCTGGCTGGAGGAACAGCGCTTGACGTGCATGCTGCGCTGGTGACAACTTCTACGCTGCTGATCTCCCTCTCCTGACGGCACGGTTATTGAGGAGACGCTGGGCTCTACAGATCTTCCCCAGGTACTAACATTGTCTGTATGCCCCAACAGCATCTTTACTAACATCCCCCTCTCTGTATTTCACACCCCACATATCCAGATTCTTTGAACCTCCCTGCCTTTTGTGTTGCCATTCCCCCCCCTCCTCCTCCTTACCATCCTATGTCACAACTTCCCTTCTCTACCCTCCCTATACCTGGCCTCTATTGCTGAGTGTGGTGGACTTTGAGACCCTGCAGGAGCTACTTGCCACACTCTGCTCACGACATAGGCTGCTAAACCCCTGCTCACTTTATCAAGGAGGGCTGTTGCCCCTTATTTTGTCCACTGTTATACGTCACTCTGGAACAGAGATCAGGTGCACGTTCTTTGCCGAGACTTCCAGCTTGCGCATCACCACCATCTAGTGGCCTGGAATTTCTGTACCTGGACTGCTGGCCCAATTGTGCTGTTTATCATTTTCCACTTCATGCTGGCTAATTGTGACGTTTGTTATTTTCCTTCTTCCTCTGTAATCTGTATGTGACGTTTATTATTTTTCATTTCCGATATTTTTATTCTATATTGCTTGACTCTTCAGATTGTTTTACGAAGCCTGTTTCCACATATATTTGTGCTGGCTGCGCCCTGATGCCGGTGCAGTCTCACGGTGTTGCTTATGGTATTTCAGTTATTACAAGCTGTGTTGCGGCTGCTGTGCGTCGCCGAACGGCAACTTTCATATTTTTAGATGTAGCTTTACTGTTTATGTAAACGTAATTTTTGGTAGGGATGCTGCCCAACTGGCTTATGTCCTAGAAATTTGATTTGTCCCACACCACTGCCCAGGCCCCGCATTTTTTCTATTGCATTTTGTCATTGCTATCAGTTACTGCTACATTGTTGATTTTGGGAGGCACCGATTTCTCTTTGTCATATCCCTTGGGGTATGGACAAATACCTTGACAAAACCATGCCTCCAAAACAATTGAACACCTCCTGTCCCTAAATCAGGCCCACCCTCTCCCGCTGGCCCTGGAGCAGATGCATCTAACTTAACTAGTGATAAAGCTCCTCCCTTGACTGCTAGAGAAATCTCGGATTTCCTTATGCCCCTCCTAGACAAATGATTTGATGACCTCCAAGCCCGCTTAGATGCGGGGCTGGCTCGCATAGACTCACATACGACACGTATTACATCAATAGAGTCGAGAGTGAGTGATATCGAGGACCTTACCAACTCATGCCAGGAGGAGATGTCTACCCAGGGTAAAATCACACAATTACAGGATAAACTGGAGGACCTGAAAAATAGGTCTCGTAGGAATAACCTTCGATTTATAGGTATACCACAGAGGTGGCCAAAAGGTCGATCGTGATCTACCGGTAGCTCGCGGAGCTCCCGCCGGTAGATCACGACCAACTTCTGCATTCCAGTTTAACTTGCCACCTCTGTGAGTCCCGTTCCCAATGATGCATTGCGCGGGTGACGTCATGATGTCAGCCGCGCACCCGTGCTATGCATCATTGGGAACGCGAACTGAGGAGCCTCTGCGCCTGTTGGATCTTGTTTGATCCAGTCAGCTCAGGCGGGAACAGGCACACTGACAGTGCCAGCCCAGTGGGGAGCCAGCCAGTGATCAAGCCACTGGGGATCCAGCAGACCAAGCAGTTCAGGTACATTGTCTTGGAGGGGAAGGCTCAGCACTAAAGGAATAATTAAAGGAGGTCTTATTTTAAGTGTTGCTACTTGAGCAGGGCATCACTCATGGCAGTTTGCATTGAAGGGCAAGTGGAGCCATTGCTATTCCTCCTGGAATTTTGCCATAACCTGTAATATTTTTATATATGTGTTATTACTGTTTTGTCTAATTTGACATATCATTTTTTAGCCTGCCTGCAATGAATTTGCTAATAGCTCCCCACTCAGTTCCTGTGCTCAGCATGTGATGCAGAGAATGACCATATCTGTAATCTGGCACTGTGGGGGCATATCTAGCACTGTGGGCACATGGCACTGTGGGGGCATATCTGTATCTGACACTGTGGGGGCATATCTGGCACTGTAGGGGCATATATGGCACTGTGGGCACATGGCACTGTGGGGGCATATCTGTATCTGGCATTGTGGGGGCATATCTGGCACTGTGGGGGCAAATCTAGCACTGTGGGCACATGGCACTGTGGGGGCATATCTGGCACTGTGGGGGCATATCTGGCACTGTGGGGGCATATCTGTATCTGGCACTGTGGGGGCATATCTGGCACTGTGGGGGCATATGTGTATCTAGCACTGTGGGGGCATATGTGTTTGAGGTTTTTACCTGTGGGGGCCAATGTGTTATTTCGTGCAAGAACGTCATTACACTCTGTGCAGCAAGGCTACGTCCCTTTTTTTGTTATACCACGCCCACTTTTTGTTATGCCACGCCCCTTTTTTGGGCGAGCGCCTGCGGCGCGCGCTACTATTCCACCTGGGTAGATCACAAAAGCTTTTCAGCTTTCAAAGTAGATTGCCGACTCCAAAAGTCTGGCCACCCCTGGTATACCAGAATCCTTGGCAGGCCCGGCCCTTACCTCTTATCTCAGCGTTGACCTCCCCACTTCGCTGGGGATCATAGATGACATTGAGGTCCCCTATATTGATAGAGCTCATAGGTTGGGAGCACCACGAGATGGGACACGGAATTGCTCTCGTCCAGTTATTGCCCGATACCTAGACTATAGGGCCAAGGATCAAATTCTGGCAGCGTACCGTAAAAACAGAGAATTGCTTGTCAAGGGCCATAAAATCTTGATTTTTCAGTTGCTGTGGCTCAGAAGAGAAAAGAATTCTCTGAGGTCTGCTCCTACTTACATGATAAGAATATTCGCTTTGGCTTATTGTACCCCGCTAAACTACGGGTCTTAGAGAATGGGAATCAGGTTTTCTATACAGACCCAGAGGTGGCGAAGACGCATTTCTTGACACACAGGTCGCCCCCAAGATCGTCAAATAGCTAGTTTACCGGTCATGACTCCGTCAGGGTCACGGAAATTTGTGTACTCTCACCTTGGGCGGAGATGTGCTGATTTCCTATTTGTTATTTGTTTTTATTACTACTTTCTGCAAGTATAGCCTCCCTCCTTATTAGTATTAGTGTTACAGATATTTGTAACAGTGTTCAGTGTGCGCACCGCTAGACCTAGTTGGTGCCCACCATAGTTATGGTTGATAGGAAAAGTTTAGAAAAAGAAGTTATGAGTCATCGTGGATTATCGTCAATGTTTCACACAGTGATGTTATGTTATGTATCATTTGACGCCGTATTGTTCATGTTTAAAATATTTTCTTTGAAGTGCAAGCCTTGGGTTGAAGGGGATGCCACCTTTGGCTACCTAATAACGTTGATTTTCTGTCAGGTATTTATTTGCCCCTTTGGGGTTGGGTAGCCATGCCGTCCACTGATACTTCCTCATCTGAGATTATGCCTCCAAAGCCCATACAATTTATTTCCTGGAATGTCGATGGTTTGAACTCCCCAGTCAAATGACGCCGTGTGGCCACACACCTCAAACGTTTTCACCCTGATGTGATTTTTTTACAGGAGACCCACTGGCAGACGGGCGAAGAAAATATATTGAAGGCTCCTTGGCTTGGCCCCTGTATATCTGCTCCTTTTCTTACGAAAGCTAGAGGAGTAGCCATACTTTTCCGAAAAAAACCTTCCTGTAATTGTTTTGGAAGAAATCATTGATCCTTAAGGCAGATATATAATATTGGATATCGAGCTCTTCCACAATAAATTTACTCTAGTCAATCTGTATGCCCCGAATATTAATACACATATATTTATTCAGGACCTTGGTCATATTCTCCAAAGTAGGATGAATTTCCCCTTGATAGTGGGAGGAGATTATAATATGGTGATTGATCCCACAGTCAATAGGTCACCGGCCCTACCTAGAACCACTGACCCCCATAGTAAACACTTAATGGCTTTTCAAGACTCTTTGGATCTTTCTGATCCATGCAGACTGCTACACCCAGGCGATAAAACACACACCCATCTATCGTTGGCCCATGGAACTCTGTCTCGTACAGATAAATTCCTTATGGCTGATGAATTAATCTTTGATATCAGTGGGGTGGACATACTTGACATACTAATTTCTGACCACGCCCCTGTAACTCTGGCCTTAGCTCATCCTCACATGTACCCATTGGATCGTATATGGCGATTCCAGCAATATTTGGCTAGTTCAGAGGATTTTAAATTATACCTTACTTACCACTGGACTAATTATGTTGATGACAACATAGAATACTGGGATAGACCCGAAATTTTTTGGAATGCCTCTAAGGCAGTAATGAGGGGTCATATAATTAGTTATGTCTCCCGGAAGAAAAAAGAAGCCAAGATGGAATACTCTGTATTAAAGGAAGCAATGTCTACTGCTTTCCAAACCTACACTTCTACCCCCACTGATGCCGCTCTTACTGAATACAAACAGGCAAGACGTCTGCTTGAAACCTACTTAGCGACCCAGGCGAAACACTCCTTAGATTACACCAAAAATAAATTTTATAGATGGGGTAATAAGGCGGGTAGGCTACTGGCGGTTATCTCTCGACCTGCTAAAAAGAGACATACTATAACCACTCTCCGTCATCCCACATCAGGTCACACTATCACCAAATCTCAGGAAATAGTAGAGCAGTTCAAAACTTATTTTCAATCCCTGTTTAGCTCTGCACCGGTGGACGCCGAGGTACAAGCACAATTGCTTACTGACAATGTGCTACCCCCTTTGACTACGGATCAAAGAGAGGTCCTAACAGGTAGAGTAACAGAGGAAGAAATCAACTCTGCCATCTCAAACCTGCCCCATGGTAAATCTCCTGGTCCTGATGGTATGTCAGGAGAATACTATCGCTTATTACAGTCTCACATTGTACCGGCTTTATTAGAGCTGATTCAGGCAATTCAAGAAAGAAGCTGTCCCTCTCCTTTATTCAATGAAGCATTTATCACCCTCATACCTAAACCTGATAGGGACACGAACCTCCTTTCCTCTTATAGGCCGATTAGTTTATTGAATGTCGACTATAAATTATTAGCTAAGATAATGGCGACATGACTTCAGCTTATTCTCCCATATATTCTTACCATGACACAAATGGGCTTTGTGACTGGCAGACATGCAGTCAAGGCAATTCGCACGGCACTAGCTGCAGTGGCAGCGTCCCAATCTCCATGTACAGATCCAAACATGTTTCTTAGTCTCGACGCCAATAAGGCTTTTGACATGGTCCTGTGGCCATATTTGTTTACAGTGCTAGAAAAAAGAGGTTTTGATCCCGGATTTATTAAATATATTAATTTTATTTATAACAAACCATCTGCCTCTCTTTTGATAAATGGGATCAGGGGTCAACGATTCTTTTTGGAAAGGGGTACCCGTCAGGGATGCCCTCTATCACCATTATTGTTTAATCTAGCTCTTGATCCACTACTTCGGACATTGCAGGACTTGTCGGCCTTTCGGGGAATAAGAGTGGGTAGGCAGGAGATTAAGCTATCGGCCTTTGCCGATGATATTCTTCTTTATATATCTGACCCTGAGCACTCTCTTCCTCTTATTCTAGAAAAAATTAAACTATTTGGCCTAATTTCGGGTTTTAGTATTAACATGGACAAATCTAAAGCACTATTGCTATATGGGAATACTACATGTCCACACTGGACTACACATTTCCCGTTAGGCTGGGTATCAATGTATATCTCATACCTAAGCATCATAGTGTCACAGCACATTTCAGAATTATATAAACTCAATGTGGGCAAAGCCATACGTACTTTGACTGACGATATTAAGGGATGGGAACGTTTGCCTTTGTCATACTTAGGTAGGGACAACTTACTTAAAATGGTGGCTATCCCGCGCCTATTATACCCCCTACAAACACTCCCTGTGGACGCACAAATGATCAATATGCTCATCAGAACTTTTATATGGAAGGAGGCCGTGCCCGTATAGCATTACGCAAACTCGCCCAGCCTAAATCCAATGGAGGGAATAACTTCCCCGGCGTGGTAGTTTACAATCAGGCTGCGCTTTTGAGACATTTGAGGGATTTGAGGGATTTGCTGCAAAAAAGCTCTGTTTACACATATATGTCTTTGGAACAGAACTTTTTGACAAACATTGACTTGACGTGTTTTCTTCATCGACATGATCAGGAAATCTCAGACCATACCAAATCGAATCCTCTTTTATGGTCTACGAGGAGAATGTGGCATATCTTGCGTCACAACGCAGGGTTGTGTCAATATCATTCTCTACATCTACCCTTAACCCAAAACCCTGAGTTCTTGGACGGCATGGCTGCTCACCCCTTCACTATGTGGGGGAGGCTGGAGTAACGTCGATTCGATCATTGGTCTCCATTGATGAACGCCGCATGCTGACCTTTTCTGAGGTATCCACAAAGCATACTGTGGCTGCCCAGTCTCCTCTGCCATTCCTGCAAACACAATTCTATGTCAGACATGTTCTCACACACTTCTCGGAAGGGGATTGGAAAAACTCGTTGGACAGTCTTTTATTACACCCCGTACCAAGTCATAAAGCCATATCTATACACTATACATTTTTACGAACTATATTGGATCATGCCACTATAACAGGCGGTATGTCCAGGTGGTTGACACATTTCCCTAAACTGACTATGCCCATACTGGAAAAGACCCTACTGTACTCCCGAAAGGTCTTGCCTGCGAGTATATATACCGAATTATTTTTAAATGTTTACCATAACACCTATTTATCCCCATTGCAACGTTTTCATATAGGAACATCAGAAACACACTCGTGCCCAAAATGCCACCAGAGTGAGGCGGACACCTATCATTGTCTATGGGCATGTCCTATTGTGCAGTACTTCTGGCATCTCATTAGAAAATACATTTACTCCTGAATGGGCGATACTGGGTATCATTGACCATGATCTTCGGATGCCATCGGAATGTAAAAACCTATTGTTGGCCCTTAGTGCTGCAGGGAAAAAGACGATACTTCAAGGGTGGATAGATAGTACACCTCCACAAATACCACTGACTAAATTGCACCAACTATTCCGGATGGACTAGGTGGGAGCTATTGTGGATAAGGGTATTCAAGTTGGTCGTTTTTTCACTCTATGGGATTCCTATATTTCCAATTTGCCCCTTACCACGCGATTGCAGATCCACAATAGCTTAAAAAACACTACATGGTACCTGACCAGATTGGCAACTCAGGACCCACCTATCTCCTTAGCTTGAGGTTGGGCGGTTACGGTGGTTTCCCCCAGGGCTCGTTATATTGTTCTAACCATACGTGTGAACTTGATATATGACTATATACTGTGTGTTACCTCATCTTGAATTTCTGTTTTAATGTGATAATATGAGAATTTAATGTACAACCTTAATGTATATATTCTTTAATTGTACGTGTCATTGTACCCAAAATGTACCTCCCTGAACAACCCATGATGTCTCAATAAAAAAGTTGTTTAAAAAAAAGACTATGCTGTGACATGGTAGGAGACAGATGTCTCCTACTTAGCTCCTATGAGAGACCTGGTTAACACCAGCCATAAAGCTGTTCCTGCATCCCTGCGCAGCTACCCGTTTGCAGTACACACTCAGGGGTAAATTTACTAAGATGTGAGTTATTTTAAAGATGGGACGTTGCCCATAGCAACCAATCAGATTCTACGTCTCATTTATCTAGCACCTTCTAGAAGATAATACCTGGAATCTGATTGGTTGCTAAGGGCAACATCCCATCTTAAATAGAACTCCCATCTTAGTAAATTTACCCCTCACTATCTAATAAGCTGTATGAAAGCCCAATCCTTTCCAACTTTGCTAAGCCAACACAAATGGTTAAGTACCTGGGCTGTTCATAGGGCCTCACCCCCTGTGCTTTCCTCAGTTCGGAACTCCATCAAGAAGGCTCTGACAGCACCAATTACACTGACCACAAGCTGACTTTAATTCACAGACAGTTGTGATTCAGGAACAATTCACAGCTCTGTGAATTAGAGGCAGTACGCATCTGCGTGCATCAGCGCTAACAGGCAGCAGGACTCTCCTATCAGTCTGGCTCAGATGGCAATCACACAAGGTCAAAACCCGCCTCCCTTAAGTAAGGGACATGTTCCTCAGGCAGTGGGGCCCAACCTCTTCCTTTGCTGAGCCATTCATCTGACGTTGCTTAAAATGATTGTGCAGTGGCCCAGGTGAAAACTCATTGCTGGTCTGGGCAGCAGTGGGCCCTTTAGTCTCCAGGAGCCCAGGTGCAATGCACCTGCTGCACCAATGCTAGTTCCGCCTCAGCAAGTGACACCGATTGTTGTCACACTGGATTAGCTCAGAAGTAAATGGACAGATTACAGCAGTATTGGGCCGTACACACTGGTCGATACCAGTGAAAGATATGAACGATCTTGTTTATTAATGAATGAGATACCGTTCATATCTTTAAGTGTGTAGGCACCAGTGATGAGCGATGCGCGGCCCCGTCTGCCGTATCGGCAGCCCGTCTGCCGTTGGGTGGGTCGCTAGGAGTGTAGGGCCCTTTAAGGACTGCACCTTCCTAAAAATGCTCCAGGCAGTGGTCTACTTCCCAAGCCGATAGCCCAGCCCCCTAGGTGACATTACAGGTTTAGGGTGAGAGGCCTGTATAGGGCTGCATCAAGCTTTGCTCCAGCTCTGGGTTGGAGTGACTGGTCTCACAGATGGAGTAGGGAAGGCAGTGCGGTCACCAGTGGTTAAAGTGGGCCGGAACGGGACGGAACTGCGTTCCGTCACCTCTAATTGCAGGCGGAACCAGTTCCGCCTCCGCCCGGCCACAGCATCATGTCCCTGTTCCATTATAAAGGTGGCAGCGGCCACCAGCCAATCACGGCTCGCGGACTGGCTGCAGCACCAATTAGAAGTAGATGAGGCTTTTTCAAAATCTGGCGTGAGCCAATCACGGCTCGCAGACCGCCAGCCAATGAAAAGCTGCCAAGTGGCAGCTTCTCATTAGCTGACGGTCCAGGAGCCGTGAATGGCGCTCAGCCGGCGCCAGGTTCAAAGTGCCCTCACTCCCCCCCTCTGCCGCAGCCACAGCCGCCGGAGTGTGACTGAGCCGCGGGCTGTAACGCCCGATCCCCCCCCCCCCGCAAATAGACTGTGCAGCTGCCTCCACTAACTGAGGAGAGGACGGAGGCAGGCTGGCTGAATGTACGGGGAGCAACAGTAGCTGCAGAGAAAGTTGCAGCTCCTCCCAGGCAGACCTCCCATGTGACAGAGCTGGCCGGCCGGGTGAGGCAGGACGGAAATGTTTGCAGTGAACTGTACTGCAGTTGAGCACAGGTATTTGTTTTAAGTGTAGGGGGGGGGGGCTTAGTTGGCCGGGTGAGGAACCCACTGCCCTGGTGTTTGGAAGGAAGAGGGGGGGGGGGGGGTGCTATGTGTTTATAAGCTACGTGTGTATCATGTGCTGTGTGCATGTATCCTATGTGTGTATCATGTGCTGTGTGCATGTATCCTATGTGTGTATCATGTGCTGTGTGCATGTATCCTATGTGTGTATCATGTGCTGTGTTCATGTATCCTATGTGTGTATCATGTGCTGTGTTCATGTATCCTATGTGTGTATCATGTGCTGTGTGCATGTATCCTATGTGTGTATCATGTGCTGTGTTCATGTATCCTGTGTGTGTATCATGTGTCTGTGTGTATGTATCCTGTGTGTGTATCATGTGCTGTGTGCATGTATCCTATGTGTGTATCATGTGCTGTGTTCATGTATCCTGTGTGTGTATCATGTGTCTGTGTGTGTATCATGTGCTGTGTATGTATCCTATGTGTGTATCATGTGCCGTGTGTATGTATCCTATGTGTGTGTATGTGCTGTGTGTGTGTGTGTGTGTGTGTGTGTGTGTGTGTGTGTGTGTATGCATGCTATGTGTGTATGTGTATATGCTGTGTGTATGTATGCTCTGTGTGTATGTGTATGCATGCTCTGTGTGTATGCATGCATGTATGCTCCGTGTGTGTGTCTGCAGTGTGTATGTTTGATCCGAGTAGTTATGTATTGTATATATGTTTTTGAAAGTACGCCATGAATGTATGTATGCTGTGTGTAAGTATGTATGTATATGTACAGAAGTGTATGTATGTGTATATATATATATATATATATATATATATAATATATATATATATATATATATCTATCTATCTATCTATCACAACATATGTACATGCATACGTGAACGGAACCCCCCCCCCCAAGAAAATCCTGCGTTTGCCCCTGCCTGGGCGTCTGGTAGGAGAGTCAACTCTCCCTCCTCATGAAGACCTCCAGGTAACTGCTGCCACAATTCACAGCTCTGGGTGCCCAGTCTTTCTGCTGCTGATATTCTCTCTCTCTCCATGTCCCTCTCTCTCTCTCCATGTCACTCTATTTTGCCATGTCTCCTCTTCATCTCTCTCTCTTTTGCCATGTCTCTCTCTCTCTCTTGCAATGTCTCTATCTCCATGTCTCTCTCACCCTCTCTTGCCATGTCACTCTTTTTGTCTGTTTTTGCACTTTCAAGACTCTGAGTGTGTGTGTGTGTGTGTATATATATATATATATATATATATATATATATAAAACCCCCTCATAAAATCCTGCGTTTGCCCCTGGAAGGGGCTCTACCTGTCGTACTGTGTAAAAGGGGACGCTGTCTGCCGTACTGTGTAAAAGGGGGGACTCTGAAAATTGTGGGCATTGTGTGTAAAGGGCACTAGTATGTGGGGCGGGCAATGTGAATAAGATTGTGCTACTGTGAAGCATTATTTTGAATTGGTGGTACTTTTGTGTGGCCACGCCCCTTCCTTGTGAGGCCACACCCTTTCTGTGGCATTGCAGGTGAGGTGAGTTCCCCCACCTCTCCAAGACCACTTTAAGCCCTGGCGGTCACATACTGTAGATGCGCTGAACTAACAATAGTGGCATTAGCATTCCATTCCCATTATGAGGGTAATTCAGAGTTGATCGCAGCAGCAAATTTATTAGCAGTTGGGCAGAACCACGTACACTGCAGGTGTGGCAGATATAACGTTTGCAGAGAGAGTTAGATTTGGGTGGGTTATTTTGTTTCTGTGCAGGGTAAATACTGGCTGCTTTATTTTTACACTGCAATTTAGATTTCAGTTTGAACACACCACACCCAAATCTAACTCTCTCTGCACATGTTATATCTGCCTCCCCTGCAGTGCACATGGTTTTGCCCAACTCTGAATTACCCCCATGGTTTTGCCCAACTGCTAACAAATTTGCTGCTGCGATCAACTCTGAATTAGGCCCTATGTTCACAGCAGACATTTGGAATAGTGTTCACATTACAGAAATCATGCCTATATGTTTAGCATACTTGTCGCCTTTATTGCAATTTCCTAAAGCAATACAAATTAAATAAATACAAGATTTTTCCCAAATTTTTCTCATTCTGATACCTTGCGTGTGTTCAGAGGCTTGGCTTGTGGAGAACGCAGAGAAAGAAATCGTTTATCTGAAGCTTTTATGGTTTAAAAATAAACCCTTATTCAGTTTTACATTTCAACCTAATCCCATTAGAGTAATTCAATCTCCACCCATTGATTTATAACCAATCTGCCTATAGTCTTCACTTGCCTTATCCCTTTCTGATGCCGTTATCTGCCAACGACCATTTTTCATTAATGGCTACTACAGTATATGTCCAATCTATCCTTTACACAACATATGGCACTCACTTTATCTAATTTGCAATCTTGATTCTTTTCAAACCTTGAATGTATCCTGCACTAAATTAAATGAAATGACCAAACACTCAGTTCAATCAATGCAAGTAATCAGACAACAGCTCAATTTTTAATTTTTGCAAGATGCTTTTAAGTTGGAAGCCATAACTTTTAGGATCTTGAATTAACTGTAATTTATAGCAAAGATCGACATTCATTACAAACAAAAGTCTATAACTACTGGTGTGCAAAGATGTGATTTGTTAACATTACAAAAAGTCATCATCATTGGGTAAAATTAAAACTATTGATTAGGAAAAGTATGGAGTTGTCCATAGCAACCACGGGCATTCTGCTACTTCATTTCTGCAGTTCATAAAATGAAAGGAAATGTGTCAGTGGTTTCTTTGGTCAACCTACAGGCCCATATTAATACAAAGTGGGGATAAATGCAAGATAATGTTTTAGGTGGAGTTCAACGATTACCAGTCACACACTGCTGCAAATAATAATTCCACTGATGGTACATGAGATCATTCAGTGTCGTTCATGTTATATTGACCTCCAATACTTCATACATTAAAGTATTTTTTGCTGTGCTCCAGTTTTAAAAAAAATTTTTTTAGGGGAGATGTATCAAACCTCTAAGTGAGATAAAAGAAAAGGTCACCCATAGCAATCAATTAGCCTCTAGCTATCATGTATCTTGACCAGTCTATAAAATAACAGAAGCTGATTGCTATGGCCAACCTCTCCACTTTATCACTTTCAAACATTCGTGACATCCCCCTTTTGGCAGTTGGAATTCTAAACTGGAATAATGTACTGTGGCATCTGGATCCAATGGAATGATGAACAAATTATCTTTATTATCAACTTATTCTGCAGCGGGGAGTGGAGGGGGCTAAGGGCATTGTCTGTTCTGGTGGAGGTAGTATGTTGGTTCAAGTTATTATTTTTATTTATTTATTACCAGTTATTTAAATAGCACACACATATTCCACAGCGCTTTACAGAGAATATTTGGACATTCACATCAGTCCCTGCCCCCAAATGGGCTTACAATCTATATTCCCTACCACATGTACACGCACACACATTAATGCTCGGGTTCATTTTTGTTGGGAGCCAATTAACATACCAGCATATTTTTTTTCGATTGTGAGAGGAAACAAGAGTACTTAGAGGAAACCCATGTAAGCATGGGGAGAATATACAAACTCCACACAGTTAGTGCCATGGTGGGAATCAAACCCATGACCCCCCGCTGCCCTAGTTAGAAGAAAAGTTAAGTAAAATAGGGGTCTCACTGCACTACAGAAATTTTTGGAGGAACTATAATACATTACAGAAAACGAAGAGGATAGTATCGATATATTATATTTAAGATGCACATTATTATGTTAGAAAATAATTAATTGAGCCACTATTTTATCTATAGTAATATCATGGGAGCAATAATAACTCTAAACATTACAGAGGCACTAAATTATTTAACAGCCCCACTATATTTCTTATTAATTTAATTCCAGCTATACAGTTTATGTTGTACTGTAGTTTATTTTTATTTTATGTTTTAACAGCATGGAGAGGGGAGGGGGCTTTTTATTCTAAGCCACAAGTGGAGTCAACTAAAACGCCATTAGGTTGTCCATTTAAACTCTAATGTACATCTCTGGACAGTTTCAAAGCACCCTCCAAACTGCTGATTCATAAATCTGGCAGTTTGGATCTAAAAAAAAATATGGTAACTAGCCATGTGCAGTTGTTTCAAAAAGCTTAGTACATTTACCCCTTGTAGACATTTCCAGGCTAAATCATCAACTGGCCATTCACTAGATGTTTTTGCCTTCTTATGGATTTGCACAATTAGACTATAGATAATGTGGAAATACTGGTGTCTATTTTAACCTTAATATGTACAGATATGTTTTATTCTATTTTTGCCTTTCTAATTGTGCACCGACATTTCATAGTATGGTCAATGAATAAATGTGGCAAAGTAACTTTTTTTTTTAATATAATGTACATGTACATATTTGTGCACCAACATTTCATAATGTGATCAATGAACAAATGTGGCAGAAGCAACTTTTTTATATATAAATAATGTACATGAAATGACTTATACCATGATGTCAAATAGGGGTTATTTAAAAATAAATAAATGAATAAAATAATAATTAATTATTATTATTATTATTATTATTATTATTATTATTATTATTTTATTTATATAGCATTCTTTCTCCAAAAGGACTCAAAGCTCTTTACATACTTAATGTTATAGGCTTTGAACATTTAATCAAAGCCACTTGCAGGTTAAACCTTATTGCCACACTCTTACCTTTTAGTTTACTATAAAATATTCTAGGTCACAAATAGCTATGTTACATACTTGGATTACGGCTTTAAGCGGTATGTAAATTTACATGTTTATTTAACAGGCAAAAAGTAACACACAAGCTATAGTTTAAAGAGATTTAATCTGAATGATAATTAACATCTTACCCTGTCACTCTGATAGTAAGAAACATGATGGCCATCAATTTTAACCCATCTCTTCTGAAACATGCAACTACTGTAGAAAAAAACAGACACAAAGTTTCAATAACAGTCTTTAAAAATAAAATACTGTACAATACTAAATGCATGTATAATTGGTTTTAGAAAATGGGACACATTAGAAGTGATCCCAACTAACTGCTCCAAAATTCCATTTTGAAATATCTGGCTTATGTTTTTGGCCCAGTAAATGAAAGGAAGAAATATGTTTTGTATTTCTAATGTACAGTATATAAAAGTTTTTGGGGCTGAGACTGTTAAATGCCTGAACCTCTGACATATTTATTTGTTGTTTTGTGTTGACTTTCTTCTTTTTTCCTTTGAGGTTGCAGTAGATGAAAGATTCCAGGAGATGTGCTACGTATAAGTGTTAATCATATCACATATAACGAAAATTAAGTAACAGAATTAGCAGTATGTAAAGAGGTGTTCCAGACATGTTAATTCTCAAATTTTGTATTGCGTGTTATTATTATAATCAGTACTGTGTATAAAGAAATGTCACTAACATTCTCAAACAGAAAACCTCGAAATACTATTACCGGATATAAAGCACATTCTTAACTTGTTGTAAGCTAGATAATTGTCATGTGTTTTTTAAAGGTGCAAACACACGGTGCGATGTGTGCTTATGCTTTAAACTATAAGGTCAAAATCGTAAGAAAAGTTAGCACATATTGCACCGTGTACACAGCTTGCAATACCAATGCACTCTGCCGTGGGGTCGTATCGCAAGAAAAAAGAGACTGTGCAGGCAAGGCAATTTTGACTATATTGTGTACAATCTAGTTTCTAGTATGGTCAAAATCGCAATTAAATATAGTCAAAATTGGTGGTTATTGGCTCCTGGAAGTTCAAGGAAAATCGCATAGTCAAAATTGGCACTTGTATGCACGTTTATACACATTTATATTATTCAACTTTACAGGACCTGTCCTTACTGCATTGTGTGATTGCCTGCTGAACAACTAGTATGACTGGGATCACTGACCTCAATGGTAACTGAAAATGTACACAATCACACAATGATAACAGCAAAGACCTAAATGATGAACCTCACCTGTGAGGGGAAAGTTTGTCTAACCAGCCAGCTTTATTCAGCATGGTATACGGTCCATAGAAGCATGCATACGGTGTGATTGAGTAATCTTCTTGGGACAATGGATCAATTTCTTGAACCAATGTTTCTACTTCATGGTGACTAATGTTATCTTTCAGTAGTCTGGCATCGGGGAGTGATTGTCTTCTCTTGTCCACAGTGGCTGTTCCTCCCAACCGAAGTGTGCATTCCTCCAGTGATGAATACACTGACTCCTCTGTGTGTCCTTGCATTGAGGATGTTTTACATGGAGAATTATGTTCTGGGCTATTAAATAGAATATTTAATGAGAAAACAAATTAATGAGAAAACAAATTACTAATCAATTCACTCCAGTTTTCCATGAATCATACTGTATTCTTGGTTTCCATCAAAATTTGGATGCGAGACAGGTGGCACACCTTCCGCCAGAAGCAGGAACCCCACTTGTGTTTTGCCACTGCCTCCGCTGCTTATATAAAGCTTCTGCTTGTTTCTCTTTAACATCAGCAGACAGGGCTCTATTGGGTCTATTCATGAAGCAGTGAAAAGTGTGGAGAAGTGAGCCAGTGG
The DNA here is from genome assembly GCF_028390025.1 of Pseudophryne corroboree. Lineage (NCBI taxonomy): Eukaryota > Metazoa > Chordata > Amphibia > Anura > Myobatrachidae > Pseudophryne > Pseudophryne corroboree. Next base: position 1,112,515,520 of record NC_086444.1, read on the forward strand.
AGAAGTTGCCTATGGCAACCAATCAGCATCGAAGTAACATTTATAATTTGCATACTGTACAGTTGTACAGAGAAGCTGATTGGTTGCCATGGGCAACTTCTCCACAGGCTCACTTCACCACATTTTTCACTTCTTCATGAATAGACACATATGTGTGCACACTAGAAACACTGAATGTGTCACAAACTCATTGTTTTAGGTGCCAACAACCATTGGTGCCTTAAGCAACCACCGAGGTTTGGCCCTATTTAGATGTAAGCCTTCAGCAATAGGGAATCCACAAGATCTAGTGAACACATTCTTTTATTTTTGTCTCTTAATCTCTTTTATTTAACTCTGTGCAAATTTAAGGTACTCATTTATCAACGAGTGATAAAACTCGTTGTGAATGATAAAACTCATTGCATATGATAAATGTGCTCTAGTCAACTCCTGTCATGTGTTCATCTCCTAATTGTCATGTGTTTGAAAAATGACAGTTGAGAGCTGATTGCTTGGAGAATCAGTTATCATATGCAATGAGTTTTATCACTCACAAGTTTTATCACTCATTGATAAATGGACCCCTAAAGGGGGGTACACATGGAGCGATGTTTAGCTAATTTATAAGCAATCTGACTAGATTGCTTAGAACATCGCTCCGTGTGTAGGGGAGCCGGCGACAGCAAGGCACGGTCCCGTGCGTCGCTATCGCCGGTGCTAAATTGGCCTAAATTTCACTGCTGGGTGAAATGAGCGGCCCCCTGTGTCCAAACCCCCCCCCCCCTCACTCGGCACATCGCGCAGTGCTTAGCGGGGGGATAGATGTGTGCTGAGCGGTCTGTGCTAGACTGCTCAGCACACATCTCTGGGGCAATCTCCCCGTCAGTATGGCCCTTTAGGCAGCTACGTCTGCCACTTGCTTGCAAACTGTCATATTTTCATACCAGACCTGGACATGTCCTTTCATCACTAATGTCATTCTATGTCATTCTTCACCCCATATGACATGAAAGTTATGTCTTGCCTGTGGTTAAGGCCCCCTAATATTTTGTATGCTGACTGAATTATCATTTTTACTAGGTTGAAGGGAGCGCTCTGCTAGAGATAAATGCGTCATTAGGCAGAGTAATAGCGCAAATTCTGTGGCTGGTGAACATTAGTGAAGGGAGGCCTCTGAAAGCCGGTTAACAGTTAAAGACAACTAGGCAAAGATCTAAAGCAAAAATATTTTCATACATTTATCCCTTAATATTTGCACAAAAGGAAAATAAATATATTACTAACTAAAGGCACATGAGCAAAAACCCTGTGCTTCTAAGCAACATCATTTACAATACACAAACATTTGATAATCATTTTCATGGACACTTTGCTGGTGGGGAGTTGCATATCATTTGCATATAATTACTTTGTTTACCTGCAGTACAAGCAAATCTTTGGTCACTGCAACCTCAGCCCTAACTTGATAGGTGAAGATAATTATAATTTAGTTTTTTTAGTATATACTGTATACTCTCCTTTAATAAATATTAACTTGCATAGTGGGCAGTACTGGATGTTATATAAAGAGAAAGATACATTATTTGATCATTTGGTTCATTTCGAACGATAGTTTAATTATCAGCTATACAAATCATCAAAACAAAGAAATTAGGGACAGTTGGCAACAATCTGAGTGACAGAAGCATAAATAAAGTCAGATTATTTTTACCTTGCGTTGATTCCGGTGCCTTCGTTCAGATCACTATTACTAGAAACTGAAAACTTATCTCCGGAAGCTTCCTGGAAGACAGTTTAAAAAATATGCATTGTAACATTTCTGCTGCTAGGCACTATGATACCATAACAACATGGTTATTTTAATATGTTATAATTCAGATTGGAAATTTAAAGGGTAGTCATAATGCTTGCAAACTTTTCCTATAGTATTCACCCTAACCAGTGGCAGAACAAGTGCACAGGCAGTGTGACCACAATGGGGCCTGGATGTGTGGGTAGTCCAGCAGTGCCAGAATATCTGCCTCCTAGACTCTGATCATGAGAAGGTGCATGTGCACGGAACACCAATTTTGGATGTTAACTGGCTCACATGTTTAGAGGAACAAAGTAGAGCCTTGAAAAGATGGATTAACATCACCTTACTAAATTCTCCCAGAGGGCCTAGTGATGAAACTATGCCAGTAACCTAACTGCCAATTCTTGTTAATGAACCTTCATACCTACAGGAGAAGCACATGCATACCTACAGGAGAAGCACATTCTAATGGGGGATATTTACTGTGACCCAGACCATCTATAGATGTGAATGAGGCAGTGACGTGCGGTGGGGTGAGGCAGGTGAGGCAGAGCCTTTCCTGTCATACTAACATTTGTGCCAGAGTTTTGACTGTATAAAGTATATGAAAAATACAAAGAATATGTTTGAAATATCTTCTTTGCATTATTATAATAATTTTTTATAGCCAAAACTCTGGAGTAAATAGTCTATGGCAGGTGAGGCAGTGCCGCCCATACCTACCTTATCCGCACATCTCTGATCAAAACTCACCAAATTTCCAGGAGTTTTTACTGCTGCACCTGTGTGTAATGCCCAGATGTACCCTTTGGCTGATATATTGCATGTAAATCTGGCTCTGGTGCTAGCCAGTGTCTCCTGAGCTATTTAGCTCACCGCACGTCCCTGGAATGAGGTGCTGAGGTAAGCCACACTAACTTTGTGATATAAACAGTATGGTCAAAGCGACAGATGAGCAAACACATAGTTCATCTGAATGAATCCTACTCTTCCTGTATCTATTTTCCCTACCAATGTCCAGTAGGCACCTGTAATACGTTAAAATATATTCAAACTGGAGGACGTTAGTGGTAACAAAACAAAGTAAACTAAAGCTAATGTTTGGTTGGTTAGTCAGTTAATTAGAGAGCAAGTTAGTTCAGTTAGTTATTTAGTAGATTAATAGTAAGTCAAGACAAAACCTTTGTCAAATGTTCAAGAGTTCATCCGCTTAAGAATTCAGTACCAAGGGCCTAATTCAGACCTGATTGCTCCTCTGCAAATTTGCAGAGGGCTGCGATCAGATAGTCACCGCCCAGGAACAGTGAAAACCCGCTCTGTGCAAGTGTGTGAATGCATGCGTACGCCATTCGAAAACTTTGCCAGACAGCGGACATCTGCAAATCCATTCGCAACTCACTCACCATCAAATGATTTTTCCAGTCTGTGCAGTCTGTGCGTAGCCCAGGGCTTAGTCCTACAGTGCGATAGAATTAGGCTGATCGGGGACAGAGCTGACGTCACACACCCTGCCAGAAAATGCTTGGGAACGCCTGCGTTTTTCCTGACACTCCCAGAAAATGGCCAGTTACCACCCCCAAATGTCCGCTTCCTGTCAATCACATTGCGTACGCCTAGCGATCGAAATTTCGCACCATTCTGGCGCTGTTTGGGCTCGCACCTGCGCATTGCGGTACATACGATTTCGCACAACAGCGATCAGGTATGAATTAAGCCCCAAGACACAGGTGGGTACTTAAATTAAATCAGGTTCACAAGTAAACTCGTACAGTAGTTGCCATCAAGACATTTAATTGCATAATCTTTGCTAGATAAATTTCAGAATGTAGATTCAAGCTTATCAATTCCGGAACCGCTCACATGACCTTCATGAACTTTACTATCCAATTACAGTCCCCTCTGTACAGTCCACACATATCCTCACATATTTTCTCTTTCTTCACTTTCCCATCCTCCTGACCCCAGGTCAACATAGCTGAATGACCATATCATGCAGCTCACCAAAGACTCTTTGCAATCTGGTGGATCACCAATCCTTGTCAATGCATATTTCCCTATAGATTGTAAGCTTGCGATCAGGGCCTTCCTACCTCTATTTCTGTCTGTTATTACCCAGTTATGTTTTATCACTGTTGTTTCCGCTTGTAAAGCGCAACGGAATTTGCTGCACTGTATAAAAACTGTTAAAAAAAGAAATAAATTATGAAACTACTTAAAAGGGATGTACAGTAATATAGGGCCTAATGGGCAAAACTATGAGCCTAATTCAGACCTGATCGCTAGACTGCATTTTCGTACAGCTTGCGATCAGGTCTAAACTGCGCATGCGTATGCATCGCAATGCGCAGGCGCGTCGCACAGGTACAAAGCAGATCGCCGCTCAGCAATGGGTTTGTGCGAAGAATCCATTCACACGGGCCTTCGCAAGGAGATTAACAGGAAGAAGCCGTTTGTGGGTGTCAACTGACTGTTTTCTGGGAGTCGTTGGAAAAACGCAGGCGTGTCCAAGCGTTTGCAAGGCGGGTGTCTGACGTCAATTCCGGTCCTGAACAGGCTGAAGTGATCGCAGCGGCTGAGTAAGTCCTGGGCTACTCAGAGACTGCACAAATTCTGTTTGTACAGCACTGCTACACATGCGTTCACACACTTGCAAAGTGAAAATACACTCCCCTATGTGCGGCGACTATGCGAACGTGGGACTGCAAAAAAAACCTAGCAAGTGCACAGGTCTGAATTAGGCCCTATGTGCACTGCAGGTGGGGCAGATATACTATTTGCAGAGAGAGTTAGATTTGGGTGGGTTATACAGGTTGAGTATCCCTTATCCAAAATGCTTGGGACCAGAGGAATTTTGGATATCGGATCTTTCTGTATTTTGGAATAATTGCATACCATAACGAGATATTATGGTGATGGGACCTAAATCTAAGCACAGAATGCATTTATGTTTCATATACACCTTATACACACAGCCTGAAGGTCATTTTAGCCAATATTTTTTATAACTTTGTGCATTAAACAAAGTGTGTGTACATTCACACAATTCATTTATGTTTCATATACACCTTATACACACAGTCTGAAGTTCATTTAATACAATATTTTTAATAACTTTGAGTATTAAACAAAGTTTGTGTACACTGAGCCATCAAAAAACAAAGGTTTCACTATCTCAGTCTCACTCAAAAAAGTCCGTATTTCGGAATATTCCGTATTTCGGAATATTTGGATATGGGATACTCAACCTGTATTGTTTTTGTGCAGGGTAAATACTGGCTGCTTTATTTTTACACTGCAATTTAGATTTCAGTTTGAACACACCCCACCCAAATCTAACTCTCTCTGCTCATGTTATATCTGCCTCCCCTGCAGTGCACATGGTTTTGCCCAATTGCTAACAAAAATCCTGCTGCGATCAACTTGGAATTACCCCCATAGTTTTGCCTATTAGCTAACAAATTTGCTGCTGCAATCAGATCTGAATTACCCCCATAATTAGTATTTAAATTGGTAAAAACCATTAAACCTTATGATGGGGCAATTATGACCATTTCACAATTATAGCAAAAAGATAACATTCTGAGTTTTAAAATGATTCTAGTGCTGGAGAATTCAACATGTGGCCCCACAGCTGTTGTGAAACTACACATCCCAGCTTGCCCTGACACAGTGTTAGCATGTCCTAATATCAAAACTGCGGCAAAGTATGCTGGGATGTGTAGTTTAATAACAGCTGGGGGCTTGCTTCTTGAATATCACTGTTTTAGGGTATTAGTTGTATGCCTTAAACCAGGCATGTCCAAACTGCGGCCCTCCAGCTGTTGTGAAACTACATATCCCAGCATGCCCTGACACAGTTTTGCTATCAGGGAATGCTAAAGCTGTGTCAGGGCATGCTGGGATGTGTAGTTTCTCAACAGCTGGAGGGCCGCAGTTTGGACATGCCTGCCTTAAAGTAACCGGTGTTGTGAAAGAGAGCAGCACAACGGAAATAGACAATAAATGTGACTTAAAAATGTAAAACATTTAAATCTTACCACAGCATATGCAGTCAGAATGTTAACAGTTATAGTGTCGACATGTCAAAGTAGTGAAAATGTCGACATTAGGTTTATTATTAGACTTAGGTTTAGTGGTTAAGGGATAATGTTAGTGGTTAGGGGTTAGGAATAAAGGAATATCTTAGAAATGCATTATCCAGATTGTGACCATGTCAACATTACAGCAGAGTCAACTTTTTTATCTGTCAATATCATCAACATGCTCACACTGACAGAATAATATACCGAATCCTACCAAAGTACTAACAAGATATAAAATAAAAATAAAAATGAAGAGATTTGTGTCTTGCTCAGCGGAAGTAAACGGATGAATCTCTTTGAACTGCCATTGATTAAGCATTTCGTTGTGTCTCCCACAGCTTTAGCAATACCTTTGATAAAGCTTTGAGGGACATAACAAAATGCGTCAGTTGCACTCACACCCCAACTCCTCTGACCTATTGTGACTTGCAGCACCATACTGCATCAACATCGGCCTGACCAGACCTCCTAATTTTCTCCTCTGCAAGGATAGTCAACTTTGAACTTTGTTTTGTGGCACCATGGACTATCCAGCCATCTGCTGCACCAGCTTCAAGGGATCCAGGTATCTTTGCTTGAACTATTTCCGCTAATTAAAGGATCCTTTTGACACTACATCATTGTGGTAAATATAACACTGCTGAACATACAGTATTGACTGCTAAAGGAGCTCCCACATCCACAAATTAGAGGTTATGACAGCAACAGGAATACTATCTGTTTGTTGCTAACCCTAACTTGCATGCATGTGTGATCCAGTGCTGTATCATATGATGCAGCATCGGATCACTTGTGACACCAATGGACGGCTGAGTGAACCCTAAGGTCACACAAGCGAGCCGC